>NC_000070.6:19902500-20583333 GCF_000001635.26 Mus musculus | reverse complement strand
GGCTGCTCATTCATGGAGTCAGGATTCTCAAAGGCCACTATGGCTCACTCATTACCCGTAGAGCCCAAGAAATAATTCCCTCACAAGATGGGTTATTTCGGATCTGTCTTTTATGGCTCTCTCCTTTATACTTGCTCGTATTATGCCTCCTTTATTGACAAATATAGTATTTCTAGATGAGAGTGCTTGCTTTATTTTATGAAGGAAGGTTCAGGGAATCATTTATTTCAGAACCTAAAAAGTAACATAGGAGAGAAAGTAGAAAACAAGCTAGGCAGAAATAGAGGCAGTTGTGTTGCCAACAAAATCAAATCAACAAAGCAATTGTACATGTGGGCACAGCTCAGAGGTTGAGACAAAAAGATGAGATTCTTGGATGAGGGCTGAGGAGCAGAGCCTAGAAAACTAACTAACTAACCAGCCAAATGTGTGTGTGTCCTGAAATGTGTGGATTATGAATTGTAAAGGCCACAATAGAGGCTCCTCCCCCCACAAAAAAGTGCTAAAATACCCAGAAATATATTTTTGCAGACCCAACAAAATATAGAAATTGAGAGATACAGTTAAAAGTGATGTGCTATAGTTTGTTGCTGTGTGTTATATAATAAGAGAAAAGAGGGAAATAACCATGTTTTGTGACCAGCCTTTCTGATACTGAAGATATTTAAGAGATTAAAAACAGAGGTGTTTCTTAGGGAGAACAGCAGAATTTTAAAAACAGCACAAGAAGAGTCATATCTTATAGACTTTGGGAGAAAGCAGAAAAACCTGTGTGACAAGTTATGGCAAGATCAGAAGAAGAAGTTAGTGCTAGGAGAAAAACATTTCCAACACAAAATTGAAAACATATTGAAATCTTGGAAAAGAAAGCCCATATTTCACCTCTTTTAGTAAAGAAATTAAAGGTGTAGAGATTATTGAATCAGATCCTGGAAAGATTAAAAGAGCAAAGCCTGTTGGTAAATATAACTAGTGAAGAGAACCATGTAAATAAAATATATCAAGACTATAATAATGTTGCTGTTTTGGTGTGTGGTTTTCATGTTTGTTTTTTGTTTTGTTTTTTTTATATATTTATTTTACTTTATTTTATTTTGTTTTGTTTTGTTTATAATTCATTTTTTACACTTCTTATTCCATTCCTGGACCCCTCCCCATCCACCTCCACTTGCTCCACATCCCACACCTCCTCCCCACCCAACCCCACCTCCACATGGATACCCCATCCCCCAGCCCACCTGACCTCTAAACTCCCTGGGACCTCAAGTCTCTTGAGGGTTAGGTGTATCATCTCTGGATGAACACAGACCTGGAAGTCCTCTACTGTATGTTTGTTCGGGGCCTTATATCATCTGGTATATGCTGTCTGTTTGATGGTCCAGTGTTTGAAAGATCTCAGGGGTCCAGATAAACTAAGATGCTAATCCTCCTAGAAAATCAAAAATTCTCCTCAGCTTCTACCAGCCTTTCCTAATTCAACAACAGTTGGATCTCATGCCTCCATGAGATCCAACTGTAAGGCATTTTCTCAATTAGTGATCAAGGGGAAAAGGCCCCTTGTGGTGGAACCATCTCTGGGCTGGTAATCTTGGGTTCTATAAGAGAGCAGGCTGAGCAAGCCAGGGGAGGCAAGCCAGTAAAGAACATCCCTCCATGGCCTCTGCATCAGCTCCTGATTCCTGACTTGCTTGAGTTCCAGTCCTGATTTCTTTGGTGATGAACAGCAGTATGGAAGTGTAAGCCAAATAAACCCTTTCCTCCCCAGGTTGCTTCTTGGTCATGATGTTTGTGCAGGAATAGAAACTGAGACTAAGACATCATCTAAGCATTTTAATGATGAGTATTAGTGATATACAAGTAAATGCTACATCAAACCCTTTGGGGAATAGTGACAGCCAACCACTAACCAAAGACCATGCACTGGCTGTACCTAGATCCTCTACATTTGGTGAAAGAGGTGCAGTTTAGTTTTCATGTGGGTGCCCTAATAATTAGAGCTGGGACTGTCTCTGACTTTGTTGCCTGCCACTAGATCCCTTTCCCCTACCTGGACTGCCTAGCAGTTGGACCTCAGCAAGAGAGGATGTGCCTTGTCCTGCTTAGGGTATTGTACCCAGGGGCCAACTTCTCCTTCTCAGAGGGGAAGAGGGGATAATGGGGGAAAGGACTTATAAAGGTGGGACTAGGAGGAGAGGATGGAAGGGGCTTCATTCAGCATGTAAAGGGAGTGAAAAATGTTATTGAAAAAACATTATACATGTTCAATACCAATTAAATTGTTTCCAAATTATTTTTAGTCTGCTCTACAACCTTTGAATTGTTAGTAAAAAATTTTGGAATGTTTAAATACAAAGGACACTTTAGCCCCTGTCTATGACTTCTTCTTGTCTTACTCTCACTCATGCTTTAAGACATCTTCCAGGCACAGCTGTTGCTGAGAAAACTTCAGGTTTCTCTGATATCCATCTTGTACAGAAATAAACACTCTTGAACACAACTCTATCATTAAACTTCCACGTTGCACACTGATTATTTCCATCAACTGAACTAGATATTTATGTAACTCTAGGGTTGGAGCTAAAGTATTCTTGTATTTATACATCATGAGCTAAAATGGAGTGAGTTGCACAGCATCATTGAGTAAGTATCTCTTGATTTAATTACTGATTAAAATAAAGAAAATTTACAGGAGAACTTAAAAAAAAAACCTGTCTATACATTAGTAGAAATAACCAGTGACTAAAAATAATTTTATCTTTAGCCTGACTACAAAACACATGTCATTGTGTCTACAATCCAAGAAACCATCATACACATTGAGATCAAATATTGGATGTGACAAAACCTTCTACTATAAAATTTCCCAACTTGCACATCACTATGTACATTGAAAAGATGCTCCCATTTATTTAAACCACAGAACATGTTTACAGAATAGATCTGCTTTATGTGGTGGCTTTGCACACACACTACCCTACCCTCCAACTAAATCCTTTATACTGTCTAATGTAGCTCAGCTTCTCTCCCTAGAGAAAATATCTTTGCTGTTTCTCTTTATCAAATACACTACAGGGTCTAGAGTTCTTGTTAGGAGTTTGCATCTCTCCGTGAATGCTTCCTGATGTACAATTTCTGTTCCTACACAAAGCTTTGCTCTAATCAAGGATAATTATCTCATCATTGTCTTTGTCTTCTTTTTCATTACCTCTTAAATTTTGTTTGCTAAAGACTGTTTTAATATCTACTTTTTATGTCTCCATAAAGAAAGGTAGTCAAGCAATAGGAGACATATTTGAAAAGCATCACTCAATGAGTTTCACATAAAGCTTTATTCTGCCAATGCCAAGTCTAAAGCTTTCTCTAAGAAGGAGGCAGTAGGGTCCTTGGTAACTTAAGTCTCACCAAGGGCACACCCTGTCGAGCTGTTGCATCCACATACTGGGGTGGTGGACGTATGTTTATGGTACATTCAGAAAAAGTTTGGTAACAGATGAACTTGGACAATCCAGTAGATATTCTGGTTTTCACATGGTGACTCTGGAACCTTTTTAATGAAAACTCTAGCACATAAATTCACATTGTCATCTGGCTCCTGGAGTTACCATAGGTCTTTATTGCTGAGTTTCCTTTTCTGCTGGGCACAGTGAATTCAACTGGGTACACAAACCCTTGGGTTTGTCTAGTTAATCAGCTTCATATAAGCTTTTAGTAGGATGATATAGAAGTGTTTACATGTAAACTAGACTTCTCTTTTTATGTCTTTCTTTGTGTGCGTGAAGAAGATCATGGTCATGACTACTCACTTTGAAAAAGTCTTAAAGGCTCTTTAGAAACCAATGTTGAGAGAATTTGAATTTCATGTACTGAGCCCAGTAAAATATTAAAAGAAAAGCCACCAAAATTACAGCTGAATTCTTCCTGCCCTCTTCATATAGAACTTGCCAAACCAGTCCTAAGCAGCCTTGTCAGGGTTTGTCATTGAGAGACAGCAATGTCATACTTTACATTACCATTGAGGTAGACTTTCTGGGTATAAGTCATAAATCTCCACTCACAGCCATTTTGATCCAGGACTAGCTGCTTAATAAAAAGAGAAAGGATTTTATGGCCCTCAGACACAAATTAGAAATGAACTTCAGCTAATTCCTCAGAATAAACATATGTCCCCATCTCCTTCCTTGTTCTTTTGAATATTAGTTCCTCTCCACTCTCTTCTACTAAAGATCTAGAATGTGGGACCATGGGTCTCCGGCCATCACTTTTATTCAAGCCAATTCTGCAGCTCATCATGGGACACTCTGTCACAACAAATTAGGGATGGAATTTGTATGGTAGCATCTCAATATTCTTACCACTGTGGCCAGAAATTTTCTGGACTTTGGGCAAGGTGGCAACAGCTTTTCTTCTCCACCAAGGACAAAGAACCTGCTGTGTATCATTGTCATTTGCCCTACTACCTTACATGCCAATTCTACATTTCCCTTTATTCACCAAGAGCTGTATCATACCTTACTAACCATGACTTCAAGGCCATTCCCAGTCCAGTGGAGCAGAAAAAAGAATGGTATGGACTATTCCAAAGTTTGCTCTTCTCTCACGTAGTGTGCACAACATGGTTGCATCCTATGTATTAGCTCTATCCTTGTCTTAATTTTGCATGTCGGATCCTCAGAAGAAACCAGAGTAAAGATTCACTGTTGCATTACACTTTTCCAAACCAGGGAATAGGAGCAATGAGAGGATCATTTGTAATTGTGTCAGGGAAAATCCATGGTGCACAGGACATGTGTTTGCCATATCTACCAATCATGCATCAGAACACAACATGAGTTCTCTTTAATTTAAAAAAATGTATGAGATGATTTTCATTTATTTTATTGAAAACAATTTTTTTACAGCATAGGCATGCTAAAACATGCTAAAAACCAATCATTCACATATTTATTTGGCAGGTGTGTACTTTGTTCACTATGTTTAGGCATCCTTCTGTATTTGAAAATGGGTATGAGGTGGTCATAAACTATTCACATTTCGAACTTTGAGCTTAAAGTTAGGACTTGATTTTGTAAGTGTGGTTCATCTGAATTTAGGAGGCATGTGTGTTCCACAGGTAATACTAGCAGAAGTCCAGAGGGTGGCAAGATGGAAATGAACCAAGAAGACCAGTTAAGAATCCAAAGATTCATTCTGAGAAAAGAGATTTGCATCTAAATAGTCTAATTATCCTGGTAAGAAGGGAAAAGGAATGGATTTAAGAGTGATTCTAGGGGTCAACTTGAGAGATTTAGTGACAGATCTCGAAAGTGTTTCAGCTTGAGTGCTCAAAGAACTGTTAATGCATTAAGTGCTTTATGTGATATGGGTGTGGCAGGTCTGAGAAATGATGTTAAGTCCATGTTAATTAGAAAGGAGCTATAGGCTCTGGGTTGACTCTGTGCAATACAAATGAAAGTGTCATTGTAGGTGTCAAATCATGGCTCAAAAAAAAAAAAGAAAATATGTGCAAATGTTGGTGACCCACTAAAGCTTTAATAAAAGATAAAGTTATCTAAGACAAATCGAACAGGAAAGAAACATTTACAGAACAAGGGAAACATTTCAATATTTAAGATGCAAAATAAAGGAGCCAATGAAGGAGACTGAATAAATGAGATAAGGGGCTATTCTTATGAGAATGGTGGGTTGTGCACTCTCAGAGAGGTTATGAATAGGAAGTACATATCCAGGCAAGGGGAAAAGGCCTCAATGTGTCTAATATGTTCAGCTCAAACATGAGAAAATATTTTTAAAAATTATTAATTTGCTACTTGTTTACTTCATGGCCATGTCATATAGATTTGAAAAGAAAATGTTTCTTATAGCAAATATCTGGTATTCAGATACTGAATGTATTAGGTATCTGCAATATTTTTCCATGCTATTTCAAAGAGGTGCTCAAATTAAACTTGAGAGACAGTTTCATTTCCAGTGTGCCAATCATGGGTAGAGTCGAGCATCATCTTCCTCACTTGCCTTTGGTTTCCAACACTGAGTCATGACCTAGGGCAATGTGAAAAAGTAATAACCTTTATTGCAGTTTCCTAAATACACATAGAGAATACTTCTAATCCTCCCCGTGGATTGGAAACGTGAAAGTGCCATTACTAATCTTCCTAGGGCACTTTTCCTGCTATCCCTATTACTGCTTGCAACTGCTTCAAAGTTTTCTAACCAGAAACTGGCAACAATTCCATTGTGCACTCTTTGCTGGTGTGGTTTGTCGTTTCTGAAGGAAAACTGCAAACTAAAAAATGCTAGAAATAAAGAGCTAGAATATTTAAAATGAGGATTATATACGTACACATCAGGTAGTTCCCTGATGTTGTTTAGTTAGCTCACAGTGAATTGAAAGAACAAGCACATTGACGGAATTGATAATCTCATCCAGAGCAAGTCTTCCTTACTCGCATAAGCTTTTGACACATTTTAATTTTTCTTTCTTTCAAGGAGACCTCTGACTGTGATGGAATACTAATAAGAGTCCACAATAATCAAAATAGGGACCTAAACACATAAATTGCTTCCCAAAGTATTAATTATCCTGAATGTGTAGATGAGCTGGCTTCTTTCACAGCTCAAAAAGCCACTGGTATTGAGGCATCTTAAGGAGAGAGGGCTCAGCAAGTTCCCTGGGTTGAGATTCAAAAACTGAGGCAGGCAAGCATAGGGATTACTTAGCAACTAGGGAATCTGCTTGGCTTGAATTTAACACAAATTCATTTAGCCAAGTTCATCAACCCAATCACCACCACTACAGCCACCTGCATCAAACTGCCTGAGGATTGGTTTGCTTTAAGCAACAAGAGACAGGTTTCTTGTTACTTTATAATATACCATTTCTATTCAAAGAGTTTACAGATATGTCTGGAGTTTGAAACAGAGAGCCAGTCTGGCTCAAACTAATTTGCAGTGCATTTGCAGTATGATAAGCTGGGTCCTCTCAATGAACTATTTGAGAGAATCTGCTATATACCTTCTATTCCTGTACATTATTGGGGATTCATATGAATAAAATCAAATCAATCATAATAATGGAGATATATAGTGAAGAAAGGCTTACATAACCCATCTATCAAACAAAGCAGTGGGAAACTCAAACTATCCTCATAGCGACCAGCTTTTCCTCTTGAGCTTCATAAAGAGACCCCCAAACAACAACTGGAGCGTCTCAGCATGCTCAGTTGAATGATCTGCCTCTTTTGACTGTGTATGCATAACATGTACATGTGTTTTGCTCTTAATAATACTTCCTGCTCTGTTGCTGCCCGTGTGCATCATTTCCAGTCTTTTGAGCAAAGAGCCAACTATCTGAAAACACTAAGCAGACAGACAGCATGGATAACAAACTAGACTGTGATGCTGAGAAACTGAGATAATATACACTTGCCTTGTAATCAAGAAGCTGCCCACTGAAACAGAGTGGCACTGCTTTTGGATAGTGTCAGGAGTGTATTAGTCAGGGTTCTCCAGAGTCACAGAACTTATGGATAGTCTCTAGATAGTAAAGGAATTTATTGATGACTTACAGTCGGCAGCCCAATTCCCAACAATGATTCAGTCGCAGCTGTGAATGGAAGTCCAAGGATCTAGCAGTTACTCAGTCTCACGCAGCAAGCAGGCGAAGGAGCAAGAGCAAGAGCTAGACTCCCTTCTTTCAATGTCCTTATATTGTCTCCAGCAGAAGGTGTAGTCCAGATTAAAGGTGTGTTCCACCACACCCTTAATCCCAAATGAAAGGCGTAGTCCAGATTAAAGGTGTGTTCCTTGAACTCGGAGATTCAATCTTCTGGAATCCATAGCCACTATGGCTCAAGATCTCCATACCAAGATCCAGATAAGGATCTCCAAGCCTCCAGATAAGGGTCACTGGTGAGCCTTCCAATTCTGGATTGTAGTTCATTCCAAATATAGTCAAGTTGACAACCAGGAATAACCACTACAAGGAGGAAATACTTTGGTAAAGAAAATACACTGAGGCTAGGAAAAAGAGAATGTGGACATTGATATTCTTGAAGAAGTATCCAAACTGGAAGAAGTTTCCCCTTTTTAAATATACAAAGACAGCACTGTGTATTTTAACCCTCAATGCAGAGTTTATGACAAAGAAACCAAGGTTGAATTCCATGTTGGGTTCATAGCGATGGGGCTGCTTTAGTAGATGAATGATCCTTTCATTTGAAATTTTATTTTTCTCAAGACTCTTTTATGATTTTATTGCTAAATATAATCACCAAATATGTGATAACCAAGTGAGTTATAACCCCTGCAGAGGATGCTTGTCTAATGAGTCTGGTGAATCTATTGCATGAATCTACCTTAGCATCAGCATTCTTTGTGATAGATGCACACAGGCCAATGTCATTGACAGCTACAGGTAATGAATAACAATAGAGAATGGGGCAGCACACCCTCAAAATTGTATTGAATATCTCCCCAGAACTGTGGTGGTCTCCATGAGTGTGAGAATTTCATATTGAGAGCTCATTATATTTCTAAGAAGGCAAATGGGTCATTGAGGGGTTATTGTCTGTTGTGTTGTTCACAATGTTTTACCTTAAAATCTAATCTGTATTTTTTATGAGATAAGTATGGTATTTTTAAGTGGAATCACTATTGAGTGAGAACACTACCTACAGAGAATGCCAGATAATCAATTTGGCAAACAAGTTATGTTTTTATTCAGCCTTCTAACATTTCAAGCACACAACTTTTATCTGTTTTTTCCATGCATGCACAATAAGGAATATCAATGTTCTGCTAATATTTCTGTCTCCAACTTCATCTTGGTGCCTTCATCAAGGTATTCTGGTCATTTGCCATGAAGGTATTCCTTCATTATCTATTTCTGAGCCTTGATTTAATAGTAAATGTATCTTTTATTATTATATTTGCCGTATTATTTAAACAATTAGCTCTTTGAAAGGTAAATTTTCTTCCATCTTTACATCCTTGCATCTGAAATGAATGAATTAACGTATATAGGAGGTACAGGACAGGGTGCCTCATTGCCTACCGAATGCTCTGTTCTACTTACATTTCCTGGAAAATATATTGTAGAGGTTCCTCATCCAAACCTTTAGCTTTATCCAAACCTGAAATCAGTAGAAAGAAAAAGATGTCTGAAGAGCTGTTCCCAATAGAAAGGAAAGGAACAATAGAATAAACTGAATAAAACAAACAAGAAAACATTGCTGAGTCTGTGGAATAACTGTATCTAAGGAGGCATTAATCAGAAAGGTAGGTTGAAAACTAAGTCTAGAGAGGCTCATAATATGGTCATGACACTGATCAGCCACGTATCATTAGAACATGCAAGTATGCTATATGTACAATAATCACCATCTCTTATTTTTATTCTATTTATTATATAAGGTTAGCCACATACATGTCCAAGGTATATTTGAATGTCATAAAGTAATTATGCATATACATATATATTATAGGTATGATCAACTATCTTTTATACACCATACAGGAATGTGTCTGAAAATGAATGAAAACTCTAAAGGTATCTGGCAGCTTTTGTATTGCCGAACTCTAATAGACCTTGATTCTATTTGGATAAGAGAGTTTTTTCAAAGTCAAATTCTGCTATGGATAAGTTTTAGGCATAAAAAAATTTAACTGATGACAAAAAAATTATATGCACACCGTGTGGGTGCAGAACAGAACCCAGGTCTCTGCAAAAGCAGTGGGTGGTCTTAAGTGCTGAGTCAGTACTCCAGTTCTGAAACACAGCATATTTAAAAGATATGTCTTTACCCTTTATGTTAATTATGTTCTTCAATTATAGCAAATATCAATGAGGCAATCAATAAACCAACTGCTTAATATGTGGTGCTTAATATATGCTATAAAAATTATCTAAGACAAAATTTTGTGACTTTGGGAACTGAAGTTCTCATATCACTTTTTAATGCCTCTTATTAAAAAATGGAGTAACAATTACTATGTAAGTGTACTGTCACGAGTATGCCAGAACAAAGATGTCCACTTTCACACCCAACACCATTGTCTTCCTAGAAATGTCCCTGGGTAAATTAAATATATCTTTCATTCTATGTTTAATATACATATCCAAATTTGGAGGAAATTTATTATATATTAATAATTTTAAAACAGAATAAGTTGTCATGTGTTTTTATCATATGAAAATAGGAACAGTATTCAGAAAAGCTCATTTTTGATGCATCAGTTAGTTTAGAAAGTATCACATACATAGCTACCCAGCATGAAGCTAGGAAGTGCTATATCATTGTTTGAAGATATGATAGACATCTATCGATAACTGTTTGATTTCAACCTACCTGGTTCTGAATCCGTTAGTTGAAAGACATTAAAGGCAAAGTTGAGACCACACTGTCCCTGGGTTCAAGCCTTGTAGCTTTCAATACAAACAGCAGTTTGTGTCTTTTATCATAAGAAGACAAATAGTCTGGTGAGCTAGATTTGTGGTAAGATCACTTTCTGCTTCTGCAAAGGACATGGTTCAGTTCTCGATATCTACATGGTGCCTCACCATCATCTGTAACTCCAGTACCAGAGGTTCCAATGCCACCATCTGGCTTTGTGGGAACTGCACATATGTAGTGCACATATGTACAGGCACACTCATGCATATTAAATAAAAACAAAGAAATCTAAAAAAAATAATTAGTGTCAGACATATTGATGCACAACTTTAAATCTAGCACTTAGAAAGCAAGTACTTGTGGATTTCTAAGAATTTGAGGCTTGCCTGGTCTACACAGTTAGTTCTGAACTAGCCACAGTGATATAGTGAGAAGTTATCTCAAAATTAATAATGATAGTAATAAATAAATAACAATGAAGAAGGAAAAAGAAGAGGGAGGAGGAGGTAGAAGAAGGAAGAGGAAAAGAAGGGGCAGAAGATGAGAAGGAGAAGAAAGAAAAAAGTTTAGATCTCTCATGGGACAATAGATTCTCAACAGTCTACCAACTTCCATTTCCTCGGTGTCTTTCTGAGAGTCAGAATCAATGAACAACCATCTTCAGTGAGTGTAGGATGTCTGTTAATACTCATAATTGTCTATCCATTGTTCCATAAGGAAGGTTAAATAATTAGTGGCCAGATAATAATTATACTATCAGATCAGCTTCCAAGTTTCTGTGTAGATATGAATTATAAATCTAATAGTACTAACTCCCTAGAAATACTCCCTAAACAATTCTGTGGTTTTCTTTACATAACAGATAACACAAATTAGAGGTATACTATAAATAGATTTTATAGGTCAATGGTCAGTAGTTGCGTTAACCTTTCTCCATGTGGGCTCTGCTCTTTTGCACAGGCCAAGTTTTAATCCTGTATGTTCATAACTAAGTCATTTTGGAGGTGCCAAGTTTGGAAACTCTGAATTCACTGCATTCGAATTCTCATTTAAAAGAATTTCAATCTTTTTCTTTTAGTGTCTTCTAGTTTCCTTATTTCCTGCAGAGACAAATGATAATGGTAGCCTTTGGATGTGCACTGACATTAATAGGCATTACCATTCACTGTAGCCAAGATAAAATTTGAAAGTTCTAAAAAGTGTAGAAATAGAGGAAGCAGAAAAGGCGTCATTCTAGAAGAGGGTGAGGAAAGTGGAAATAACACCAAGCTGAGAAGAGTTGCTTATTATTGGTGTCACATTAGGAAGTACAAGCCTCATTTCAAGAATCATTTCTGAGCCAAAATCAGCACATTTTTCATGAATCAAAGATATATAGGATAAGGAAAGAGCAGGTTTGGTGCTCTGGAGTATATGAGAAACTATTCTGCATGAAGAAAAAGAAATGTCCATAAATAAGTTCCAAGAAAAGATGGAGTATGCAACTGCTTCAAATAAGATAATGGCAGTAATGCTAACTAACCTCAAGAACACATAAAATGAAAATGATAATGAAAATTAGTGGCAACATTGTTCATCAAGGGACTACCAATGGCCATAATGAAACTGTTTTTGATGGTGTAAATTTTGTTTGTTTGTTTGTTTGTTTGTATTCTGAGAATAGAAGCCAGATTGCAATAGCTTGACTTTGTAATGTTGGGTAAGCAGGGGCATCTCAAATAGTAATCAACTTTCCAAGAAGTTCTATTAAGATAGAGGAAATAAAAAAAGGCTGTGTAAGTTTTCAGTGTTTATTTAGAAGCTTAGCAGTTATCATATTAAGATCTGAGAACACTGGCTAGTAATGGTCCATGAAACTTAAAATGGAGATGCCCAAAATGCACATCATAAGTACTGATCTAATACCTGGGTACAAAGTGAGAAAACTTTTGTTTAGATTTCCCTACCATCTTACCAGTTACTGTATATGTTATTTGCATCTCATAAAGATAGCTTGTCTTATTCTTTCTTATTATTTATTCACGTTATATCCTGATCACTTCTTCCTTTCCTCCCAGTACCCTCCTCTCATCCCATTTCCCACTCTGCCTCCTTTTCACCTCAGATCAGGGGAGGCTCTCCATGGGTACCAACACATCCTGTCACATTCCTACAGGACTAAGTGCATGCTCTCCCACTGAAGGCAGACAAAACAGACAATCTAGGAGAAAGGGATTCAATGGCAGGCAACAGGATCAGAGCTAGCTCCTTCTCCAATTGCTGGGGAACACACAAAAAGTCCAAGCTGCTCCCTCGGTGTCCCCGTCTGCCTGGCCACCATCTGCTGAGCCTCACTGAGAATAGCACACACCCAACAAGCCTAACAACAGCCGCGGTCCCGTCCCGCCAAAGCCCAACTTTTGTACAAGACTTCCTGGTCTCCAACTAATGTTTTGCTGTGGATCTCTGCATCTCTCCTGTCTGCAAGCATAGCAAAGTGTCTGGGTTTGGCTCTCTCCCATGGGATAGTATTAAGTTGGGCCAGTCATTGGTTGGCTGTTCCCTCTATTTCTGCCCCATCTTTATCCCTCCACATCTTATACACAGGACAAATTTGGGGTCAAATGTTTTATAGGTAGGTTGGTATCCTCCTCCCTCCACTAGAAGTCCTATCTAACTATAGGATGTAGCCGTTCCATCTACATATTTCCTCCACCTATAAGTCCCAGCTAGGGTCACCCCCATAGAATCTCAGGAGTCTCTCCTGTTCCATATCAGCTTGTCCCAGAGATTCCCCTCCCACACCAATTTCCATTCTCTTTCTCAGTCTTCTTTCCCTCAGCTATCCACACTCCTAACTGCCACCCTTCTCTGCCCCATCCCCTCTCACACCTAGTTTCCTCCCTTCCTCCATCTTCGATGTCTATTTTATTTCTCCTCTGAATGAGAATCAAGCATCCTCCCTTCGACCCTCCTTACTACCTAGTTGTTTTAGAGAGTGTGTATTAATAAGATGGTTGGTTATCACGTACTTTATGGCTAATATCCACTTATAAGTGAATACATACCATTCCTATCTTTCTAGGTCCGGTTTACCTCACTCAGCAAGATGTTTTCTAAGTGCACCAATTCTAAGTTTTCGTGATGTTCTTTTATTGATGGCACGTGTTTTTAATCTCAGCACTTGGTAGGCAGAGGCAGGCGGATTTCTCATTTTCAGGCCAGCCTGGTCTACAAAGTGAGTTCCAGGACAGCCCAGGCTATACAGAGAAAACCTGTCTCTACCACTCCTGTAAAAAAAAACTGAATAGTATACCGTTGTGTAAATGTACCACATTTTCTTTACTCATTTTATCTTTGATATTTATGAAGTGACCTTTCCAATATCATTTGAATAATTTTGGTTGAAAGTTTATTTTATTATATAGAGAATGTCTTTTCAAGTTGCTTCATGAATCCCTTTCTTGGAAAACCTTTTTTCCAACATTTTCTTCTAAGGTTGTGTCTACCTTTGTCACTGAGATATGTTTTTTGATTTTTGGGTTTTTTTTAATGCAGCAGAATGATGGATCCTGTTTTACCATCCATTCTTTTAGCCAGTTTATTTTATTAGGAAATTGAATCCATTAATTTTGAAAAATATAAATCATTAATGATTGTTAATTCTTATTATTTGATGATAGTGGGGTTAATGTGTGTGTGTGTGTGTGTGTGTGTGTGTGTGTGTGTGTGTGTGTGTGTGTACACTTAGCTTCTCTTGTTTTGTTGATGTGGAGTTATTTACTTCATGTATTTTTTTGGGTATAGTTAACCTATACCCAAGTTTGGAGTTTTGTTGTTGTTGTTGTTGTTGTTTTTCTTCTAGTATCTTCTGTAGGGCTGGATTTATGGGTAGATATTTTTTAAATTTGACTGTCATGGAATATCTTTTTTGTTTGTTTGTTTTCATCTGTAGGCCTTGACAGTTTTGCTTTGTATAGTAGTCTAGGCTGACATCTGTGGTCTCTTAGAGTCTGCAAGTTATCTGCCCAGGTCATTCTGGCTTTTAGAGTCTCTATTGAAAAGTTCATATAATTCTGATAGCTCTAACTTTATATTTTACTTTGCATTTTTCTCTTGCTGCTTTTAATATCTTCCTTTGTTGTGTACATTTAGTGTTTTAATTACTATGTGGCGGGATGGTTTTCTTTTCTGGTCCAATCTATTTGTTGTTCTACAAACCTCTTGTATGTTTCCAGGCATCACCTTATTTAGGTTGGGGAAATTTTCTTCTATGATTTTGTTGAAAATATTTTCTGGACCTTGGAGTTGGGAGTATCTTTCTTCTTCTGTTACTATTACCCTTCGGTTTGGTCTTTTTATATTGTACCAGATTTCAATCATGTTTTATGTCATGAACATTTTAGATTTAACATTTTCTTTGACTGATAAATTGATTTAAAAATTATATCTTGTTTGCCTGAGACTCTGTCTTTCATATTTGTACTCTCTTTGTTATGCTTGAGTCTGCAGTTCCTATTAACTTACCTAGGTTTCCATCTCCAAGATTCCTTGTGAAAGTATAACAAAGTAAAAACAGAATTCTAGGCCTTTAGGCCCAGGCTTGGGAATGTGGCCTTTGTAAAGGTATGCTAATCATAAAACAGCGACATTCCTCCACCCACCCACTTCCTGGGTTCAAAGAGTGCTCATTCAAAGAAAGTCACCCAGAACCTGCAATGCAAATGTGCTATTGTTAGGGGCTCTTAGAAGCTGTCTTGAGAGTTAACACTTACCAGGTATTCCTTGTGACTCTTGTAACTTTGCACTTCCTTGTGACTCTTAACTGGTATTTTTGGTATTTTCCAACAACGCCCTTCCCACCTCCTTAAGTTGTGGTTTCTTCCTTTAAATACCCCCTAATCCAGCTACTCGGGGCGCCACGGTCCTCTACCCCTGCGTGGTGTATGGGGACCGTGAGCCCGAGAGTGCTCTTGAATAAAAATCCTCTTGCAATTTGCAACAAGACCGTTTCTTGTTGGTGATTTTGGGGTGTCGCCTCTCCTGAGTCAGAACGTGGGGGAGTCCTCACGTTGTGGGTCTTTCACTTGGAGATTCCATCTCCAAGACTGTGTTTTCTCCATTTCTCTTTTCAGGTCTTGAGCAGTTTTATTCATTTCCTTCGCCTGTTCGATTGTATTCTACTGTATTTCATTAAGAGATTTAATAATTTCTTTTTAAAAATTTCTATTATCTGTATAAGATTGGATTTGTCATCTTCTTGTGCTTTGGCTATGCCCAGGGCTTTCCTGTAGTAGGTTAGCTGGGTGGTATGATATTGCCTTTGCTTTTGTTGACTGTGATCCTATGCTGATCTTTAGCCATCAGGTTATCCTGGTGCTGGCTGGATATTCCTGATGCCAGTCAGGATGTAACCTGAGGAGGCATGTAAAGATGTGGGGCTGACAATAGAACTTTCTATTCAATAGAGCATGCTTTTTTTTTTTTTTTTGAACCAGGTGGATCTAAATATTCCTGTTGCCCCATAGTGCTCCTCGGGAAGAAGGGCAAAGCCATGGGCTAAGACTATGGTGCTCAAGGACCACATGTAGCCCCATATAGTTCACCTCTGCTGATTCTGTCCCTGGTGGATCTGACATGCAATAGATTAATGGAGAGGAACTTAATTTGGGTGTTCCTTGGATTGGCAAGCCTCTTCAGGAAGGCAAGCAGAGTCCTGTGCCAGATAATGGTGCACAGGGGAAAGCATGTAGATCACCTCAGCTGGCTGTGCTCCAGGTGGCTCCTGAAGGACTCTCTAGTCTCTTAATCACAACAATGCTTGATCTATTTAATGGCTATGAGGTCTGGAGCACAATGCCATTCCTGAATACAAAAGCAGCCTCACAAATAAAAAGGCTTTGAAGTCCAGGTCTTTCCACAAAAAGAAGGAAAAAGGAAAAACATTTTCTTAATGATAAAACTGCCATTAAAGTGTCGGTAACCTGGAAAACAGGTTTTGTTTCTTCGGTTTTAAGGTGAAAGTTTGTGGTTTTTATAGTACCTGAACTCTTTACTACTTAGAAAAAAAAATAAGCAATTCATTAGTTTCCATTTATAAAAATGTGTCACTTTAGGGGAGGAAAGAATTAACATTGCTAAAAAGTAAAGCATTGTCTCTGTCTTAAACCAGAAAAGTGATGGGATTGTCTTAGCAATACATAGAACCAATGGTTGTGGAAGAAATGTCTGGTGGATCTGACTTTTAGGAATACCTTGCATTTTCTTGATAAGCTCAAGGAGAAGTCATAATATGCTCATAGCTCTGCAGACAGTTCCATTTAAAATAAAGGTCTACCTTTTGGGAAAACAAATAGATTGCTCTCCTTTGGCCATTCTTTTGTCTGTTGTCCTGCCTATCAGCTCCAGTTTGGTTTCAGACTTCTTTTTTTAATTGAACTGTATTAAATATTCCATCATGCTTTTAAAAATCATTCTATTAAACCAATTCCAGTTAAGAGAAGACCCTCCATACTTAAAAGAGAACCAAATCAGCCCTGTGCTAGCCTCACTAAAACTGAGTTTGAGCCAATTATTAAACCACAAGACTACATTGGACAGTCTTTGGGTTCTATGAACGTACATATTTATCATTGCATGAGATTCCTTCATTAAGGAATGTAGTTTTCTCATTTCTGCAACCTGAGATTTTCACATTGTCAGCTATAATTGAGTAGCTAGAAAACTCATTTTGTTATCATTAAGACTGGGACTATCTATTAGTGAAGGAACTGAGTCAGAAAAAAATGAAGGAGAATGGAGTGACCTTCATTTATGGATTCAGGTCTTCCTTTTTCTTTTTCTTTGTTCTTTTTTTTTTAAAGAACATTTCCAAATTTGCATACATGTGTATGACTATATCTAGTTTATGTCTGCACACTGCCATCACAGGTACAGAATTTCAACAACCAATTTTGCCTTAGGAATGAAAGATATATAGTCAGGATTACCATGTAATCTTGTATGGCGGAGCAGTTCTGATTTAGATTATTCAATAGCACTATAGATGCCCTTTTCTCCTCAAGCTCCCTATTGACATGTAAACTGTTATTCGGACAATCGGTCAACTACTTTTGATTCACCTTATTGCCTGCCTCTAACTGTATACTTTCTAACACACCCAGCATCACTGTTTCAACTCCCATTCTGTCTCTGTGCAGCTGCTTTTGAAGCATTCATGTTCCACTTCTCTGCCTATTCCTTTGGAATTACCTGGAACTCAAGAGATGAGCCTAGACAATTTTAAACCTCTGCTTGGATTACAATTACTCTAAACAGAATTAAATCAAATCTTTTTCATCAAAGCCAATAACACAAACACATCCAAAGTTAATAATAGTAAAACACATTCTATAATCATAATGACTCATAAAGTTCCATAACAAAGATTTTTAGATACCTGACAAGTAAATAATTGGTGCCTCCTTATTTAGTGAGACATATAAATATATACTGTGATTTAGAACATGCAAAACAGTTTCAAGACGCATGACTCTTACACTGAGAAAAGGTAGTCTCGCAAAAAGGAACCCAGTTACCAGTGTGATGGTTGTAGTAAGGCCTTCTGTTGAGTTTTTCTGGAAGGCTCCAAGAACTAGAGCTGACTTGGGGTTTTAAGGAATGAAGAAGGGATAGGCACACTAAAAGAAAAGCTGTAGATGGTGCCCTGGGCTCTCTGTTGGAGAGGTGTAATGGGGTCTTCTTTCTTGTCAGTTCTCCTTAAGGCAGTGGAGAGGGAAGAGTGTCAACAGAGGGTAAAAGTCTTACAAGATATGGGGTAAGAATTACTAGACATTTAGGGTTGCTGTACAATATTAAAAATTTTGCTTATTTAAATCTAAGTTACTTTGCTACTGTAGTTGACCTGCCTTCCATGTTCCTTTGAAGCCAGAAATTGCAGTTTCTGGCATTTAGCACCTCATCCTAAAACAGCAGGATATTAAATAAAGGATTAATTGCTAGAGCCTTTTCCTTCTTGTCCAGATGTCTCTTGCTTATGAGACTAGGGGAAGTTTGGAGCAATAAATTTCTATTGAACCAGGAGAAGAGAATAACACCCTTAGAAGGAAAAACTTTTACATAAGCAAATATGCATAAACTCATATAAATTCATATACAGAGTCATGCTTGTGCATTTATTCATTTCTATTCAAACCAGTTAAGCCCAGGATGCATACATTCTTGCAATTACATACTAACACACACACACACACACACACACACACACACACACACACACACACACCTATACTTACATATGCATTTGGAGCAAAAGACCAAGCACCAGTGCAGAAAGAACTGACTCATTCTGGATGAAAACTGAACTCCAATCTTTATTGCATAGAGAAAGAAAAGGCTTCTACCCTTTTAATGCTAAATGAATTAAACCCAAGTTTGTAAGAAGAATGCTTTGTTCCTTTAATAAGATTAAGCCTGCCTTGTTATTAAGAGAAACCTGTTCTGTCCCATGGTAAGGAGAAGCCTGCCTGCCTCTCCTGCTCTCTCTGCAGCTTCTTCTTTTTTTCTCTTTCCCTGTGCATTCTGTTTATTGCTCTCTTAGTTTTTCTTATATTATCTATAGTTTCTAAGTTGTTCCACTCTACATTCTCCTTCTATCTTACTCTCTCCTCCTACTCTAATGCCACAATAATGCTCTTACTCTCAAAGTCTTTTCTCCCAAAACTTCTAAGTTCTACTTGAATTCACTTCTGTCTAAAAAGTTCTCTTGTGTCCGCAATAAAAAAAAAATTATCCTCAGTTCTATTTTAAAATTTCTGTTAAGATCTGTCTAAAAAGTGTTCTGTCTACAAAGTTCTCATCAGCTCAGTTCTGTCTCTTCTTTTGTCCTCAGTACTTATACATCATTCAAAATATATTTGCATGTTAAAATTTAATTCATAAATTGAATGAGAAGTTTACAACAGAGAATGTTCACATGTATATCCACTAGGAGTATTTCTCTAGTTAAACATTCATCAACTGTTATAGCTCCACAGGTTCATTGAGAGTTAAAAAATATAACTAAGTTATTAGTAAAGTTTTTTTTATAGATAAATCTAGTCAATATTTTATCATCTGTCCTAGCACCTATAATAAATCTTTAGTTATCTTTTTATCACCTTTGTTTAATTGTCTTACAACCTTGTGGAATGTACTTGTAGAGTAGTAGAAAGTCTGATTAATATCTAGAATCAATTAACTGGTGACTCATGGCAGACTGGAAGAATTCTCTTTGCAGTTTGACTATCAGAAGAGACCTGATAGCAGTACCACTATAAAGGAGCTTAATAAATACTGACATAATATTTGGAATTCTTATAGGATCATCATTAATAATCGAGAAGTCATCTATTTGCCTGTATAGCATCACTACAAAACAGTACAGCTTCATAGTTATGCAGGGATCTGCTCAAACGCTGTTGTAATACCTAGTCAAATATGTTTAATGTCAAATATGTTTAATAATAACAGGAAAAGCATAGTAAGAGCAGGAATCTTCCCTAAAATGATGGGAGCAAATCTGTCATGGATTATCATAATGCAAGGAAGACCATCTCAGGAAGATCACCTGCTCGTTATTAGTTTGTCATATGATGGCTGCTGACAGTATAGCACACTGGAAGCTCAGTATGTTTATTATATAGAGTTGAAAAGGGGGCAAGTTTACTGCAAACAACTGAACAAGAAACCAGGATTGTGGTATACAGCAGAATCCAGAAAGCAGGCTTAGCTGATCTCTATCAAAGCAGTCTCTTAACTAACAGGTTGGAGAATGGTTAGGTATGGTAGACTTCTCTCTACACAATGCTGATATTAATACTTGGACAACCGAGGAAGTCATTGCTGAACTTCTGGGTCTCATGAAAGGAAGAACTCTTGTTCCAAAGGTGCTGAAGTATTGGAGTCCTCGTCATGGCATGCCAAATCAACAATTCACTCAGGGTTTCACTCTCTCCAGGTTTCCTCTGTTTCCCCACAGCTTTCCTTCTATTTTTCTTTCTTATCACTTTTTTTTCTGGAAAGACTTTTTTCCCAAATCCATTTATTTTTATCTAAAATAACATCAAAATATACTCAATACCACCTTTTACAGTACATTGCTTCCTGGCCGTAGTCCTGTTCAATCCCTACTCTTTCACGTTTGTCAGTATATATCCTCTAGAATCATGACGGGTTTCCTTCACAGAGCATGGAGCTCTGTGGTATTTCCCAGATTGTGACTAATCTAAACACAGTGAAGGTGGAGAAATTTATTGCCCCTTCACTTTACTAGACACCAAAATTTATGGATGTGGAATGGCAAAATAGCCCTGGTTTATGGGGAAACTTGATAAAGGCAACTACAGCAGCCAATTGTTTTCCATATAAAACTTGTTTTTGTTGTTGTTGTTGTTCTTCAGTGCCTGCTTAGGACAGTGTGCCATTGAATGGGTTGAGTTGAGTTCCCAAATCAATTTAATAATACTCCATGGTATTGCAAATTTACTACAGGGCTGTTTTCCTGAAGGTCTCTGACTAGAATTAAATTGTATTCATGTGAATTAGAGGAGATAAAGGACAAAGGATTATGTGTCAGTTCTCCTAAGCCTTTGAAAGACATAGCACACAGATTTAGTCAAGGCTACTCAGTAACACAAGAGGGACTCATAAATTCCCCTTTGTTGACAGTTTAGGCAATAGACTTTTACAGACAGAACCTGGCCATGACACTGTGAAACCTTGAAATTTGAGATAAATAGATTACAAAAGAGTAGGTCAGTCTTTTTCGATCTGTTTGTTTCTGTCTCTGTTTCTCTGTCTTTTTCTGTCTCTGTCTCTCTCTGTGGTCTGTCTCTGTCTCTCTAAATTTTTCTGTCTCTGTTGGTCTCTGTCTCTGTTTCTCTGTCTTTTTCTGTCTCTGTCCCTCTCTCTGTCTGTTTGTCTCTGTTTCTCTGAATTTTTCTGTCTCTGTTGGTCTCCGTCTCTCTGTTCTCTCTGTTCTCTCTCTTCCTCTGTGTCTCATTTCTTTCCTTTTTCTCTTTCTTTTCTTTTCCATTTCCTTTTCTCATTCTCTCTCCCTTTTTCCTCTTTGTCGTCTTAACTGCAAGGATTTTCCAGTTCAACAATTAATCTTCCTTTTTATTATGTCTTTTCATGGCTGAAACCGCCTCTCTCCCCTTTTTTTCTTTTTTTCTTTTCTTAGATATTTTCTTTATTTACATTTCAAATGTTATCACCTTTACTGGTTTTCCCCTCCTAAAACCCCATATCCCATCCCCCTTCCCCTGCTCACCAACCCACATATTCCTGCTTCCCTGTCCTGGTATTCCCCTACACTGGGGCATTGAGGCTGAAACTCCTAATAGATAGAGAGGACTGGTGATTTATTTAAAGAACACAATCAGACCTAACATTGTAAGGTTTGTACTAACTTCAGTGTTCCACTTCATGTGTGTTTCTACATTGGTATGAATATGTGCATCACTGAGTGTTGAGCAAGTCCCTTATGTGACAACACACTCTAATCTATTGGATTTTAACCCATTCTACCTCCAACTGCTGTAAGTCAGCCCAAAATAATTTGTTTTTCTTTATAATAGTTTCCAAGATCATGGTGTACCTTCACTGCAAAAACACACTAACTGAAAGATACCCATATCTACAAATATTGTCTTACAAATACAATATGACCATACAGTAACTGTGTGAAAGAATGACAGGCAGAGGAATATGTCATACAGTATTTTCTATGACATAACTATTAAAAGTTCTATCCATGCAGTATCTTGAACCCTGCTAAATCCTATGATGCCTGCCTCTTCTCTTTGCTTTGCACATCTTTCTTATAAAGACAAGGTAATATAGGCTAGAACATTCAACATGTTTCTTTATCCTCAGAGCCACTATCCTTCTTTCGGGCTCTTTCATTGCTTTCTCAACCCTCTATATTTACTCGTGATTTTTTCCCCCTTTCCTCATTCCCCATAGTTGTTTATCTGCCACAGATTCCAAAGCTTTTGTTGTTTCTATTGCTCTTTTTAATGGAATCAAACTGCATTCCACTTCAGCTTCTATGTCTAACCACTATGTAAAATGTATATTTTTGCTATTACATATTCTGTACAGCATGCACTAGACTAAACAGCCTGCAACCTTCATAAATACTCTCCCACTGCTTTCCTAAATGCTTGTGCTGTGATTGCTTGTTTAAATTGGAACTCAATTTTGGTAACCAGCATAAGCCACTGAACTTGTGTGTAAGTATTTAAATCTGTTCTACTTTATGTATGCAAAACAAAATCATAAGCTTGCATGACAATCCTTGGTATTTAGTAACAGTATAAATAAGCTAAGTGATGAATCATTTCTGAAATAGAGCTATTTTTCCTCAATGGATGCATTTCAAAAAAAAAAAAAAAAAAAAACCCAAGCTGGTTATCCTAGCCAAATTGTAGAAGGTTAACTCTATCTCTACCCCACAGTTTGAATGTGGAATGCCCTCCCTCAGGACCCATGTTAAAGTCATGGCCCCAAACTGTAGCTCTATAGGAAGTGATATAACTATCTAGTGAAAAGAAGTTAGGTCCTGAAGGTATTCCATGAAAGTGATCTTGATATCTCAGCCTCATGTTTTCTCTCCTTTTGGCTTCCAGGGCACCATGACATGAATAGGCCTCCTCCTTCACATATTTATATGTTATATACTCCATTTCACCAGAGTTCCATATATGTATGACACAACCCGAGAAAAATGACCAAGCACTAAAATCACAAGTCAAAATGAACCCATTCTTATTTTGAGCGGTTTCTTTCATTCATAAATCATGACAGAAGGTTGTCTAACACAGATAATCTGGGTGTGACAGAGAACTGCTCAGAGCACTCTACAGTCCCCTGCATCAGAGCTGGTATAGTCAAAGTAGGTCAGCTTTTACACTACCACTAAATATCCTGTGTGCTTCAGTTTTAAAATGTCTCATGTATTTGGAAACATAGTCCTCAAATGGTGGCACTGCTTGGGGGAAACTGTGGAACCGTTAGGAGATAGGGGCTCACTAGAGTAAGGTCACTGTGGGGAAGGACTTTATGAGTTAGAGCTTGCAGGCCTATGTCAGGCAACAGTCTCTCTGTGCTTCCAGAAGAAAATAGTGTCAGCAAGGTCCCAACGCCGTACTTTTCCCATCACGAAGACTGGCTTCACTCAACTCAAAGCATAATAAAATTATCTTTCCTTAAATTGCCACCCCCCCACCCCACGGCAGTAAGAAAAGTGATGAACACATCTACAAAATTAGAAAATCTATATCTTTCTCATACAGGCATATCTTTCCTTTCTCACTACCTTTTTTTAACCGAACAAGGCTTCTTACAGACACTAAAATATACAGCAACAAATGCATATCTGAATCTTCCCTGACTCCGGTTTTTCTGTCCTTTCTCTTGTCATTCTGTCATTGGTAAGCATCTTAAAGAAGAGACTTCATATCTTCAATCCTGGTGACCATGTCTTAGAGTTATGTTCTCTACATGAAAATTGATACATGCTACCCTTCTGATCCTATCAAGGATGTATTTGCGAAAACTCCTTGTCCTTGTATCCTCAGACAGATTTTCACAATTCATTCCAGTTGACCATCTACTTCTTGTCACACTCTCCTCATACCCATCCTGTTCATGCCCTCATTTTCATAATACTTCTGCTTTAACTCATTTCTCTTCTTCAAGTGCTCTTCCTAAATGGTCTCAGGCACTGCCAAACCCACAAATCCTGTTTATCATGTAAAATTTCTACATTATATAATACACTATTTATTTCTCCAACAACATATGGTGTTGTTTCCAATAACATATGGTAAGTGTGGATTGTTTTCACCCCACCAACGTCCATGAACCAAACACTAAATTGGGTTATAGGTAGCTTTCTGACTCTTTATTATCAAACCTTGCAGAAGAGCATTCCGCTGTCTGTGCACTTACAAAATGAAGATTAAAAATCTGATCCTCTACATGGTCCATCCTTTTATCCCAGGGATCCACCCCATAATCAGCATCCAAACGCTGACACCATTGCATACACTAGCAAGATTTTATTGAAAGGACCCAGATGTAGCTGTCTCTTGTGAGACTATGCCGGGGCCTAGCAAACACAGAAGTGGATGCTCACAGTCAGCTAATGGATGAATCATAGTGCTCCCAATGGAGGAGCTAGAGAAAGTAGCCAAGGAGCTAAAGGGATCTGCAACCCTATAGGTGGAACAACATTATGAACTAACCAGTACCCCGGAGCTCTTGACTCTAGCTGCATATATATCAAAAGATGGCCTAGTCGGCCATCACTGGAAAGAGAGGCTCATTGGACTTGCAAACTTTATATGCCCCAGTACAGGGGAACACCAGGGCCAAAAAGGGGGAGTGGGTGGGCAGGGGAGTGGGGGTGGGTGGATATGGGGGACTTTTGGTATAGCATTGGAAATGTAAATGAGTTAAATACCTAATAAAAAATGGAAAAAAAATCTGATCCTGAAGAGAATATGTGACCTGAAATACGATGCAGCAGATAGTCCTTATTTCATCCATCAACCATTTGCTGATTTTCTTTGTCAATACCTGTCCTTCCTACTGTACTCTATTGTTCATTGTGACATCATCATCCCACAGTAATTTCCTTCACTCTTCACTCTATCTTTCCAGCCAATAACTCGTTGCATTGTATTGATTCTACTTCTTTAGATTTCTTTCAATCGATTGCCAGATGTCTATTTAATTTGCTTAAACATTTGTCCTTTGCGTTGCTGTTAAAACCAAATAATTTCTTTACTTTGTCTCCCATTTCTCCAAAGCATCCATTTAGTTGTCATCAAATCTTTTCTCTGTATCTTGTTTTTTTTTTAACTACATCAATAGCTGGGCTAATCTTCCTTAGATGCTACAGTATATGTGCTTATTGCCTGGAGTACCAAGCATTATTGATCAGCTTAGATGCCCTTGCTCATTATATTGTTATTTCTATTGTCTTTCCAGGTTTTTTTCTACTGCTTCTTCCATAAACACTTCCTTCGAGCAATACTAGATTAGTGAATTTCAAGCAAAAAAAAAAAAAAAAAAAAAAAAAAAAAAGAAAGAAAGAAAAAAAATCCAAGACAATATCCAATATCCTTTCTATCTGAACAACATGCAATTTCCGCTTGGTTCCAGGGATGTTGTTGTTTGATGCTCTTTTTATTGTTTTTTTTTTTTTAATTTTATGTTATATTGCATTTTATATAGTCTTAAATTTCACATAAACTAAATTCGTTGAGAAAAATCAAGGCAAATACATCAAAGCTAGCAAAAGAAATACAATTAAGATACTAAAAGAACTAAGACAGGTAATTATTTCAGCAACACAGTCAACTTTGTGCTGGGGACAACTACTGTGTCCACAAACAAATCAAGGTTGAACCTAGTTATCTGTGAGCATTCACTCAATAGTTTATGTGTTAGATCCACAATTTGGGGCTGATATTTTTGTGTGGTACATTAGTCATGAAATGTCTTTTCATATGAAAAATGGCTGAATAGCATTAATCCATGAACTCAATTCTGAATTTGATAGTTTTTTTGTTAAATATGGCCAATTGCAATAATATCACTAGTATCTAAATAAACTATCTTTGTGCATTTAAGATATTCATACCCCTTACTAGACAGCCTGCATATATTAGATTCTTGTTGCTGCTATAAGTACTATTGCAAAATAAATGACAAAATAATTACCCTCATAATCTTCTAGTTATTAGGTTAGACTTCTCATATGGTTCTCATTGTCTAAGGAGTAGCACCCTGGAATTTTCCATGGAGTCCTTAAAGAAGAATCCATTTCCTGTCCTTTCCTAAACTTAGCAGATACTATCACTATCCTTTCTTGAGTTATGGTCGCTTCCTCTGTTTTAAAATATAAAACATAGCATCACCTCTTTGATCACTATCCCATTGTTACTTCGCTCTCTGACAGCAGCTAGCAATCCTCTTCTTTAACATATACGGTGGTATATCTGAATAATCTGAGATAACTACCCCAAATCAAAATCTTTAAGCTAATCAAATGTGCAAATTTCCTTTTAGTATGCAAGATTATGCATCCACTGCATTTAGGGGGTCATTGTAAGGTCATCTTAGGGCAAACAGTCTACCATCCATATAATCTTTTTGTATACTTCATTTTATAATGGTGATTATGAATCCATAAGCATGGGCTCCAAGAAACAAATCTCAATAAAAGTTTTGTTTTCATAGAATATAAAACTAAATGTGTAGGATTGTACGTGTATGCATGACTTAGGACTTCTGAAGTTTCATTTTTTTTTTCTTTTTTAAGATTTGCTTTTGGAATTAGAAAGGAATTTATAAGATAACAAGCTCAAACCTGCTCTGCTACAAGAATAGAGAAGCTCCCGCCATTTCTAGGAGGGAAATTTTCATTTCTCTTCATATAGAATTGAGCATAAGTTCAATAAAAGCATGATGTATACTTCTTTGACTGTAGGGAAATTAAGCAAAAAAAGAAAGAAAAGTAAGAAAACAGACAAACAGGCAAGTAGGCATAGCAAAACCATCTTTCCCAGTCCTTGGAAGCTCTTTCTTCAGGGATTGGAAATTATTGACAATGTAAAATGCTTTTGACTGTGAGCACACTGCTGATATAATCTTCTGGGAAAAATGTAATTTTTACTATAGGAATAATGTCAAACTGTTTTCCAGAGTACATGAGTAGCTGGGAAAAAAATGTTACACATCTGTCAGTTTCACTGTATAAAACTGAAACAATTGGACAAAGTGGTTGCAACAAGACTGGTGAAGATTGTTCATTTGAGTCTGAAAGAGGAACAAAACAGAAAATGTTGCTTGAAGATTATGAATTTTTCTCTATGACTTAAGACTGACATAATCAGTACCTCATCAATATCTACTTCTTTATACAGCAAGCACTCAATAAATGCATAATTTTCTACAAAAGGACCATATTTAGCTTTTTCTTCCTAGTCAATGGTAGCCTAATTATATCCCTTTTTTCAATCTAATTTGCATCAAGCAAATATGATAGCTGTGACAGTATAGGGCCTCTTACTACACACACATACACACACACACACACACACACACACACACTCACACATATTTGCCTTATTTGCCTTCCTTGTTCCAAAAGTTAGTCTACTCTCAAACTCTTTCTTTATAATACCAATTTCAGACTTTCTGCTAGGATCTACTGCCTTGCTGGACACATTGTAATTATACATTATTAGGGGAAAACCAGAAAATTGCTGCCATTTCATTTTAACTCTGTCTTTTAAAAATAGTGCCCGAGGATAGATGAAGTAGACAAGATTAATATAATTTTCCCTTCCTTCCTGTTTCAAAGTAACTTGCCTGTCCACATCTGGAACAGATTATTTGGTGGATTAAAAACCTTTTCTCATGGGATTTGTAAAAAGAAATGATGCTTGCATGGTACTGCCTTCCTTACTGCATGGGCCAGATGTAGAGTGAAGGCTTGAGGGAAGAATCTTAATGAACAGTCGGTCTTATACTGCACCAAGCAGCCATCAGAGAGATTCTATAAGCTCATAGAGTGGTACCTGAAGGTACCATATTATAATTCCTCAGTACCAACAAATGCAAAATCATATCTTGCTATGCTCTTTTTTGGTCTTGGTCTAAGATAGTAATTGGGTTTCCTAAGGGAAAATAATATACGATTATTTACCAAATATTACTCCTCATGATCTGTTCCCTGTCACCCACTCAAAGCAATACTCTGGTACAGGCAGAAAACTGTGATAATCTTGTGAGGGACCTGATAGGAGAAAAAAGTGAATCTCCCTTCCAAATGTAGAGAGGGTGTGCACACGTTCTCTGGTTGCTATGGACAAAGACTCACTTGCAACCCTGCTTTTTCATCTCTATCATGGTCTGAAATTCACAGGAACTGGGAACCAATTTAAAATTTCCCTCCTTAAGTTCCATCTGTTGAGTAGTTTGGTACACTGATCAAAACCGGATCTCCTTTTATATTCATTTTGCCATTTACTCAAAGTAAGCATCTACCACAATCTTCTTCCACAGTATAGAGCAGTAGCCTTTCCAGTTGTCACTGTGACTTCTGTGTCTCCTCTAGCACCAAGTGGAATCTGATGAAAAGCATACCACCTGCTGGAGATCATATAGATGCAATTATTTGGCTTGCTGGAAAGAGTCCACTAAATGTGATTTTACTTCCAGCTGCAGTGGGGTTACAATTAGAAAAAAAAAATCACTTTAATTTGAAAATAATGTGATCTAAAAGGCATTTAATACCTCTAATCTACCAAAGTTATAACCAATCTTAAATTCATCCACAATATTTACATTACACTAGAGTCAAGAATTTCAAGAAATTCCCTTCACCAAACCCAGACACTATTGTAGATGGCAAGAAGTACATGCTGACAGCAGCCTGATATAGCTGTCTCCTGAGAGGCTCTGTCAGTGCCTGACAGATACAGAGGCAGATGCTCACAGTCAACCATTGGACTAAGCATGGAGTCCCCAATGGGGTTCCCAAGGTAGGAGTTAGAGAAAGAACTGAAGGAGCTGAAGGGATTTGCAACCCCACAGGAAGAACGATAATATCAACCAACCAAAGAGTAGTCCCAGGGACTAAGCCACCAACCAAAGAGTACACATGGAGGGACCCATGGCTCCAGCCGCACATGTAGCAGTGGATGCCTTGTCAGACATCAATGGGAGGAGAGACCCTAGGTCCTGTGAAGGCTCAATGCCCCAGTGTAGGGAATGCTAGGGTGGTGAGTCAGGAGTGGGTGGGTGGGCGGCTAGGTGGGGGAGCACCCTCATAGAAGCAGGGGGAGGGAGGAAGGGATAGGGAATTTCCAGGGGGACCAGGTTTTGATATGTAAATAGCAAATATCCAGTTTAAAAAAGTAGAAAAAGGAAAAAAAAAAAAGAAGTTCCTTTTCACTAGCCTGGGAAAAATGTCAAAACTCTATGTTGTTCAGATTCTACTGAACACATAGCTTTCATGTCAACAGGGAGTTAAAAGTTGAACCACTGAAAATCAGGGTGCATGTGTGGCTTGTATCAGCTTCACTGGCCAGTCCCAAAGCATTCCTCTGACAGGTCCGTGTTATTCAGCTTCCCATTGATGTGTCAAGTACCTGAGATGATCAACTTACGAGAACGGGAGGTTTCATTTGGTTGCAAGTTTTACAGGTTCTAGCCCATAATTAGTTTGTCCTGTTGGTTTTAGATGTATGGCAATACAGTGAATTGTAGAGCACAGAACGGTACAAAACCAATCAGGTCACAGCTGGGACCAAAGAGAGGAAGGGCATGAAAGAAATATTTCAACATTCTCTTCAGGAACACACCACAAAATGTCAGGCCTTTAATGAATGGGCCTTTGGAGGATATTTCAATCGTTGAATGACATGACCATTTATGAAATGGCAATTGGGACCTAGGAAGATTGTTGAATCATTAATGTGCTTTCTGACCAGACCTGAAGAGTAGAGTTAGGATCCCCAGCACCTATATAAGAAACTTTGAAGTCCATGTCTGTATGACAACACTAGTAGAGTGGCGACAGATGGATTCCTAAAGTTTTCTGGCCAGCCGACCTGCCATATTTGGCCTGCTCTAAGCTCAGTGACAGACCCTGTCCTCAAAAGAAAGCAGAAAGCAACTGTAGAAGGCATTTGGAATTGACCTTTGACCTCCATGTATACATACTCCCAAAAGAATACATACATATATGCCACAGACACCTATATATGGTGATTTAGAACCTCACTTCCCTAACCCCTCAGCTAAATCCTTGTGTTTTTATGAATTTAATTCAGACTAGAGATATTGCAATATTTACAAGTATATATTATATAAAGAAATTTACACAAATTATTTACATATTAACACGATTTTCATAAAGTCAATGCCCCCCATGTCAAAGTGCCTCCATTTGCTGCCACAAAAATAAGGAAATGTGACCTTCCTGTCACTTGGTCTCTGATGATTGTATCAGGCTCCTATGATCCAGCAAGCTTTGGGCATTTGTCCTTTAGAAACCATGCTTCTTTATACAAATAACTGTTATTCCTTCAGAGCAGACACATATTTGTCCTTAGTGAATTCAACTTTTGGGCTTAGCCTATGATCTTGAATGGTCAAAATTTCCCAGTACAAATGAAGTACAATGAAAAGAATCTGTTTCCAAGTCTACAAGAGCAGCATTGTTTCTGAAGTCTAGGGTGTCAGAGAGCAGAAGATGGCTGTAATTTACATTCCACTCCCATTACAACTCACTTCTCAGAGCCCATTTTAATGTCTTCAATGACCAAATACCTAATACTCAATCAAATCATGGAATGGTGACTTGTTGGTGGCATTTTTGGCCTATTCTTGTCCCCTTGTATCTGCTGCAATTTTTATGGCTGCCCTCTTTATGTTCTTTTATTTTACTGTACTGTACATATTGTGTGTCCTGATTTAACAAAAATAGACCCATGGTTGTAATTTCTGATCTATGAGCAATAAAATGCAACAGTGGTTGCTTCCTTATCTCTAAACCCCAGAGCATCCAAGTGCCAGGACAATATGTGGTCACTAAATTACTATGAAACACAAGCCACAAATCCAAAATAAACTGTCTGCCATGAAGAGAAATCTGAAATTTCCAGGAATTATTTTCTCTAATGATTTTCTCTCTTATTCATAAATACTATAGTACACGTTTTAATACTAGTCTTATTTAAATGGAGATACTTTTATGCCTTTGCTTTAATTATCCTATCCATCAAAACTTATAGGTGCAGCAGAGCACCTATCTCAGGTAAAGTTGTTACTGACAGTCTGAAAAGAAGAACATTTCTGGCATGGATCTTGTCCTTGAGAAAAGAAATGCCTATCAAGGGATGGGAATGTGTGGAGATATACAGATTTTAAATAGACAATGAGATTTTCAGAAATCAGCATGGGTGTAGAGAGGTGAGAATGAGAGCAATTCCTTCAGACTGGAAGATGGATTATAAAGCAAGGGACACCTCAAATTACCTTGAAAGTTGGGTTGGTCTGGGGCATGTGAGCACTGGGGAGGTACTCTGGCAATACAGTTAGAATAAGAATGGGAAAATATAGGGGGGGAGGAATTTATATAAGATAGGATAATTAGTTACTTTCTTTCAGACCAGAAAAAAAGAAAGAAAGAAAGAAAGAAAGAAAGAAAGAAAGAAAGAAAGAAAGAAAGAAAGGAAGGAAGGAAGGAAGGAAGGAAGGAAGGAAGGAAGGAAGGAAGGAAGGAAGGAAGGAAGGAAGAAAGAAAGAAAGAAAGAAAGAAAGAAAGAAAGAAAGAAAGAAAGAAACCTGCCACATCCCCAAAACATGACTAAGCAGCCCGAATCCATGATTTAGGCATTGAATAACAAGAAGCTTACAATACTTTGCCTATATATTTCTAGAGACAGCTGAATCATCAAGGAATTGTTCCTTTTCTTTCACTCCATCACTTTTATCACTGTGGATCAGCTGAATGTAATTTCTAACTTTCACATCGTTTATTTTCATTTGTTTAGTATTTACAATGTGTTGTATACTAGTATATTTGCACATTTCAGTATGTATATACAGTGTATAATCACATCAGTTTGATTAGCATTTCTATTCACTCAAACACCTACTATTGTTTTGTGTTGGAGACATTCAAATTTTCCTCTCCCAGCTATTTATGAATATACAGGAAATTCCTACTAGCCTTGCCCCACTAAGCCTTATAGCATTTACACTTATTGCTGCAATCTAGTTGTATTTTGGTACCTTCTATCCACTGACTCCTTATCCACTTCCCCTCCACAGCCCCCATCAGGTTCCAGTCATTCATTCCTTACAATTACTAACTTTTGTCATTGTTAGAATAATAGCTGTCTTTCCTGCTAATAGTCTTGATCTATTACATACTTTCTAGCCAGTAGTAGATTCTTAATAAATGTGTTGCCTTAATTAAAAATGCATTTACTTTCTATTATACAACACAAACCTTAGTAAATACAGTCTTGCTAGGAAGACTTCAAAAAATTCTTATCTAATGCAATTACCAAAATTGTGATTCCATAAGTGATTGAACTAATGAGTGATGTATGAGGCTGATGAGCTTGTAGCTAATGATGGATGACAATGAGTATGGTAAGAGGCTTACAGCCTTCCTCAATAGTCACTGGCATTCTCTTCTTTAGCTTTGGGTGGCATCCTCATACAGCCACAGATTATACCCATGTTTTTGACACTAAATAATTGATGAAGACCCTGGAACTGCTCACTTCTATTTCCTGAGACCAGACGAAGGATACAGAATGCCTGCAACCTGTGATCATGTTTTAAAGAATTGTATATTTCATACCCTCCTCTTCCAGTTCGTAGTCCATCGTGCTTCAGGCTTTTATTTACTTTGCTTTTTAAGTCTTCTAAAATGCCTCTCTTCATCTTGAATTTTCACTGTAACTTTTATTCAGTCTTTTTCTGGGAAGCTACTTGGGGAACGAGCACTTGGCGGACTACATTACTCTGTTGATACCACAGGTGCTGCGTGTGGGAACCACTCAGTGAAAAGTGACCACACTGTGTTAATGTTGTGAAACTCTACCCCAAGCATTACAGCTGTTACCATCTTCATCAGGGGAACTGTGATTATCCTAAAGAAACCCAAAAGATCAGGCCTCTTGACAAGCTTTCATAGACGTAAATGACAGAGTTATTAAAGGCTCCTTCCTGAACTCTTGGACAGCTTTATGTAAGTCTGTCCCAGCTGCAAGGTTTCCAAATGGGTGATAAAGTATTTAGTAGAAAGGATAAAGTTAACTGAAATTGAGACTTCATCTTTATAGATCTTCAGAAGCTAGCATCCATGCCAGGGTGGGAATTTTAAATAACTAAGCTCTTTAGGTACCACCTATGTTCTTGTAAATAAAACTCCTCACCAAGGCTTCGGTAAGTAAAGCAAATTATAAGCTCATTAGCTCACAAAGCTAGATTGGGAGGGAGTGTTAAGTTGACCTGTCTTTGGGGCTGCGTGTTGGGTAAATAAATGGTTGTTTATATCTGCTCAGAGAAACCACATGAAGCAGTCAGTCAAACTGTAGCAGCTGCAGAGAGCCACGCCTTATCACTGCTAAGACTGTGCAAGAAAGCACAAGCTTATATTCATGTAAATCTCTGCTTTTCTCCCAAATCCTCTTTCCTATCTCCTCAAGAAAACTTGTACTTTTCATTATTTTACTTTTCTGTGAACAGATGAAACATCACCAGCAAATGAAAAATAGCTGTCTTTATAGAAAGCACTTGGAAACAAATGCAATTAATGTTACATAGTACGGCAGTAGAGGCAGTGGAAAACCCTTGAAGTAAAGGAGTCTGTCACATGATCTTCCAACTGTAACCATAGCATCTGCTTTGGAAAAACTATGCAATGTCCAAAGAACCAGAATTTGACAGCACACCATCATGTATACTTACCATGATGCCCAATTATAAAGAAAATAAATACTTTAATTCTTAAATTTGTATCCCAGAAGATAGTAGTCCTGTTTAGCATTGTGTAAGTAGTGTCTATGAATTGTGATAAATAGATATGTCAAGCTGATATAGGGCTATCTGGAAAGGTAACTGCAAATGAATGTGATGTCGATATCTGTAGACCTCATATCTATAAGGTCTTAATTTATCATAAGAATGCTCACCAAGAATTTCTAAGTGTAAGACACAGACACGACAGTACAGAACTATCTATACATTTTCAGTACAGATTACCAAACTAACTTTATTGGAATATAATGATATATAGTATTTTATTCTGTGCATCACTGTATTAGTTAGGGTTTTACTGCTGTGAACAGACACCAAGAGCAAGGCAAGTCTTATAAAAAACAACATTTAATTGGGGCTGGCTTACAGGTTCAGAGGTTCAGTTCATTATCATCAAGGTGGAAGCATGGCAGCATCCAGGCTGTCATGGTGCAGGCAGAGCTGAGAGTTCTATGTCTTCATCCAAAGGCTGCTAGTGGAAGACTGACTTCCAGGCAGCTAGGGTGAGGGTCTTTTGCCCACACCCACAGTGACACACCCATTCCAACCAGGTCACACCTATTCAAACAAGGCCACACCTCCAGATGGTGCCACTCCCTGGTCCAAGGATATGCAAACCATCACAATCACTGACAGAATAATTGAAATTGAGTAATTGATAAAGATTGTTTCTGATAATTCTTAAGACTAAGGTCAAAGGATCAACAAAATTTTATTTGCATCAGAAGGTTGTGTTTGTGTGGAGATGATTATATTGCTACTCACTGATTTGCTGCTAGTAAATCCTAGTTTCCTGTTACATAAAAGGTCCTTGAATTGTAGGATTTTTTTTCTGAGAAGGATTTGGTTTCTGTTTATCTTTCTATGGCCATGAAGATAAGAACTCAATTGCTATGTGATTAAGTGACTTTAACATTTTTTTCAGTATTGATAAAGAGTGGTCAATTCTGAATAGTAAATTAAATATATAACTAAATTACATAAGTATATTAGTGTGTGAATTAAACTAGAATATACCTACATTAGTATTTGTCTTCATTTCTTCTCAAAAACATGTTTATTGTGTGTAAATATGTTCTTTCAGCTAATTTTGGTGGAACTTCTGTGTGTCTATATTCATTTATATATTTCTATCATTTGTCTTATGGGACATAGATTAAAGTGAAACTATAAAAATAAGAAGAAATATTTTGTAAATAGATGGAATTATATGCAAGCTAATCTTGGGGGATAATAAATGAAATCACTTATACAATGTAATTTTAAAATACCATTAGATTTCCTCACTTTTCACTGATATTTCATGATTAAAAAGGAGAATGGGTATGAAATTTGTTCAGGGACATAATATCCATACCACTATCATCATGTATTGAAATAAATGGGTAATTGTGCCTCAAGTGCAATGCAATGTAAGTCAGTAATAGTAGAGCAAGTAACTTGTGTACCTCATTAACATCAGCCCCTTGGGTTTGTGTAATTTAAGAGATTTCAACATATTCAACAGCACAAGATACAGTTCTCATATCAGCAGGGACGTTACAGATTGACTAACTGAACCATCAACCTCCCTCTTCTCTTGCCCACAAATACTCATACTTAAAGCAGAATTTCACAGTATATTTTAAAATCCCACCCCATTCTTACTTTCTCTGCTGTCTTCCTGTCCTTCACACACTAAAGGTACCCATATTGATTTTTGAGGCTATATGATTGTTGAGGCAGCTGGTTGTAGTGCTGAGTTTATGGAATTTCTTTAGATGTCCCTTTCCAGTCGTTACTGTGCACAAGAGCTTTTGGTCCTGCTCATTTCAATGACCGTGTTATAATAACATGGAATATTTCCTTGCATATTTATATAGCTAAATAATATTTTTCTGTACATTTCAAAGTACAAAAAATCATGACAAAATTGAGCAAAAATATGCTAGTGGCTTATTTTTAATATATCTCTATCAAAATTAATTTTTGATTATTCATTTTGATATGTATAACTTATATATTTTAATTAACGAAATAATGTTTACCTATGATGCAACATAATGTTTTGAGATCTGTATGTATTGTAATATTAATTTTCATACCTTCTTGGAGCTCTAGAGCATAAATAATTCACATTTTATTGCACTCCCATGCTGCAAATAATGCATTAATGAGTGTCATTGTGATTTTCCCTACTTTGTAAGACAATTGCAGTTAGACTATTCAACACACACACACAAACACACACACACACACGGGTACACACACACACACATATATACATGTATATATGATTTACCTATTTCTGTCAGTGTTTGTTTTGTGCTATAACTCCTTCTTAATCTTAGTTGTTCTAAGTCTCTGTCAACTTTGTCTAAAATGTCCTTTTGGTGACAAACTGCTTACATTTAGATGAACTGGGACCCTTAATACTTTACCATATTATTTATATATTTGATAATCAAAAATTATTTTCTGTTTAGTCTTCCATTAAACTCATTGCCTCCTGCCACATTTCAGTTTCTATTCCATCTTTATTTTACTTCTATCTGGTATCAAGTAACTACTTCAGGTTTTTAATTGGTAAAAAAGAAAATTCCCCTAAAGTTTCTTCCAAACAATCTCCTAGCTGACCACTGATGTGCTCCAGCTCTGCAACGTTTCACGTTAAGCGAAGTGTGTTGCTATCTGGATCTTTCTTTTTGCATTATCAACAGATACTGCTTTTTAGCAAAACTCTAAAATGTCTTTTCATATATGATCTTTAGTTTTAATCTTCTTTTTCAAAATAGCATTAGATTATTTCATTCATATGATATTGAATACATTTTCAAAGTTCTTTCAAAAGCCTCTCTACAACGAGGACTGGCATATTGAATTTACACATAAAGTCAAGGAAATTAAATGTTCTTAAACTGTGAAACTAATCTATTAACAAAATTTATCTTTCCTTTTAGGTGCCTTTAGTGAACTTCTTTAAAAATATGTTCTATTTATGCCTTCCAGATTCTTTGTTAATTCCCTAAAAATTACCACTTTTGTTGCTACTTCAAAATCATGTAAGGCAATTTATGCCTTCCTTTCCAGATTTATTTCTGTGATTACCATAAAATACACTGACAATTGACATTTTTGTTTTGGGATTCTCCTTTGTATAAAAGTCCATGTTCACCAACTGAATGTTTGACATTCACCCCATATCCAGACACTTCTCCATTTGAAATAATCTTCTATTTTAATGGTAGGTTCTACTTTCTTCTCCTTCCTAATATCTAAGCATAAATCCTTTGTTGACTTCTTCTATACCTTATTTTCTTCACAGTCATATTTAATCAGAATTTGGACACAATTTAACATTAATTGTTAATGTTTAATAAATTAATAAATTTAATATTTACTTGTAAGTTAACTTTTGAAATAAATATTGATTGAATAAATGGGTGAATTTTCAGCAATATTTTTCTAATACTTCTCACTAAGAAAAAATGAAACAATGCTGTTGTAATAATTATAATTATTTTTCTTACTTTATTCTAAAATATATTAGATATTAATTTGAGTTCTGAAACACAGAGCAATAATGATGCCACGATTCATTTTAGCACTAACATATTGGGATATAGAGAGCTTGTCTTCTGCATACTATATATTTTTATACTTTCCTGTGTCTAAAATTAACAATAGGTCTGTTTCTAACTTTCCTTTTCAAAATTTCACTAGAAAGAATTGTCAGTACATAGATGCAGCTATACCATATACAGGTGTGTGTGTGTGTGTGTGTGTGTGTGTGTGTGTGTGTGTGTGTGTGTGTGTTTGTGTGTGTGTGTGTGTGTGTTTCATTTCAAATGCCCTGGGAAGCATAGCATGAGCTCAAATAAGAACACATATTCAGTTAAGTGAGTTGATTTTTCTGATGAGATTGGGAAAAGATATTGGATAGACAAGTATAATCCAGAACTTGCAGAAAATACCAGGTGTTCCGTCATTACATTTGTGTTTGATTCAGAACTATTCTTTTTTCCTCTGTATATCCCATTTTTCATTGAAAATCACTCTATGCATAGAGCTTGACATGGTCCCTAACAAATAATAAATGTGAGATGATTTGGAGGATCAGGGGAATTTGTTTCCATCACGTTTTAAGCATTTACTTTTTCCCTGCATATTAGGCATCACAGACTAAACTCTTTCTGAACAGTGAAAACACTTCTTTAGACCATAAATTTTCATGTTAAAATTATACTGAACTTTGAATTTTTATTTGTGTATGTGATTTGTTCATAAGTAATCTCTTCTGTTACTAAGTCTGCCTAATGAAACAAAATTTCAAGTGACCTGGATTCTGCAAACAAGCAACAGGATGTATAAGTAGTATTAACACCCATGGTCCATGTTTGTTAATTCTATCATAATAGGATTTAATGGGCATCCTCTTGAAACCATTATTTTACCTATGTGCTACTGTTGAATAACATTTACAGTGTATGGTGTGGACATATTTTCTGTAAGGATATAAAACAAAGTACTCTACAATACTTTATATAGACATTTGACCAGATCATGAACATGACAGGAATTAAGAAACTTCAAAAACACAGTGGTAGAAGGATTGTAGCGCCTAGAGTGGTCAAATACAACACAAGAAACCCTACAGGGTTACCTAATCTAAAAGGAGCTTACAGAGAATGAACTGGCAACTAGAGAGCCTGCATGGGACTGACCAAGGTCTTCTGCATATATGTTAGAGTTGTGTAGCTTGATGTTCTTGTGGGACTACTAACAGGAGCAGAGGCTGTCTCTGGCTCTTTTGCCAGATGTTGGGACTCTAGTCCTCATGTAGGGTTTCCATATCCAGCCTCAATAAAATGGGAGATAGCTAGTCATACTGCAACCTGTTGTGCCATGTTTGATTGATATCCATGGAAGGCCTGCCCTTTTCTGAAGAGAAATCGAGGAGGAGTGGCTTGGGTAGGTAGAGCATAGGTAGCTGGAAGGTCTTGGAGGAGAGGAGGGAGGGGAAACTGTGGTTAGGAGAGAAATTAATAACAAAATAAAGAAATTTCAAAAGAAGTTGGCAACACAATTGCCTTCTTCATGAGACTTCCATTTGCAATGTGGTTAAATCCATGGCCATTAAATATCTATCAGATGAAGTTGCAAAAGACCAGAGATTCTAATTGTTTGTAAAAAAATTCAGAGAATGCTCACATACAAAAATTCTCATGATAATGTATTAGAGCTTTTGGATACAAAAACTTATGTGTTGTCTTTTCAGTCCTCCTGGGGTATAACCTTTCTGTGCAAGCCTGATAAACAATCCCAACTTAAAAATGATGGAGTGATGAATTAAAATCACATCAAAGGAAGGCCACAAATATTATACATTTTATCTTCTGGAAACCTTAGAATGCATGAATATCATATATGAAATATCAATGCTTACAATCACAAAATGGACATATTTTTTCTCTTATTATCATTAAAAAAAACACCTGAACAAGATTTCAGGATGTAATAAAAGATATCATCTAACTCATTGATGGGAATATTCTTTGAACTTGTAAATTGGACATTCTGTGATTGCATAAGCATTCCAAATGATGATCCCTCCAGCAAGAGCTGGATATGGCGGTGGGCTTTTCTCAGCTATACACTGTATGGACCAACAACTTAAACCATCCTGTCAGTAATAACCCTGTTCATATGTTTCAACTGGTTGCATCCCAAACAGCTTTCTAAAATTTTAAACTTGGGACCTCCTCACTCTATGGAAGTGGCATGTGAGCACAAGTCCTGAGCCACAGGCAAACACATACATGTTTTACCATACGCCTCTTTTAGTGCTATGAATCTGAGAACTTTTCAGACCATTCATGGTCTTTTATAGTGTTCCTCTTTCAGTATCCCTCCTTTTCCTTACATATTCCCACTTCTCATGCACAAATTAAAAAAAAATCAAGAACATGTTTAAAACCAACTTGTTTGTTCATAGCATGCATGTTTATCCATTTCCATTACATTTGTTATAGCTGGGCACTGAAGCTGCAGAATCTTTGTCTCTCCGGGACTGCTTCAAGCATGGCCTCGTAATTCAACATTTAAAATTCTGCTCTATTCATTTTCTTCATTCTTCCTTTAACCTTTAATCCCATTGCATGTTTAAATTGATAAGGTAGATTTAAAACTCCAAGTTGTTTCAAATATATTTAAAATCTTACAAACAGAGAAGGATCAATTTTTAGATCTAAATTTAAATTAGGTAATATCTTTTCATTTAAAATTTGTTTTCTAGATCCCTTTACCCACATTTCAAGGAGTTTGGGACTGTTGTGGTAAATGCACATCCCCCCAGGATACCTAGAGATCTCTTCTCATTTACTGGAAAGAATAGACAGGTCTAGGCTTGAGAGCTATGAAAAAAGAAGTTGAGTTTTTCTGTACTATTCAAAATAAATGGTACAGACTATTTTTTATTATATTTAAAGTTCTAGGCAAAACATAATTTCAAAAAAGTGAGCTTTGATCTGAATGGATCTGAATGGATCAACGATGTGGCTGTGAAAATACAAAGAAGCCTTCCTCAGCTAGGTACTAATGAGTGATTTTGGAATCTAATAAGAGGGATTGTTAAGCTGCAAGAAAGAATTTCTCGCTATTCAATGTAAAAAGCCCCAAGAACTCCATCCCTGGAGATTTTTAAATTAGGGCAAATATGCATCTGCCTGGATGATTTAGTTGCAGGCCTTCCTGGAGGACAAGTGATTGAATTAATGAACATCTCAAGGTCTCTTCCTGCCCTGAGCCTGTGATTATACCAATCACCTATGGATAGATGGGCTACATCGCCAGGTGTTTTTAAAGTGCTGTGAGAGCAATTAGTCTTTGTGATTGCATGATTATTGATATAGAGCTTTTAATGTTATGTCTTTCTTGAATGAGACTAAGTTGATAATTGAAGTATCACTTAGCTATGAACTCTGGCAGGCTGGAAAGCACTGGAATGATAGAAAGTACTTGCTGTGTCCTTGAGTGTGGTCAATAGGCAGAAAATCCCATAGGTATCTCTGAGAGGTCCAGACACCTCCCACTTAAATGATTTACAGAAGACTACCAGAACAAAGGACATGTCCACATTAATCTTAGTTCATAGATGTGCCATGAACTAGATTTACAAATAATTTCCTTAGAATGCTTTGGTTGTTGGCAATTCCTTTGAATCATAGACAAAGAAGGCATCTCATAACAATATTGCAACCTGCAGTCTGCCAGAAGTTCATGTACAATTTTCCTTAGAAGACTCATTAATCAGAAGTTCTTTGGGGGGTGTCAGTGTGAAAAAAACAATGACTCTAGATATTAGAAAAACCTCTCTGCTGATGCTGTCAAAAATTTTGCCTGAATAAGATTTAGTTAGCCTTTTGTCTAAATTCTTCTGTTAATTAGTATGGAGAAACCTGGCTTCTTAAATACTACACTTTCCCTTTGAAATATATGGATTATGGAAGTAGAAGTTGTTTCTTTAATATTTGACATTGGCCATTGGTTTCCTAAACCTAGTGTGTGCAAACAGTCAGCTACAAATGTCTACTCAAAATGTGCAGAACACAAGGAGGCTATAAAGGCAAGAGCTTAGCATGGACCCTGAGATTTGTTCTCATATTATTCAGACATGAATCACTTCCTCATTTAAATTCTAGACTAGGTGAGAAAGTGCTGGGGAATATTAGTCCTTGTATTATCATGACACAGTGGACAAGGTTCTCAATAATGACTTTGTGTCCTCAAGTTCTGTAATGAGTTAGCTAACAGGAAAAATATTATTGCAATTCAGTGAAAGTAGAAGTGCCAGGCAATATTATCTCAGAGTAATTAATTAGCCACTTTTCATTGCTGTCTAATAGAAATCAAAATGTCAGAACTTGGTAATTTAATGACTGGTGCAAAAGAAGGAATGGAAAGTTTTACACTACTGGGTGTATGATACAGAATATTATGAGACTCCTAACGGGCCACAGTTGAGAGTCTCTCTAGGAGGTCTGAATACCACAAAGGTACCAGGTCTCTGAAAACTGTCAGAAGGCAAGGAATTAGAGCATCAGTAGCAATGGGGTTCTCACTTCTGTGTGAATTCTTCTCTGCGTAGATGTGTGCAGTGAAGCAAAGGAGGCTGGCATTAAGATCTGAGTATGATATTAATAGTACTACACTGGAATCAGGGGCCTTTAAGATCTATAGAGAAAACTATAGCTTCAATTCAACTGGCTTGTCTACTCTTATTATCTATGCTTTTTTATATAGTAGTGCTTCATTACAGCTATAAGAATGTCCTACTGTGTGGCTTTGGTTCTGAAGGATAATGATCTAATCTTATATTCATAGTACTTACTATAGAATGTAGATATAAAGAGAAGACTGCATGCCAATTGCTTTGATAAATCCACCACTTTGGAAAATCAGCTGTGCATGTATATGGAAAACCAGGAAAGATGAATAACATCTTGGCCAAGAATCATTTCAAGCATGCCAAGATTCAGTTGGTTTTTATGAATAACAAATAGGCAATCTTTCTGATTTGTCTGAAGATTCATTTTGTCACCTCTAAATTTTTTGATTGAAGATCCACTGCTATCATTGGATCTAATTACGAATTAGGGATTGATTCACTTAGGGAATAACTCAACCGTATGCCAGGGGATTGAAAAATGAACAGACCCTGAAGGAACACTGTGGCAGTAATAACTAATTCTGCCTACTGATAGGAATCAGCATAGGTCACTCAGAATATAGCCCTGGACAGAACAAGTTCACCTTGCATCTGGAGTGAGTGCTTTCCTTAGCTTTGCTCTACTGACATCAATTAACCCTCATGACATTCCTCAATTATTTTAGCTCACTAGACACACTCCACCCTCCCAAAGAAGCGTCTAGAATGTTTCAGGATTGTTCTGCTTTTCTTGCAAAGGTTTTATATTGAACAGCTGTGATATTTCTACTCTTAAATCTTAAGAGCATTTGTCCATCCATGTTGATTGTTTGCTTACTCTTGTGAGTGCATCTTGACATTTTATAAATGAGTATAAGTCACCAGTGAATTCTTGAGGTACTCAAGTATAATAGCTGTTCTACTTTTGTGTTTTGAATGATCATATTAAAAGAAGTATTAATTGCATGTAAGGGTTGAGGTTGCCAAGATATTCTCTCTCAGGAACCCACACATAACCATCCATTGTTCTGTCACCTCAGTCTTCACAAAGGCTACTACAATGAGAGTTAATAAAGAGATGCCTTCAAAAGGTAAATGGTTTCATATAAATTTCTTCACTTAGCAACAGTTTTATATTTCCTTCTGCTGACCACCAACTGTACTCAAATCAGTTTTTAGCACTGCAGCTATGTAGCAGCCCTGTAGGCAAATCCCATGATGAGAGAAGACTGTGTGTTTTTTTTTCCAAATGCTTGCACAAGGGCACACACTAAGTGAACCATATGTAACCTTTTCAAAATTGGCATTTGAAAAGAAACAAATACTGAGTGAAGTAGTTGTTGACTATAGATAAAGCAAGCATTTCCTAAGCTACAGATAGTGTCTGCAGCAGCACCTGCTCTTGGCGAATATGCCAGGGCATTTTCTGTGGACAGAGGCATGTGAGAATTTCTTCCTTCTCCTGTTTTGTATGTGCTACCTTATTTATCAATTTAGGAAGAAAAATATGTGAGCAACGGTAACTGGAAAAATGTAAGAGGTAAGACAATGAAGCGAATGAAGAAGAACAAAATTACATTTGGCAGTTACATATGTTGGGTAGGTGAAGGCAGAGATGAAGATGGTCACAGCATTGTTTACACCTCTTAGAAGGGGCAAGGGGCAACGTGTGGATGTGATGTGCTGCTCCACAAGATCTTGTTAAATTTTAATGTTCTAGTTTGTGTTTGAAAAATGTCTGTGCCTTTAAGAGGTAAATAGTTCTTTCAGAGCAAATGGGGCCTTTTGCCAGGCAGTAAATTCTTATTTTGGTGGGACTGAACTAGTAGCCACAAGAGAGGGTTGTCTTGGTGGTCATCTCATGGTATGGTCATCTCCAAAACACTGCTGTCTTCCCCTGTAACTAGGCCTCACCAACAGCCTCTCATAGGCACTCTTCATGGTGCCAAGCCTCAACTCCTTTGCATAACCCCTTCAGTCCTGGGCCATCAATTGCAACTGAGGCTACACCTTCACCAATGGCCTTCCGTGGCCTCTCACAGTGCTGAGCCTCAGCTGCTTTTCGTGACCTTTTCATGCCTTCAAAACCAGTACCACCTAGGTAATTCTTACACATTACCAAGTCCAGCCACAGCACAAGGTTCAACCTTGGCTATCTTTGGAACACAGCCCCTGTGCTCTCAGGAAACGCTTCCCAGAAGATGTCACCTCAATGATGCTGGTCTCTTCTTAATCACCGATAATTTCTTAGCTCCAGCTAATTAGCATCAATAGTCCCAGTAATCCAAAGATTTTTCTTTAGTAGTTGTGGTATCTTGTTAATCACAGCTGATTCTTCAGCCCCAGCTAACCAGAACCACAGAATCTTCACAATCCAAAATAGCAATGGCCCTGAAAAGACTTTAATTTTCCCTCTGAAATTTCACGAGCCAGGCCTCCATTTTTCTGCACTGTTCTCAACATGATCTTCCAAGCTCCTACACAACATATCACAGAGTTCTTAACAGTGAATAGATTTTCTGGCCCAAAGTTCCAAAGTCCTTCTAGAGTCCTCCCCAAAACATGGTCAGGTTGTCACAGGAATACCCCACTCCTGGTACCAATTTGTCTTAGTCAGGGTTTCTATTCCTGCACAAACATCATGACCAAGAAGCAAGTTGGGGAGGAAATGGCTTATTTGACTTATATTTCCATACTGCTGTTCATCACCAAGGAAGTCAGGACTGGAACTCAAGTGGGTCTGGAAGCAGGAGCTGATGCAGAGGCCATGGAGGGATGTTCCTTACTGGCTTGCCTCCCCTGGTTTGCTCAGCCTGCTCCCTTATAGAACCCAAGACTACCAGCCCAGAGATGGTCCCACCCACAAGGGGCCTTTCCCCCTTGATCACTAATTGAGAAAATGACTTACACTTGGATCTCATGGAGGAATTTTCTCAACTGAAGCTCTTTTTTTTTTCTGTGATAACTCCAGCTGTGTCAAGTTGACACAAAACTAGCCAGTACAGTAATCTTCACAAGAATAAGGGCCTCACCTCCCAATGATGGCCAATTAGGCCATCTTCTGCTAGTTTTGGAACTAGAGACACGAGCTCTGGGGGTACTGGTTAGTTCATATTGTTGTTCTACCTATAGGGTTGCAGACCCCTTCAGCTCCTTGGTACTTTCTCTAGCTCCTCCATTGGGTGCCCTGTGTTCCATCCAATAGATGATTGTGAGCATCCACTTCTGTATTTGCCAGGCACTAACAAAGTCTCACAGGAGACAGTTATATCAGGGTCCTGTCAGCAAAATCTTGCTGGCATATGCAATAGTGTCTGGGTTTGGTGACTGTTAATGGGATGGATCCCCAGGTGGGGCACTCTCTGGATGGTCCATCCTTATTTCTTTGCACACACTGTTCACTCCCTTGCACCCAGAGCCTGAAGAAAGCTTTTTCATCCCTCTTGGGTCCCACCTAAGTAAGGCTTTGCCATGCTTATGGTACTAAGACATTGGACTAGTTGACATGGCTGATCCCATGTCAACAATCACATTCACTCAGGCCATGACTCACTCAGGACTTCCTCTGTGCCTTACACTTCATAATTTAGCCAACCTAACAATTGTATTTGAGTGAGGCATTTCATAGATTAGTTGAGTCTTGAGCATGCTATGTAGTTAGAACTCAGATATTTTGTCTTAGCTTCCTAAGGGCTGAGATTAAATGTGGGCACCACCATGACTGGCATCAATCTTTTTCTTCTAAGCACACAATATAAATAAGGTAGGAGTTGTTTTACTCCTTTTGTATCACCATAATAACCAAGGGATATATCATATCCAGATACTAGAAATAATATCGTATAATCACTTGTTACCCTCTCATGGCCCTCTCATTCCCTCTTTGCTTCATGGTCTCAATATATATATGTAGTTCTTGGAATGACCACAGTATTAAATCAACAACAGGGGTCCTATCCCTAGGGAAAAATAATTGTCAGTCAGCAGTCTTCTGGCACTTCATCTAAAAGTAGGCTTCACGAGATGTCCACTATCAACACTGGCATGTGAACTGGTTTCAGGTTTTATTTAGACATCCATATTACTGGGTTTATGTCGGTGTGGCTTCCCTGACATATCTGAAAAGCACAATCCCACAGAAAACGCCCTGCTCCTCTGGCTCTTACAATCTTTCTATGCCTTTTTTTTTTTTTTTTTTTTACAGTAGTTCCTGAGCCTTAGTTCTTTGAGTAGGTGTACCAATTGGGGTTGAGCACACCACAGATAGTTGTTCTCTGCATTTAAAGTATAGTTTTAGCATTAAAGACAGCCAATCAAACATTCTGACATTGTTGCAGAAAGAAAGAAAAATTTGTGGAAAAGGGTGGTGTGTTTTTTACATTTTTGACATTGAGGCAGTTATAGGTCATCCAATTGGACAAACCCAAAGGGTGTCTCAAAAGCAAGGCCAGAGATTCAGAACGCATTCAAAGCCCATGATAGGGAACATGATAGAGATTGGTATTTTTTTCATTATTTCATTAACTTATTATATCACACCTCAGTTCATTCCAAAAGGACTACAGTCAGCTTGTGACAACACTAAGGGTACATGAAACACACTAGCTGAAAAAGTTAGTTGACAAGAGAATATGAGCTGGAGGAGAAGCTAGGGATGAGTCTTCCATTGTGTTTTGTTTCTTAACAGAGATATTTGAGAATATGTTCAAAGCAAAAAGTAACATACCAGCAATCATGAAATTTGCATAGCATATAGAGAAAAATGCATTGAGATATAAGGAAGTACAGCTCTCCTATCATCCTTAAAATGGAAAATTCCCCAAAGCACCTAAAAGGAAGCACTGCATTTTATAATATCATGAACAACAAGGCATTTCAAACCACCCATCTTAAAATGTTTCTCAGAGTGTGTGCTTACCTTTAAAAACTGCATAAGCTGATCATTTCTTGTGACACCCATGGGATTGATGAAAATTCTAAAGAGTTTATGCTTTTAACCAACAAAAAAAAAAAAACATGTAATTTTGGCTTTTATGTAAAAAAATTTTTTCTGAACGTAAACATGTTATTTCTGAACCATTGTTCAAAACTGAGCAGCATTGAGTATGTGCATCAGCTCTGACTCAGCTACTCTACTACAAAGGCTGGAAGCTACAACAGCTGTAACATAGGCTTCGATGATGAAGCATTAATCACAACACTGCTGCAGCACTTGGGAGAGGGCAGGTAATCAAGTGACCTTTCTAAAAGGGCTTGTAACTACACTGATAATTCTCTAACATTTTTCTGTAGATTTATTTAATGGGTGGTTATACGGTTATACATATATTGGGATGAGTAAAATTAGAAATTTCATACTGAAGAAAGAGGCGAAGTATACACAGTATAGCACATGTTTTATAAATATCAGAAATAGAAGACAAATCATGATGTGGACTTTGTATCCACTAACATATAATGATATCATGAAAATATGCATGGCATTGATAGACATCAGCATTGAGTCACCCTTGCCTCTGCAGAGGACAAACACAAACTCAGTGTTAGTTGAGTCCACAATGCTTTATGCTTCAGAAAATAAGCATGGGGCCAGGGAGATGGCTCAGTGGTTGACAGTCCTAACTGCATTTCAGTAGACCTGAGTTTGCTCCCAGGCAGCCATGACCTCCAGTAACTCCAGCTCCAGAGGATGCTACACTGTCTTCTCACCTTTACAGGCACTCCCATGCACACAAACGTCACGCATGTGCATGAGTAAACGATAAAGGAGTAAATTAGCATTCTGATATAAATGGAGCAATCAGCACATTATTTATCCTTGAGATAATTCACGAAATAAAAACAGAAAAGTTTAAGACATAGATATTAATAATTATGTGTCTGAATATTCATATTTAGAGTTAGTCGAATATTCTCAAGAATATAGTTTAATCAACTATAACATTTAAAAACATTTAAACATTTAAAGTGATTGATAAAATGAAAACATTTAAAGTGATTGAAATCTCTTAAAACGTTTCTAGGTGTCTATAGGATATTTAGTTTGACCTTCCTATCTGGGGTCACAACATTCTGAGTTACTGTTCACATGATGAAGGCATGACAGTTTTCTATGTCCAGTACATCATGTATCTCTCAATAAATATTTAGCTTAGAAGCAAACAATGATCACATAAGAAGCTGAGGGTTTTGAAACGCCCCAAGTTGTAAAATGACTTTGAAATAAATACTACATCCTGGTTCTGTGCTTGCATTTTTTGATTCATATTTAGTTGACGGGATCCAGACTCCATCTTGGAAAGGATGTCTGGAACATTTTATGAAAGGCATTATGTCATAAGAGATCAGTTGGACAACCTGTAGGATGAAAGCCCTAGTTACAACAAAGAATGAATAAAGGACTAGAATGAGAAAAGAAAGATCTGGAAGATGGTATTAAAATAAGATAATGCACATTACACAGGAATGTTTAAAGATTATTCAAGGTCTGAGTGAGGAAAATTTCATGGTTTTGACCAGAGACTGTGTTGAAAGATAGTGACTCATCATCCTTATGTGGTCATCTGGCGTTTACCAAATGTTCAAGGCTGAACTCATTTAAACCTCAGCTTGCTTTGCTGCATGTAAGATGTAAATGGTGTTTGCCCTTTAGTAGACAATGGTGGACAGGTTAATAGCTGATACCATGAAAAACATATTGGTATGTATTTGGACCTTCCAATAATCAACATTAATCAGAAGTATTCATAATGTATTTATAAAACTTTCATAAATGTCAAGAATTGAATGAATTCTATGAATTCATGCTAGATCTGACCTGTGAGTAAATAGCAGGATGAAGCTATTTGCTTATGAAGGAGCTCACAACTGTTTTTATGACCACACAGGTGTATACAGATGACACTATGAGGGAAGTAGGACTAGCTACTTTGTTAATATAACTATTTTTGCAAGCCTATAAAAAGTCATGTTTCCCTAAGAAAGGATCAGCACCATGGCTGACTCTCACATTTGAATCCAGGAAGTGCCATGGCTGCCATAGTGATTGGTCCATGATTTATATTTCCCTCAATTTTCCATAGAAATTTATCCTATCTAGATACAGTGACAGGTAGGTTTTTTTTTTGTTGTTTTGTTTTGTTTTGTTTTGTTTTTAAGGTTTTGAGGTTTTGGTGAAGACAGCAACCACAAAGTAACACAAAATGCTGTCATAAGAAAACAAATAAAATACCAATGAATCTTTGTAGACTTTATGATTCTCCCTGACAGTAGCTAGTTGATTCTGCTACTATCTCTGTGGCATTCATATTGCTTGAAAGACATTATCAATTTATACTGACATTAATGGTCTTTTTCCTTATACAGCTCTCATTTGTGCTCTTATTATTACTCTTCTTTTTGTCCTCTGACATTTGTAATCCTGAGAGCCATAGATGTTCATCTTCCCTGTGTGTGGACACAGGTCACTATTCTCTGTCAGAAGCAATGTTGACAGACAAATCTTGCTAACCCATCTTAGATAGGAGAACCAACATACCTAATACTTAACCTTTATAACTGCCCCATTCTTAGACCTTTTTATGCCATATAGTGACATAAATGCCATTTCGAGTTCTTCTTTCTGTTATTTGAAATAAAATGTTGGTTAAACTGTAAATATAGACACTGTTCATGAAGTTTATGAAAAGAAGAACTAAGCAAAATACCAAAGATCTAAATTTTGTATCATCTTATGCTTTCCCCAATTATACATATAAGAAAACCAAGGCTTACATACGCTAAGTAACTTACCTAAAGCCTTAGTTACAGAAATAGAATTATAATCAGATCTTCAATAAAACTGAGTCCATTTTCATTCTGCTGGACCAGCAACCCTTAACCTACTTCTTCTTTAGTATGCATAACAGATGAGATATGTTTACAAACACACTCTTATGAGAATACTTAGAGTGGAATGTAATACCTTTTCACTAACCACAACTCAGTCTGTTTATCTACTCATGCAGAAGACAGACCACAATGCAAATGGAAATTAAATTCTTAAGGATAGCCTTGTAATTTCTTTATCAGGTCAAAAATAAGAAAAGAATTATATCTTGCTGAGATCTTCTGTCTACCAAAGTAAAATAATTTCTGGCAAATCTTACTGATACCTGCACATTTCTGCCCCTCACTATATATTTTATATGTTAAGTGGCTTTATTCCTCTAATAGCCATATATTAAATCCCTGACCCATATGATGAGGACAGCAGGAGGTGAGTTTGGAAGTGGTAAATAAATCATGAGAGTAGAAAATCTTCCAAATTTTACTTTAACGTCTTTCTAAAAACCACTTTAAATGTCTAGTTAGCCCTTTACATTGTACAAAGATGTATGGAGAAAACAATATTTCTTAATCAGAAAATGGTCCTCACCAGAAAGTAAGTATGCCTGCCCCTGGATCTCGGTCTTCTCAGTCTTCAGAAATGTGAGAACTAAATATATGTTGTTCATAGGCCACCAGTCTGTCCTCGTCTGTTAAAGGAGCACAAATCATCCAAGGTCACACTGATAAGAATCAATTTGCACATTTTGGATGTGCTGACTTTTTGATCCAGATAGTGAATAAAGGAGTGGAATATTAGGCAGACTATTAAGACAGGGATTACTCTACACCCTAATTGAAAGTAGGCAAGGTTCTTTCCTGCACATAGCCTCTTACCTGGCTTTGCTGTTAGGCCCTGCCTTGTTTACTTTGCATTGAGTAGATTCACTTTGATTTATGTGTATTCACAACATAAGGCAAGGTTAGAAGCAGCTTCAATAAATATAGTTATAGAATGTGTCATTTTGGAAATGGAGCATCAGTAAAAACTTTAAAATTCTGTGTTAGCAGGGGTAGAGGGATTAATACACCAGAGTCTCCTGACTTCAGGATGAGGTTGTCCTAAAATGTGACTCAAATGCTGTATCCATTTTGTGTTTTGGCCCACAGTCCCAAGATCATTAGCAGACTGTATAATAAATATATTTTCCACACAGCTTAAATTAAGTAGGTTGGCAAAGTGAAATATTTAACAATGAGATCTTTATCATTATCTTTAAAGTCATACCTGTTACAGGAACTCAGAAATTTCATTGATTTCCTCTCCAATTAAATTCCTCTTGGATGTAAGAAAACATGAATGTTGCTCTATTCTCTTTACTCCATTTCTATAATTTTCCATTTTTTGTTTACATCCCATCATTAGTATCTAACAGCAATATATTCTCTTGAAAAGACAGGGGCATAATACAAGATTAACACATCTTTTTATGTATTCTGCTTCTCTTTGCTAAAATGACTTTCCTCTTTGGTGGTGCAGTTCAAAGGATCAGAGTCAGGGAATCCAAGGGAAAATGTCATGGGGCCTGACAGAGTTGAATGCACCTCCTTCTGGACACAACAACAAGTACTCCTGGCCATGTCTCTAACTCTCTAAAGATCTGGGGTACCTCATGGCTTCTAAGTCTTTAATTATAAGTGAAAATGAAAGCATAGCTGCTCCTTTCCATTCCATTGACACCAAGCCCTCCCCCATGGATCCTCCTACCTTTACTTAACTTAACGCCCTGTGGATCAGAATGACTTACTTCTCCATCCTGAGAGTGTGATGTGAACTCTTCCTTTCATAAACTCCATGCCTTTATAACTAGTTTAAGACTTAGACTGGACTAGTTGCTCCTTCCTTTTGCCTCCTGTTTATTCTCCACTCTGCCCATCTAGCACCATCCCTCCCTTCCTCCCTCCTCTTTTATTCAAAGCACAATAGCTTCCCTGGTAGGAATTATTGTTTATCTGTGTCTTTCCTCTTCTTATCTAGTTGTGGTTGTATCATGCACAGTCTTGCTTTTAAGGCTTTACTATGTCTGTCAGCCAGTCTTTCTTTCCTTTTTCTTAATAGCAATTGCAGCAGGCTCAATGGCAAATTGTAAGGGATTAGTCAAACATCATTTTACTCCAAGTATAGAATGGGCTTTTTAAGAATGCAAATAAAATTTCTTTTTCATCTGAAACCCATTGTAGACTTGTGTATGTTCTGTTTAATAAAGAGAATGGATCAACACATAGTTTATTTTATAGCTAGATAGAGGTGGAATAAAGTAAATAATTGACCAGTGGTTATTTGACCTCACTCCATGCTCAAATGGAGTTTGTTTCAATTAGAGATGAGTAAACAGATTTAATGAAATCACTAGACCCTATCCTGTTGTTTACTTATCCTTCTAGCATAAAGTCTAACCCATAGCTGGACAAAATTCTCTGTTTCTATTTCTGTCTCTGTCTCTGTCTCTGTCTCTGTCTCTGTCTCTCTCTCTCTCTCTCTCTCTCTCTCTCTCTCTCTCTCTCTCTCTCTCTCCTAGACAACAGGAAATCTGAGCCATGTCTTTATGTTCAGCTCCCCACTAAGTGTTATTGTGACTACTGCTTCCCTAGGGTGACAGTAATGAAGTGGAGACTTAATGGACCTCACCTCTGCATGCCTGAAGAAGGGCCCTGTCACTTAGCATCTCTGCAAGCCCCTGCAATCATGCTCTTCTGAACAACTCTACCATTTATTTGGTAAAAGCCACTAATCTAATGCTTGCTTTCTTGACCACAACTCCTTTGGGCCTTGGGGCTTCATTAAATTGTTCTTTGTCAGTGGTTCCCATGAGAACTAAGGTGGTCATTTGGCATGTACCATGCCATCATACCGCTAGGTTTGCTTGCTGATTGAATAGGAGAAAATGTGTCATCCCCAAGGTAGAAAATACACAGGCCTGATATAGAAAAAAAAATGCCATTTATCTATGCCATGATGCAGGCTAGAGCAGTATCCCTCTAAGCTGTCCCCAAGGCTGAGACTTTGCAACTTCACCATTTAATGCAAAATATCACATCTATATTTATATTGTGACTCCTAGGGGAGAAAGTTGCATTACAATAAATGTATGCTTTGTATGCAACAGCATAATAAACATGATGCTATAATTATACATGTTTACACAGAGCTGGGAAGCTAATCTCTTAAAAAAAATTAGTGTCCCTGGCAGACAGGCTCAGCATTTTCCATTTGCTTTGTGATGATATATGACTATGTAATGTATGTATGTCAGCATTTTGGCAATATCTGGATACACACTATGTTTTTCTCTGTTTTGTTCTGATTAGAACCTTATATTGTTAAGATTGTTTGTGAGATGGCTCTGGTTTTCAGTTTCACACTATGAAAAAGATTACTAATGTTATTTAAAGATGTCAATTTTTCCCCAACAACTTCTGGATTCTCTTATTCATTCTAGGTTAAATTGATTATGATAGCAATATTTGATGCATTTGAATAAAAAAGAATTCAGGTCACATTTCATATCATTACTGACTTTGGCATTTTGTACTTAAATATTGATTTATCAATTGTTTGGAGCTAGAAGATATTACCTTCAAAATATTTTTCTGTTTTCATTCATGAAATACATATTTGAGTATATGCTCAGTCATCAGTTTCTGATTCTGTGACAATGTTAAGAAAATCAAAATTTAAAAGTTCTGGTGCACCTGGGCAGCATAGTAGAGCTGGTCCTGGTGGTGGGGATCAGGAGTTGAGCCAGCCCCTGAAAGCATGAAAGCAGGAGTTCTGGCACTTCTCATTGACCACTAGAGATGGCGCTAGTTGTATAGAGTGGGAGCTGGCCAGCTGACCAACTGAGCTACCACCCAGACATAGAACCAAGGCTTTGAGTTGACCCATCCCAAACTTCTACCTCATCTGTGAACTGCTAGAATGTGTAAAAGGGATGGTCGCACAGACCCAAACCTGTAGGATCTTCAGGACAGAGGGCAATAACAAGATATCCCTGAGACCCCCTGCGATGATCCAGTGTTGATAGTGTAGAAGCCAGAGGCCTTGAATCAAACCGATGACTCATTTCAGTGAGAATTTGCAAGTAAAGTTGGACAGATAAAAGGGAATACTGTGTGGTATACCATGATGCATTGCAGCTTCAATGGTGAGGCTATTTGTTTGCTTGTCTGAGGGAGACAGGTTGCAAGGGCAGAGGGCAGATATGGAGGGATAAGGAGATAAGTGGGATTGAGTTGCATTATGTGAACTTCACACACAAAAAAAATTCAATACAAATTTTTAAAAATTTACAGTGAAGTAAAGCTGTTAACCTTATGGAGGCCAGAAAACAGCAAGAGGAAGACACTGTAATGCTAAGGTCCCGTTCAAGGAAATGCTCCCAATGACCTAAATACCTCCCGTAAGAGCAAGCTCCTGAAGGCTCTACTACTTCCAAATGGCACCACATGGTAGTGGGTGACCCACCTATATGCTATTGGGGAACATTCAAAATGTAAACCATTTCTTGAGTACTAGCAATATGTTTTCTATTGACCTGGATACTGATTATATAGGTGGAGTCTGTGTTGTTGTTAACACATATAAAAGTACATTTACTGTTTGTATTTATAACACGTCAGAAACAGATTTTAAATGGAAAGCAAAATGTCACATAAGAAGTGTCCACCCTGTGTAATAACAATAGCCTGGACAAAAACAAACAAACAAACCAACAAACAAAAAAACTTTCAAACATTCAGAGGAAAAAATAAAAATAAGCCAATTATATAAAATACATAATTGTGAAATCAGAGAAAGGAGGTTGACACTCTACATGGAACATAAGAAATGATTCTTTTACTTGGTATTGTGGCCAGGCACAGCCTTACCTCTTACATAGGCATGTATATTCTGGTCCTCCCTAACAGTTTCTGTTGCATCAGATGGAAGAAATATCTTCAAGGAGCATAGATAAAATTGTGGAGGTTGAGTTTCTTTCCATTTTGAAGTACTCGGAAAGGTTATCCATTTCCTATACGTTTTCTTTTTTTTTTTCTTTCTTTTCTTTTCTTTCTTTTTTTTTTTTGAGATCATTTAAAAATGTTTCTTATACTTGCAAACTTGATCATATCCTTGATCCTTGTTATTTATAATGGTAAAATTCATGAGTATAAATTGGTAGTTCAAGTACACAATTACATTTATAGAAATAAAAATTGTGCATGAAATTTTAAAATGCTTCAACTCTGAATATGAAATTATATAAAATGAAGACATAGTAATGCTTACTTGTGGTGTTAGTGGTGAAATAAAGGTGGGATGCTAGAATTAAAACCCGAGGTGGTAGATACCTTAAGTCTTGCCCTGATGATCCCTAAAATAAGCCACATTGTCGCCAAGTCATGAAGCAGATTGAGCTTTGCCCAGTTACTATGTTTCCCGAGACCTTTCTTGTTCTCTGATGATTACACTGCTTTGGACTTATCAGTAATCATTAAATTCTGTAGACATCCAATTACAATTCTTGGACTAGCTAAGCTATTTCATGGTGTCTAGCAAGCATTCACAGGATGCCTGAGTCTCAGTGAAACAGGGATCATGGGTGGGTAGAGTTGAGTGGCTTCCTGTGAAGGTTAATAACCACCAAACCTGGTGGGATGAAACAGACCGGTCGTAAAGACTACAAGGTGGTAAGAACGCTTATAAGCCGAACAGCTTGCTTGCTGGACTGACTCAAAAGCAGCTCTTCTCTTGCAATGTTGATTTGGTAAAACGATGGAGCCATGTCCACCCACACATCATTTATTAACTGGAAATTATGTAACCCTGATCATAATTAAAATGTAATTTTATTCCCTTAAACCAATGTAGGATGGTTCTGATCTGTGAACTGTAAAACTCACCAGGTTTTTCTTAAGATGAGGAGATGAACACAGTGAGTTCTATATATTAGCTCTATCAGAATTCCCTGGAGGGCTTGCAATACCACAGTGCTGTCCTCATTGCCAGCCTTCCTGCTGTGAGCTGGGAAAAACAGGCATTCTTATTCCTACCAGCATTTAGAAGAATTAGAGTTTGTTGGTGCCCCTGGGCCACATGTCAAAATGATTGGCCTACCAGATGCCTCTTTGCATAGCTGTTCCTCCCTGTCAGAGAAGTGCATCTTTTTTTATTCTAGGAATATAATAGCATCACTTGAATTATTTTTCGTACTTATACATTTCTGACTCTTTGAAAATGCCTAGAATTGTCCCAAAGAGAGTGCTCATAATCAGCTTTTCATGAAACACAGCTAGACAAATAATATCCTAACTACAGCAGATGTATAATTAGAATTCAAATTGATTTGTATGCTTGCTTTGCTTGTGAGTGGTATTATTTATAAAGCTTGGAATTGGACTGCCTTTATGGAGGCATTTCTGACATTCAGCTCAATGCTAAGTCATTCTTTGCATTAAAAATTGGTCCAGCTAACAAATGAGTATGAAATGGAATTGATACACTGTTTGTCTTATGAAAGTACACACAGCATATGAGCTGTGGTATTTCAGTCATATAAATGTGTTTTGTGTGTACATGTTTGTGTGTGAGTGTATGTGTGTATAGCTTGCTTGTGTATATTTACATATATATGTATATACACATAAATAGATATTTAATATATTGTATTCATATATATGAATATATAGTACAGCTATGCGAATCTATTATGTGCATACTAGGTGTTCGTTTTCCTCTGATGGTAATATACGGTCTTTCTTTTAAGGGATGAGGGTATCCCAACTGAATGAAATTATTGAGTACCTTTCTCATTGGGTGCTGGACAGCAACAGTGTTCCTATTTGTCCTAGGCAGCATATTTAAGGAGATTGTAATAAGGACCTAAAGAAACAAATTCTATGATCATGGAGGTCTCTGGAAAAATAAAATAAAAAAACATCATTCTTGAGACATTTGCTGACTCTTCTTGACTTTTAGGTTAAATTATTTTGACAAAAGGAGTTAGAGTACAGACTGTTTACTACCCATATTCTCTGAAATGATATTTAAATGGTATTTTCCCCAAGCTGATACGTTCTTATGCACAATTCAAACAGCCATTCAGTTATAGTAGAGCAATCAGTGTATAAGCTATGCTAAAACTAATCCAGTATTCGTAGACTCTCTGTTGGATACTGCTATCAAAACTGAGTCCTGTCCATCTCATAAGGACAGGACATACATATGAAACAAGAGAAACTTACAGATTGGATTCCTGCACTATATTTCAGAACCTGGAACAAAAGAACAAGTTATATTGTGCATTGGAATCACTTGGAATCACTTCTGAAAAGGGACATATTTTTTTTTATGAAGATAACACTCTAACAGGTCTACCAGAATTATAAAGCACTGTGTAAAAAAAAAATGGTTGATGACTAACTACAGAGAGGCTTCTCCATACTTTCTATATAGGTGGGGCCCAGACTAGAAGTACAACTAGAAATAAAAGCTAAAACATTTGTATTGAAGCTGTGATTGATAAGTCAATGCACTAGATTTTACTGGGAATGCCAGCAGCACTTAATAGGTGTCCTCATTGATTACAATCCCACTACATATGGTTGTGAACCACCATGTAGTTGCTGGGAATTGAACTCTGACCTCTGGAAGAGCAGTGCTCTTAACCATTGATCCATCTCTCCAGCCCCGTGTTCTTTTTAGTTAGCTTGCCATTACAGCCAGACACTTCTCTCTAATTGCACCTGCCTAGATCTCTAGATTACTTCCTTTGTCTTTCTACATTATTAATTCAACAACTCTCAACTATAATTTCTTTGATTATTAATATGTAGTTTTACAAATACTGGCTGTGATTTTTTTGGCTCTCAGAAAACAAATGCTAATTGAAATCAAGTAAGAGTCTTATTGCATGTACAAGACTTTGTCATTTTAAAAGTTGACTTTGATCAGACTGCTTTTTAAGGAAATTTTTGATCCATACCAGGTCTCAAGAAGCTTGGGTAGGGTAGTTTTTAGGTTCTTGACACAGTCCTGGATAAACCAAGTTTAATAGCAATATTGTATATCCTGCCTTAGAGTAATAGCAACTTTTATGTTCTTTTCTGTATTCGAATAAATTATTTCTCTCCGGAGAAATGGTTAATGGTAGAGGCCCAGGCCTCTGGAGAAGTTGTGACATAATCGTTTTGAGTATGGTTACTGTTTATCGTATTATAATTTTATCTTTTTAATGTGGTTGCTTCTGTTTGTTTTAAAGTATTTAATTATGTATTTCTGGCTGACATGGAACTCATTATGTAGCCCAAACCTCAACCTAAGCATCCTCCGCTCTTGGCCTGCCAGAGTATTAGCTCCCAGTTGCTTGCCATCACAATACCTCACAAAGTATTTTCACCAAACACTATGTGTTAAATATTTATTTGCTGATTTTATCACAAGATATAAATTATATGAAATAAAACAATGTGGTGTGTTCTTAAAATGGCATATGATAATGTATTTGGTCATATTTACTACTTAACCATTATCTTCTCCTATACCTGCATTGATCTGAGCCACTTCCTTCTCAATAACTTACCATTTGCTTTGCTTTTTCTTTTTAAAGCTTTTCTTTCTACATTTCTCATGAGAAAAAATATGTTGTATTTATCTGTGGTTGGATAAGAATGGTCCACACAAGCTCATAGCCATTAGAAGGTATGACTTTGTAGGAAGTGCATCCTCCAACAGGTGGGCTTTGGGTTTAAAAAGCACAAGCAGACCCAGTATCTGTCTCTTCCTGCTGCTTTTGGAACCTGACATAGAAGTCCCAGCTTCTTCTCCAGCAGCATATCTGCCTGTGTGCTGCCATGCTCTCTGCCATGATGATAGTGGGCTAAACCTCTAGAATTGTAAACAAGGCCCAATAAAATGAATTCTTTTACAAAAGTTACTGTGGTCATGGTGTCTTTTCACGCCAACTGAACATGAGCTAAGACAAGCTTCTTTTACTTAGCCTGGTGATCTTCATTTTCTTTCATTTCCCTAAAAAAAGTCATGGTTTTTTATTCATGAAGTTGAACAATATTTCATCATGGAAATATGGCACATTTTTCTTAAGCCACTCACCCACTGATTGTACCCTAAGCTGACTTGGCATGCTAAATTTTGCAAATTGTACTACAATAAATGTAACTATGTGATCTTGATGAATGATTCCTTCGGGTATGTCCTAGAAGTGATAGAGATGGTTATATGGGAGTTCTATTTTAGATTTCTTTATAAAAACCTTTCCATCGTACTTTCCATGGTAACTAGACTAATGCTCATGCTCACCAATGATCTGTGAGCTTTCCTTTCTCCTTGAATTTATCTTTGCTCTTCTTTTTCTTTACTCCCCACTTGTTTTCAATTATAATATTTTATTGATTATTTTAAAATTTCACAAATGCACTCAGATCACACTCATTACCCAGTCCTCCCAGGTCCACTCCTTGACCCTTATGCCCTCCTTCCAAAAATACCAAGACAAATAAGAAAGGGAGGTAGGAGGTGAGGTCACGAAGGATTGCAGGCCCCTAAGAGGAGATAGGAGCTCCATAGGAAGACCAACAGAGTCAACTAACCTGGAATCTTGCTGCTCTCAGAGACTGAACCACCAACCAAAGTACATACATGGGTTGCACCTACCCCTCACTGCTCATATGTAGCAGATGTGCAGCTTGACCTTCATATGGGTCCTGAACAATTGGAGCTGGGGGCTGGGGGGCTACTCAAAAGCTGTTGCCTGTCCATGGGATATATTCTACTATCTAAGCTGCCTTCTCTAAACTCAGTGAGAGAGGAGGTAGAAGAGCCTAGCCTTGCAGAGATATGAAGTACTGGGGTTGGGGAGTAGGGGAGGGGACACCAGGAAAAATTATTGTGTGAGGGATGACTGGAAGGAAGGCAGTAAGAAGGACATAAAATGAATAAGTAAAAGTAAAAATTAAATTAAATTTAAATGAAAAAAAGAAACATGAAAAGCAAACAGTAGTTATATCCAAAAAATGAAAAGGGAGTTGGATATGGTAGCATATGTCATAATCTTAACATTCTACAGGCAGGAAGCTCAAAAGTTCAAGGCCACTCTCCCCTATATAATGAGTGAGGCTAGACTGAGCTACAAGACCTTTTCTGTTACTCTTTGTGTCCTGGACTACTGAGGGCCCAGAGTTGCTAGTTCTACTATCTATCTACTGGATACTAGAAGATTGTGGACCTCTCCAAGCCTTTCTGTTCAACATTAAATTCCAGTGAGTTACTTTGGCCACCCACCTCCCTGTTAAACCGTTGTATTGTTTAAATTAAGAGCCACTGATATGCTGTAAAATACAACTTTCTCCTAATCTGCCAGTTGGCTTTCAGTATTGATTTCTTCTTTATTATGGTCAAACCACTCTTCTAAGAGAGTTCCTAAAATTAGTACAGAAGATTTAAGCTTGGAAACTTCTCACATGTAAAAATGTTCCATTGTATCTCATTATTCAACTGTGAATTTTAATAAATTGAATTTTGTGTTCAAGTTTGTTTTCTTATTGAATTTTGGAACTATTGGCTTATTTCTTTTTTGTTTCTAATTTTGGATTGAGACACCCAGTGTCATCGGGTTTAAATCCTTTGTTGTGTGATTGAAGGTAGGAATGTTTATCTGGAAACAGTGAGCTCTATAAAATCCCACATTATTTTACATACTCTCCTGCTTCATAAACTTGCTGTTACAATAATATATTCTCTTTTATGCTCTTCATTGATGGGCCTTTTATTTCTATTTTTGGCGCTATATTCTCAAACTTATTTTAATTTGTATGGTCTCTGCTGATGTACATTTTTTTTGAGGCAAGATTTCTCTATATAACTCTGGTTGTCCTAGAACCATGTAGACGAGACTTACCTAAAATTCAGAGATCCATCTTTGTTTGCCTCCTGAGTGTGGGGATGAAATTCATGCACCACCAAACCCAGATGTTTTGTTTTTTGTTTTTTTTCTAGTTCTTTTTTGCACAGCTGGTGTTTTTTAAATTCTTTCTTCATAAAACTGGGTGCTACTTATCTCTCTCTAAACAAAAATCTGTTAGCCTGCACTGCTGCTCTAAAGTTTTCTTTTTCTTACACTATGCTTATTCCCTAGTGTTTTGTAAGTCTTCTCAACATCTTTCAGGCTAATGAGACAACATGGTGTTGGCAGCATTTAGTCCTTGCTGATAATGATCTTCGCTGTCAGTCAGGCTAGGCTGACTCTCTGGACAGCCTGGCTGATGGATGACAGTATGCCCATATGTTTTTCTTTTGACCTTGTCACTTGCCTAAGAGATGCTTTTGCTTCTTGTTCTCAACGTAAAGCCACAGCTTGTTTGGTTTGGCTCGAGTGCTCCTATAAAACCCTCTTGGAAAAAGATACTAGGGAGTATCAATTTGTAGGCTTGCAGGTGATATTCTAGTTTTCTTTATGAGCATTACACTCTTAAGCTTTGTTACATTACAACGTCTAAGTTCTCTTGGCCCACCGTATCTACAGAATAAATGTTCTACCTCTCCTGGTAGACCTGAAAGAGGTGGCCATTGTGCTACACAGAATGTTTCACTCTGAAATTCTGCAATAATTAAATTACATGAAAACAAAGTTACAGTATGTATTCTTATATCTAAAACTAAATATAATATTTCTTGCATTTTCTATCTTGTTTTACATTTTTGTTCACTAATTGCATACACCTAGGTAATGTGTAGCGTATTCCATGTTGTTAATTAACTGGAATTCAATGTTTTGCTGGAATTCCTCTGAATTTTGAAGATTTTCAACTCATATTTTGTTTTATCTTTTTATAAATGAAATCATATAAGATTTAAGTACCCAAAATTAAATTGATGAGATAACTTACCTTAATGGGCAAATATTTTAGCAGAATTCATATATTAGATGATATAGAAAATCCATTTTACTCCGTGAGAATGCCATTAGCCTAACATTGAGAAAGCCCAGTTGAGATATGTGTTGGGCCAGTTTGTTACTATATGTGCTTTCCAAGTATTCTCAGGTAGTAACTTTCATTGATTCTCCTTGGTGTATCCATAGACATTCCATTGTTTTGTTTTCATATCCAATCATATAAAGTTCACTCCAATGAATCATTGATTCAGTATTTATGCAATTTTTAAGAGTCTGAAAAATTGTGTCATTAACGATTCGTAATGTGTTTGATGTGCCAGCTTGGAGGGATTCACAGAAGATGCAGTCAATCACTTTTTGCAGCCCTTGGGACCAGGAGATACATGGAATGGATTTGAGAATGTGTTCATAGAGGTGCTCCATTTTCTATCATTTTAGACTCAAATGTAACACCTTATGAATATGAGATGCTTAGTCCCCAGACATTCTAATCATCATATATTATATGAAAGTTCACTATTTGGTAATTTGGTAAAATATGTACCAAAATATAGCATCTTTGGCATATAACAAAAGGGGAATCACAGGGGAGTTTAATTTAATTACTTTCCATTTTCAGCCTTCCTTCTGTTTTATATGTTCAGTAATACATAAATGTTTTGCTAGAATTCCTTGGAATTTTGAAATTTTTCAATAAATACTCTTACCTTTTTATCCATGAAATCATTTTATAGGAAAGTATGTAAAAGCAGTAAAATAATAAAAACATGAAAAGATTATTCAGTCACTTTAATCAAACTAATACATATAATTTTTCTCCAGATATTTATCTTATTTCTTGATGACAGAAACAGATCAAGCATATTAAATTGAAAAAAAAAGTGATCTTTATCACAAAAACATGGATTAACTAATGGACATCTGGAAAATAGACAAGCATATCAGAATTTAAACCCAGAAGACTGGACTTCATAGGCTCATATGATCATCTCTGTACAGATGACATGAAGTAGAAGCAAAACTGATTACAGTAACAAAGGAAACTAATGATGTGGATGAAGGCAAGGAAGGAAAGGCTGAGGGATATACTCAAAGTGTTTTATGTACTTCCAGGCTCCTATGTAGGTCAATTATTGTTTTAAATCTGAAGAATACAACTGTTCTAAAATCTTTATGTACATTGTTTTAGATCACACCTTCACTTTAAATTACAGAAGCCAGCAATTGCCATTCAACAGATGTATTAGAGATTGTCAGTAATTAAAAGGCTTCACTGTGTTTCCCAGCACCGATCCCAAGTGTCAAACAACCACCTGCATCACAAGTTCAAGGAAGTCTAATCCTTCTGATTTCCACTGGTGTCTGTACTCACATAAACATGCACACATACACAATTTGATAATAATTACATCTAAAATAGCTATAGAACAAATATATATCATATTGTGTCTCATCTAGTCTATTCTCCTAAAACTTGCAAAAGCTTCTTTTATATTTTTTTCTAAACCACTTTCTATTCAGTTGCAATATTCATGTTAACCGAACACTCCTAACATCCAAAGGCATACTGATTATATAATATAAAGTAACTGGATAAACACGCCAATCATTAAGGACACTTACATAATTAAATTTGAAACATATATCATACCCCGATATTTGGTTCTAAAAATGGCCATTTAAAATGTATACTTCTAAATCGGAAGATACAAACCTATCTAATTTTTCTAATAATAGAATAAAATCAGTGCACAATAATTTGTGTAAAGGTTCATCAATTGACAGACAGGTTGTTTCCCCCTTTTTACCACTGCCCATAAAGAATCCTCTTCATCCACAAATTGATTTGCATGTCCATGAAAAATGTCTGTTTTGGCAGACAGGTATCTAGAAATAGGCATATTCAATAATGGAACCTATGAATATTTAATACAAGTAAAAACTGGGTTGCTTTCCAAAAAAGTCAGTATAAGTTATAGACCAAACTCCATAAACATGCCTGTTTCATCACACCCTCACTGATACTGAATATTGTTCGTATCAGCTTACCAATCTGAGTAGCACGAAGCACTCTCTTATTTTGCTATGTTCTCGACTTTGAGTACATCCAGACTAGATCTGTTGCTGATTGCTGACATGCTTCAGACATTCTCACATTCTATTCAGTAGATGAAAACCACGTTACCCAACATGCATTGCTTCCAGGGTTTGCTCTGGCTGCCTGTTTATAATAGGTTAGAACATTCCTCATTGACTTTTTTTTTTTTTCCAGAAGTCTCAGATAAAATTTAAGAGTCTTTCACTAGACAGTCCCTACTGCAACTCCTTTCCTTTTCTGGAAGTTATAGTAGAGATGGACAGCAGGAAAATACTTTGAATGGAGAAGCTGATGAAGTTCATTGGCTCCCTAATAAATAAACACAGCTAGTTTCAGGATTGGTGTGGATCTGTCTGTCACTTCTGGTCTCAGCACCACATTGCTGGCATCTTTATTAAGAACTACAGAGCTGTTTGGCTTCAAAGTAACAAAATAAAGGTGGGTATTTATGGGGGTTCTGTTGTACCAGTGTTTGTTTCTTTCTCATGGTCCAACTGGGAAATTTCACATTGATGTCCTTATCTCTATGACTACATGAATTTGGAAAGTATGTTATGAAGTAAAGCTTGATTTTATTTTAAACCACGAGCATCTGGATTGCTTCTGTGTACGGTTCTATATAATTTGACTTCTATTTAAACATAAGTTTTCAAAGAGTTTGAACAGCTTTAAAAGGGAAATGCAATGCTAGAGGTTGCAAACTTGTCATACACTTAGTGTGCTGTTCTGGGGATTCTGACAGAGAGTGCCAGGAGACCTGGCAGAGCTTTAAATATTGAACAGTGGGACCTGTGCCAATGTAGCATATGGCTTTATGTGAACAATGAATATTCTATCATCTCTTGTGTAATGCCAGGAAGGCAAGTGGATTTGTGAGGACCTGGTGCAGCTGAGCCTACACCAGAGACAATCTTTTTCATCATCATTGTCTAGTGTCTGAAACAGGAACAAGGGGGTAGCTGGAGGGAGGTGCACTAATATTGGATTTTTAATGAATTAAAACTGTGCCCCAAAAGGCAGCAATTGTCACCATCAAATACATTTTAATGACTTGATAGTCTCCCTGGTGATCTGAGCTTTATCAGAGCTGGCAGGATGTTCTTATATTAGCAGGATAGTGACTATATCCCTGTCCCACAGAGGTCTCCACTGGCTGCCTCTTGCCCCCTTTGTAGCTCCTGAACAGATGCTGGGGAAATACTACATCCCCTCTCTATCCATCAGGCATTCACTTTTCTTGTACACCTTTGTTACATACCAATTAAACTAAAATAACATAAATTGAAGGAGGAGAATCGATTATTAGAATTAATATGTTTTTTTTCAGCCTCTGTCACTGACACATTCAGAAGTACATAAATAATGGTGAGAAAAATAATAGTCTCTACACAAGTGCTTCTTCAAATTTCCATTGTTTGACTCTGTTATAAAAGGCTTAGCATCTAAAAGACATTATTTAACACCATCACTGGTGCCGGGCATAGTAGCACATGCTTCTAATCTGTTCACTCAGCTGCTGGTGTGGAAAGGATCTGAAAGTTCTTAGCCAGACAGAGCTACAGATCAAATTTAAAGTCATGTGTGTACAAAAGATAAAGAGAGAGGGCATATGTTCTATGATGATATAGTCAGGTATGGGGGAAGGGGGTGGCTTAGCGGGCCCCTGCTCAGACATCCCTTACCCCACTGAGGGACCAGCCACAAGATGGTACAGTATGGAATAGAGTTTTTAAGGGCATGGAGAGGGGAATTAAGAGAGAAGTAGAAGCTGAGCGAGGGGGAGGGGAGGGGAAGAAAGAGGAGGGGAGGGAAGTGGGAAAGGGAGAGGGAGAGGGAGAGGAGCAGAGTATAGTAGAGTCTGGTCAGGAGCACATGGAGAGAAAGGGAAAAAGGGAATGGGGAGATAGTGGGGAAGGGAAGAGCAGGGGAGCAAGAGAGAAGCAAGAGAGCTAGGAAGGGGCAAGTATCCCCTTTTACAGTGAGTCAGGTATACCTGCCTGCTGCCAGGTAACTGTGGGGATCATAGTGAATGAAGATTCAGGGGTGCTTGAGACAGAAAGACAGCTCTGTTGATTTGCAATTCTCTGCATCAGCTCTGTCCAATCCAGGCCCACCTGATCTCTTACTTCTATACCAATGAAGGAAAGTTAGTTTGTACAGTGGAATAAAGGAAACTGATGATTTACTTCTTTTTACTTCTTTTACTTTTTTATGACTTTATTAAACAAATAGAATTAAATCTGAACATTAAAAAAATGAAGTCTTCTACTGTTTGAAACATTTTACACATTGCTGAACTACAAGTAAAGTACTTAGAAGATTTGGTAAACCTAAGAGTATTGAAGATATATTGCCAATTTTGTTGGAATGTTTTTGGTATGTTACTACCCTGCGAACACTCAGTTCATCCTTTCCTTGAGCCAGGGGTTAGTACTCTTACAGCTTCATAGTTACCCATAGGTGTGAGGAGATCTCCCTGCTCCAAAGGACAATTCCATCCATTCCTATGTAGCCTCAGAACACATGGCATCTATACGTGGCAGTAAACAAAGACATCTTAATTGGAATAAATAAATACATAAATAAGTAAATAATCATGGCACTATTATAGTAAATAAGCATAAACATTCAACTATTAGAATAAAGTATTCAGAAGAAATTAATAATTGTGAAAAGCATAGCTAGCAAAATTTATATTGTTGAGGCTGGTGGGATGGAATAGGCACTAGTGCAACCTGTGTGACCTGAGTTCCATCCATAGAATCCGTGTAAGAAGGGAAAGAGAGAAAAAAAATGCCGCTTCTTTGTCCTTTGACCTTTACATTTGTGCCATGTCATGTGTCCCCACATGTGCTCACACATACAGACTGTGGTGGTCTGAAGGAGAACAGCCCCCAGACGTTCATATATTGGAATACTTAGTCCTCAGTTGGTAGAACTATATCGAGAGGATTAGGAGACCTTGTTGGAAGAGGTGTGCCACAAAAGATGGGCTTTGAAGTCTCAAAAGACTGCCATTCTTAGTGTGTTCCCATTATACTTCCAACTTGTGGATCAAGATGTAAGTTTTCAGTTGTTTCTGTCACCACAGACTCTAACCCTCTGAAACTGAGAACCAGAAATTAAATATTTTCTTTTATATGTTGCCTGGTCATGTTTTATCACAGCAATGGAAAAGTAAGTAAGACATATGAAAATAATAGAGTTTTCTAAAATGTATATTAAGTAAAATCAATCTTTAAATATTAATATATTTTGTGTTACAATTAGATAATATTGGATTGTTATATATTTATAACATAAATAACACACAATAAAGGAGTGGATAAGAAAGTTATAGATTGTGGTTGATATAACATCCTTTTACAATTCATCTTTTATTCATTACAGTTTTCAACTTCAAAAAGAGAAAAAGACAATGAAAATGAGTTGTAACCATCAATGGTTACTCTTGCTTCTCTCTGTGCCTAATTGTAACAACCTCCTCTACCAGTGTTTAGAAGAATAAACGATAGATGTTGTTTTATACAGCACTTAACTAAATATTAAATAAATGGATTTTTTAGATGTATGTGTTTTTTTCCTTTACCTTTAAATGTTATGGTATGCTTAAAACTTAGTGAAACTCACAAGTTTAAGCCTTAATAGAAAGCATCAATCTCAGGAAATTTTGGATATTTTTTTTCATGTATTCACTGTGCAAACTGAATAATAGGCTGTCAGAAGCAGGCCTTGCCTGATGTCATATAATGAAGTGCCCGAATTGTTAACCACCCACTGAATTTCTTTTAGTTTAGGCTTTTCATCATTTAGTTGGATTTTTTTCTAACTAAAAAGCTCTCTGTCATCTTGCTGTATAAAATCTTCGCATGTGGCCTAAAATCAGTAAATGCCTAACCTTTTTATTTTTCTGCTGCAACATTTGAAGATTTTATCATATAAAACTACTCAGTAGCTAATAATAACTCTGATATTTTATATTTTCATCAGATAAATAAAAATTCTCTTCAATAATTTGAAAACATGACTACCCTTGTTGAGTAGCCTATTCAGTGTCTTCTCATATCTGGATGGACCTTCATCTAATTTCTCTCCCCCAGTCTTCTACTATTCTTATTTTTGCTCTATATTTCTTACATTTTTATCTCCCTTAAATTATTTGCACTTGTAAGAAAATGTCTTGGAATTAATCTTATTTCAAATGTTTAGAGGTTGCATTTTCATATGCAAATATATGTGTATGCACTGCTATGGTGGTTTGAATGAAAATGGCCCCCATAGGCTCAAAGAGAGTGGCACTATTGGGAGATGTGGCCTTGTTGGAAAGAAGTATGTCACTGAGAGTGTGCTTTGAGGTTTTAAATGTTCAAGTCAGACCCTTATCCCTGCTCCCTGAAGGTCCCTCACCTCCCCAGCACCATGTTTGCCTGTGGGTTGCCAATCTTCCCATCATGATGGTAATGGAATAAACTTCTGAACTCTAAGCTAGACCCAACTAAATTATATATAGTATAGTGTGTATATATATATATATATTATGTATATATATTTACCATTGTCATTCTGTCTCTTTAAAGCAAATGAAATCCTAGCTAAGACAACTACTAAACATGGCTATAGTAGCACCATTTTCTGTTCTTTTATTGTCTTGATTCTTTTGCAGAGATGGTGATTGAATCTCAGACCTCGTGTATGCTAGACCCTCTCTATCAATTAACTGTCACTCAAGCACTTTTATATACAGTCAGAGCTGCAAAATCTATGATGCAAAAAAAAAAAAAGTGATGTACCTTGGATCTCTGGATTCTAGAAAACCTTGGACACTGGCAAGGTTTTTTTCTATCTATGTTTAGTAAAAGAATAAATGTATTGATAATATTTCTAGTGAGGAAGAGATATGACCTAACATTGAATACATACTCATTTCTGTTATTGATCACCTTATAACTTGCAAGTCTACATTAAGCATGTTTGCTAGTATGTTCACTCAAAGAAATATTAGAGAGATATCTTTTTGTCTTGCTATCAAACCATGCTCTTGTAAGGTGTTCACCTTTTTAATTCCATACCAGCTCCCTTTTTCCTTGAAAGCTATCACAGAATTCAAATACATTTAATTCAATATCCTAACTTAAACCAAAATTAGTGTTTACTGCAATATATATTCTTTTATCATCAGTCCTAATCTGCTTGATCACAAGGAGAGTTGACTTGTCACTGTTACAAAGTTTTAGCCCTTATTAAAGAAAATAACCATTTCTTTATTTTACTTTTGTTCAATAATATTTTTGTTGCTTTCTTTCAAAAATCTCTAGCTCTAGTTCCTAAAAATGAACTACCATTGAAGTAAATTAACACTTAGAATGTGTGGCATTCTCTGTGAGTATTGAGATACAATCGGAGAAGTTTTTATTCAGAGATGGAGAGTACAGGTGGAGATGGTAACTGAATAGGTTCTCAAGGGAAACGCCATGTTTATTAATCCTCGCTAGGAGAAAAATGAAGATTGATGTGGTGTTTTCTTTTTTTTTTTTTGTTATTGATTACTTTGTTTATTTTCATTTCAAATGTTATCCCCTTCCAAGTTTCCCCTCCACAAGCAACCATCCCTTCCTCCTTCTCCCTGCCTCTATGTGGGTGCTCCCCCACCTGCCCACCCACTCGTGCCTCAGCAGCTTAGCATTCCCCTATCCTGGGTCAAGTCTGCACAGGACCAAGTACTCTCCTCTCCCAGTAATACCAGATAAGGCAATCCTTTGCTATATATCCAGCTGGAGACTTTGTCCCCCGCCACCCCCATGTGCTCTTTGGTTGTGGTTTAGTCACTAGGAGCTTGGGGTGGGGTGGGCGTTGTCTGGTTGGTTGATATTGTTGTTCTTCTTATGCCGTTGCAAACTCATTCAGCTCCTCACTCCTAGTCCTAATTTCCACACCCGGGTCCCTGTGCTCAGTCCAATGTTTGGCTGTGTACATCTGCATCTGTATTTGTCCTGCTCTGGCGGAGCCTCTCAGGGGAATGTTATACCGGGCTCCTGTCAGTAAGTACTTCTTGGCATCACCAATAGAGTCTGGGTTTGGTTTCTACAGATGAGATGGAGCCTTAGGTGGGACAGTCTCTAGATGGACTTTCCTTCAGTTTTTGCTAAACTCGTCCCTGCATTACCTTTTGACAGAAGGAATTCTGGATTAATATTTTTGAGGTGGGTAAGTGGCCCCATCCCTCAACTGGGGACCATGTCTATCTGCTGGATATGATCTCTACAGGGTATATCTCTTCTTTGTTGAGTATTTCAGCTAAAGTTCTCCCTATTGGGTCCTGGGAACCTCTTGAGTTCCTGGCATCTGGGACTTTCTAGTGGTTACCCCCCAGTTCCCCCTCCCCCAATGCTACATTCCTACTTTCAAATTCCTGACTCTCTGTACTTCTCCTCTATCTCCTTCCATATGTGAACAGCCCCATTTTCCCTCCCCCTTCTCTCTCCCTCCCAGATCCCTCTCTTACTCTACCTCCCAGAGATTGCTGTCTTCCCCCTACTGAGTACTGTAGCATACACACTTTGGTGCTATCTTTTTTCTTCTTTGGTTTCATATGGTCTGTGAGTTGTATCATGGGCATTCCCAACTTCTTTTTGGCTAATATCTACTTATCAATGAGTGCATGCCATATGTGTTCTTTTGTGACTGGGTTACCTCACTCAGTATGATATTTTCAAGTTCCATCCATTTCCCCGAGAATCTCATGAGATCATTGTTCTTAATAGCTGAGTAGTACTCCACTGTGTAAATATACCACATTTTCTTTATACATTCCTCTGTTGAGGAACATCTGGGTTGTTTCCAGCTTCTTGCTATTATGAATAAGGCTGCTATAAACATAATGAAGAATGTGTCTTTGTTAAATGTTGAAGCATCTTCTGGATATATGCCCAAGAGTGGTATAACTGGATCCCCAGGTAGAACTATTTGCAGTTTTCCAAGGAACCGCCAGACTGATTTCTAGAGTGGTTGTACCAGCTTGCAATCCCACTAGCAATGGGGGAGTGTTCCTCTTTCTCCACATACTTGCCAGCATTTGCTGTCACCTGAGCTTGTTGTCATATATACATACATACATACATATACATATACATACATACATACATATATATATATATATATATATATATATATATATATATATATATATATGGTTATGTACACTGCAGGGTTTTATAAATTCTTAGAAAAGATTTTGTACATAGGAGGTATGAGGAAAGGACTGCACAGTTGTGGTTGGTGCAAGGATAACAATATAAAATTCTTAGTTTGCTTATAAGCCCAGAGTCTGGTGTTACAGAAGTGCTGTTAAAACTTGAGTTTCTTACTGCTCCAGGGTTCAATGTTGATCTCTGACACTATTGTTCCTTCCTTTTGAGGCGCTGCAGGACTTTTGTGGCTCAACTATTTGCCTGGCTCCTTAGTGTGATATCAAGCATTGATGGTCCTCTGTTCTTAAACTTAGTCCTTGACACAGAATAGAGAGTTAAATTTTTTATGTGATGTTTTTTAGGTAAGACCTGTAGTGAATCATGATTTCAAACAAGGAAAATTTCCACCAGGTAGTTACTATGGAAACCAAGCATCTAATTTGTATATCTACTGTGTGTGTGTCTCTATGTGTGCATGTGTGTGTGTGTGTGTGTGTGTGTGTGTGTGTGTGTGTATCTGTGTATCTGTGTGTGTATATCTGTGTATGCATGTGTGTTTTCTTATGCAAGGATGCATGTGGCAAACAAATGCTGATCAACCACTTCATCAATCACTTCTCTGTCTTATCTTTTTGAGACAAGAGTTATCACTGAGTCTCTGTCTTCCCATTTTGATAAAAATGGTAAGACTGGCTATCAAGTGATTTTCCAATCTCCATACTCCTACTCCCAGTGCTGGAGTTGTTGATGCTCATAATGACATCAGCTTTTAGATATTTTCATAAGTGCTGGGTTTCTGAACTCAGATCATCATGCCAAAAAATGGTCACACACACACACACACACACACACACACACACACCTCTTTTAAAATATTTATCCTGTTTACATGGTTTATACTAGAAGAAAAATAGTATTCTGACCCAACAAATCCTTTAGAAAAATATGCTAGTTAATTTTACCAAGGGATTTACAACCTGATTTACAATAACTCTTGATGGAGAGATTAATAATCTGATATAATGCAACATCTCCAAGCTCAGTTCAACCATATAGGTGAATGATGATCCACCTTGATGGGCAATTCATGTACAACTTCCTTTGTTATATTGTCACTATTCACAGCTAAAGGGGAATCTAGCTCTAATTAAGTGCCTTGTGAATGCTGTTTCAGTGTGAAACAAACATGAAAGAAAGGCACTATTTCTAAGCTTGCTGCCAGTTCCCCAGCTTCGCTTTTGTCTACTTTGATATGCTGAAATCTCAGCTAATGCTGTTGACAAGTACACACACTTTCAGTTGCCAAGCAGGTCTTAAATTCCACAAAAGAACTGCTGGAAAAGTTCTGGCCCCAGGAAGACTGCTGTGATAAAAAGGCACCTTTCATTTAAGATCTCCACAGCCAGCTCTGTGAGCTGTGCCCTAAAAGGGGGCATTAATGCCAGCAGAAGGCAGCCCTGAAGTTAACAAGGAGAACATTGCTGGCTTCCTGTCTGGTAGTTCAGAGTCATAGAAAATTGGCTATACAATTGCAATCGTGCTGATAAATCAATATGTGTTGCCATAGAGAGCAGGTCATAGGAGGAAAGTTGATGGTAGTTGTAGTGGCGATGGTGGGGAAAAGAAATAAAAGACTCAAATCTCCTTCCATGCAAAAATTATATGGAAGTCACCTATTCAAGAAATTGTGTATACATGGAAGCCTTGAGGTACTGTGTTCCATATTATTTTAGAAGTGTATTAGTAAAATAATCACATCTATTTTCTTAAGTTCAGTGTTTCCTCTTCGGCATCACTTGCCAACTATTCCCATATTTTTTTTGAAGCGAATCTTAGTGCCCATTCTATTTACAGAAACTGTCACGATTTCGAATAAGACTGTCTACAAATATTTTCATCACAAGTTTGTTCAAAATTATCTTCTCTGTTGTAAGAAAGCTATTATTGAATATTCATTGTGTAATCACACCATAAACACCATATATACCATTGTTAATGCCTCAGAGTACACACTGTTATTAAATGTATCAGCTAATCTGGGAGTGAGATTTTTAAACTCTGTGTCTTAATTGGTAAAAGTTGTGTTCTCTGGTGTTTATTCAGTGAAAATGAGCTTTTTCTTCGTCTTAAAATACTTTAATCTACAACCTTCTAATAGTGCAATTTTTTATTGAACAATCATATTTTAATCACTGCTATAGCAGAGGGCATATATTTTCCATTTGCCCCACTGTTTATTATAAAGCAACATTGTCGCTTGACAGACAATCAAATAGGTTTATATGCCTAATTCAACGCCAAGTAGAGAACTGGCTTATGTTCTGATAAACCACAACAGGAGAAAACCTGGCTTTCTTAAAAACATAAAAGATTAGCTGGGCAGTGGTGGCGCTCTCCTTTAATCCCAGCACTTGGGAGGCATAGGCATGCCTATTTCTGCGTTTGAGGTCAGCCTGGTCTATAGAGTTCCAGGACAGCCAGGGCTATACAGAGAAACCCTGTCTCGAAAAAACCAAAACAACAACAACAACAACAACAACAACAACAACAAACCCAGAAAGATTTCTTGGTAATTGTGTCACAGGGATGTAACATAGGTCAATATTGTGCTTGTTAGAAGAACAGTGAACTTAAGAATTTGAATGTTTGCATAAACTAACAAAGTGGCCATGGGTTTTAGCCTCTCCTAAAACTGAAAGAATGGAGGAGAGATGTAAGTCCTAAAAGATTAGCTGTATGCTTCCAACCATAGGAATAGATGGGAATGTAAAAATAAATATCTCACAAATATTTCCTATCGATATGTAAATTAATTTATCTCACTTGTCTGTTTAAAAATGGTCTTGGATTAGACCTCTGACAAAGAACATGGACATTCAGATGTAAAGTATAAACAAAATAACAAGAGTAAGATAAAAGCCCTCTCAGGTTATTTAACTTCACAATAAATCACCAAAATCCTAAAAGATATCAATAACTCTGATCTGCATGCTGTATGTGAGCTGGAGCCTCCTGCTACACATGGTGTGAGCTCCCCAGCGACCTGCTACACACCAGCAGCTTTTTACATTCTGATCTCCATTCTCCTTCCTTATCTTTGGAAAGCACTCACCATTTACTCTCTCTTTTGTACTTTAGTTTTTATATCTAGCATTTAAGCATGATGTAGTGCAGTGATTAGGAGTGTTTTTCTTGTGGCTTGTTCATTTGACTTAGAATAGTGTCCTCCAGGTTTATTCTGGTCTCTGCTCTGTGAGATGTATGTGTTAGTCCCACAACCCAAACATGCCATGACGTGTATGTATATTAAAGGACGATATAGCAAATTTTAAATGTGTATAGAAAATTCAAAAACAAAAGGATGAAGGAGCAAAGTTCTAAGCCAAATATTCAGTAAACAGCTGAGTAGAATCTACAATGACATTAGGCATTACATAATAGGCTTACTATATTTAAGAGGGGAAGAGAAATAACAAATAGGATAATATTTCTGAAGCTAGTAAGCAGAATGATGTATAGAAAAACAAATGTTAGAAAATTAGTTTATTAAGACACACTGAACTTAAAACATAAGAAAGTGTATATTCCTTAGAAAAGTGGAGACGGAAATAGTTTAATGAAAATAAAATTATAAACATGAAATGATTGATATTTTTCAGAGTTGATGAAAAAATCCAACCCAGAGTGTGATAGCACAAATATATGAATTAGCACTATAAAACCCAATACTTTCTGCCATAACCTTACATTTTAACTTAAGAAATACATTCAAAAAGGGAAAAACATAAGGCAAAAAAAATTCCAAGAAAACTAACTTAATAATTCAGTGACTTACCACATAAAACCTCTCAACACCAGATCTGTTGACCTAAATCCAACCTCCAGGAATAATAAAGTTGGAGGAGAGAATGGACTTTTACAAGTTTACTCTGACTTACACATACACACAGATATAGACACACACACAAACACATACATATGTACACACACACACACACACACACTCACATGCACACACACACACACAATTTAAAATTTTAATAAAAAGAAGTTTTAAGAAAAACAGTGAAGTGATTGGAAGACCTAGTTGAGTATAAAAAGTGGGGAGTGATTCCTTTTACAGACACAGCCAACCCTGTCTCACCAGCAGTGGGCTGATCACATATATTTTTAATATTGTGAAGAAAAGTCATGGAAAAATGTTTTAATATTTTGAAGGAAATAAGGAAACTGTCATGTGAAGGAAAATTGAGCTTGACAAGGAATCTCTTTTAACAAATTTAAAACTAAAATTGCAGGAGAAAAGAAGCATACCCAGAATGACCACCCAAGAAAGAAAGAAAGAAAGAAAGAAACAAACAAACAAACAAACAAACAAACAAAAAATGATGAGTAAGAAAGTGACAAATACATATGTACATTAGATGCAAATAGATTATCAAACGGAAATATTAATACAAATAGAATACTATGAATGAAACTTCCTATTTTGGAGAGTGTGGCATTACAAGATCACTCTATTGCTTAGGAATAACAACAAAGAAAATCACTTTATTTTTGTAAACTCGTTATGCTATCTTGAAAATCTATTTAAAGAAAATAAAACATACTTGAACAAAGGGAGAAATGTACCAGAATTCGGAAGGGGATGATGACAAGACAACGTGAAATATACAATTTCCAAGTTTGAAAGTAATTATCTTACATGTTACTAATTTCCAGTTTCATTTTCATCTTAAAGAATGCATTTTGATTTTAATAATTTCAATCCATTTTTAATTTATTGATATCTATGATGCAAACTGTGACATATCTTGCAATTTGTTTAATAATCAATTGCAAAAATTGGGGACTCTAGTTTCTTGGGCCAGTGTCTTGTAAGCATTTATATCATCACATTTTTTTCATTACAGTGATGTTTCTCTTTGCTATTCTTACAGAATTTATATATAGTTCCATTGATTCTTTGGTACAGAGAAAGATGTTAAAGTGTCTCACTCAAATTTCTTCTTTTTTATTTCATGTATTTTCTACTCTTGGTTTTATTCATGGGTCTCCTTTGTAGAGTAATGCTTTTATCATTATTAACTATCTCTTTGTGTCTCTGACTATTACCTCTTAGCTATAATATACTTTATTTGATCCTAATGTAGCCACTATTCCTTTTTTGATCAATGTATATATAATACAATTATTCTTATTATTTTATTTCAGTCTACTTATATCATTTATTTGAAGTGAATTTCTTGGTAGCATGCATAAGTGTCATATTCTTAATCCACCCTGTTAATTTACATTTTTAGTGTATAGACCATTTACATCTGGTGTTATTGTTTTATTAAGGATAAAGTCAAATGTCTTGACATTTTTGTTGGTTTTTACTTTTATCTTTTTTTATTACATAATTTCTTGTGAGCTATACATATTTGAATTTCTATTTTGACAAGTCTACAGTGAATGGGAATTTAATCTAAGCCTTCAGGAAAAGGCCATGTAGTCTTTTAAACAATCTGGGTCCAGAAACCTGATCAAGGTTGACTGTCATGCCACTTCAAGTATTCTAATCATGTCTCCTCCTTGTAACAGGCAGACCTTTAAATATCTGTTTAAAAAAAAATCCATAAAAATGACAACTGCGCACGGTTTCCTACGAAGGATGAGCTACCACTCATCATGCTGATGCTACCACAAAATAGGTGATGGGCAAAGAATAGCACTCCCACTTCTTCTAACTACCAGAAAAGGAAGTAGATTTGCAAAAATATTCTTTCCTTCAAACATGAGACTCAAAAACATATTATAGTATCATGAATATGTATTACATTTCATATATATGCATTTGCTTGGGCTGAACCGTTAAACAGCAATAAAGACTTGTCATTGTACACAACATTGTTAAAGGTCCTCATCTTTGTAAAGGACTTCACAGATATGGATCCCCACTCTAAGTAAGAGAATAAGTATGACTGAGATGCAAAGTCAGGTTACAGACAGTGTATACTCCTATGAACAATGTAGCTGCATCAGGGTAAAAAGTTAATGCTTTGTTCTTCTGTACAAAGAAACTATGTAAACTTTTTTTTATACAGATGCATATAATTTAGGATGTGACAGGTGATCATGGTTGCTGTGAACTCTGAGAGCTACATATCGGTGTAACCAATCACTTTCTGCTTCAGTAATAGGACCTACTCCCCAAGACAGAACTTGTAGCTGGTACTGTTAATTGGACCAAGACCACAGGCTGGGTAGGTGATATGCTGCAGAAGGGGAAACAGCTTTTATTTTGCTTAATGGAGTTCTTAATACTTACCTTTATATACATAGACGAGTGCAGCTTTCAGGCCTCATTGGAGAAGCTTGTGTTTAGAGTAGATGGCAATTAATACTGGTCAGAGTGCAAAGAATAAAAAATTGTGCTGTGCTCAGCTCTAAGTGGGATACTCATAGCATGCCTTTTCCTCTTAAAGCTTGGGAGTGAAGTCAGAAGACAGGCCAGAAAGATTGTATGAGATAGAGGCTGTAATGACCTGATGTAGAGCAATTTTTTCAGGACATGACAGTCCTCCCAGGGGCTATATTTATATGAGAAAAACCAGCCCCAAATAAAGCCACTTAAAATTCTATGAATAGGGTGGGAGGCTATGAAGTTTCACCCATAGCTATGAAAGTATTGGGAAGGAGAGTTTTCTTCTAAAGTACAGCATGGTGTGCTACCTGAGCTCCAGTGTATGGTCCTACACCCACATACACTAGACTAATCCACCCAGATGTGTGCATATGTTTTTTTAAGGGACATAAAGTGGGGGTAGGTTACTAGAAGTGATCATGAGTGACAAATAGGGTGGATTTGACTTTTTTTTAATGTATACATGTGGATCTTAAACAATGAATGAAATTACAGTTACCTGCCCTTCACCTTCTGTTAGGAGAATCCACATGATAGAACACGTAATAGCTTTTTTTTTTCATTTACTCTATGTATACACCTATAATCTTGAAACATGAGAGCTAGAGTTTGGTCAAGCTTTGCTGGTTGGTTGAGAAACAATTTAGTGGCCCCAACGTATCATCATAATGCGAAGAGATGGATTCAGTGTGTCCCTTAAGTCGTGAAGAACAAAGACACGGTTGAATTAGTTAAGATTGTAGTACCGGAGCTTCTGGGCGGCGCCATCTTCAGCTCCAGACAGCCGGCCACCTTCCTGGTGAGAGCACGGGGGTCTGCCTGGCCTGAGAGGTTTGTGGCACAGGCGCCGGCGGGAGCCTTCTTGGCTCCGGGACTCCGCGGAGGGCAGGCTGCACGGGTGACCGTGTGGAATACAGAGTGCCAGCCGTTTCTGGGACGGGCGAGAGAGTCGCAGAGATTCTGGGGCGGCACCATCCTCAGCTCCAGACAACCAGCCACCTTCCCGGCAAGAGCCACAGCCGGCGGGAGCCTTCTTGGCTCCGGGACTCCGCGGAGGGCAGGCTGCACGGGTGACCGTGTGGAATACAGAGTGCCAACTGTTTCTGGGACGGGCGAGAGAGTCGCAGAGCTTCTGGGCGGCGCCATCTTTAGCTCCAGACAGCCGGCCACCTTCCTGGTGAGAGCACGGGGTCTGCCTGGCCTGAGAGGTTTGTGGCACAGGCGCCGGCGGGAGCCTTCTTGGCTCCGGGACTCCGCGGAGGGCAGGCTGCACGGGTGACCGTGTGGAATACAGAGTGCCAGCTGTTTCTGGGACGGGCGAGAGAGTCGCAGAGCTTCTGGGCGGCGCCATCTTTAGCTCCAGACAGCCGGCCACCTTCCTGGTGAGAGCACGGGGTCTGCCTGGCCTGAGAGGTTTGTGGCACAGGCGCCGGCGGGAGCCTTCTTGGCTCCGGGACTCCGCGGAGGGCAGGCTGCACGGGTGACCGTGTGGAATACAGAGTGCCAGCCGTTTCTGGGACGGGCGAGAGAGTCGCAGAGATTCTGGGGCGGCACCATCCTCAGCTCCAGACAACCAGCCACCTTCCCGGCAAGAGCCACAGAGCTTCTGAGGCTGCGACATCTTCGACTCCAGACAACTGGCCACCTTCCTGGCCAAAGCAACACAGCTTCTGGGAAAGATCCTGTTTTGGGCCTTCACCTTCAGCCAGGAGGAGGTCCAAACACCAGATAACTGTACACCTTCCCTGAGAGAGGAGAGCTTGCCTACAGAGACTGCTCTGACCACTGAAACTCAGAGAAGAGAGCTTGTCTCCCACGCCTGCTGATAGAGGGTAACAAAATCAACAGAGGAACAATCTTTTAACAAAGACAACTATAACAACTAACTCCAGAGATTGCCAGATGGCGAAAGGTAAACGTAAGAATCCTACTAACAGAAGCCAGGACCACTCACCATCATCAGAACCCAGAACGCCCACTTCGCCCAATCCAGGACACCCTAACACACCTGAAAAGGTAGACCTGGATTTAAAAGCATATCTCATGATGATGGTAGAGGACATAAAGAAGGAATTCAACAACTCACTTAAAGAAATACAGGAGAACACTGCTAAAGAGTTACAAGTCCTTAAAGAAAAACAGGAAAACACTGCTAAAGAGTTACAAGTCCTTAAAGAAAAACAGGAAAACACAACCAAACAGGTAGAAGTCCTTATAGAAAAACAGGAAAACACATCCAAACAGGTGATGGAAATGAACAAAACCATACTAGACCTAAAAAGGGAAGTAGACACAATAAAGAAAACCCAAAGTGAGGCGACGCTGGAGATAGAAACCCTAGGAAAGAAATCTGGAACCATAGATGCCAGCATCAGCAACAGAATACAAGAGATGGAAGAGAGAATCTCAGGTGCAGAAGACTCCATAGAGAACATCGGCACAACAATCAAAGAAAATGGAAAATGCAAAAAGATCCTAACTCAAAACATCCAGGAAATCCAGGACACAATGAGAAGACCAAACCTACGGATAATAGGAGTGGATGAGAATGAAGATTTTCAACTCAAAGGACCAGCAAACATCTTCAACAAAATTATTGAAGAAAACTTCCCAAATCTAAAGAAAGAGATGCCCATGAACATACAAGAAGCCTACAGAACTCCAAATAGACTGGACCAGAAAAGAAATTCCTCCCGACACATAATAATCAGAACACCAAATGCACTAAATAAAGATAGAATACTAAAAGCAGTAAGGGAAAAAGGTCAAGTAACATATAAAGGCAAGCCTATCAGAATTACACCAGATTTTTCACCAGAGACTATGAAAGCCAGAAGAGCCTGGTCAGATGTTATACAGACACTAAGAGAACATAAATGCCAGCCCAGGCTACTATACCCAGCCAAACTCTCAATTACCATAGATGGAGAAACCAAAGTATTCCATGACAAAACTAAATTCACCCATTATCTCTCCACGAATCCAGCCCTTCAAAGGATAATAACAGAAAAAAAACAATACAAGGACGGGAACCACGCCCTAGAAAAAACAAGAAGATAATCCATCAACAAACCTAAAAGAAGACAACCACAAGAACAGAATGCCAACTTTAACAACAAAAATAACAGGAAGCAACAATTACCTTTCCTTAATATCTCTTAATATCAATGGACTCAATTCCCCAATAAAAAGACATAGACTAACAGACTGGCTACACAAACAGGACCCAACATTCTGCTGCTTACAGGAAACCCATCTCAGGGAAAAAGACAGACACTACCTCAGAGTGAAAGGCTGGAAAACAATTTTCCAAGCAAATGGTCTGAAGAAACAGGCTGGAGTAGCCATTCTAATATCGGATAAAATCGACTTCCAACCCAAAGTTATCAAAAAAGACAAGGAGGGACACTTCATACTCATCAAAGGTAAAATCCTCCAAGAGGAACTCTCAATTCTGAATATCTACGCTCCAAATGCAAGGGCAGCCACATTCATTAAAGACACTTTAGTAAAGCTCAAAGCACACATTGCACCTCACACAATAATAGTGGGAGACCTCAACACACCACTTTCATCAATGGACAGATCGTGGAAACAGAAACTAAACAGGGACACAGTGAAACTAACAGAAGTTATGAAACAAATGGACCTGACAGATATCTACAGAATATTTAATCCTAAAACAAAAGGATATACCTTCTTCTCAGCACCTCACGGGACCTGCTCCAAAATTGACCATATAATTGGTCACAAAATAAGCCTCAACAGATACAAAAATATTGAAATTGTCCCATGTATCCTATCAGACCACCATGGCCTAAGACTGATCTTCAATAACAACATTAAGAATGGAAAGCCAACATTCACGTGGAAACTGAACAACACTCTTCTCAATGATACCTTGGTCAAGGAAGGAATAAAGAAAGAAATTAAAGACTTTTTAGAGTTTAATGAAAATGAAGCCACAACGTACCCAAACCTTTGGGACACAATGAAAGCATTTCTAAGAGGGAAACTCATAGCTCTGAGTACCTCCAAGAAGAAACGGGAGAGAGCACATACTAGCAGCTTGACAACACATCTAAAAGCTCTAGAAAAAAAGGAAGCAAACTCACCCAAGAGGAGTAGACGGCAGGAAATAATCAAACTCAGGGGTGAAATTAACCAAGTGGAAACAAGAAGAACTATTCAAAGAATTAACCAAACGAGGAGTTGGTTCTTTGAGAAAATCAACAAGATAGATAAACCCTTAGCTAGACTCACTAGAGGGCAAAGGGACAAAATCCTAATCAACAAAATCAGAAATGAAAAGGGAGACATAACAACAGATCCTGAAGAAATCCAAAACACCATCAGATCCTTCTACAAAAGCTTATACTCAACAAAACTGGAAAACCTGGACGAAATGGACAAATTTCTGGACAGATACCAGGTACCAAAGTTGAATCAGGATCAAGTTGACCTTCTAAACAGTCCCATATCCCCTAAAGAAATAGAAGCAGTTATTAATAGTCTCCCAACCAAAAAAAGCCCAGGACCAGATGGGTTTAGTGCAGAGTTCTATCAGACCTTCAAAGAAGATCTAATTCCAGTTCTGCACAAACTATTTCACAAGATAGAAGTAGAAGGTACTCTACCCAACTCATTTTATGAAGCCACTATTACTCTGATACCTAAACCACAGAAAGATCCAACAAAGATAGAGAACTTCAGACCAATTTCTCTTATGAATATCGATGCAAAAATCCTTAATAAAATTCTCGCTAACCGAATCCAAGAACACATTAAAGAAATCATCCATCCTGACCAAGTAGGTTTTATTCCAGGGATGCAGGGATGGTTTAATATACGAAAATCCATCAATGTAATCCATTATATAAACAAACTCAAAGACAAAAACCACATGATCATCTCGTTAGATGCAGAAAAAGCATTTGACAAGATCCAACACCCATTCATGATAAAAGTTTTGGAAAGATCAGGAATTCAAGGCCCATACCTAAACATAATAAAAGCAATCTACAGCAAACCAGTAGCCAACATCAAAGTAAATGGAGAGAAGCTGGAAGCAATCCCACTAAAATCAGGGACTAGACAAGGCTGCCCACTTTCTCCCTACCTTTTCAACATAGTACTTGAAGTATTAGCCAGAGCAATTCGACAACAAAAGGAGATCAAGGGGATACAAATTGGAAAAGAGGAAGTCAAAATATCACTTTTTGCAGATGATATGATAGTATATATAAGTGACCCTAAAAATTCCACCAGAGAACTCCTAAACCTGATAAACAGCTTTGGTGAAGTAGCTGGATATAAAATTAACTCAAACAAGTCAATGGCCTTTCTCTACACAAAGAATAAACAGGCTGAGAAAGAAATTAGGGAAACAACACCGTTCTCAATAGTCACAAATAATATAAAATATCTCGGCGTGACTCTAACTAAGGAAGTAAAAGATCTGTATGATAAAAACTTCAAGTCTCTGAAGAAAGAAATTAAAGAAGATCTCAGAAGATGGAAAGATCTCCCATGCTCATGGATTGGCAGGATTAACATTGTAAAAATGGCTATCTTGCCAAAAGCAATTTACAGATTCAATGCAATCCCCATCAAAATTCCAACTCAATTCTTCAACGAATTAGAAGGAGCAATTTGCAAATTCATCTGGAATAACAAAAAACCTAGGATAGCAAAAACTCTTCTCAAGGATAAAAGAACCTCTGGTGGAATCACCATGCCTGACCTAAAGCTTTACTACAGGGCAATTGTGATAAAAACTGCATGGTACTGGTATAGAGACAGACAAGTAGACCAATGGAATAGAATTGAAGACCCAGAAATGAACCCACACACCTATGGTCACTTGATCTTCGACAAGGGAGCTAAAACCATCCAGTGGAAGAAAGACAGCATTTTCAACAATTGGTGCTGGCACAACTGGTTGTTATCATGTAGAAGAATGCGAATCGATCCATACTTATCTCCTTGCACTAAGGTCAAATCTAAGTGGATCAAGGAACTTCACATAAAACCAGAGACACTGAAACTTATAGAGGAGAAAGTGGGGAAAAGCCTTGAAGATATGGGTACAGGGGAAAGATTCCTGAACAGAACAGCAATGGCTTGCTCTGTAAGATCGAGAATTGACAAATGGGACCTAATGAAACTCCAAAGTTTCTGCAAGGCAAAAGACACCGTCAATAGGACAAAAAGACCACCAACAGATTGGGAAAGGATCTTTACCTATCCTAAATCAGATAGGGGACTAATATCCAACATATATAAAGAACTCAAGAAGGTGGACTTCAGAAAATCAAATAACCCCATTAAAAAATGGGGCTCAGAACTGAACAAAGAATTCTCACCTGAGGAATACCGAATGGCAGAGAAGCACCTGAAAAAATGCTCAACATCCTTAATCATCAGGGAAATGCAAATCAAAACAACCCTGAGATTCCACCTCACACCAGTCAGAATGGCTAAGATCAAAAATTCAGGTGACAGCAGATGCTGGCGTGGATGTGGAGAAAGAGGAACACTCCTCCATTGTTGGTGGGATTGCAGGCTTGTACAACCACTCTGGAGATCAGTCTGGCGGTTCCTCAGAAAACTGGATATAGTACTACCGGAGGATCCAGCAATACCTCTCCTGGGCATATATCCAGAAGATGCCCCAACTGGTAAGAAGGACACATGCTCCACTATGTTCATAGCAGCCTTATTTATAATAGCCAGAAGCTGGAAGGAACCCAGATGCCCCTCAACAGAGGAATGGATACAGAAGATGTGGTACATCTACACAATGGAGTACTACTCAGCTATTAAAAAGAATGAATTTATGAAATTCCTGGCCAAATGGATGGACCTGGAGGGCATCATCCTGAGTGAGGTAACACATTCACAAAGGAACTCACACAATATGTACTCACTGATAAGTGGATATTAGCCCAAAACCTAAGATACCCAAGATATAAGATACAATTTCCTAAACACATGAAACTCAAGAAAAATGAAGACTGAAGTGTGAACACTATGCCCCTCCTTAGAAGTGGGAGCAAAACACCCTTGGAAGGAGTTACAGAGACAAAGTTTGGAGTTGAGATAAAAGGATGGACCATGTAGACACTACCATATCCGGGGATCCATCCCATAATCAGCTTCCAAATGCTGACACCATTGCATACACTAGCAAGATTATGCTGAAAGGACCCTGATATAGCTGTCTCTTGTCAGAGTATGCCTGGGCCTAGCAAACATAGAAGTGGATGCTCACAGTCGGCTATTGGATGGATCACATGGCCCCCAATGAAGGAGCTAGAGAAAGTACCAAAGAAGCTAAAGGGATCTGCAACCCTATAGGTGGAACAACATTATGAACTAACCAGTATCCCGGAGCTCTTGACTCTAGCTGCATATGCATCAAAAGATGGCCTAGTCGGCCATCACTGGAAAGAGAGGCCCATTGGACACGCAAACTTTATATGCCCCAGTACAGGGGAACGCCAGGGCCATAAAAGGGGAGTGGGTGGGTAGGGGAGAGGGGGTGGGTGGCTATGGGGGACTTTTGGTATAGCATTGCAAATGTAAATGAGCAAAATACCTAATAAAAAATGGAAAAAAAAAAAAAAAAAAAAAAAAAAAAAAAAAGATTGTAGTACCAAGGTTGGTCATCACTATCAGTAACAATAAATGCAAAGAAAAGTGTAGAATATAATATTACAAGAAACAACCCAAATGTTGTGTGAAACTTTAACCAGTTGTATAAACAGAGATATAGTATGTTTGGTGGTGGTGGTGAAACTTATTTCCCCTAAGTGTATGAGCACAAGAAAGATACTTAAACAGTAACTGTAAAGAAGAAATAAAAGACACAAAGAAATCAAAAGAAAAATTAGCTACTGATACTATTAGTGCACTTTAACATCATCAAGCATTCATTGTCTAAATTTTTATACATTTTAAAATTTATATTATATTTTTAAATCATAATTTTAAAAATAATGTATATTAAAATTAGATTTTACTTCTCAATATAAGAAGTATTTGGACATGCCTAAAGTTTGCATTGTTTTATATTATAGTTAAATACAAAATGCAATTTCATTCTAACATAATGTATAGCTCTTCAGAAACTGCAGGAAGTAATGAGAATGTTGAGAGAATTTTTGTGAGTTATTTCTCCTATAAATAAAAACAAGAAAAGCCTTTTAAAGAAATGGTTGGCCCATAACCCTCTCTTCCATCTGGTCATGCTGGGTTGCCATTTATGAAACACAGTTGTGGGATTCTTAAATGCCATGATAGGCGTGTCCTGCCAGCTGTCTGTAGGATTGTATAGGTCAGTCAGCATTGGGGTTCAGCCTGAGTACACTCCAGTCCATTACAGGTCCACTGGAGAGTGGAAATTCAATCTCTGACCACTGTTCTATAACAAATTGCCACACTGGGCTTTTGCCGAAATAGGTCCCTCGTTTCCGACTTGAACTGTTTGTGCACAAGAGCTGCACTTCTTAAGGTCAACTTCCTTTTGGACGTTAGGGTTCAAGTTGGAGGATGTTCAAAGTGGGAATTTTGCAGCAAGAACTCCATTTCTTAGAAGGTGAATCAAATGTTGTAAACAACCAACTCCATAGACCAAATGACTTCCTTGGACAAACATTAAGAAATTAATCTATACTCAAATTCGAAAGAAATTTTTACCCAGGCCATTGGTGACTTAGTAGAAGCCTGGAGTGAGAGACGCATACTTTAGCTTTTAAAGGCATGCTTTGTCTTATGCCTGTACACATGACTTCACCTGTTACTAGGAAATAAGTTTCAAAACCATCCCCCAACTTATTTATAAAATGGAATAATGTTAAAGTTAATTTAATTGTGGGTAATTGATTCCCCATAATCAGACCTCACAGCTTGAAACCTCATGTTCATAATTAAGCTAAGTGTAAGAGTAGCAGAAAATTGGGAATAAAAGAATACCTGTATATGAATAACCCAAAAGTTATGGTCAGTATGCTTCAGGTTTCCTTTCAGGCTATTTACTGCCCAACTCTTGCCTGTTGTTGAAATTAGTCCAATTATATTTCATTTAACTCACATTGCAAACCACTTGACTTTTCTGTGACTTGCTAGCTGCCAGGGAGGAGTATTGAACTGCTTGTTCTAGGGTACCATAGAAGTGTAGAAACCACAGTAGATATCCAACACTTGGCTTTAATTTGGCTTTGATCAAAGGATAGGGACAGCTGAATTGGAATCTGGAATCTGATGTAATTTTTTACTTCTAGCTTCTTGATTTAGCAGTCTTTACCCTGCTGGCTAGTTTTGGTCAGAATGATGGTATAAGATGACCTCACCTGGTTTCTCCCCTTCACTTCTCAGAGGTAATTCTCCTTTAGATTTCAGATTTTTTTTTTCCTTTCAATATTTCCACATTGTCCACATTCTAAATTACCTAGGCCCCAGTGATAGTTTAGGTTCCATCTTCTCTCATTTGATGCTTCTAATGGTGTTAACAATGTTATCTTCCCAAGTCCAAGTCTCTCTTCAGCTGCCTTAGCTACCCACTCCACTTCCAAGATGAGAACTTCAGACATTGCTCAGAGGTATTTTATATGCTGTTACTATCAAACTTCATTGTCTAAGTTTTATATCCTTTAATAATTACTTGCACTGGCTGGTTTTAATAATTACTTGACACAGCTGGAGTTATCACAGAGAAAGGAGACTCCCTTGAGGAAATGCCTCCATGAGATCCAGCTGTAAGGCATATTCTCAATTAGTGATTAAAGGTGAGAAGGCTCATTGTGAGTGGTGCCATCCCTAGGCTGGTAGTCCTGAGTTCTATAAGAAAGCAAGCTGAGCAAGGCAGCAGAATTGAGCCAGTAAGCAGCACTCCTCCATGGCTTCTTTTATGAAATTGGTTGAAAGTATTGGTATTAGGTTTTCTTTGAATGTCTAATAGAATCCTGCACTAAAACCATCTGGTCCTGGGGATTTTTCCTTAGGGGTTATGGGACTGTTTATATGGTTTATCTGCTCCTGATTTAACTTTGGTGCCTGGTATTTGTCTAGAAAATCATCTATTTCATCTAGATTTTTCAGTTTTGTTGAGTGTAGGCTTCTATAGTAGGATCTGATAATTTTTTGAATTTTTTCAGTTTCTGTTGTTATATTCCCATTTTCATTTCTGATTTTGTTAATTTGGATGCTGTCTCTTTGCCTTCTGGTTACTCTGGCTAAGGGGTTTTTTATATTATTGAATTTCTCAAATAACCAGCTACTGTTTTTGTTTTCATCAAAAATATATTGTGCTTATATATTTATATTAATATATAAAATATCGTGCTGTTATGGGCATATCATACTTCACTCATGATTATGGCAACTATTTTTGGAAATCTTCAATATTCCCATTATGGGAAACATTTTTATGAGCATCCTTATCCAAAATCTAACGTGTATATATGTGTGTACTAGTGTCTGTATGTCTGTGTGTGGTGTGTTTGTGTGTGTGTACAGGTGCTCACATACCAAGCATTTATTTTCATGTCTTGTGTACAGGTCCATGTGTGTGGAAAAATTTAGTCAGTGGGTACTGTTATTTTCCTGATCTTAAATTGCACAGTCAAAACCTAGAGTTTAAGATCACAATCCATTTCAGAGAACCACAGGTTTTTGGTTTTTTGTTTTTGTTTTTTTGTATATATTTTTAATTTACATTTCAAATGTTATCCCCTTTCAGGCCTCCCAGAAACCCCCTACCCACTCCTCCTACTACTACTTCTATGAGGGTGCTCCCCCACCCATTCACCTACTCCTGCCTCTCCACCCTCACATTCCTCTACCTCTACACTGGGGCATTGAGCCTTCACAGGATCAAGGGTCTCTTTTCCCATTGATGACCAACAAGTCCATCCCCTGCTACATATGTGGCTGGAGCCATGGGTCCCTATATGTGTACTCTTTGGTTGGTGGTTTAGTCCCTGGGAGCTCTGAGGGGTCTTGTTGGTTGATATTGTTTTTCTTCCTATGGGGTTGCAAACCCTTTCAGCTCCTTCAGTCTTTTCTCAGTCCATTCCTCCATTGGCTACCCCATGCTCAGTCCACTGGTTGGTTGCAAGCATCCACATCTATATTGGTCAGGCTCTGGAAGAACCTCGTAGGAGACAGCTATATCAGGATCCTGTCAATTTTATTCTCAGCATCCACATTGCAGCTCACAATTATCTGTAAATCCAGTTTCAGGGGATCGTGTGTCTTCTGTTCTGCCTGGGTACAGGGAATACATACTGGGTACATATATGGAGGCAAAATACTCCATACAATAAATTAATAACATAAAATAAATTTAAAAGATCACAGTTTAAAATAAGTAGAAATTTTAGATCTTGAAAGATTAGATTAAAAAGCTCAAATTCCAGGCACTTATATTCACAATGTTGCTTTTGTAATTTGAACTATTAAGATAAATTCCAGAAACTGAATTTAATTTAATATCTCTTAGAAAGAACATGGTAAAGAACTTGCCAGGCTGCTGCTCAGTTCTGAGATTCTCCAGGTTTGAGCTCACTCAACTTTACCAGTTCTTCTGTCTACTGGAATGATCTCTTACCCTACAAGAACTTTCCTGGATTTTCAAATGGGCTTGTTTTGCTTCTCGCTGTAAATTTTCTGTTCTAACCCTTCTGGGCAAGAAAACTTTGTACAAAACCTTGAGAATCCTATACAATAGGGGCCTCTTCATAATGGTGTTTAGGAAATTCTTGTCTGTCAGGCTGTGGGTTCAACCATTTTCTCTTTCTTCCTTAACTGTCTTAAGTACTCCTCTGCCACAGTGCACGCAATATTTTATTATATTACTCTTTCTGTAGATCTTATCTTTCCTTCCATCTAGACAGTTACCTATTCAATGCAAACAGCTCTACCATTCACATTCCTAGCTCCATTGCAATTGTTCAGCACTACTAGTTGAAGAACTGAATGGAAAAGCAAAACACACTAATAATTTGAAGTTCATAAAATGAAATCTGGAAAGATATATCTAATGATATCTTAATTGTTGGATCAAAGTAATTTTTAAATACTTTATCCTTACCTCCCAATCTCCCACATTATACTCAGCATTGCTATAATTACGTTATATTTATTATCGATAAATTTCCACATCATAAAATCAGTTGGTATCAGGTCATTCCTACAATATCTGCTGTTCTAATTGGTTGTCTATTGCTGTGATAAAATATTCTAACTAAAAGCCTCTTGGAGAAAAGGGGGTTGATTTAATCATATATGTTACAGTCCTACACCCATCGAAACAATGGTAGAAACTCAAGACAGAAACCTGAAGGCAGAGACTGAAACAGAAGCTATGGAAGAATGCTGCTTACTGGTTTGGCTTCCATGCCTTGCACAGCTTTGCTTAAACAACAGATCCAGATGGCCACGTGTGGCATTGGTAGTACAGTGGACTGGCCTTTGCTCCTCAATTATTAAACAACAGCAATAAAAATATCCCAGGAATATGCTCACAGGCCAGTCTGATAGTTCCTCAAGTGAAATTTCCCCTTCCCAGATGATTCTAATTTATCTCAAGTAGACGAAACCTAACCAGCATCTCTCTCGTCAGGGAGAATGATACCCTGTTCACAAGAGAATAACTAAAATTTCTGTCAACTGATTTATCTAGAGAGAGTCCATTCTTGAATATGATTGGTATTAATAGACTGGAAATAAAATTTGGTACATAAGTGATGAGCATACCTGTTGATCACTGAAGGTCACTAGTGATTTCTTTTCATTGTTGAAATGAAGTGCTTTTCTTAAGACAAGGAATAAGGACTTACTGGTAATATTTTCATTTAAAATAGTTTAGTGCACTTGATAAGGTGTATCATGCACAGTTGGCTCTCTGTGTCCATGTTTTCTGTACCTTTGGCTCAACTAGCTTCAAATGGAAAATATTAGAAAAAGAAATTGTGTCACTATTGCCTAATCAAAGTATTGTAAAATGTATTTGTGAAGTATTTTGGTGTTCAAACTAATTTAGAGACTATTTAACATCAGCTGCAGGATATATACAGATTACTTGCACTGTGCAATTCTCCATATGCTGATTGAGAAGCCAGACTTAAGTTGCTATAAGGTTCCTAGAGCAAGCTGGATAGATTCCAAACGATGATAATATACTCTAGTGTGTAGAGTGAAAATGAGCCTCTGATTATTGATAGTTCTCTCAATATTTTGGGGAGTTAAGACCATATTTATTTATATCAATCCCCTTAATACTTATATCATAAAGTTTTAATCATAATGATTCTTTAATTTTTTTTTTTTCTGACAGGGCCTTACAATGTAGCACTAGCTGGCTTGTAACGCGATATGTAGATAGGTGGGCTGACCTCTCACAAAGATATGCTTGCTTCTACCTCCAGGATGCTGGGGTTAACTTTAGTGTTTTCTAAAAATAAATCTTCTGTTCACTGAGGGGTGATTTGTCAGAAGGCGTGTTGCTGATCATTTTAGTAAAGACAGTGATTACAGCCATGGCTCATTGGCAAGCCCTTACCTCAGATGGCTTTCTCAAACTGAGAGAAGGTGAGGCAAAGCATTAGAATGATCATGGACATAACTTCAGTATAAGACAGTATACTGGCCCCAGAAAGCTCTCAACTAAGAGAGCAGGAGATATAACCTGTGTAGTAGAATATCAGCCCCTAGACATTGGCTATGTTCAAACAGCTGGAAAATGATTCACTACCTAATATTAAAATGAGGAAAATTAACATAGCAGGTAGAAATCAGTATTTAGTTGACCTTAGTGGAAAAATGCAGGAACTTTCATTGGAGAGCCAAATTATTCATAAGTGTCATTGTATGTACAAGAGAGATATGACTGAGAAACATGGAGAGGTGACTCTACACAAAGACTCTAAACACTATGGCTGCCTCTGAAGATGGAAGCAAGAAATCTTCCTGGGATATGAAAAAGCCAAGGAAAGAAAATGCACTGTAGAAACACCCAAAGGAATGCAGTTCCAGTAGTACCATGGGGGCCAATTCTAGCATCTCATGAACTAGTTTTAATGAAGAAACTGATAGTTGATTAATTAGAACAGATGATGTTTCTAAAAGACAGTTTCCCTCCATTAAAAGATGAAAAGTAGAATAAAAGCCCTATTGGGAATGAATGAGGAAGAGAAAAGGTGTTAAACTGTGAAATATCACCATACATACTTTGTTGATTCTACAGGCATTTCATTTCAGAATTTAACCTTGTTAAACCATTACATGAGTTCAAAGTGACAGATGGGGCAGGGAAGGAAACTGCTTTCAGCTCTAATGTAACTTAGCTGATTTTTTGTATTTTTATAGATCTTGTGAGATAAGACATATTTGTCCCACTTTTATTAGCATCAGTTTAACAGATATTGATAAATGTTGATAATCTGCATATTGGTAAACAGTATTGTTCATGTCATATGTATAATGCTGCTATTCTCAGGCTTCAGGTCATTTCTCAAATCCATTAGCTCACTAGCATATTGAGAAGCTGTTGAAATGGTGGCCTCTCTGCTCCTTCTTGTCTTGAGTCAGGGCATACACAAACAAATACATTTTCTAAGTGAATTTCTGATATACTGATACCTCTGCCAGGCTTTCTGCCATCAGCCTTCATAAACCTGTCTGTCTACAGAATGAAATCCATTTCTTTTTAAACAAGAAATGTTCCTTGATACGTTAGTTGGATTTTTTTTTTTATGTCTTTAAGACAAATCAAAACAAATACTATGGCAGGGCATGGTGTTATATGCCTTTAATCCCTATACTTAGCAGGCAGAGATTGGAGTATTTCTGTGAGTTCAAGACCAGTCTGGTCTATATTGAGTTCCAGACCAGCCAGAGAAACACACTGAGATTCTGTCTCCAAAAAAAAGACCAACAAAAAAAAAACAAACAACAATAAAGACATTAACAAATGTGCTTTTGGTGAGACACTATACTACTTCCTTCAAGCATATACTTTCACTATTAAAATGTAAGAGTGGGGAAGACCCAGTCACTTCCTTAAGATATAGGAACTCAAAGCCCATGAAAACTTTCCAAGTGGGCTAGAGACATGTTTCTCCTCTACCAGACACAGTTCAAGAACAACACAGCAAACTACGCATCTTTAAGGAGCATTCTCTTCTGAGCATCCTACTTCTTGCCCACCTAACTATTACATGCAAACACTGATGAGCACTAGGCTATGAGATAGGGCTGTTTAAAAAAATCTAGCAACAAGAGCTGGCCATGCCTGGTAACCTGGGGTTGATTCCAGAACCCACATTCTGAAAAATAAAAACAAAAATTAAAACTCAACAGAAGAAAGTAGTGATGAGTGTAAATGTTATTGACAAATTTACAGGTATGAGGAACATCTCCAAATTGTAGCTTATCACATGTGACCACTATCTGAATAGTATGAGCACAGAAACTGTTGGTCATCCATATGGAGCATGAAAATATTTTGGGTGGTTAGTGGATAGACAATATTTTTTTAATAGTATACTTTTTTTTAATTAGGTATTTTCTTCATTTACATTTCCAGTGCTATCCCAAAAGTCCCCCATACCCTCCCCCGTCCCCTACCCACCCACTCCCACTTCTTGGCCCTGGCATTCCCCTGTACTGAGGCATATAAAGTTTGCAAGTCCAATGGGCCTCTCTTTCCACTGATGGCCGACTAGGCCATCTTCTGATACATATGCAGCAAGAGACACAATTTTTAAACAACAGAAATATTAGTGAAGCCAGGGTAGGGGACAAGGGGCAAAGACTTCGCATACCTCAAGATGCATTCTTTTGTAATTATAACCACTTTGAAATAATCCGAGAGATATGATTTCACCAAGAAAGATGTTAATTGCAGAAGCTAAACCTTCTCTTCAAGGGAAGATTTAATCCTATTTAATCCTTTGTGACTACAGAATACTTACCCATGAGTTCTTAAGGTAAAAGTTAGTCACATCAGTAGCAGTTGTACAAAGTGCTTCTAATTCAGTCTTTTATGAGAGTATGGCTGACTTGATACTTTCTTGTGTCTCTGTGGTAAGCGAGATCTCATTTCAGACTTTTTCTTCCAACTGTCTCTAGTGAGCGATGGGAATATTCAAAAGGAATGGGCATGAAAGGACTCCTCTCTCTCTCTCTTCTGAAACCCCGTGCTGTCAGATATTTTTAAAATGTTAACATTTAGACAGGTACAATTCAACACAAAAAAATGAGATAAAAACAAATAAGTAAAAGATAACTTCAACTTGATTTTATAGCCCTCAAGTGTCTTCTTTAATAATACAAAATAAGGAAAGAAAGAATGAAAAAGAATGCATGAGCTTCCACTGTACTTGTGTTATCATAAGCCAAGAAAAACACCCAGAAACCTGTTTATAGTCTAGAGGTTTTACAATGTTTTATCTAAATATAATTTATTTTTATAATCATGAACAATATTGTAAGCAATTATTCAGGATACCAAGTGAATAGGTTAGTGGCAATGTGTGAATCTATAAGACACTATAACTTGGTCTTGTTTATTAAAGTGTTTATCGCTTTTAGTTTTTAATTGATTAGGGAAAGATGCATACCCATTTTAATCATATGCTATTTTCTCCCCAACCTATCGTAACTTTCATTTAGAAACAATTCCCTTTTAAAAAAAATCTTTTTATGCTGCTGATCACTTTTTAATTTCACTTTGATGAGTAGTTGGCTCTGCTTTCCTGAAAGGTCCTGAGCCTTTATGCTTTCTTAACTTCTCCACATTTACCTCATTCTCCAGTCCTTCTCTTGACTTAATGCACTCTCTGCTCTGCAGTGACTTTTAGCATCAACCTTCCTGACTTGCCTCACCACCCCTACCTGCTGCTTCTCCTGCCCCTTCCCTTCTGCTCTCCTCTTGGCTGGGTTGAATTTGTTTGTGGTGCTTTGCAAAAGTGTTGACTTTTACTCTTGCTCCACTGAGACAGAACTGCTGCTACCAAAGTGCCCTTTTACCATGATGATGTAAATGTTCAACAGAAGAGGCTCAAAACGTAAAGGAAACCCTGATTTGTAGAATGGTGCAATTTCCATTTTTAAAATATCCTTTGCCAGTAAACACCAAGATCCCAACCTGACACCAGGAGATGAGTACCTTTAGATTGGGTAAGAGATTAACATGGTTCAAATTCCTAGCAAGGGCCTGGGGCTTCATTACACCACTGACAAGAACACTTCTAAAGCATATTCATAAAGTTCTTAAAGTGACTTATAGAGTATTTCATTTCATTTTGTGACTATGAATCTTTACTGTGGTGTCCTAGGTGCTTCTAGAGATTATGACATTCAGAGAGAATTTTTCTGCTGATTAGCTAAATAAATAAAGAGTTAAAGACAGTAGTTAAAAATGCTTATTAGAAAACTGAGTTATTTTAATTTTTAACATGGTTTCTATTGTTGCTACAGATGTTGATTTTAAACACACTCAAACCACAATTTTATGGTAAGCCTAGATATTGCAGAAGTTCTCTGCTTTGTTCTTGATACAATCTTGCCCTTACTTTTTGTTTGCTCATTTGAATATTTTGAGACAGGATCTTACAAGATAGCCCAAGCTTACCTCAAACTTGCAAGTTCCAGTTTAAACATTCTAAATAATAGAAATTTAGATGTATGCTATTTCTGATGGCTTCTGTTTGTACTTTTATTTCAACCCATCTCAATTCTATTGTTACGGTGCCCAGGAAATCAATGCTGAAAGAGATAGAGCATCTTGAATGAAGACAGCAGATTTCTAATAATTACCATTCATTTGACTGCCTTCATTATGGATTTTTTCTCAAATCATAAAAGGAAATAGTAACCATGCATTATCTGACAGCAGAGAAATGAGTTTTCTCTGTTTTAAAAGTTCACTTTAAAGGTTTCCGTGATGCATGACAGCTTTAAAATAGGGTTTCCGTTTCAGAATGAATTGCCTGTGGCTGCTCTTCAGGGTTGCTTTATTCTGAGCCTATTCATCCTATTTGAACATAAAAACAGTACATATTTATATCTCTGATGGGCCAATAAATAAAATGTTGCTTCCTTCAGGGGAAGGTTCCTGGGAACTAATTAGAGTCAGAAGCAGAGATACACAGGAGATTGAAAATATATTTTAGCATCTTCCTTTGCACTGTTGCTCTGTACTTGGGAATTTCTGCACATCTGTCTATGCAAGCAATGTTGGCAAAGCGCTTCAGAGTTAGGATGCACCTGTGATGTCCTTGTAGCTGTGCTCTGATTATCTTTGAGGATCAGCTCTTCTCTATTTTCCTCCCCAGCTTAAATTCCACTTACTGGATAGAGGACACTTCTTTATGTACAATGAAATTAAACTTATTCAGGCATACACCTGCTGCATAAGTAGAAAAATCTCTAGGGTGTCATTTGCATTTTAAAGATTCAGTTTCTACTGCTATCAATATAGCTAATTGCTGGATCATTTTTTTTAAGAATTATTATTTTATCAAGGAAAATCTAGAAGAAGACCTAAATTGTGTAAGATTGGTTTCCAAACACATGACAGGTGGGACTATACAATCTCTAGGTTTAAAATCTAAGAAGGATCATTTGTTCACAATAATGACATTGCCAGTTCACTGGACTCTTTGAAATTCATTGTTCAATCATAAATGGTTTAAGTATGCAGTTCAATTCACTGAAGTATTGCTTTAAAAGTTAATTATATATGATGCAAATATAATTTTCTATTGTATTCCTAAAATTGATATGGTAACATAATTTTTATTGGGGTATTCAAAATGACTTTACTGAATGTGATTTCAGTGAAATCACAAGGTTCAAAGGACTATTTTCTTCCAGTTTTTCACATTAGGATCACAGGCCTAGAGTAACTAAATGAGTAGAAAATTTATTAAGGAAGTTTTGAGCTCTTATCACTACTAGCATTTGAGTAAAGATAAGAGGAAGCAAGTAGATTTGACACAGTGTAGTAGTTTGTTTCCTGCCATTGTGATAAAATACCTAAGGAAACCAACTAAAGGAAGAAAGCTTTAACTTGCTCATAGTATTGAAGGTCACGGTCTATGATCAAGTGGTTGCATTGTCTCAGGTCTCCAATGAGGCTGAGCACTACTGTGGGGAACATATGATAGAGTAAAGCTCACAGCAAGGCAATGAAGAATCAAACAGGGGGACAAAGATATATACTTCAAAGTTGTCACCTTCGTGACCTATTTGTTCCAGCTATAACTCACCTTTGTAATTTCCAAGTAATCTGTGAAGTCATGAAATTAGTCCACTGTTGAGCTGAGGGACCACCACCTACCACCCACCCCACCTATGACACTGGTGCATGGACAACAAGATTTTAGCGCATGAGCGTTGGGAGTATTCTCTCTATCCAAACCAAAATTGCTTACATAAATTCATACAGGAAGATAAGCGTTTTGTTTTCATTGTTTTGTCCAAATTTGATACAAGTCATTTATTGAACACCTAAAGTTATAGTTTTCTGTTTTTTATTATTTTCTTTATTTACACTTCAAATGTTATCCCCTTTCCTAGTTTCCCCTCTGAAAAATCCCCTATCCCCTCCCCCTTCCCCCTGTTTCCCAACCCACCCATTTCCATTCCTGGTCCTGGTATTCCTCTATATTGGGGCATAGAGCCTTCTCAGGACCAAGGGCCTCTCCTCCCATTGATGACCAACTAGGTCATCCTCTGCTACAAATATAGCTAGAGCCACAAGTTCCATCATGTGTTTTCTTTGATTGGTGGTATAGTTCCAAGGAGCTCTGAGGGTACTGGTTAGTTCATATTGATGTTCCTTCTATGGGGCTTCAGACCCCTTCAGCTTCTTGGGTATTTCTCTGACACCTTCATTGGGAACTTTGTGATCAGTCCAATGGATGACTCTGAGCATCCACTTCTGTATTTGCCAGGCACTGGCAGAGTTTGGAGCAGAGACTGAAGGAATAACCAACCAGAGACTGCCCCACTTGGGGTCCACCCCATTAACAACCATCAAACCCAGACACTAGGCAGATGCCAACAAGAGCCTGCTGACAGAAGCCTGATATACCTAAAGTTATTGTCATTGTTCTAAGTATTCTGTGCTAGTGAATCTCCTGTTGGAAAATAATGATTAAGACACATTCTATGCCTGAATAATTAGGTCATGAAATGAGACATATTTAAACTCTGTACTTGAATTCAGAATATTCATGTTACTTTATAAGATTTTCTGAGTAAAACTGAATTAAACAGTTTGCTGAATAGGTCCTAGCAATGGAGACTGATGGTGAATCCCAATGTTAAGAGTCCTTGTTTAACATACAGGACCATCTCAGCTTGATCATCAGCACCACAGGAAAAAGAAAAAGGAAGCAAGAGAGGGAGGGAGGGAGGGAGGGAGAGGGGAAGATAGGGAGAAATAGAAGAGAGAAAAGACAGAGAGGAAGAGAGAGAGAGAGAGAGAGAGAGAGAGAGAGAGAGAAGAAAGGAAAGGAAAATAGAAAAGAAAAAAGAAGGAAGGAACGAACAAACGAAGGTCTACACATATGGTTGTAATTGAATATGCAGATTTCTGCAGCTGGGAGCTAATGATGAAGATGATATAATAGAGCCTGGATTCATCAGTAACACACTCTCTTTTGTTGCAGCTTTCAGCATTGGAGAGGCAGATCTTTGACTTCCTTGGCTTCCAGTGGGCACCCATTCTTGGAAATTTCCTGCATATAATAGTTGTCATATTGGGTCTGTTTGGAACCATTCAGTATAGACCACGTTACATCATGGTGGTAAGTTTTTTTTCTCTAATTGTTTATTTTATTTATTTACATTTCATTATTGTCCACCTTCCTGATCTAACTTCTGCAAACCCCCAATCCCATACTCCCTCCCCTTTGCCTATAAGAGGATGCTCTGCTACTCACCCACCCACTCCTTACACCGCTAGCATACCGCTAATCTAGGGCTTCAACCCTGTACAGGACCAAGGGCCTCCCCTCCTACTGATGCCAGATAAGGCATTCCTCTGCTACATATGTAGCTGGAGCAATGGATCAATCCATATATACTCTGGTTTGTGATTTAGTCCCTGCAAGCTCTGGGGGTGAGGGTGGGGGTGAGAGAATGCATCTTTTAGTTGATATTGTTGTTGTTCCTATGGGGTTACAATCTCCTTCAGCTCCTTAAGTCCTTCCCTTAACTCGTCCATTGCAGTCCTGGGGCTCAGTCTGATGGTTGGCTGTGAATATCTTCATCTGTATTAGTCAGGGCCTATCTCCACTTTGTAGGGTATTTCAGCTAATCATCTTAGTTGGGTTTTGGGAACCTCTCACTTCCCTGGCTTCTAGGACTATCTAGTGGTTTCCCCATTCCCCACCCCTACTGCTAAATATTTCTTTTCATTTTCCTGACCCTCTGGATTTCTCTTCTGTATCTTCTCATACCTGTTTATGCCCACCTCCCTTTTACCTTCCCCTTCCCTTCTCCCTCACAGGTCCCTCCCACCATCTACCTCCCATGATTATCCACACTTTGGCTTTCCTTATTGTTAAGCTTTATATGGTCTATGAGTTGTCTTATGGGTATTCTGAGCTTTTGGGTTAATATCCACTTAGCAGTGAGTAGACACCATATGTGTCCTTTGGGGTATGGGTTAATTCACTCAGGATGATATTTTCTAGTTCCATTCATTTGCCTACAAATTTCACAAAGTCATCATAGTTAATACCTGAGTAGTACTTCATTGTTTAAAGCACCACATTTTCTGTATCCATTCTTCCATTGAGAGACATCTGGCTATTATACATAAGGCTGCTATGAACATAGTGGAGCATGTGTTCTTATTATATGTTGCAGCATCTACCATCATTTGGGTATATAGTGGTATACCTGGATCTTCTGATAAAACTATTCTAACTTTCTTAGGAACCACCAGATTATTTTCCAAAGTAGTTTTACCAACTTGCAATCCCACCAGCAATGGAGGAGTGTTCTCTTTCTCTACATTCTTGCTAGCATCTGCTGTCTCCTTAGTTTTTGACCTTAGCTATTCAGATTGGTATGCTGTGGAATCTCATTTTGATTTGCATTTCCCTGATGACTTATGATGTTGATCTTCTTTAGGAGCTTCTCAGCCATTCAAAAGTCCTTACTTGAGAATGTACCCCATTTTTAAGAGGGTTAATTGGGTTCTCTGGAGTCTAACTTCTTGAGTTCCTTGTATATTTTGGATATTTGCCCTCTATTAGATGTAGGGATGGTAAAGATTTTTTCCCAATCTATAGGTTGCCTTTTTGTCCTATTGATGATGTCCTTTTCCTTTCAGAAACTTTTCAATTTTATGAGGTCCCATTTGTCAATTGATCTTAGAGCCTGAGCCATTGGTGTTCGGTTCAGGAGATTTTTCCCCTGTGCTGATGTGTTCAAGGCTCTTTCCCACTTTCTCTTCTATTAGTTTCAGTGTATCTGTTTTATGTATAGGTTCTTGATCCACTTGGACTTGAGCTTTGTACAAGGAGATAAGAGTGGATCAATTTCCATTCTTCTACACACAGACCACCAGTTGAACAAGCACATTTGTTGAAAATACTTTTTTCCACTAGATGGTTTTGAGTTTTTTGTCAAGGATCAAGTGAACATAGGTGTGGGGGGTTATTTCTGGGTCTTTAATTTTATTCCATTGATCTACCTGCCTGTCTCTGTACCAATACCATGTGGATTTTTTTTTTTCACTATTGCTCTGTAGTAGAGCTTATGGTCAGGGATTGTGATTCCTCCAGAAGTTCTTTTATTGTTGAGAATTATTTTTGCTATCCTGGGTTTGTTTGTTTGTTTGTTTGTTGGTTGGTTGGTTGGTTGGTTGGTTTCGTACATATTTTTTACTTTTTATTAGATATTTTCTTTATTTACATTTCTTTTTTTTTTAGTTTGTTTATTAGATACTTTCTTTATATACATTTCAAATGCTATCCTGAAAGTTCCCTATACCCTCCCTCCGCCCTGCTCCCCTACCCACCCACTCCTGCTTCTTGGCTCTGGCATTCCTCTGTACTGGGACATATAAAATTTGCAATACTAAGGGGCCTCTCTTCCCAGTGATGGCTGACTAGGCCATCTTCTGCTACATATGCAGCTAGAGATATGAGCTCTGGGGGTACTGGTTAGTTCATATTTTTGTTCCACCTATAGGGTTGCAGACGCCTTCAGCTCCTTGGGTGCTTTCTCTAGCTTCTCCATTGGGGGCCCTGTGTTCCATCTTATAGATGACTGTGAGCATCCACTTCTGTATTTGCCAGGCACTGGCATAGCCTCATACGAGAAAGCTATAACAGAGTCCTTCAGCAAAATCTTTCTGGCATATGAAATAGTGTCTGTGTTTGGTAGCTGATTGTGGGATGGATCCCTGGGTGGGGTATTCTCTGGCTAGTTCATCCTTTTGTCTTAGCTCCAAACTTTGTCTCTGTAACTCCTTTCATGGTTATTTTGTTCCCTATTCTAAGGAGGAATGAAGTATACATCTATTGGTCTTCCCACTTCTTGATTTTCTTGTGTTTTGCAAATTGTATCTTGGGTGTTCTATATTTCTGAGCTAATATCCACTTATCAGTGAGTGCATATCTAATGACTTCTTTTGTGATTGGGTTACCTCACTAAGTATGTTATCCTCCAGATAAATCCCTTTTTCCAAGAATTTCATAAATCCATTGTTTTTAATAGCTGAGTAGTACTCCATTGTGTAAATGTACCACATTTTCTGCATCCATTCTTCTGTCGAGGGACAACTGGGTTCTTTCCAGCTTCTGTCTATTATAAATAAGGCTGCTATGAACATAGTGGAGCATGTGTTCTTATTACCAGTTGGAACTTCTTTACCAATCCTAAATCTGATAAGGGACTAATATCCAATATATACAAAGAGCTCAAGAAGCTAGACTCCAGAAATTCAAATAACCCAATTAAAATTGGGGTTCAGAGCTAAACACAGAATTCTCACCTGAGGAATACCAAATGCCTGAGAAGCACCTGAAAAAATGTTTAATCATCATGGAAATGCAAATCAAAACAACCTTGAGATTCCATCTCACACCAGTCAGAATGCCTAAGATCAAAAATTCAGGTGACAGCAGATGCTGGCAAGGATGTGGAGAAAGAGGAACACTCCTCCACTGCTGGTGGGATTGCAAGCTTATACAACCACTCAGTTTAAGTCAGTCTGGAGTTTCCTCAGAAAATTGGACATAATACTTCCGGAAGATCCAGCTATCCTGGTTTTTGTTTGGTTGGTTGGTTTTTTTGTTTGTTTGGGGTTTTTTTTTTGTTTGTTTGTTTGTTTGTTTTTGTTATTCCAGATGAATTTGAGAATTTTTCTATCTCTGTGAAGAATTGAGTTGGAATTTTGATGGGGATTACACTGAGTCAGTAAATTGCTTTTGGTAAAATGGTCATTTTTCCCATGAAAATCCTGCTCTATTGAATAAATAGGGAGAGAGTGGGCAGCCTTGTCTTGTCCTTGGTTTTAGTGGATTGCTTCAAGTTTCTCTCCATTTAATTTGATGTTGGCTATGAGTTTGCAGTGTATAGGTTTTACTATGTTGAGGTATGTGCCTTGATCTTTCCAAGACTTTTAACATGTAGGGGTGTTGTATTTTGTCAAAGGCTCTTTCTGCATCTAATGAGCCAATCATGTAGTTTTTTTTCTTTGATTTGTTTGTATAGTGTATTATGTTGATGGATTTCCATACATTGAACCTTATCCCTGCATCCCTGGGATGAAGCATATTTGACCATGGTGAATCATTTTTTTTTGATGTGTTCTTGCATTGTTTACAAGAATTTTGTTGAATATTTTGCATCAATATTAAAAAGGGGGTTTGTATGACATTTTATTTCTTTGTGTGGTTTAGGTATCAGTGCATCTGTGGCTTCATAGAACAAATTAGGTTTTGTTCCTTCTGTTTGTATTTTCTGCAGTAGTTTGAAAAATATTAGTATTAGCTCTTTTTTGAAGGTCTGGTAGAATTCTGCACTAAAACCATCTGTCCCTGGGCTTTTTTGGCTAGGAGACTTTTTTTTTTTTTTTTTTTTTTTTTAGCTAGGAGACTTTTAATGAATGCTTTTATTTCCTTAGGGGTTATGGGACTGATTACATGGTTTATCGGTTTCTGATTTAACTTTGGTACCTGGAATCTGTCTTAAGAAATCATCCATTTCTTCTAGATTTTTTTTTTTTTTGAGTATAGGCTTTTGTAGTAGGATCTGACGATTTTTTTTTTTTAATTTCCTCAGTTTCTGTGTTATGTCTCCCTTTTCATTTCTGATTTTGTAGATTTGGATACTGTATCTATGCTCTCTAGTTAGTTTGACTAAGGGCTAATCTATCTTGTTGTTTTTCTTAAAGAACTAGCTCCTAGTTTTGTTGATTCTTTGGATAATTCTCTTTGTTTCTAGTTGGTTGGTTTCACTCTAGTGTTTAATTATTTCCTGCCATCTACTCGTCTTTGGTGTATTTGCATCTTTTTTTTCCCCTAGAGCTTTCAGATGTGCTGTTAAGCTGATAGCATATGATCTTTCCAATCGCTTTATGAAGGCACTCAGAGCTATGAGTTTTCCTCTTAGCACTGCTTTCATTGAATCCCATACTCATGTGTATGCTGTACCTTCATTTTCATTAAATTCTAAAACATCTTTAAGTTCTTTCTTCTTTCCTGACCTAGTTATCATTGAATAGAGAGTTATTTAGCTTCCATGAGTATGTGGGCTTTCTATTGTTTTTGTTGTTATTGAAGACAAGACTTGATTTGTGGTGATCTGATAGAATGTATAGTTCTAATTCCATCTTCTTCCATCTGTTGAGGCTTGTTTTGTTTCTGATTCTATGGTCAACTTTGGCAAAGGTACCATGAGGTGCTGAGAAGGTATATTCTTCTGTTTTCATGTGAAATGTACTATAAATATCTGTCAAATCCATTTGGTTCATAGCTTCTTTTAGTTTCATTGTGTCTCTTTTTTGTTTCTGTTTCCATGATCTGTCCATTGGTGAGCATGAGATTTGAGGTCTCCCACTATTATTATGTGGGGTTCAATGTGTGTGCTTTCAGCAAATATGGGTACCCTAGCATTTGTGGTGTAGATGCTAAGTATTCAGAGTTCATCTTAGATTTTTCCTTTGATGAGACTGAAGTGTCCTTCCCTGAAGTCTATTTTATTGGATATTAGAATGGCTACTCCAGGTTATTTTTTGGAACCATTTTCTTGGGAATTTTTTCCAGCCTTTTACTCTGGGGTAGTGTCTGTCTTTGTCACTGAGATGTGTTGTCTGTATGCAGCAAAATACTGGGTGCTATTTTATGTATCCAGTCTGTTAGTATATGGCTTTTTATTGGGGGAATTGAGTCTATTGATTTTAAGACATATTAAAGACCAATGATTGTTGCTTCCTTATTTGTTGTTAGATGTGGAATTATGTTTGTGTGGTTCTGTTCTTTTGGGTTTGTTGAGAGAAGATTAATATCTTAGTTTTGCTTGGCTGTTATTTCCCCCATTGTTTTGGAGTTTTCCATCTATTATGCTCTGAAGGACTGGTTTAGTAGAAAGATATGATTTAAATTTGGTTTTGTGGTGGAATATCTTGGCATCTTCATCTACAGTGATTGAGAATTTTGTTGGGTATAGTAGCTTGGGTTGGTTTTTGTGTTCTCTTAGGGTCTATATGACATCTGTCCAAGATCATCTGGTTTTAGAGTATTTGTTGAGAAGACTGGTATAATTCTGATGTTTTTCCCATACCACTTTTAATATTCTTTCTTTGTTTTGTGCATTTGGTATTTTGAATATTTTATGACAGGAGGAATTTCTTTTTCTGGACCAATCTGTCTGGTATTCTGTAGGCTTCTTGGGCATCAATTATGGGCATCTCTTTTTTGGTTTAGGAAAGTTTTCTTCGATTACTTTGTTGTAGATCTCTACTTTCCCTGTGAATTGGGAATATTCTCTCTTTTCTATTCCTATTATTCTTAGGTTTGGTCTTCCCATTATGTCATGAATTTCCTGGATGAATTGGGTTAGGAGCTTTGCAAACACTTTGTAATTTTTTTTAAGTGTTGTGTCAATGTCTTCTGTGCTATCCTCTATACTTGAGATTTTCTCTTTTATCTCTTGTACTCTGTTGGTGGTGCTTGAATCTATGACTCCTGATCACTTTTCTAGGTTTTCCATCTCCAGGGTTGTCTCACTTTGTAATCTCTTTATTGTTTCTATTTCCATTTTTAGATCATGGGTGGTTTTGCTCAATTCCTTCACTTGTTTAATTGTGTTTTCCTGTATTTTTTAAGGGAATTATTTATGTCCTCCTTAAGTTTCTCTATCATCTTCATTAGAAGGGGTTTTAGATCAGAATCTTGCTTTTCAGGTGAGTTAGAGTATTCAGAGATCACTGTGGTGGAAGAACTGGCTTCTGATGATGCCAAGTAGCCTTGATTTCTGTTGCTTGTGTTCTCACTATTGCCTCTGGCCATCTGGTTATTCCTGGTGTTACCTGGCCTTGCTGTCTCTGACTGGAGTCTATCCCTTATGTAAGCCTGGTTATGTTGGGCCTCCTGTGTGTCAGGCTGTCTGTAGACAGGGAAGGGCATCTGGAGCACCTGATCTGTGAGCCTGGCTGTGGCAGAACTCCTGGGAGTCAAGCTAACTTTTGCTGTGGGCAGGGTAGGGAATGCTGGAGCATAAGACCTGCTCCCTGCAATGTTAAGGACTGGAAGGAAGATATGTCTTTGGCAGGGCAGAAGGCCTTATGTCCTCTGCCACCCTCCTCCCAGGGAGATGTCCCAGTTAGACCATGTGTTGGGGGAGTGGCCGAGTCACCTGTAAGCCTGGTGCTGTCATAACTCCTGGGGGTCAAGCTGTCTCTGAGTGTGTGCAGGGTTGTGGGTTGGGAGCACTGGAGCAAATAATCATCTTCTGGGTGCAATAGCAAGCTGTGTCTCTAGCAGAGTGGTGGGTCTTGTGTCTTCTGGGCCTCAAAGGGGGTCCCAGTTAGGCCAGGTATTGGGTTGGGAGGGGCAGACTCACCTGTGAGTCTGATGGTGTCAGAACTACTGGGGGTTAAACTGTCTGTGGGTGTGGGTGAGGTGGAGGCGGGGTGGTATTCTCATGTCTTTTTATATAATCTTTCTATGACCTTCCTATTAAGAATAAAATAATTTGTAAGCACTTTAAATGATTTTAAATGATATTTCTGCTTGACCTCTGAAATTCTTAATTTTGGAATAAACCTCAATCTGTTAAATAGAAAATTCAAAGAATGTTTCACCTAGAGCAAAGAAATACTCATAAGTCTAAGATGACAGAATCATTCATGGTGTAATGAATTTAAGACACGGTTTGGATAATAGAAGACTTGATGAAATAATTGATGCTATAATGAGATTTAGTATATGTTCATAGTCAATCAGTGTATTCAGGTACCATTAATATCAGTAAAACTACCACTAACCATAGAAAGCAAACATATCTAGCACAATGATCTAATCATTGAACATAGTAACACACCATTTTCACTAACATAGAATAGGGTAGGTAGTATAATAGCACAAATACAATGGTGCTCAATATACACTCAAAATTTTTGTTCCCAAATTGTTAAAATTGAATGTGTCTTCCTTGTCAAGATATACTTCAAGCACTTATCCATATTGCAAAGTATGCCAAGCATGGCCAGCCTACTGTGTGGCAGGGCACTCATTGAAGTGCATAGTGTGTCCTACATGTAACTGATGACATTCACAGTATTCAGTTGTCTTTCTTATAAAAAAAATAAGACAGCAATATAGACTACTTTTATGGGAATTAATGAATTATAATAATGTAAATAATTGTAAGTAGTACTATCATTCTTTAAGATGGCCATCAGGCCTATAAATATAAAATATACTATAGAATTTTTACAATGTTGTGGATTTACAACATTAGAAAAAAGTGGCTTAAATATCTCATCTTAAATTTTATTAACCCCAATCAAAAAACATCACTTACTTTGAAAAATATACCAGTTATATCACTGGAATATCAAGGTAAACTTTGCAATATCTTTCTTCATTTCATAGAAATAAAGATTTGGAACTTGACAACAAGTAAAGAGATGTTCCTCGCTTTGCGGTCGGGCTAAGCAATTCCTGTTCTACTTTTGAATATCATCTGAGCTGTTATGTGATTTACCTGAAAGAGATTTACTGAGGATGGCATAAGATGCTTTAGTATCTACAGAATAGCAAGTTATTAATTAATTTTCAAATAGTAGTAATTTCAAGTCACTTTAATTTTTGCTATTGTTATTCTACTAAGGCCCCAGGACCAGACAGGAATCTATAGAGTGAAGCTTCAGTTATCTGTTGGAGACACTGTCTAGTTTGGGTGACTTTTATACTCTAAATGTACCCTTTCTCTAGAACCACTGCTTGAGTGAGGTTTCTGCTATATTTCTTCAGTATATGCGATTTCCCGTAAGCTTCCAGTGTTAGTCTTTTCCAGTGAGTTTGTTTGTGCTTTCCTAAATTGTTAACTAAAACCTATCATATACTCCCTAAGAGGTTAAGATCAACAATATCCTTGATCTTCCGACCAAATTTATGTCTGACCATAACTCTCACTTTCTTTTCCTTTCCCTTTCCCTTTCTCTTCCCCTAACTTCTTTCCTTTCATTCATCCTTCTCTCCTAACATCCTTTTCTCTTTTATTTATTTATTCATTCATTCAAAATATCTTTCATTTACTTATAATTAAAAGTCTCACAATGTATTATATATGGAACATTAGTAATACCGTATTGCGCTTTTCTTCCTCTTGCAGTCCAGAATGGAATTGTCTTTAGTTTTCAGATTCAGATCTCCTTTTGCTGTCACTGAAAAGCTGCTGCCCCTTGAGTCACTCATGTGACTTACAGCACAGCCATTTTCTATATTTTTTAATATTAAGATCTACTTCAGGTCACTAGTTATAGGGTCAAAAGAAAGCACACACATACATACTCAGACAGACAGACAGAGAGAGAGAGAGAGAGAGAGAGAAACCATTGAGGAACACAGTTTACTTGTGTGTTCATAAGACAATGGAAAATTAGCATACAATAGCAGCAGTGCAGTAACCTTCCTCAACTATGAAAGGAACCGTTGTGAACAGATATATTCTTGTGATTCTGTCTCAAATAAGAATGCCTTAGTTTCATTTCCTGTGACAAAATACATCGATGTAATCAATTTAAGGGTTAGAGAAGTTGTTTTAGCTCACAATTCACAAATCCACCACTGCTGGAAAGTGAAGGTGGCAAGAACTTGAAGTAGAAACATGTCTAGAAGAGAGAACAGTCAATTAAGACATGCATGCTTGTGCTCAGCCCACTTTCTTCTTTTTTATATAATCTAGGACTTTTCTGCTGAGTCATTTCACAGTAATTTAACTAATTGAGATAGCTCCTGACAAACATGCCCACAGGCTAGCTAATGGCAACCATCCTCCACTGAAACTCTCTTTCCAATTGTTTCTTTATTATGCCAAGTTGACAATTAAAACTTATCATTGGCAATTTGTAGCCATGTGGGAATTTGGATCTCCAAATAGGCAATAGTAATCTATGATTGCCTGGGAAACAGATCAGGGCTAGTTCTAAGGTCAGCATTTACATTAGGAACAACTTAAGGCTTGAAATCTGGTTATAGAACTTCAGGAAGCTAGTAAGAGGAGTGGGACCTCTGGTTCACCTACTCTCTGCTAGGTCCCATGAGCAAGTCACTTAGCCATCTAACAAGTTCCTCTTCACCTATAAATTAAGGATGCTGAAACAGACCTCACAAGATTCTTAGGAAGTTTAACTCAAATGAAGCATTTGGCATAGAAGTCTTGCTTTCCCAGAAAATTATTGCTTTCTTTCTCCACTTCCCTAGGAGTCTTGTAAAGATTCTGACAGATCTAATGCTTCCTTCTCCTTACTGGGTGTAAAAAGGGAGGAAGGAAGCAAAACAAAGAAACCAGAAAGAAAAGCAATGCCCATGACTCCCAAGGGAGCCTTGTGAACTGATGAGGTGTAAGAGTGAGAAAACAGTATATGCATGCACAGACTCTCTGATATATTGAGTGTTCTCAAAGATCCTGCCTAATAAAGGGGATTTGCATATGAACAAATTGTTAATCATGCTCATGGCACTGAAGTGAAAAGCAGAGTGATTTATCATTAAACTGCATAGAGGGTTATGTATCCAAGGAAGCACTGAGCTGGGCCACAGATACCAGGGAAGATTGTGGGAGAAAGGGGCTGGAGAGGTACAGAGGTACACAGGAACAGAGGACATGTGAGCTAATGTGCCAGTCACAAGCTATTCAAGTCTCTTCCCCTGGCTCAAGCATCCCCCAGGCCTCTACCTGACTGTTCTCACTCCAATTTCAGAGCATTTGCCTCTGGAGCAGGACCCCACTACCCTCACCTTCTTCCTTTGTTAGGGAACACCTAAAAAGATGTAACACTCTTTATATGCATTCTTTTCTAGTTACCAAGACCTACTAAAACATAGTATTCTGTGTCTTTAGTGAATGAATGGTACTTATGGCTTTGAACTTAGTGTTCTGTGTCCCAGCCCAGAAATCCTTTCAATCCCTGTTCGTCTGAGGATTCGCACCACAGATCTCAGTTTCTATGTGCTTCTGCAGTGAGCCTAACCTTTCCATATCCTCACCAGACATCTTATGACACACTGCAGCCCTTTCTTGTATCCCATACCATAGTTGTACCACAGTTGCTGTTTAATATTTAGGTTGTAGGAGGGTTTATCTCGATGTCATGTTTGCTGTTCTTTGTGCACCCTGATTTTTATATGCCAATTATACTTAGTCCACCAAAACTAACAAATGCTTTGAAACATCAACACTGGGTTCATGCTAAGTGCTTCCTCAGAAACTAATAACATATGATGTCTGTTACTGTGGCAACTAAATGGAGCTCAAAATATAGCAACAGGGAGGTTAAGTTTCTACCATTTCTGACAGAAGATCATCAGTGAGGCTATGCTTGACCTCAAAGAACTAATCACTCTTGTAAAAAGACTTGGCCAAATGGATATGTGGAAGAAGCTCTTCAGCATCTTTCATCAAATTGCCAAAATACATAGAGTATGAAGTCAAACTCAAGAAAATTGTTTTTCTGCTTTCTTATGCCTTCTCCCATCCTTTCAAAGACCTCTGGTGTTACCTGTGAGCCACAAGCTCTTTTGCCTTCTCAGGAGCACATTCTGAATCTTCTACCTGGAAGGCCCTTTTCTCTTATCTTCTTGGGAAATTTGTAATCCTTTAACTAAATTGGCACGTAGTAAATGCCTACCCTATTCTGTTCACCTAGTGAGGACTAAGTGCCTAGTCCAAGCTATGAGTATAGATTCTGTTCACATTCTTCTTTGCCCTGCCTAATTATCCCAGTTTGCTGTCTTGCACACTGTATTCAGCTGGTGCTCTTGAAAGCAGAATTGTAGTCACCCACTGCTGTACTTCACTTCACGCATAATGTTTGAAGAACATTTATGTTTAAGGAAATAGTAAATGAATGTAAGGGTTTTAGATGCAGTGACTTTGTTTCATGTATTATTGCCTGTGAAGCCTTGGAATATTTGTTTGAGTTTTTAGTTGCCATATTTACCTCCTTTATAAAGCCCCAGGTCATAGATTTGTTTGTGGAGTGAGAATGTATGTGGCAGGTTTGTCCTGGCCCTCACCTACAACAAATCATGAAACATGGTTGAACTGTTACTACTCATTACAGTTATATTTGCCTTCACTCTGACTTGCTTACTAGTAAGGTTCATCGATAACAGGTTTCCCTTAAGGTTCTTCTCACAAAAATACTATACCCCAGGAGATAGCAGAGCAGTATAAAAGCAAAGAACCTACTCTATTTATTTCATATCATATTGTAAGCAAATGTTGTGGTAGATTCATACCAATGGGGGAAGAAAAAAAGAAGTGACTGTCTAAATGGCCTTAATAAACAATCTATGTTAAAGACTAATGCTCAATGGTGGAAATACAGACTGGAAAACTTATAAAGTTTATGTCAGTTACCAAATGCTTACATAGCCTCGTGAGATGAGGGCATGCTTAGGAAATCACACAAAACCATGCATTGTGTGGGGGACTTGAAACGTGTATGCTGTGTTTAAGGAAACAGAAGAGAGGGAGAGATAATGTGTAGGTAATTTTAACATGGAGAAGTCAAGTCATTCACACCTCAATTTGTATAACCAGCATAGATACACAAGCCTAATGCCATGTTCCATACTAACTGAAAGGTATTTGTCAAAAACAGAAAGCCATCTTGCACTATAATTTTCATGTACTCCGAACTATTAGTCAAAGCAACCCATTTCAAAGGCAATGTGCAGGGGATGGCCAGGCTCAATGGTGATGACTTAGTATTTCTGGCTAGATAAATGCCCATCCACGAATTTGTTTTGCCAGAGTTCTCTTCTGCATGCTTATAGCCCTGTGTGGTCTATTAACTGCTCATTGGAGTGTATTATTTATATCCCACACAAACTAAAATTCAATCATACAGGCATCATTCTCAACCAGCAATATGTTAGAAGGAGCTCTACCCGTCTCCCATACAAACAGAAGTATGTCAGCTTCCTACCATGTGTGACAATGTGTTACAGAAATTATATAAATTAACTATATTTTTAGTAAAATGGTCCTTTGATCCATTCGTCGTCTGATGAGTTGAAAAATTCAGTGAAGGGTCAACTTACAGTTAGAATCCTTTTCCTACGATGCTCTGCAGTGAAGCCTACCAAATTAAGCATGCTGACTCTGGAGCACTGCCAGATTTTATACGAAAACTCTGATGCTCTAAAGAAAATCAAAGGATGACCCATCCTTCGGGGGCTTAATATGTTGACTTGAGTGATATGCCCCCTGGAAAGTGCCTAGTATAACACAAGGAATACAGCCTTCGTTACACTCAAATGTGTATAACTAGGCAGCTGCCATCAGTGTCTGGGAAAGGTCAGGAACAGAATCTATAATACAGTTTGGAGATCCTTATTTCCCTTCAGGCATTGTTTGTGCTATGAGTTTTTAAAAGGGCTAGTCTTATTGTAGCTTTGCTATGCTCTGGACAGTCTCAATACTTGTGCGGTTAGAACTGGGTTGTAATAATTAGGAACTACATGGCTTTTCTAGGGATGAAGTTCTGAGATACAGAACTTGCCTAGGGTCTGGAAGGGCCTGCTTCAGTTCCCAGAACAGGAAAACAAAAACGAACTAGCAAAAACCCTTGTCATGGCTTAGTATTACTTCATTAGAGGTTGGTTATTGGCTACTTTATTGCTGGCCTGCTCTGATACACATATGTTTCATTTGGTACTCTCTGATTAGCAAAACATCCATAGTTTTTGGTTTGGTTTTTTTTTATTTTTTTATTTTTTTTTTTTTTTGTATTTTTGATGTTTAGAAATAACCCATTAAATTTGTATTTAAGATATTTTCAATATCCATTGAATGGTGTATGGTTTAGAAAAGCATATATGAATGTATCACAATAAATGCAAGCATAACCTATCATGTGCATATGACCTCTTTAACAGGCTTTAGTGTAAATCTGCGGTGTTTGTGGAGTTTTAAGTAACGTAACATTATTACCATTTTTTCTTTGCAAAAAGCAAGTATTCTTAGAAAAGAGAAATGTTACATCACATACATTCATTTACAATTTACACACCAACATACGATCATTTTGAAACATTTTAAAATCATAAATGGCAAGGATATAGTAGATTGCATATTACAAACTCTTTTAGTATATATCTGAAAGGGTCATGATTTTAAAACAATGCCTAATGTTTATATTTTTATTATTTGACAAAGGGTAAAATTATGAAATAATTTCGAATTTTTATCTTAGAAATGGGATACAATGATTGCAACCTACTGATAGAAAGAAATTATTTAACTCAAATGCCTATTTCAACAATTCATAGATTTTTTTTTGTCAGTACAGTAAAATGAGAATACAAACAACTGTATTTCCTCAGTCAGTGGTCCTTACAGCGTAAACTGTTTGCACTTGTCCAGGAGTCTGCATCTCTATGCAGTGGTCTGATCTGGACCACATTAAATCAGATTGGCTAATGCTCTTATTGATGTTTCTGACTTTCGAAGCAAGATGTGGATGGATGGTCTTTTTTATAATAGAAATCAGATATTTGTTGTCAAAATACTGGGATTTTGAAGGCATTTCATGAACTTATTCTTTCACTAATTGATTACAAGAGTTGTGCACTACTCTCTGCAAAATAACACAACAGAGAAGTGTTTGATAATTCCTCTCCAATATTCCCTTTCAAAGTCCTCATTCAGAGATATGGACGTTCGATTTTGACTAGATTTCTGAAATTAAACAACTTTTATTATTAGATATTTTGTTCATTTACATTTCAAATACTATCCCAAAAATCCCCTATATCCTCCCCCTGCTCTGTTCCCCTACCCACCCACTCCCACTTCTTGGCCCTGGGGCATATGATCTTCACAAGACCAAGGACCTCTCCTCCCAATGATGGCTGACTAGGCCATCCTCTGCTACATATGCAGCTAGAGACACAGCTCTCAGGGGTACTGTGTAGTTTATATTGTTGTTCCTCCTATAGGGTTGCAGACCCCTTTATCTCCTTGTGAATTGAATATTTTCCATCTAATACATCTGAATATTTAGATGTATTTATGTAAGTGGCCAGACAGAAAGATAAAGAAATAGACAGTATATCGATAAATAGATTGGTAATAAGTAGATTGATGATTCACAGAAAACTACATAATTGTGTTATCTTTAAAAGATAATCACAGAAAACAGAAATCATGTGAGTACTCAGATTTAAGTTGTACCTGCAACTTAGAAAAGGATCTTAGGATTCTAGGTTTCCAGGTGTTCATTAACAACTGTAGGGACCAGGGCTTTACAATTTCTAAATCTTAGGATACCTGATAACAAGTGATTTTTTATCTCAGTACTCCCTGTTTACCCACAAAGGACATAATTATTGACATTTCTATTACTAATCGATTTCAAATATGTGATTTTCAACTGCATTTTTTCTTTCTTCTTCTCCACCCTTTATTTTCAGTATACAGTGTGGACTGCTCTCTGGGTCACTTGGAATGTGTTCATCATCTGCTTTTATTTGGAAGTAGGAGGCCTCTCTAAGGTGAGCTTACCATGTCTTTGATATACTTCGAAAGCATATAGTTATAAATTAACTACTATGATATACATTTTTATTATAATACTTGAGTGGAGAAATATAGAACTTTTATACTTAATACTGACTTAAAAAATAGTCTAAGCTGGTATGTGTTACCTATCTGTAATCACAGCACTTGGGAGGTTGAGATAGGAGAGTCATTTTAAGGTCATACTTGTTTCCATAGTGAATTCAGAGTTGGCATGTGCTCTGTGAGATGCTGCCTTAAAAAGAAAAAAAAAATGCCTGAATTCTATCATGAAAAAGTGATCTTGAAGAAATGCATGCTAATGTAAAGGGCTTTCAAAATCACGGCTTCTATTTTGTTTGTTATAGTGAAATTTGAAATTGAAGCTGATCTTGTAATGAATTCTCATGTGCTTGATGAATACATAGAATTATAGTGACTGCAGTCCTATCTATTAAAGCAAAAGGGGGTATGAATATTCATGGTTAAAGTAGGAAGGGGGTGTAAAGAATGGAATCTCTTTAACTATAGCACACTTACTAACATGTGAACACATGGGTACGGTGGCTTCTGTTCTGAGGTTCTCACTAGACAGAAGACTCTGCTCTTAATTCAACATGGAACACATGTTATTTCTGTCTGCTTACAAATCTTGTTATCATCAGGCTTCCTGAAAACATATCTTTTGATTGTTAAAAAAATATAAAAACAAACTGTGTTAAATTTCTAATTACTAGTCTTAAAATTTTTATCTAGCTTAGTATTCACTGTAAAGAAGATACATAACACAATAATACAAAAATATATAAGGAGATTTATTATATTTAAATATTTTATTTCTAAATAAATTTAAATTACCTATTGTTTACTGTCAGTCTGAAATCATACATAGAATACCGACCTATACTTTCATTTGGGGTCCTGATCTTACAACTTTACCTTAAAGACCAACGATGCTTTTAGAACTGTTAGACTCTATTGAAGTACATGATAAATAAAGCATGTCTGATTCAGCCAAAGGAGTGAACATCACTGAAGGATTTACTCTAGCACCTTTCTATACCATAGTGATTTAAAATTAGAGATTGCCATCATTTCTCCCATTGGAGAGTTCAGAGACCAGAAAGGACATTTCTGCGACTGAGACCCACACAAAAGCTGCAGCAGCTTTCTTGATGATTTATGCTACTGAGTGTTCATCACCACTAAAGACAGGACATAAAGCTTGACTAGACTCTGCATCCAGGTGTTGTTCCCTATCAAGTAGATTATAGGTCATTTTAAAATGCAAATCTGATAAATAAAAGAATAGTGAGCACCAAGTTGAACATAGTATTAGCCTTTAATTTTTTGTCTTGTAACTAGAATGGTCACTCTATTATATGGGTATCTTCATTTCACTGGGTGGAAACTGTCTTTTATTTTCTTCCTTATGAATTTATTTGAAATAAGTTAGAAGAGAGGAAGTTTGCCCTGAGGAATCGGCATAACAGTGTGTTGAAAGAATAGAGAGTTCCAATAACAAGCATTTAGTTCAGGTTTCATCTGTAGCACTTACTGTGAGCTGTGAACCAACCACTGTTCCCCTGTGATCCCGTGAAAGCATCCTAACAGGGCCAGGGTTGCCAGTGAATGTGATAGCAATTGGTGGCTCTGTTTATGTTTATCATACATGGTAACTCTGTAGGCTTCAAAACAGTTCTGTGGAGTAATAAAAATAAATAACAGCAGTTATATGCTCTGTACAAGTCCAGTTATCTATTACTGCTTGAGATTATTTTTGCCCTTTATAACTGTTTTTCCTGACAAGAATTTCTTTTCTTTTCTTTTCTTTTCTTTTCTTTTCTTTTCTTTTCTTTTCTTTTCTTTTCTTTTCTTTTCTTTTTCTTTCTGTTCTTGTTTTTACTTTTTTTTTTCTGGTCTCCTTTTATTGGATATTAGTTAGCAGGTTTGAAAAAGACTTGACCAGGATGGGAACTGGGCAGATAGTCATGTTCAAAAGAGTAGACAAACCTCCATACAGGTCCCTCCTTGGTGGTTCTTGAGTCATTGCTTATGCTTGTGTTCATTATAAGAATAGCATTAGCAGAAGAGCACATAGGAAGCCAGCCCCATGCTGTGCCCAACAAGCTGATGCATTTGGGACCTTGGCTGTTTGTTTTTAACCCATTCAGAAATCCATTAGGTTGCCAACAAAAATTTTTGGTTAAAAGGATGCAGGAGTCCAAAAAGAATATTCTTATTATGTTCGCTTAACTTTTACAGTCTTTCTGGCTAGGCACAGTTAAATCTCAAATGGAGCCTACAGAAATCTACTCTGAAAGAGTAAAAGTTAAGGACCCTTGATAAGAAATACCCCTGCCAAGCTTCTTACTGTATTCTGTTTTCTAAGAAAACCCTTAGCCATATGTGATAGCTTCTGTACTAAACTTATTAAAGAGTTCTCCATCTTCTGCTAGTTCTGTAATTACTCACTTTATTAGATTAACAGAAGCTACCCTGTACCTTGAGTTTTACCCAAACATGCATTCTGGAACAAAGAACCTGTTGAGCGCATTTTCCTGGGGAAATGTACAGTAAGATTTATTCATACCAGGAAGAGAGTGCAGCAATATGTCAAATCACAGCTCTGTCCATGTTCAGCTTAATGAACCTGTATCATCAAGGGTTTCCCAGAGAAGAAAATGGCTAGGCTGAGTGTACATTACAGAAGGGATTTATTATATTTGCTCACACAAGTCAGGTTGAACAATAACCATCTTCATGCTCAAAGGGCTAAGAACATGGTAATTGCACAGTCCATAAGAATGACCACCTCAGTAGTTCCAATCTGGAGAGCAACCGGTTCAAAAAATAAGGCAAAGAACCCAGGTTCAGATCTCACCAAGGATATGCAACAGTCATTGTAGGCATAGAGGAGATGCATGTTTCAGCAAGGCAGGCAGGCAGGCAGGTAGAAACAATTGCATTTCCTTAAGATTGGACTGCTGCTGGGAGACCCCCTTTACCCTGAGGGAGGGTCTCCCTCTGAAATTAATTCTTCCAAAAATACCCTTATGAATTACACAGACGTGTCTTATACTTGACCCCAGACTCAATAAAGTTGACAATATTAACCAGGACAGAACTAATGACTTTATTAGGATTGCTTACACAAGGACAGGCAAGACAAAGGTGTCTAAATGACTGAAAAGTCCCACCTCAACATGAGTTCTCAACATAGAACCATATCACTGGAATTCCCTACAGATGTCACTGACATCTACCTACCTTACTGTCTTTTTCCTGATAAGTATCCACTTGCCATTTGTATAACTTTGAAGATGGATTTTGTGTTTCCTTTAAGTTTGCCTACTTTCCTGGTCTATGTGTTTTGTGAGCTTCTTGTGTTGCCCTGCTCCCACGAAGAAATGTTTCTATCCCTAAGAAACAGCTACAGAATAGAATCTTCCTGCAAACACTGAACCCGGAGTAATCTTCACATTGTGTCTGTGAATGTAGTAATCATTCTGTAGTGGTATATGGGTGATAACTTGGTACTCCTAAAGAAGTAATGATCCTATGAGAACAAATAATGAGGCAGGGAGCCCTTGCCTGGTACAAACAAAATGCCAGTGCAGTAAGGTAGATGAAAAACTATCCATGTGTGAAGTATGTAGGTGAGGTATAAATAGACTAAGCACAATCGTTAAAGACAGGTTCAAATACTAGGTTTTTACAAAAACAAGATTCATGTTACTGATGTAAATATATTTAAATGTACGCATTCAGTAGACATTAAAAGATAGAATAGGATATTAAAAGACAACAAGAAGAAAATCTTTGCAGTCCTATATCATAAAACCCAAGTCAAATATCATAATCCACATAAAAGAGATGTTTTATACTAAGTATAAGAGCATAAATTCATCAGTGAGACATAATACTTAATCATATCAAAACACAAATGTTTAATTACATGAAACAAAGAGAGAAATTGAGATGATGGAAACAAACATGGAGAATTTAATAATAGTTTTGTGCTTATTACTATAAAATAGGAACAATTAAATAGAAATAAAAATTGTGCAATCTGTATGACCAATGTATATACTGTATTACAATCAGGACCAAATAAATGTATATTTTATTAAAATATCTGTGGAACAAAATGATCAAAATTGTATTCTGAGTCACTCATAAATACCAATAACAAATAGTACAGAGTACTCTTTGCCACAAACAAAACAGTAACTTGAAATCTAGAATGGTTAAAAATCTCTAGAAAGTGCTTAAATACTTGGAAATCAAGGCAATTTTAAATAATCTACAAATCATAGTATGAATTTGGAGTAATTTAAATAATTTTAAAGAGCAAAACAAAAAACAGATTGGATGGAGGAATTCAAGCAGTGCTCAGAGACTATGCCTTACAGCAAATATTACTAAAAGTGGAAGTTTTAAACAATATTTACAACTATTGATCTTCAGAGGAAAACTGAGCTGTGTGTGTGATCCCATACTGTGTTGCTTTGGGCTAATAAATGAAAGTCTAACTCTGAGATAAACGAAAGAGCAACGCAAATTCTCATTGTCAGTAAAGAGTCATGACTATAGATGATCCAGACATACAAAAACACCAATAACATTGGCATTTTAAATGAAATGAATTGATTTCTTAACAGAATAACAGCAAAAATATCATAACCAAAATAGAAAAAAATAGCCAACCAAAACTTAGCATTAAAAATGTTTATAAAAGAAGACCCTCAAGCACACGTAGAGCCAAGGATAATATGGCAAGCAGACATGCTAATCTTTTTTTTTCCATTTTTTATTAGGTATTTAGCTCATTTACATTTACAATGCTATACCAAAAGTCCCCCACACCAACCCACCCCCACTCCCCTACCCACCCACTCCCCCTTTTTGGCCCTGGCGTTCCCCTGTACTGGGGCATATAAAGTTTGCAAGTCCAATGGGCCTCTCTTTACAGTGATGGCCGACTAGGCCATCTTTTGATACATATGCAGCTAGAGTCAAGAGCTCCGGGGTACTGGTTAGTTCATAATGTTGTTCCACCTATAGGGTTGCAGATCACTTTAGCTCCTTGGCTACTTTCTCTAGCTCCTCCATTGGGAGCCCTGTGATCCATCCAATAGCTGACTGTGAGCATCCACTTCTGTGTTTGCTAGGCCCCAGCATAGTCTCACAAGAGACAGCTACATCTGGGTCCTTTCAATAAAATCTTGCTAGTGTGTGCAATGGTGTCAGCGTTTGGATGCTGATTATGGGGTGGATCCCTGGATATGGCAGTCTCTACATGGTCCATCCTTTCATCTCAGCTCCAAACTTTGTCTCTGTAACTCCTTCCATGGGTGTTTTGTTCCCAATTCTAAGGAGGGGCATAGTGTCCACACTTCAGACTTCATTCTTCTTGAGTTTCATGTGTTTAGCAAATTGTATCTTATATCTTGGGTACCCTAGGTTTGGGGCTAATATCCACTTATCAGTGAGTACATATTGTGTGAGTTCCTTGGTGAATGTGTTACCTCACTCAGGATGATGCCCTCCAGGTCCATCCATTTGGCTAGGAATTTCATAAATTCATTCTTTTTAATAGCTGAGTAGTACTCCATTGTGTAGATGTACCACATTTTCTGTATCCATTCCCCTGTTGAGGGGCATCTGGGTTCTTTCCAGCTTCTGGCTATTATAAATAAGGCTGCTATGAACATAGTGGAGCATGTGTCCTTCTTACCAGTTGGGGCATCTTCTGGATATATGCCCAGGAGAGGTATTGCTGGATCCTCCGGTAGTACTATGTCCAATTTTCTGAGGAACCGCCAGACTGATATCCAGAGTGGTTGTACAAGCCTGCAATCCCACCAACAATGGAGGAGTGTTCCTCTTTCTCCACATCCTTGCCAGCATCTGCTGTCACCTAAATTTTTGATCTTAGCCATTCTGACTGGTGTGAGGTAGCATCTCAGGGTTGTTTTGATTTGCATTTCCCTGATGATTAAGGATGTTGAACATTTTTTCAGGTGTTTCTCTGCCATTTGGTATTCCTCAGGTGAGAATTCTTTGTTCAGTTCTGAGCCCCATTTTTTAATGGGGTTATTTGATTTTCTGAAGTCCACCTTCTTGAGTTCTTTATATATGTTGGATATTAGTCCCCTATCTGATTTAGGATAGGTAAAGATACTTTCCCAATCTGTTGGTGGTCTTTTTGTCTTACTGACGGTGTCTTTTGCCTTGCAGAAACTTTGGAGTTTCATTAGATACCATTTGTCAATTCTCGATCTTACAGTACAAGCCATTGCTGTTCTGTTCAGGAATTTTTCCCCTGTGCCCATATCTTCAAGGCTTTTCCCCACTTTCTCCTCTATAAGTTTCAGTGTCTCTATAAGTTGCAGTTTTTATCACAATTGCTCTGTAGTTTTTTTCTGTTATTATCCTTTGAAGGGCAGGATTCGTGGAGAGATAATGGGTGAATTTAGTTTTGTCGTGGAATACTTTGGTTTCTCCATCTATGGTAATTGAGAGTTTGGCTGGGAAGGTGCACAGTTATCTGGTGTTTGGACCTCCTCCTGGCTGAGGATGAAGGCCCAAAACAGGATCTTTCCCAGAAGCTGTGTTGCTTTGGCCAGGAAGGTGGCCGGTTGTCTGGAGCTGAAGATGGCGCCGCCTCAGAAGCTTTGTGGCTCTCGCCTGACCCAGAACCGGCTGGCCTCTGTATTCCACACCGTCACCCGTGCAGCCTGCCCTCCGCGGAGTCCTGGAGCCAAGGAGACTCCCGCTGCCGGGGCCTGAGGCACAAACCTCTCGGGCTGGGCGGACTCCTGTGCCAGCCATGCTAATCTTATTTCACCTTTTTAGATAATGAAGGTTAAAACATATCCAAAATACATTTCGGGTATTACATGATTCTGCTATTGCATATTATGTGAAAGCCGTGTTGTCAGTGAAATCCTAACAGTCTTTGGGTCTTTCCCAGGAAACGTGCCATTATGAAGGATGTTAGGAAGTTACATTACTGAGTGTTTCTGAAATGTTATTTGTCTTAGTCAGGGTTTCTATTCCTGCACAAACATGGCGAAGAAACAAGTTGGGGAGGAAAGGGTTTATTCAGCTTACACTTCCACTTTTCCTTTCATCAAAGGAAGTCAGGACTGGGACTCAAGTAGGTCAGAAAGCAGGAGCTGATGCAGAGGCCATGTAGGGATGTTACTTACTGGCTTGCTTCCCCTGGCTTGCTCAGCTTGCTTTCGTATAGAACCCAAGACTACCAACCCAGGGATGGTACCACCTACAAGGGGCCTTTCCCCTTGATCACTAATTGGGAAATCGCCTTACAGTTGTATCTCATGGAGGGATTTTTCTCAACTGAAGCTCCTTTCTCTGTGATAACTCCAGCCTGTGTCAACTTGACAAAAACCAGCCAGCACACTATTTAACTTAATGACATCCAACTGTATGTTGCTACTAAGTTCTTGGGTAACTTTAAATTTTTACCTAATGTTACATAATATACATAATATAGTTTTCACACCTATTATTTGCAATTATGAATGTCTTAGTTAGGGTTATTATTGTTATGATTAAATCCTGTGGGCAACAGTAAATAGGGAGGAGAGAATTTATTTGGTTTACACTTCCACATCACTGCTTATCAGTGGCAGAAGTGAAAACAGAACTGAAGCAGGGCAGGAACCTAGAGGCAGGAGCTGTTGCAGAACCCATAGAGGAGTGCTGGCTACTATCTTCTTTCACTGTTTTGTTGTTAACTCAGGACCAACCATCTAGAGGTGGTCCTACCCACAATGGCCTAGGCCATCCCAATCAATCAGTAATGAAGAAAATGTCCTACAGGGTTGCCTATAGCCTGATGTTATAGAGGCATTTTCTCAATTGCTGCTCCCTCCTCTCTGATGACTGTAGCTTGTGTCAAGTTGACATAAAACTAGCCAACACAGTGAAATTTAAACTAGGTTCCTTTCCTCAATTAGGGAGGTGAAGAGGGTGTTGCTAACTTCAAGTGGAAGAACTCATTTATCTTGCTTAATTATTTAAGATTTTTAAAATAGTATACATTATTCAATGTACTCAGGCGTTAACTACGTTTGCTCTTTTTATTAGTAATTTGCACCTTTTACACTGTCTTACAGCATGATGTTTTGGTCTTTAGTTTCCTGGAGCTTAATTTTTTTGAACTATGTAAAGTGGCAATCTAACATACTTTCCACAGAATCATAACAATAGTACAAATCATGTTTATTGGGTAGACTTGGCACTGATGTATGGTTTTTTATTAAGTAATAAATGTTATAGGACTTGATATAATACAATCATGTGTGACACATTGCTCTTTAAATGAAATTAGTTTGTTTATTGAGTAGAAATAATCTATAATCCAACATCCTCTTCCTCTGTGATTTGGCCTCATACATTCACAGGGTTTTCTTTGTAGGGCTATATTTGAACAAATGTGTTTCAAACATACACATACATGCCTCATTTTGGCTTTATTTTAGTTACTACATTGAACTTTTAATTAAATTAGAATATGTGAGGTAAAACTTTCATTATACAAGTCAGGAAAGAAATCTCTAGTAACAGAGAACTAGCAACTGGTAGGAAGCCAAAATGAATGAACATAAAAAGGCGGGTGATAAATTATGGTTTGATTCAAAACCTACCATCCATCAAAATTAGCCTTCACAGGCAGTCCGGATTTCTGGGTTCCACTGGACAGAGACCTTAATATGACCCATGCAGAGAGAAAGCTGAAAATTCAGATGCTCAAATAAACAAGAGGCTAAAGAACTGGGTTCCGAAGCCTTCAGACAGCCAGGAGTAGTGACAGCCTTAACAGAACGCTGCTGCTTAGATGGAAAAAAGGGCCCAGCTGCTGTCCATCTGCTCCTGCTTTACATTACTAAGGTGTGATGGGGGAGGATGTGATTGTCCCATATGGAGCTACCATCTGCTGCTTTGCCAGGGCAAGGAAGGGTCTGGATTAGAGGTCTAACTGGTTACACAAACCCAAGTCTTTTCAAAAAAGATTCAATGTAGCCTGAAAAGATGGAGACAACTGAGGTCATCCTGAAACTCAGTCTGGCCATTCTCACTAATGAACAGTACAGGCCCTCATGAATGATTAGACACCTGGTTAAATTCTTATTAGACCCTTGATGGTAGTTTTCAGATGCATTGATATCCTGTACCACCCAGCCCTACAGCAGGTATCTGCCACTACGGTCTTGAACACATTGAATCTCCCCACATCTTCTAACACTTGAAGGTGATGGATGCACTGTGTTTGAAAATCACTGTATATGGGTAACCAAAGTGTTTGTATAGTATCATCTTCTGGAGTTGCACTTCCCTTTCCTACAAAACCTAGGAAACTAAATCAATCAAGTTGTTAAGTTGTTCTTAACTTAAATTTTTTAAAATTGAATGAAATAATACTATGTGGAGATTAGGAAAGACCTAAACATATCATGAGGTCTCAGGAAATGATGGTTCTTTATTGTTATCATGGTCATCTTTATAAATTTGGGACAAATTAATAGAGATTATTCACCTTGAAATCCTTTGGGGCATATATTTATTAGTCTGCAAGAGCTACCCAATGTAAATTTGTAGGACTAAGTGGTTTAGGGAAGTGTTAAACAGCCTTTTGATAGGATCTCAGTGCTGCACATTAACTTCTCAGGTGCATTGCTGTTAGCTAAATCCTTCCCTTCAACAGATAAACAGCTTCTTGATATAATCTGCAGGCAGGTGTTCTCTGTGATCTTTCTGCTCCCACTTGAAGTACATCAAACATCTTTGAGAGCCTCTGTGGTTGTTTGTATGTCTTTTGTTTTCTAGATTAACAGGGAGACAATTAATAACTTAATGCCACTTCTTTGAAATTTGAAGATTTGAAATAATTTTTCTCCTGAGGAATATATTCAGAACATAAATGCAAAACCCTTTCCCATTTTCTATCACATCCTTGAATCACTAGAGTCCTGGACCCTGGAATAGGACAGCAAGGGAATGAAGAAAGGAAAGATACACAGACAGAGAAATGCTTGAATTGGGTGGTTTGTCCACTCTAATGGAAACATGTCTCTCAATATACACACATGGACAAGAGGAAGGATTTTTCAATCCCTCTGTACCGAGGAAAAGTTTTGCCATTCCCATTAGGCTGAAGCACAGAAGTCCTTGACATTACTCTGCTTGTGGTAACACATGCATTTACTCAGGATTTCACACAATCTCTACAGTTTTCTACATTAATAAATACTGGAAGTTGTGAGTTACAGTGAGAACATGAGTTGTAGTGCTTTTTTTTATTCCAAAACAATTAGGCTGGTATTTTAATAATATCTTTTAAAGTTTTTTTCCCAGAATTCTACAAATATTAATCTAATATTTATTCTAAATGAGTTTTCTTGAGGCATACAATACTAATATATTATCTTAGAGAATGTCAAATGTATCATGTTTTCACAGAATTCTGAATGCATATTACTTTCTGTGGACATCAATTTAGTCATAAAAAAGGGCAATTCTATGAAAATTTATCCAATCTTAATTATGAGCTTGGATCAAAAGCCTTCTAAAATGCTCCAAGAACAGGATTGAACTAACTCATCATGGCCTGCTTCATACAGGTGCTATGTTTGTGTCCTTACCTCCAGAATAGAAATTATCTGCATTTTAGAGATAAGGGACCTTGATGAGAGGATACTGCCTTGCACATGTGCAATATCGGAGTGTCAGGCTTAATGGCCCCATCACCCTTCATTGTAATCCACACAGAAGAAAACCTATATGCAATTGTTTCTCACTGACTTGTTCCACCTCACTTTTTTGGTTATTAGAATTTTAGTTTTTAAAGAAATGTAAACTGCTTTTTCCCTAAAGACAATAATAGTACTTTTTTGAGTGTCATTTTACATAAGCTGACAGGGTTGCTCATGAGAGTCTTCGGTTAAATCCTCACATACATAGTCCCCTTGAGCAGCCTGGGGCCTCAATGAATTCATTCTCAAGGCATATTGTCAATGGTCGATTTCCTATGTGTTACTCAGTAAATTATTTTTCTTGGTCAAGATTTGCTTTCCTCCAAGGCTAGATTCTTCAGGATGGATAATCAAGACTGATTATCTGCCCAGGAGACATTTCATGGCAAACAGTTCCCCATCACTTTCATGGCTTACAGTCCAAAGAAAGAACTTAAGCCATATCTTTCCCTTTGGTGTGGGAACCAGTGCCTGGAATGCCTGAAAACAAAATGGGCAACACCTCTGTTCAGTGAGGGGCTTGATTCTTCTTGGACCTATTCCTCAGTAAAGAAAGGTTAAACATAGTTTTCTAAACTTCATCAAATACCAGCATTTTTATGATTGTTATTATACAAGGACACCCTAATGTTGTTATTGCACTGATATGCAGAAATCACAAACTTCCATTTGCTATTACAATCATGAGTAATAGCAAGGGTTGTAAATTAGAATTCTGTTATAATCTCATATTTTTTATCAAAGTTCAATTAAGTCTTTCTCACTAGAAGGAGGATATACTATTTGTTGTAACTATTGGAGCTCTTTCACATGTCTTATGATTAGAGACTACATTAAAAAAGGTCTATGCAAATATCCTCCTGACTCACTCTCCACATGGGAAAGATAAGGACCTTCACACCTATGCAAATTTGCCTAGAAATGCTTTATCTCTGCTCTATGTATTTTGTTCTTTCTCATTTCTCTACTGAAAACATAAAATGTTACTGAGATAACATTTTAAGAAAAGATAATAATTTTACCTATGTATCAAGATTATTTCCAGCATAACATTAATTATGGAATTGTTTGGCCTTGCCTAGTAAATAAGAGCTCAAATCCTGTCTTAAATCTAAATTCTATCATTAATAACTGGGTAATAATTTAAATAAGAGTGATGGGAATGAAAAATTAGCATCCTTGCTTCAGGAGATTGAAATCTGTTGTTTCAAATCAGCTTTAGCTAATCACCTAAGCTAACCACTTCTCAGAATTTTTGTGAAGGTTAAGTCTGAACAACATGATTGGATTAAGATCTACCTAAGAGATTAATGAAACACAACTGTGATTGTGTCTACAATAGCATTTACAAACACCATTAGATCATCCAGACTTTGATATAACAATGGTTTAATCCATGCATTGATACAAATTAGTGCAGAAATGAGAGGCTAATGGATCTATGGAGGTAGAGGCTGCTTGGGAGAATGGATCAATAAGGAATCGTCTCGGCTACTGTATGTTGTCATAAACCTTTCCTGCTTTGGTTCGCCTGGGTTTGTTTGTTTGTTTTGTTGTTGGTGTTATTGATGTTGGATTTTCGTTGATTTTGAGACAGGGTCTCATGTACAACATGCTGGAATACACACACACACACACACACACACACACACACACACACTGGCCTTCAACTTCTGATCCTCCTGACTCTACTTTCTATGTGTTAGGATTATAGTTAGGGGCCATAATCTCCTTTACCATTCTCCTTTTATGATTCTGTTCTGCTTCTATCTGCTTCTAGGCCAACATATGGCCTGTTTCTCTAAGCCTTTCCCATCAGAATAAATCAAAACCTCTGAAACCATGAGCCAAAATAAAACTTTCTTCCATTTAGTTGTTAATATCAAGTGTTTTATTCATAGTGATTCACACAAAACTAATATATTTATATATACTTCCCCCCTCTTTCCCTATATTTTCCTTGAAAATAAAAATGGGAAATAGCAGTTTACTAAGCCAGTTTCAAGGGATTTTTATCTCAGTCAGTTATGAGTCTGTTCCAGTGACTAAAGGGATCTGTCTCAATGTATATCTAAATATGATGAAATATCTGACCACCTTCAATAAACTGGTATTTGAAAGAATACAATTACCCCAGTACAAAAAGGAATATATTGCATAACCCTAAATAATTCTGAGTCACCACAATTGCTGAAATTTCATGTAAGTATCATGATCAGGAGAATTTGGATACTGCAGAGATCTTGCTTTTCCAGCTTGTATTCAAAGGCTTCGCTGCCATTAAAAGGCAATTTAAGGATTCTGGTGCATTTTTGATGCAGTCAATTAAACATGAGATTGTTTTTGAAGAACAACACATAGTACAAACACAACACATGTAATTGCCTTTTAAGATTTGGGATTTTCTTATGATGTTAATTGGTTTGTTTAGAAAGCACAATCTCTTTGCTGTGAAGCATCAACAAAGAGTCCAACCGTGGCAATGGATTTCAGGTGATATTTTCCATGGTTACATTGCAAAAAAGACTATGATAAACATGTTTCACTATAGTGACTTACTTCTCTAAGCTAAGTAGCAGTATATACTTTTGGCAAATGTATAAGGTAAAATTATGCACCTGCAGCTTTTCTGAATGAAGTTTGTAGAATGGCCCTGTAATTGACAGGGCAGCCTGTATTGACAATCATTCAGTTTCTCAGCCAAGTATGTTGCAGAGACAGATCACAACTCATTTCAATGCTTTTTATCAATGTTTCCTCTGTAGCCTAATGAGATAAAAATCATCCTTAATAAATTATTTTGCAAAGAGAACCTATATGATCAAGTATTGTGATGCCATGAACAATTATTGGTCTAAGATGTCAGACTGAATCAGGGCAATGTCACAAGCACAGATGTCTATGAAAGTGCTCGGGTGCCCGATTTGTTAATTGTCTGGTTACAGTAGCTGCTGGGGGCCCCATGGTTCTAAGCATGCTGGCTGTTAAAACACAAGAACTCTGGATCACTTGCTGAGCAAGGATAAGTGTGAAAATGTAAGCAGAACAGAATGATGAGAGTATCAAGCATACAGGTCAGGAAGAGTGTATGAAGCGACTGACCAGAAAAATACAACGTGAAATATGAGAAACAGGCGGGAAGATAGGTTTTACTGTTCTTGATTCAAAGACAAACCATAATCCATTGAAAGGATCCTAACAACACAATGTCTGCGTACAAGTGGCACAAAGTAGGGTGTTAGCTATGACATGGACATGCCTGGGAAGATGGGTGAGGGAATGTGGGGAATTTTAGCTCTCTCTTGTGTTCTGTCTGAGGATTGATAAGAGAGAAAGATGAGAAGAATTACTTAATGTGGACATCACTCAGATCTGGCAGTTAGCGAGTCTAACTCAGTATAGATCGCGGGATCGAGGTCAGAGGTTGAAAGCTGAAGAGCACAAGGATCAGCTGAGGTCTGCTTCGTCAGGATTGAGCTGATGTCTCCCAGTCCTTTGCAGGGCAGGAGCTCATCATTGATTCACCTTTCCCTGTTTCCTGACTCAGCAATAGAAGAAATTCAGGACTAAGTCAGCACCCATTTGTCTGATGAATAATTGCCAGTATCTGTGCAGGTCAAATCAGCAAAAACTTCTCACCACTGGGCATATGTCCAAATAGGAGAAATCAGTATATTAAAAAGACACCTGACTACATGTGCCCGTTGCAGTCCTTTTGAACCAACCAAAATTGGGGATCAAATGAGGTGCCCTGCAACAGGTGAATGGATAAAGAAAATGTGGCATAGATACAACAGAATATTATTCTTATTTAATATGAATAGACTCCTGTCATTTACGGCAATATGGATGGTGCTGAAAAACATAATATTAAATGAAACAAGGCAAATGCCAAAAGATCCCATATCCCACATGCTACCTATCAAATGTATGAACTAAAATAACTTGATTACACAAAAGTAGAGTGGGATAGTGGTCATTGAAGGTAGAGGAATACAGAGAGCTGAGAAGAGAAAAAGACTGATAAAGCCTACCAAAAAATAGCTTGGTAAGGATTACTTCTATTGTATGGATAGAGATGGTAAAAGTAGTTTTGCTTGACTCTTCTAGTTGTTGACAACTTATTTATGGAACCTGAATATTCAAATTACATCAGAAAGGCCAAATGTGAAATAAAATTCAATAAAAATTAAAAGGAAAGATGGCCCTTTATATTAAATTACAAAATAAGCAGTGGATTTCCATTAAAAAAGTGACAGCATTTTTCTAGTTCTCAGGTACCCACATCCATTTAGTCATCCTTCATTGGTCAGGTGGCAGAGGCTTTTGCTTGTCTTTTAATACCCAGTACCCCTGTTGGTTAAAGATCTAGGAAAACCTGGCTTTTATCTAAGGTTTCAGGACTCTGTCTGTCTGTCTCTGTCTGTCTGTCTGTCTGTCTGTCTGTCTGTCCCTGCCTCTCTCTCTGCCTCTCTCTCTCTCTCTGTCTCTCTCTGTCTGTCTGTCTGTCTGTCTCTCTCTGTCTCTCTGTCTCTGTCTCTCTCTGTCTCTCTGTCTCTCTGTCTCTCTCTCTCTCTCTCTCTCTCTCTCTCATGCATACACACAGTTTTGACAGAGGAGATACCGTAGAATATAATGGAATAGCTGTTTAAGAGCTATTAGAAGCAGAGCAAAATTTAGTCAACCAATACAAATTACTGCCTTGATTTTGGTAGATCAGAAATCTTACATATGTTTTGCAGGGCTAAAACCAATGTGCGTATGGGGCTGTATTTCTGTCTAGAGAGGTTGGACAGAAGAGTGCATGCACCTTCAAGGTGACCACATGCATAGTGATGAATCCTTTTATTCTCAAAGCCAAGAAATGTGGCAATATTCTTGGTATTCTGTGGTTAAAAAGTATCCTTGGTTTTGAAAGACTCCTGGGATGAAAACTGGGTTCAGCCAGTTACACAAGGTAATCTTTCTACCTGCCAAATCTTATTTCAGTCATATTTGTAAAACCTCCTATTCTTTCTCATCTTTTTGTATTTTTTATTTATTAGGTATTTTCTTCATTTATATTTCAAATGCTATCCCAAAAGTCCCCCATATCCTCCCCCCCCACTCCCCTACCCACCCACTCTCACTTCTTGACCCTGGCATTCCCCTGTACAGAGGCATATAAAGTTTGCAAGACCAAGGGGTCTCTCTTTCCACTGATGGCTGACTAGGCCATCTTCTGATACATATGCAGCTAGAGACAAGAGCTCCAGGGGGTACTGGTTACTTCATATTGTTGTTCTACCTATAGGGTTGCAGACCCCTTTAGCTCCTTGGGTACTTTCTCTAGCTCCTCCATTGGGGGCCCTGTGATCCATCCAATAGCTGACTGTGAGCATCCACTTCTGTGTTTGCTAGGCCCCGGCATAGTCTCACAAGAGACAGCTATATCAGGGTCCTTTCAGCAAATCTTGCTAGTGTATGCAATGGTGTCAGCGTTTGGAGGCTGATTATGGGATGGATCCCCAGGTATGGCAGTCTCTAGATGGTCCATCCTTTCGTCTCAGCTCCAAACTTTGTCTCTGTAACTCCTTCCATGGATGTTTTGTTCCCATTTCTAAAAAGGGGCAAAGTGTCCACACTTTGGTCTTCATTCTTCTTGAGTTTCATGTGTTTTGCAAATTCAAAACCTCCTTTTCACGTAGGAAGCAGGCACAGGTGCTGTGGCTGAGGAAATGAATATCTTAGAGACTATTATTTTATTACTACAGATATGACAATCATGTTACCCTGAAGATGGTCTTGAAAATATTACCAGTACATGAGAATCTGAATCACAAATAATTGTGCAGACTGAAGTTTCATAGTAGCTCTTGCCTGCCTCGTGCCATGTTCATTTTTCTATTAAAATATATACATCAGCCCCTGTTAAGTAATGTGAAATATGTAGTTAAAATCATTACCTCAACAGCCATACTGAAGTGTACAATTCCTCTACTCTTGGTTTATTTCGTTCCAAGCATAGTACCCAAAGCTCTAGCCAGTATACAATGGTTACCCCCTAACGTGTTCAATGCACAATGTTCTCAACTTAAACTTTCATTAAATTGTGTGGTGGTTTGAATGAGGTGTTTCCATAGTCTCAGACATCTGAACGCTTGGTTCCATGTTGGGTTGTTTAGGACATGTGTGACCTTACTAGAGGAAGTGCATCACTGGGAGTGGGTTATGAGTATTCTAAGATTCAGATCGATTCTAGTTTTCTGTCTCCTGTATATTTATGGTTTGAAGATGTGAATTCCCAACTTCCTGTTCCTGCCACTTCCCCATCATAAAGTAATGTTATCCCCCTGGAACTGTAGGCAAAATAAACTTCTCATTTTGTTAATTTTATCACTAGCACAGTGAAAAAAAAAAAAAGAAAAAAAAGAAAAAACCCTAAATTGTACCACTTATTCAGAATCGGTATAACTTTGATGCCTCTGTAAAGTAAAAAATGTAAGCAGTGACAATTAATAACAGGAAAGTCAAACATTCAGTGAGAACTAACAGGAGGATGCTTGGGGTGGTTGCAGTGATAATAGAAAGCAGACACACTCTATACCAGGGCTGGAAGCATAGTCTTTACCAGGATTCTCCCCAGGATCCGAAGCTGCTTTACCAGGAAAAAATGAGCTTAGGCGTATGTCGTTCTCTGTAAAGAAAAGCATTTCACATGACTTTCACAAAGATGCTAGTATTTTCCTTCAGAAAAGTGCTTTGAGTTTGTGCATTTGCTTTTCTTGATTGGCTTCTTCCAATTTTCTGCCTCAACTCCACACTCATTTTCAGTCTCTCCTTTGGTCATCATGTACCATATAGAGAACTCTGTGGGCTATGGGGGTCAGAACTGAGGTCACTGCACTGGAGAGGTGACTATGAATAAAATAAGTTTAAAACACAGGAGGTCTTAAGTTACACAGTGTGCCTGGCAGTGACCTAAACTATCTACTGAGTGAGGCACAGTAAGGGGGAAATGTGTCTATGGCATCCTCTTGATGCTATTGGTGTTAATGTTCCTGAGCTTACAGAGACAAGAGTGTTCCTCAAGCAGAAGACTGTTCATTGTTCCTTCCATAGCTTAGCTCAGAGCCAGTACTGACTCACACTAAAGGACAGGTAAATATGCTTCCCACAGAATCCCCTTAAGGAACTACAGTGCTGAAAAAGAATCGTGCAGAGAAGTCCTTTCAGAACAAGCTCTCTCTTTCTACATTTATTTCAGCAACAAAAATTCAATTTGCTTGAGCTGTGTGGAGACAGGAATTGACCCGCTCTCTAGAACAAAGTGCAGCAATTTGACAATATAGTTTTAAAGGGGCCTTCTGATGCTTTGCTTGGTAGAAAGAATTCATCATTTATTCTTGTCCTGTAATTATAGAATTAATAAAGAAGACTGAGTATGCCTCTGAGTATTTGACTATTAGGGCATTGAGGCTATCCTGATGTCTGAGAAATGGCCCTGCCCTGCTTTGGAATAGCATCAGAAGCACCAGATGTATAGTAAGCTGCGCTTGCCATCAACTGAGATACTGAGGTATAATAATAACTGCAGTCATTATCCTTGCATACAATTTTGCATGAGGAGAGCACAATATGGATTTCAGTTCCGTATAAAAGGCGGACTACCTGATGTCTGAAATCAATGGATGTCAGAAGAGCCTAGACATTGGGTGATGTGCATGAATAATTGAAGACCGACTTGTTAACTGCAGAAGTGAAGTTGGCCGCACAGAGAGAAGCCATTGTCAATTGCCAGCAATTTACTATGTTTTTGAAAACCACAGGCAGCAATTTACAGAAGAGATTAGGCCAGTTACTGTATGTGGGTGGCATTTTCTTGATTTAAGATGTCAATCTGGAAAGCTGTAAAGTGACAGCTGGAGTTGGGAATGAGGTGATAAAGTTTATCGAGGAACTGCTTTTCCCTGAGCATGCCTATATTTCTATGTGGGATGCCCCTGAGCCCGCATCCCCTGCTGTGCCTAGCTGCTGTATGCAGATGAGCATTGTCACAGAAGGGTGATCTATTCACTTTCAGAAACATTAAGCACCTTTGGAACACTAGGTGTTCTAATGCAGAGCTTTTATGAGGGGGAGGTGTTCAGATTTTATTTCTTGAAAAAGAAATCACTGTCCATATTTCTTCAATCCTGTGCCATCGTGGGCAGGGCGGGGGTATCATTACTTGCACCCCCTATCAAGAGCTTACTTGACAATTTTTCATAAGAAAATGATTAAGGGAAAATCTCCTTTTTATTAGTGTAATCTCTCTCCACTTATTCTCCCCATTGGTGTTAAGTCAGTAAAAATAATTTCTTCATATTGAATTCTTCATGCTTGAAAGTAGGTTCAGCCCTCCAGAGAATTTGTAACCCTGGGGATGGTGAGGGTTGACTTGTGGTGGATGAATATTCATGAGATGCAGCACTTCATAACTTATACACAATAAAATGTGGCCCATAATGAACCATTTTTAGAGTTTACCAAAAATGGATTTTTTTTGATATACTTTGAAATTTATTCTCAGTATTTACATTCATTTAATTTATCATCTTTTCTAGAGAATATTTTTGGAAGCTTAGATCTTGCAAATCTTCCTATTTAAAGTCTCTTGTGTCAATGCCCTTTTTGAAAATGGAGTTTGGCTTTCCATGAGAAACTTTTCAACAATTCTAGCAATGTGGTATCCTTACCAATTAAATCAGTCTGAAAATTAAGACATACATGTTAAGTTATAGCTCCTCCCTAAAATCAGGCCACATCCCCTGCAGGGTTGGTAAGAAAATCATACTATGGCCTTGGAATAGTTCACTTCCCTTTAGAAACCCTGTGAAGCCCAGCCTTCCAGATTCCCAGACCCAATGAAGGCTTTAATTCCTACATCTGTGAGTTTGCCATACCCTAGGCTAGCCATTCTCAGTCTGAGGGTTGTGACCCCATTTGATGTGGCCAAGAGACGCTTTCAGGGGAGATGCCTGAGACCGTGGGAAAACACAGGTTTTTAACAATTTATAACAGTAGCAAAACTACAGTTATGAAGTAGCAACAAAAATAATTTTATGTTTAGGAATCACTACAACATGAACAACTGTATGAAAGGGTTTCAGCATTAAGAAGGTTGAGAATCACTGCTCTGGAATCTTAGAACAGAAAGCAATCTCCTTTGTGATTTGGAACCTAAGTACCTTTTCATTTGGCACCCATCCTGGCTTCCTGTACCCTTAAGGCTTTAATCTACTAATAAAGCTCTCCTGAGGGGTTATGAGAATCAGTTCCTTTCTATCAAATCCATAATTATCTTTCTTCATTTAAAACAATATGTCCACTCTTTTTTGTTTGTAAACTCATGAGTTGGGTCTAGGCACTCCTTTACAAAATAATGGTGACTCTCCTGTTTTGTCTTGATATTACTCTCTCAGAATTTTGTTCTCAAAATTGAGGGTGGGGAGGAAAAAGATCAATGTGTGTATGTTTGTGTGTGTGTGTGTGTGTGTGTGTGTGTGTGTGTGTGTGTGCATGTGTGTGAGAGAGAGATCTCAAACATTAAAGCAAAATATAAATGTTTAATAATTAAACATAAAGAGTAAAGGTTGAACTGCTTAATATTAATTAAGCATTAGATTATGATTCTTGCTTTATTCACAGGTTTGTCAATAAACTATAAAGATTAACACAATGAAAGTTCACTTGAAAGGAGCATTTGAATACATTATGTTGAAGACACACAAATGTGATGTGGCTAGCCTGGATTTAAGGAATTTCTTTTGGGAACACAAATACTCTTCCCACTTCGAGCAGATTCAAGTTATTCTACCTGATAGTTTTAGATGTGTTGCTTTGGAAAGACAATAGGCAATTTGATTCAACTTTTCCAAGATGTTCTTTATGTAGTAGTATTGGGCATTTGTAATGAAGGCCTTGAAGAATGGAATCTAATTACTTTAAGCCTTACTATAAAAATAACAAATATATATATATATATATATATATATATATATATATATATATATGTATGTATAGGTATATATATATATAAAGTTTTTTTTTTCAGAAAGGAAGTTTGAAAAGAGCTGGAAATAAATTTCTAAGGCTGAAATATTGAAGGTTTATACTCTAAGCTTGCTGCTTCGCTCGGCTCTAATGATTTCAACTTGATCTATGTTTTACTCTTACAAGCTCCCTAATTTATTTTTCACCGGATCATTGAAAACTCCACATACTTTATTAGGAGGATCACGCAGAGGCCCTTTATTATTAGTTTGCATTTATATTGTATTTTCCTTCCCGTAGCTCTGGCTGTTTTACAGTACATGACAGAAGCCGTCAAAACACTTTGTCAGGCCTGTGAGGTGAGAAATAATGTTGGAATGTGCTAGAGGCATGTTGCTTATTGGAAAATGCCCAATCTCTACGTAATTTGTAAAGAATATACTTTAGGACTTTCTTTTATTTTGACTCTCTTAAACATTTCCCTCTCTTACCCACCATATTTACTGAGCATTTAGTCCATGAAGCTGCTGATAAGATGAAGAAGGCTTCCCAGATATTAAGTAAGGCTATCTTACCTCAGATGGGTGCAAGGGTGGGGTCAGAGGCATGAGATCTGAAAAATCAATAGCCACCAAAAGCCATCTGGGCTAGTGGTTTCTGGGTCCTTCCTTAGGGAACTCAGATGATAAATTTCCCAGACAAAAGAGAGCAAGTTTTTTGAAAGGAATTTATTACAGGTTCTCAGAGAAGAACTTTCAAGACAGCAAGCAGCTGTGGCAAGCGCGGTCGTAAGCTATGGGTCCCCGGCTTTCCATCTGCGGGGATTTTAAGGCCAGATGGTCCACCTATAAGTTGTTCCTGTACCTCAGTTTTAGCCTTACAGTATTCAGCTTGGAGGAAGTGCTGCTAGGGCTATATAAAAGGAAAGGAAAGAAAGCAAGAAACCTGAGCAGGAGCCAAAACCCTCAAATACTTCGGGCATTAAAAAGACCGACAAGGACAGAATCAAGAACATTTGCAACTTACAGCCAAGGTCAAGAGCCTGAGCTGTGACTTTGGATTTGAGATCCGTGTCTGATCTGTTTAATCTCCCCTTGTCATCAGTGTTATTGTACACACTAAAAATAAAAGAGAATAAAAAAGTTAAAAATAATTTGCTCTTGCTCTGGGAGAACAGATGTAATATATAAATAAATAAAGACAACATAATGTATTGTGACGTGGTGGCAAGATAAAAATGTAAGACAAGGCTTTAAGGCATTGGTTATCAACAAGTAGGTAACAACCCCTCCAGCAGTTAAACCAAGGTTCACAGGAGTTACCTAGGACCATCAGAAAACATACATGTTTACATGACGATTCATAACAGCAGCAAAGTTACAGTTATGAAGTAGCAGCAAACATAATTTTATGTTGGGGTCACCACAATATAAAGAACTGTATTAAAGGCTCACAGCATTAGGACAATTGAGAACCACTGCCTTAAAATAACATAATCGCAGAAAATGCATGACTCGGCATTGCTAGTTTGTTTGTTTGTAGCTGTCTCTTGTGAGGCTATGCTGGGGCCTGGCAAACACAGAAATGGATGCTCACAGTCAACTATTGGATGGAGCACAGGGCCCCAATGGAGGAGCTAGAGAAAGTACCCAAGGAGCTAAAGGGGTCTGCAACCCTATAGGTGGAACAACAATATGAACTACCCAGTACCCCGTGGAGCTCCTGTCTCTAGCTGCATATGTATCAGAAGATGGCCTAGTTGGCCATCAGTGGAAAGAGAGGCCCATTGGTCTTGCAAACTTTATATGCCCCAGTACAGGGGAATGCCAGGGTCAAGAAGTGAGAGTGGGTGGGTCGGGGAGTTGGGGGGAGAGGAGGGTATGGGGGACTTTTGGGATAGCATTTGAAATGTAAATGAAGAAAATACCTAAAAAAAAAAAAAAAAGAGTATAATTAAGGGCTGGAGGGATGGCTTAGTGGTTAAGAGCACTGACTGCTCTTCTGAAGGTCCTGAGTTCAGATCCCACAGCCATTATAGATGGTGGCCCACAGCCATCTGTAATAAGATCTGATGCCTTCTTCTGGTGTGTCTGAAAACAGCTACAGTATACGATGGATCACAGGGCTCCCAATGGAGGAGCTAGAGAAAGTACCTAAGGAGCTAAAGGGATCTGCAACCCTATAGGTAGAACTACAATATGAACTAGTCATTACCCCCCGGAGGTCATGTCTCTAGCTACACATGTATCAGAAGATGGCCCAGTTGGCCATCAGTGGAAAGAGAGGCCCATTGGTCCTGCAAACTTTATATGCCTCAGTACAGGGGAACTCCAGGGCCAAGAAGTGGGAGTGGGTGGGTAGGGAGTAGGTGGGGAAGGATGTGGGGGACTTTTGGGATAGCATTGGAAATGTAAATGAAGAAAATACCTAATTAAAAAAAAGTGTACTTACATATAATAAATAAATAAACCTTTTTAAAAAAATACAACTCAGAAATGAGCAAGTAAAAGAGAGATAGGGGAAGACAGAGTCTGTGTCCTCACCAGCCTGAGGTTTTCATGGGTGACATGGTCCCAGAATTGCATTATTCAAGTAATTTTTTTTAATTTAGTTTTTTACATTTTTCTGAACTTAGTTGATTTTAGGTATCTATATACATGTGAGATAAAATATTTTTTTTTCTGAGACTGGCTTAGATTATCCAGTTTGATTATCTCTCCAACTGCATACAATTGTGAGTAGATGGCATTCCTTCATTCTTTATGGCTGGAAAATAAAATCACATTTTCTTTACCCATTATTCTACTGGTAAATACCTAGCTTGGTTCCATGATGTAGCTATTGTGAAGAGTTTTGTAAAAAGCACTGATGTACAAGCATTTTTGTAACATATTGACTTGCAGTCCTTTTGGTACATACTCAGTAATAATACAAATGAGTCAAATGGAAGAAATCCTTTCATTTTTTTGAAGTACGTTCATCCAAACTTCCAGAACAGATGGAATGGTTTACATGCCCACCAGCAGAGTCTATGAGAATTTTCATTTACCTATTCTCTCACCAACATTTGCTAATGTGTTACTAATGACTGCCATTCTGATTGGGGTAAGATGTAAACTCAATGAAGTTTTGATCAGCATTTCTCCTAAATATTTTGGGGTGGATTGACCATATTTATTTCATCTACTGAGAACTGCTTGTGCCTTTCATTAATCTATGTGTTAATTTCAGTGTTTAGTTTATTACTGAGTTTTTAAGAGCCTTCATATAGTCTAGGCATTACTCCTCAGCTTTGCAATGTAGGCAGGATTAGTTAAATTATGGCCTTCCCTGCCTGAATTTCCTCTCTAGCATCTCTAAGCTTCTTTGGAAGTACAGGGTGGCAGCTCCAACTTTCTCATCATGTAGTTTGTTACTCTAGCAACCAATGTTCATTATGAAGCTGTGTAGCTCCACCCTACTCCCAAAAGTCATTTCAGTAACAAACTCAACTATAATTAAAAGGAATGCTTTATTAACAGCAAAAAAACATTACTATCACTCAGGAGATCCCTAGGGTCTTAGAAACTCTGTTCAAGGGATGGGATAACACACCAAACAAGCACACACACTTTAATTATTCTACACTAATCATAGCATCTTTAATTACTAACACATTGAATAAAGAACTTTTGGAGCACCTTGACAGTAGATGCTGAGGTCAAACCTGAATGAGACCATCTCTGAATACAAAGAAGTTAAAGCTAAGTAAGAAGGCAGAACATGCAGACCAATTGGATCCCAAGCAGGTTTGCCTCAGGAGTTTCTGTTCCACTAGCCTCAATCCTGCATAGAAAGCATTCCAGCTACTATTAGATAGGAAAATAGAATATTATATAAACAATTTCACCATGGCTAGACAAGTGATACCAGATAATGTTCAACCTGGAATGATCTCTCCAAGGCTAAGATTATATTTATTATTTACAGCTACCACATAAAAGAGACACAACAGTCAAAGAACAAAAAGCAAAACAAGACAGATATATTACTGTTTAATACCTGATTCTCTTCCATGATAGTGGTTTTCTGTTTTATATAAGCAGAAAAAAAAAACTTCATATTTCCTAGATTTATGAATAAACACAAGTTTGTAGCAATGCCTGGCACCAAGGCTACATCAAAAAAGATGACATGAAGATTTAGCATATTAACCCTGTGAGTTCATGCATGAGGGTCTGTTGTCCTAACTCATCATTCATATTTCCAGATTTCAGGAAGTCTTTATCTTAAAATGTATGGAAAAAAACATATTTCCACAGCTTAGGGACTAGGTTTTAGAATGCTGGCCACCCCACTTGCTGTATTCATTAATCACCCATAGCACAAAACCTTGAATTTCCTGTAACTTCACCCACTTTTTCTCATTTTGGTAGTGAAGATTAATGGATGCTAGGCTCCATATTGAATAAGTATCAGGCCGATATACCTAGTAATATTCAGGCGATGCTATGCTGGCAGATGAACAGACTGACTGTCACCTGCATCTCATTGTGCAGTTGCATGGTATCTATTTAACTTTACTGAATATAACTTGACAATTTCCAAGCTGCATCACTTGCCTTAACAGATACATAGAAGTGTTCAAGCTGATACAGACTCTGTAGCTTAAAGAAGTTGTAAAGAGATGTTTTACTTGTAAAGATCTTTCTAACTCTTGATAAATTACTGAAAAGCTTGTTTATGTGGCCAAAAAGTAGTTAACATCATTCCTGAATAAATATGAATAAACTGAGGGCCAGACTTGAAGTGTTGAGAGGATATGATAAATATTGTGGGGCAGGAAAAACTACTTTTCCTTCTGCCAGACTTGATTCATTGATTTGGCCCCCTGCAAATAAAAGTTTATCATAAGACAACTATACAAATGCATTTATTTTAGCTTTTGTAAGGAAATGAAGTTCTCAAGAATTCCTAAGGTCTTGGTTTGATGAAGAGTTTGCAGTCACAGAAATGCAAAAGGGTGTAGAAGTATGATGTGTTATTGATAATGATGGCAGGAGGAAGTTACTTAGCAAGGCCAGTGTTCTAGTTTTATTCCTGTTACTGTGATAAGTTTCCACATGAAAAGCAACTTAAGGAAGAAAGGATTTATCTGACTTAAAAATCTCTGGTCATAGACTACAAGTTTAGGTGAGACAGATTTTAAGCATGTATCACATCCATAAAATCAGAAGCAGAGAGAAATACATGCATGTGCAGTTGATACATACATGTGCTTTACCTACTCTTACACAGACCAAGGACCCATGCATAGGTAATGTTGCCACGCACAGTGGGCTTGGAATTCACACATCAACTAACTTCATTAAGATCCTCACAAATAAGACCAGCCTAATAGAGATAACGCCTCATTTTGTTATCTGACTTAGCTATAGCCCCAACAAGCCAAATTTGGCCACTTCTCCTCACTACAACTTTTGGTAGAGCTAAATTGATAGTGAAAATCATAAAAAGGAGGTTTGATCAACTTAGCCACATTGGGGGGGAAGGACAAAGAAATTCTCCCTTTTCTATATTTGCAGTCCTGCAATGATGCAGGATTTAAATAGAAAGTAAGAGGTGTGTATAATTAAGCATTAAGGCCAAGTCCCTTGTAGACTACCACCTCAACTCTAAGTCAGTCTCTCCTATATCATTGCTAACTTGTAAAATTGCTAACTTAAAAAAAATTGTAAATCTTTCTTCAGAACACAAGTCTTCTGGCTGCTCTCAATTCCTCAGTCATTTCTTCTCCCCAGCAGAAAATTACTGGAGAAATTCTAATTTGGGGGTATCTACTTTTTCTTGTAGTCTGACAGCCAAACAGGGAAGAAAAAGCATCAATTCCAAGTATATTCACAACTTCCAGACAGGTCAGTTACAGATGAAACTTCCTGAGTGTTTCTAGGTTTTGTCAGTTTGGCAAATAAACAACTATTAAAGTCAGTTAATTGAGATCCTTCTGCCCCTAAGTTTTCCAAAATAACAGTGTTTCTTTTCCCGGTTCCACATCTCACATAAAAGGTTTTAATGCCCAGGTACAGGAGGAGGTCACTCCTGTGCATTCCCTTTCTCAATTCCCTTCAGCTTAAAATACACAACAGGCTTGCTACACTGCTGTTTCTTGGGCTGATATGTTAACTTCTACCCTGGCCCATCACCAATACTGATTATTCTGGTAGTACCTTTATTGGTCAATTCAAGGATGCCGGGGGAAATTCTAAATACTTTACAACTTATACCTTTGATATAGGCTCATGTTAGATTCAGATACCCCCATAGGAGGCAATTGTTCTTCATCTGTGTCTAATCTGTGAGACCTGATAGGCAGTCATGTTATGTCTAGGAGAGAAGAGAGTGTGAAATAACCCCATTTTCCTCCTAAAACTAAAAATATAATTGTCTTAAACTCTTCCTCCTCTAGTCTCCTTCCACATTCTATAAGTAGAGTCCTTTTTCTTTCTGCTAAGAAAGATGTTAATGATATGATTAACATATTCAACAATGGCCCAGGAAAGGCTGACATTTCCCAAAGCTTTTTGGTCAAGGACTAAAGTAATGAAAATTGCCAGTTATTCAGGTCAAAATCATAAATGCTTTAAATTCACTTCTGCCTGAAAGGCCAGGTAAATTAAAGGACAATGGAGGGCTGGTCTGATTGTAGGGAACCTGAGAGCTCTTTGGAGTGGCTGAAACTAAGAATGCTCGCATTAATTCCAGCCAGCTTCCTGGTATCGATTAAGAAGTCATTGCAAGTGCTCATTTGTGGGCAAATTAAGAGAGAAGTCCTTTTCAGAAGGTCATTTACAACCTTCTTTTTAATTAATATCACTGCCTCGAAGATGTGCAGTTAAATTAGTCCATTAATTATGAAAGTCTTCTTTCTGAAGAATAGGAAATGATAATTTATTTAATATCAGAACCAGGTGTCCCATAAAGCCCCTTCTTCTGACATTCTACTCGAAAGATCTGGAGTTTGAAATTTGTGCAGAATGGGTGTGTACAACCTAAGCAGATCTGTTTTGTTGTCTATAAATATTTTCTAAAATGACAAATATATTATGCTGGTATTCTGACTAAACTCTACCCATACTCTTCCCCACTGTTACCTGGCAACAGCCAGGTAGGTCTGGCCCACTATAAAAGGGACTGCTTGCCCCTCCTCTCTCTCTTACTCTTGCTCCTGCTTCTCTCCCCTGCTCTCCCTTTCTCCCCATTCCCTTCCCTCATCTCTCCACATGGTCATGGCCAGCCTTTACTTCTCTACTGTCTCCTTCTCTCTGCCTTTCTCCCTGCCTCTGCTACTCTCTTAACCACCCCCCCATGCCCTATATAAACTCTATTCTCTCTATTATACCATCATGTGGCTGGTCTCTTGGGGGAAGGGATGCTGAGGCATGCTTTCCTCCCATACCTCACCACACCCTGATAGATCCTATCTTATAGCTCTTTATTTTTTTTTTTATAATCACAACATATTAAATTGTACCAAAGGGGGACAGATCTGCCTTCTCCCAAATACCAATCAAAAATAAACTGGAATTTTAATAGTTATTCCTTTTGGGAAGAACTTAATTTTTTAATATCATTTTCAATTAAAATATAATTACATTAATTCCTCTACCCTCTCCTCCCTCTAAGTATTCTCGCAACCCTCCCCTTATTTCATCTCAAATTTATAGCCTCTCTTTCCTATTGTAACCTATATCTATAAATGCATTAAAATATAAATACATACTTTTACTAAGCCTAGTATAGTCTTCTTAAATTAGTCCTTGTTTAAAAAATCCTTATGCATCATAATAAAGTTTTTTATATCACATAAATATTTTAAACACAATGTTTTTGCAAAGCATAATACTTTAAAACTATTTGTAGGCAGGTCCAATGAAATCTTTACCAAGTTGCCCCCTGTGATCTGAGCACATTGATGGCAGAGAAAATAATACAAGTTCCCTTAAATCTGTATGAATGATTAGGATACGCCAAATAGTGAGATGATAATCTTAAAAACAGTGGTCAGGAAGCAACTGTCTTGGAAAATCAATATTGTTGTTATATTCTTCTGTGTAGTAAGACTAGGTATTTCTAATTAGCACAGTATAAGATCAAATCAATACTATGGTTAATTAATATATTACAAGTTTCTAAAGATATTATTTTATGTATCTAAGCTAATTGTTTACAAAACTGTTATAAAATTTATACATATATTTTGGTTATGGGCCTAACCTTCAAGGACTGAGCAATCTCTTAGGACTCTTTTCCTCCTAATGGGGTCCTGTGTTAAACTTTAATATGATAGATTTTGTTTCGCTTTATTATATTTTACTTTGTCATGTTTAGTTGCTATCACTTAGAAGCAAAAAATGAATATATATATATATATATATACATATAATTATATACGGCATTTATATTTTTGTAACTTCTCCTATAAGCACTACTGCATACACAAAATGTTCAATACAGAATATATTCCATTGCAACAATACCACAAATCACAATTTTTAAGATTGCTATCTAGTGCTACTTTGGTTTGATATTTCAAAGCATGCCACATTCAGCCCAAGTTAATCCATCAAGACTCATTCAGGCACCCATTAATTCACTTAACAGTTGTCATGGTATGCTGGGCATTGTGCATTATGAATGGTAAGATTTTCTAGAAAAAGCTGGAGCCACAAATTGGGTTCCCACTAGTTCTGTGCAAGCACTTGTCTCATAATTTTGTGAATAAACTTTACTTTAGAGAATATTTCAACTTGTAGCAAATCCACATAGATATTACAGAGTTTTCATGTATTCTGTCCATACAATCAATGTGCAGTCTGCCTCATTAGTAAAGGCTTCATTACAGGGGTGTATTTGTCAAAAAAGACAAAGTTACATTGGCACATCATCATACCCCAAAACAATAGCACATATTAGAATTTTTTTCTAATTAGAGTTCATTGTAACTGGTTTACTTTACATTAGACTTTACTATAATTAGTTTACACTAGAGTTTGTTCATGGCATTCTATACTCCATTGGTTTTACCAATGTAAAATGTAATTACAGCAGCAAGCAAAATAGATTTCCTGCTCTAAAATCCTAATAGGGCCTATTATCCCCCATCTCCATCCCTTCTTCACCTCCTGGGCACCACTAATTCTCTCATCTCTATAGTTTTGCATTTAGCAGAGTGTCATATCAAAACTCCCAACTCTTTATAGGCTTTTGAGTTGGCTTTTTCTTTTATTACCTAATAACCACATTTGGGTCTCATTTTTTCATGGCTTATAACCTCATTTTGTCTTGCGTGTGCCCAACTCACCAGCAAGAATGACACTGCAACAGGATCCTTCTGCACATGTTTATTGGGAGAGCTTGATTGCAGAGGCGGAGAGACCCCAAGCATAGAACTGGTGCTGCTTATATAGGCCTAGGAGAGGCATGTCTCACACCCGGATTGGTTGTGCTTGGGTTATGCTTACTACCTCATTTGCATGCCTACATCTGATTGGTTAACTTCTCTCTCATTTGCTTGGTTAACTCTCTCTCATCTGATTGGTTAACTTCTCTCTCATCTGATTGGTTAATTTTGGTTAGTTCTCAAAACCTCATCTTGGCAAAAAAAACTTTACTGCCTATGTATGCGTGGTGGCCAGCAGAAGCCAGCGCCACCCTGCAATGGCCCATTTGGCTTCCCACAATTTTGTTTCAATCTTGAGTAACATTATGCTGTCCTGATATATCAATCTCTTTACTCATTTATTTTGAATGACATCTTGTTTCTAGGTTTTGACAGTTGTAAATAAAGCTGAAATAGACAATCATGAGTTGTTTTTTGTGAACATCAATTTCCAAATTGTTTTAGTAAATGTGAAGTTAATCCATAAGGTTTCTGTATAATGAGGTCAATGATAAGGTTGTGTTTAGTTTTATAAGAAAATGTCAAATTGTCTTTCATTGTGTGCTGCTGTTTGCATTCCCCTCAGCAACAAACGAGTCTTCTATTTGTTCCTTTTTCCATCTGTGTTTATCATTTGTGCTGTAGGCCTCTGGATCTAGACCATTCCAGCAGATGTGTGGTGTCTATCATGTTTTAACTTACAGTTTCTATCAATGTGTTGGTCCTTTGCATATGTTTACCTTTCGTCTGTGTATCTTTTCTACTGAACAAAGTTATTCATCACTTTTGACCATTTTAAAATTTGGATTGGATCTCTTCTTACTATTGAGTTTAAAGAGTTCTTTGCTTGTTCTAGATAACACTCTTTTATCCCATATGTCTTGGTACATGTATTCTCACAGTTAAAAAAGTATCTCCATTTTCTTCTATTATTTTAAAGGCTTATTTCTTTTTATTTTATGTATGAGTATTTTCCTCCATATACATATATGTAGCACATGTGTGCCTGGTACCAGTAGAAGCCTCTTCCACTTTCTCAGCATTTGACATAGAGTTTACTAAATAAATTTTCAAAGATTCAAGTTTATTTTCAAATAACACTGCAGCTCTTGACTGTTTCCCAAAGTGGAGAGTGCATAATAGAAAAATATTCCTTAGGGTGGAGAGCTGGCCCAGGGGTTAAGAGCACTCTTATGGTCCTCTTAAGGTCCTCTTCCTCCTGAGGACCCAGGGTCCATCTACAGCACTCATATGGCAGATCACAACCATATGTAACTCTAGATCCAGGGAATCCAACAACCTCTTTGGGCCTCTGCTGCACTGTGTGCATATGCTGCATAGACATACATTCAGACAAATTCTAATACATATAAAATGAAAGGGAAACATTTGTAATTTTCCTTTGATTCATCATTATCTATCATCTCTCTACTAGGATATATATGAATAAATACATATATAGGGAAAGATAGAGCACATACATGTGTGTGAGGAGGGGTGTGGAGTAATGGAAGGAGGTAGACAAGAAGGAAGGAGCAAGAGTTAGAGGAAGTTGTTTTGATATTAACCCATCTAATTCTGACTCTGAATTTCAGACAGGGTCTCATTGTGTAGCCCTAGCTGACCTGTAACTCACTATGTAGACCATCTGACTTCTAATTCCCTGAGGTCTGCCTGTTTCAGAAATTCTGGGATTAAAAGGCTTATGTCACCATGCCTGGCTTGGTTATAATAGCTGTTCCTCCAGTCCCTCCAACTTATGTTTTGATTCTTAGTGTGCCAGCCCTTGTGAGGGTTCTCTGTTCATTAGTACTTGCCTGTAAGGAAAGTGCCACAGAGAGTTCCTTCCTATACCACAATATACAGGAGAGGCTCCCCATAGTTGCTTCTATGTTATTCCAGGAGTACATTGCAGATATGCCACTCAAAGCCCCTCGGTGTTCAGTGATTTCCACAGAGAAAGGTCGGGCATCAAGGAAAGGTTTGTTTCTTTCATAAACTATTATTTCAGTCTGGACTGGTAAGTCTCTTGGGTAGGAGATCGAATTTCAATCAATAAATACATAGAAGGTTCTGACTGAACAAATACATTATGTGGTCCATTGGGCATAGGCTAGAAAGCTTTAAGGGCATGAGGGCATGATTGTCTTCAGACTTAAACATTGATTACCCTCCTCCTGAGAACCAAGTCCCCCCAGTGCTTCCCAGAGTGAATTAAAGAAGGTAAATGGTATCATTCCAGAAGTCAGGTACTTTGGGGAAATATTCTTAGGATTTTCATCCCACCCTCACCTGCCAGCTCTTGGGAAAGTCACTTAGCTGTGCCTCAGTGTTATCATCCATCCAATTCCTATGAAATCAACATGCCCACCTTAGAGAAACCACAAGTATCAAATGCAAAAGTCCATGAAAGCATAGTAAATAGAACTCAGCACATTAAAAAAAAAGTGCACTTTTGTTTTTGAAGCAGAACATTTTGTAACTGATCATTGAAATCCTCCCCACAGCCACATCTCTGACCCATAATTGTTCCTGTCTGAAAGAATTACAGGGATGGAAATGGAGAGGAGCCTGAGAAAAAGAAGGTACAGTGACAGGCCCAAAGTGGGATCCAGCTCAAGGGGAGGTCCCAGGGCCTGACACTATTACTGAGGTTATGGAACACTCACAAAATGAGACCTAGAATGACTGCCTTCCAAAAGACCCAACAAGCAGCTGAAAGAATCAGATGCAGATATTTGCACCCAACCAATGGACAGAAGCAGCTGACCCCTGTTGTTGAATTAAGAAAGGCTGAAAGAAGCTGAGAAGGGTGATCCCATAGGAGAACCAACAGTCTCAATCTGGACCCTTGAGACCTCTCAAACACTGAACCATCAAACAGGCAGCATACACCAGCTGATCTGAGGCCCCCAACACACATACACTAGAGGACTTCAGAGATGATACACATAACCCTCAAGAGACTGGAGGCTGCTGGAAAGTTAGAGTTCAGGTGGGGTGAGGGATGGGGACATTCACGTGGATATAGGGTTGTGGAGGAGGTATAGGTTGTGGAACAGTTGGAGGGTGGATCAGGGGCATGATGAATAAAATATGGAGTGTAAAAAATAAGAAAAAAAAGGGAAGGAAATTTAAAAAAGGAAAGAAAAAAATTCCTCAAGTGAACTGGATGATGCAACAGCCACCTCTTAGGTTTAGGTGTCATTCCTTCATGGAACCAGTGTCTGAAGTTTCTATAGACATTTTAGCTGTGTCATTCACCCTGTCCCAGGAGTGTTCTGTCTCTTGGTCTTCGTAATTCATTTATACTTTTTTCTTGCATATGAGTACTACTTATTTGCTGGTTCCTCGTGGCTCTTATAGCAGCATTCAGGATTACCTTTTCACTAGTCCAGCAAGCACCAATCAAGAAAATTCTCTGCAAGCTTACCCATAGGCCATGTAGTAGAGGCATTTTCCTAAGTGAGGTTCCCTTTTCCAAAATGACTCTAGCTTGTGTCAAGTTAACATAGTTGATATAAAACTAGTCAGCACAACCTATAACTTTTCAATGCATATGCACATATGTACACACACACACACACACACACACACACACACACACACACACACACCATGGAAACACAGTGGAGCATCTTAAGTACTACTATACTACCCATGGCGGTAACTTACATCCTTGTATTTTGGAGCCCCTTCAGACATCAGATTAGCAGCAAAATGAACCACAAAGAAGGCAGAATGAAAAGATGACTCAGCTTGACTTAGTAAGACTTTATCAAAGTTCAGGAATCTGATGTTGGGTATTTTATTGTAAGCGTATGTAAACACAGTAGAATTTGGGGAAAAAATGTTCCCAACCAGCAATCATTTCTATTCTATTCTAAGCCCAGTAAAGCTTAAGGCATGACTACATAGAAACTCCTTTGCAAAGTCCATGTGACTCTAAAGATGGGTTCTATAGCTTAAAATCTACAATCTTTTGTGGTCTCTGATCAAGACAGCATAGATGTTAGCAAGCTGTAAAAAAATGTGACGTGTCTTCTAAAAATATCTATCTAAAGATAGCTTCTTACATAAAGATGGAAGGCAGCATCTGGAATAGACATTCTGGCGGATTTGGGTGAGGTTTGCCCTACAGATAGCAAAGGTCACTAGTTTACTAACAACATCCATTTCTAGATTTCTGAATGGAAGGCTAGTATTTTATTTCTTCTATTGAAGAGATATCCCTGTATATCTAACATTCTGGGTTTTCCCTGTGCTTATTTGTATTTATGAAGCTTATTTAGAAACCTGGATCAAACAGTGTAACTGATTTTGAACATTTGAAAGGTATATATTAACGATTCTTTATTTTACATTAATTTGTTTATTTATTCCTTTTACATCCTGTTCACTGCCTCCTCTCCTGATTCCTCCTCACACAGTCCGTCCCTCCATCCCCACTCTCCTTCTCCTCATAGAGGGTGGAGACTTCCCCTGGGTATCCCACCACCCTGGCACATCAAGTCTCAGGGCAAGGCTCACCCATTCCCACTGGTCAGATAAGAGCTCTATTAGGAGAACAGGATCCACAGAAAGGTAACAACTGTAGGTACAGTTGCTGCTCCAGTTTTTGGTAGACCCACATGAAGACGAAGCTGCATATCTGTTACATAACTGTGGTAGCCCTAGGTCCAGCCTATTTATGTTCTTTGGTTGAGATTCTGAAAGCCCCCAAGGGTCCAGGTTAGTTGAAACTGTTGGCCTCCCTATGGTGTTCCTATCCCTTCTGAGGCCCTTAATCCTACCCCTACCTCTTCCATAAGACTCCCAGAGCTCCATCTCATGTTAGGCTGTGAGTCTCTGCATTTTTTTCAGAAATCTGCTGGGTGAAGCCTCTTAGAGGACAGTTATGCTAGGCTCCTATCTGCAAGCAAAGCAGAGTATCATTAATAGTGTCAGAGAATGATACTTACCCATGAGATGTGTCTCAAATTGAGCTAGTCATTTGTTGGTCATTTCCTCGGACTCTTTGTCCTTGCATTTCTTGTAGATAGAACAAATTTGGGTTCAAAAGTTTTGTGGGAGCCAGGCCATGGTACCTGATGCCTTTAATTCCAGCACTCAGGAGGCAGAGGCAGGTGGATTTCTGAGTTTGAGGCCAGCCTTGTCTACAAAGTGAGTTCCAGGACAGCCAGAGCTATACAGAGAAACCCTGTCTTGAAAAACCAAAAACCAAACAAACAAAAAACCAACCAAACAAAAGAGTTTGTGGGTAGGTTAGTGCCCCTATTCTTCAACTGGTAGTCTTGCCAGCTACAGGAGGTAGACACTTCAGGTTCTATATCCCCACTGCTAGGAGTCTAAATTATATCTACCCCCATAGACTCCTGGGAGGCTCCCTTATCCAAGGCCTCGGGCTCATTCTAGAGATGCCCTCCCATCCCCAATCCTTCTAGCTGCTAATTTCCCTTCATTCTCCAGACCCTCTGGTTCCTTCTCCTTTCTCTCCCCATAACTGATCCTGAGGACCCCACGACTCCCTCCCCATTCCTTTTCCCACCCAGTTCCCTCCCTCGATATGCCTCCTATGATTTTTTTACAAGCCGCTGAAAACCTGTTCAACAGAATTTATTATATAGTAATTTGTTATATGGTTAGATTTACAAATACCCTTTGACCCAGTGATTCTGCAGTGAAGTAAATAAACACTCTACATAGTCATTGCTTGTACTCACAAAATCATATGTGCAGAGTGTCACTCAAGTATGACAGATTGAGTTACATATTATGCATATGGACTTCACTAATTTTATAAAGAGAATTCTATGCTTCAAAACTATGAGAAAAGTAAGTGCATGTCTTTTATAATTTAATATAGTCTTCCTGTGTGATTTAAATATTTACAATGAATAATCATGATTATGAGAGAAAATATTTTCACTACACAAAATTCCTAAAAACCATGCCTTTGTTATCCTATGATTATTTTATCCCCCTTTGTATGTAGACTCAAGTGTTCAAAATGGGACCTTCTCTTTTGTTTACCTTCTTTGAATATTTGGAGTGTAGAGTGGGTATCCTGTACTTTATGGCTAATATCCACTTATAACTGAGTACATACCATGCGTGCCCTTGAGGTACTGAGTAGTATTACATTGTGCAAATGAACAAATGAACCACATTTTCTTTTCTTTTTTTTTTTTTTTAAGTTGGATATTTTATCTACTTACATTTCAAATGTTATCTCCTTTCTGGATTTCCTGCCCCAGAAACCTCTTATCCCATCCCCCATCCTTCCACCCACATACCGACTACTGCCTCCCCACCCTGGCATTCCCCTATACTGGGGCATTGAGCCTTCATGGGACTTCTTCTCCTACTGACGCCCTACAAGGCCATCCTCTACTACATATACGGCAGGAGCCATGGGTCCCTCATTGTGTACTCCTTGGTTGGTGGTTTATACCCTGGGAGCTCTGGTTGGTTGCTATTGTTGTTCTTCCTATGGGGTTGCAAACCCCTTCAGCTCCTTCAGCCCTTTCTCTAACTCCATTTTCATAATTCATTCTTCAGTTAAGGTACAGCTGGGTTGTTTCCAGTTTCTGGCTATTATGATTAAGGCTGCTAAGAACATAGTGGAGCACAGATCCTGTGGTGTGGTGGAGAATCTTTTTGTTATATGCCCAGGAACAATATAGATGTGTCTTGAGGTAGAACTAGTCCCTATTTTCTGAGAAACTTCCAAATTGATTTCCAAAGTAGTTGTCCAAGTTTGTATTCCCACCAGCAATGGATGAGTATTCCCCTTGCTACACATCCTTGCCAGACTTTCACTTGAGTTTTTGACCTTACCCATTTTGACAGTTGTAAAATGGAATCTCACAGCAAATTTGATTTGCATTTCCCTGATGACTAAGGATGTTAAACATTTCTTTAAGTGCTTCTCTGCCATTCAAGATTCCTCTGTTGAGAATTATCTATTTATCTCTGTACCTCATTATTAATTGGGTTATTTGGATTGTCTGTATCTAATTTCTTGAGTTCTTTATAATTTGTAGATATTAGCCCTCTGCAGGATGTAGGTTTGATGAAGTTTTTTGTTTTTTTTTCCCAAACTGTAGGCTGACATTTTGTCGTATTGACATTGTCTTTTGCCTTCCAGAGTGTTTCAGTTTCATGAGGTCCTATTTATCAATTGTTGATCCTAGAGCCTGAGCCACTGGTGTTGTGTTCAAGAAGTTGTTCCCTTTAGTAATGAGTTTAAGCCTACTCCCTACTTCCTGTTCTATTAGATTTAGAATATCTATTTTTATGTTGAGGCCTTTAATCCACTTGGACTTTAGTTTTTATGCAGGGTGATAGATAAGGATATATTTTCATTCTTCTACCTGCAGACATACAGTTAGACCACCATCATTTGTTGAATGCTTTCTGTTTTACCTTGTATCATTTTGTCTTCTTTGTCAAAAACTAAGTGTCCATAGGTCTGTAGGTTTATGCCATTGTTCTCAGTTGGATTCCATTGATCAACCTTTCTGTTCCTATACCAATACCTTGCAGTTTTTATTACTACTGATCCATGAGCATGGGAGATGTTTCCATTTTCTGATGTCTTCCTCAGTTTCGTTCTTCAGTGACTTGGAGTCCTTGTCATACAAGTCTTTCACTTGCTTGGTTAGTTATACCAAGATATTTTATATTATTTATGGCTAATTTGAAGGGTGGTGTTTCTCTAATTTTTTTCTCAGAACATTTTATCATTTGTATAAAGGAGAGCTTCTGATTTTTTTTTTTTTTACTTAATTTTGTATCCAGCCACTTTCCCAAAGTTGTTTATTAGCTATAGGAATTCTCCAGATGAATTTTTGGGATCACTTACATACACTATTATATCATCTGCAAATAGTAATACTTTGATTTCTTCCTTTCCAATTTGTATCCCCTTGTTCTCCGTTAGTTGTTCTAGCTAGGACTACACAAACTATATTGAATAGATAGGGAGAGGGTGGTCAGCCTTGTCTTGTCCATGGTTTTAATAGAAATACTTTAGGTCTTTCTCCATTTAATTTGATGTTGGCTATTGGCTTGCTGTATACTGCTTTGATTGTGTTTAAGTATGTGCCCTAGACCTCTGATCTCTCTGAGACTTTTAACAAAAGGGCATGTTGAATTTCTCAACGGATTTTTCAAGCATCTCATGTGATGATCCTGTGATTTTTTTTTCTTTCAGTTTGCTTATATTGTGATTTACATTGATAGATTTTCATATACTATACTATTCGTACATTCGTGGGATGAAGGCTACTTGATTATGGTACATAATGTTTTTGATGAGTTCCCAGATTCAGTTTGAGTGGATTTATTGAGTATTCTTGCATAAATACTCATAAGAGAAATTGGTATGTAATTCTCTTTCTGTGGTTTAGGTATATGGTTGAGAATTCTGTGCTAAAAACTCCTGTCTTTATTTTGCTTTGTTTTGTTGGGGTTTTTTGTTGTTGTTGTTTTGCTTGGTTTTGTTTTATTTTTCTATTTTGTTTTGGTATTGTTTTTTTTTTTTTTTTTAGGTTTTTCAGTTTGGAAATTATTACTGAATATGTCTATTTCCTTAGCAGTTATATTGCTGGTTAAATAGGTTACCTGATCTTGATTTAATTTTGCTAAGTGGTATCTATCTAGAAAATCATCCATTTCATTTGGATTTCCAATTTTGTGGAGTACAGGCATTTGAAATAAGACCCAATGATTCTTTGAGTTTCTTCAGTGTCTAATGTTATGTCTCCCTTTTCATTTCTGATTTTGTTTATCTGGATACTGCTTCTCCAGGTTTTTCACATCCAGGATTCCTTCAGTCACTGTTTTCTTTTCGTTTCTATTTCCATCTTCAAATCTTAAACAGTTTTAATTATTTATTACTCCTGTTTATTTGTATTTTACTGTAATTTTAAGGAATTTATTCACTTCCTCTGTAAAGGTCTCTATCGTCTCTATGCGGTTAAATTTAAGGTCATTTTCTTTTCTTTCATGCTATGTTAGGGTATCCAGAGTTTGCTATAGTAGGATAGCTGTGTTCTGAAGGTGTCATACTGCCCTGGCTTTTGTTGTTTGTGTTCTTATGCTAATCTTTAGACATCTGGTTGTCCTTGGATGGTTCTGTTGTAGCAGTATTGGGAGACATCCTTACCTGGTGTAGGAGGCTTCTGTTGGGTATCCTTGGGCTGAAAATTGGAACTCAGGGCACTGTGAAAGTCTAGCAGTTGGGTGTATCTCTGGGACAGGCAGAAAAGAAATTGGGGCAGGGGACGGTGACAGAAGAAGGTAGGCAGAGAGGTGGCTTGAAAATGGAGGTCCTGAGGGCAGCAGGCATCTCAGGGCAACTGGTAGTCTTAATAATTCTTATGCAATTATAGTAGACTGTTGTTTGAGCAAGAACTAGTCTGAACATAAGAATATTGTAGTGTGGAACACTTTTTCATAAGTGAATATACAACCATTCTGGAAATCAATCTGGCGGTTCCTCAGAAAATTGGACATAGTACTACTGGAGGATCCCACAATACCTCTCCTGGGCATATATCCAGAAGATGTCCTAACCTGTAAGAAGGACACATTCTCCACTATGTTCATAGCAGCCTTATTTATAATAGCCACAAGCTGGAAAGAACCCAGATGCCTCTCAACAGATGAATGGATACAGAAAATGCGGTACATTTACACAATGGAGTACTACTCAGCTATCAAAAAGAATGAATTTATGAAATTCCTAGCCAAATGGATGGACCTGGAGGGCATCATCCTGAGTGAGGTAACCCAATCACAAAGGAACTCAAACAATATGTACTCACTGATAAGTGGATATTAGCCCAGAAACTTAGGATACCCAAGATATAGGATATAATTTGCTAAACACATGAAACTCAAGAAGAACGAAGACCAAAGTATGGACACTTTGCCCCTTCTTAGAATTGGGAACAAAACACCCATGGAAGGAGTTACAGAGACAAAATTTTGAGCTGTGACAAAAGGATGGACCATCTAGAGACTGCCATATCCAGGGATCCATCCCATAATCAGCCTCCAAATACTGACACCATTGCATACACTAGCAAGATTTTGCTGAAAGGACCCTGATATAGCTGTCTCTTGTGAGACTATGCCTAGCAAACACAGAAGTGGATGCTCACAGTCATCTATTGGATGGATCACAGGGCCCCCAATGGAGGAGCTAGAGAAAGTACCCAAGGAGCTAAAGGGAACTGCAATCCTATAGGTGGAACAACAATATGAGCTAACCAGTACCCCCCAGAGCTCATGTCTCTAGCTGCATATGAATCAGAAGATGGCCTAGTCGGCCATCAGTGGAAAGAGAGGCCCATTGGTCCTGCAAACTTTATATGCCTCAGTACAGGGGAATGACAGGGCCAAGAAGTGGGAGTGGATGGATGGGGGAGTGGATGGGGAAGCATGTGGGGGACTTTTGGGATAGCATTGGAAATGTAAATGAAATAAATACCCAATAAAATAAAAGAAATTTTAAAAATGATGTGTTAAACAAAGATGTAAACCATAGAGTAGACAAAATGTACTACTAGATTATTTAAGCATATTCTGTAGATTGCAGAACCTGCCTTGTTGAAATGGTGATGGGTGTCCATCCAGAAAACTACACATCATCCACCCTGCACCTGCTTTCCACCACCTGCCTCACATCCTTAATACACTCTGCCCTAGAAATGCACAAGCTACCTAGCATGCCAGATCCTAGATACTGCTTGCTATTTTAAGCTGGAATGGAAGACTGGTTCTCTCAGCCTGCCCTCTTTCTTTCTGAAAACATTCCTTGGAGTAATGTCTACCCACCACATTTGTCCTTTAGAAATTGCATTTTTGGTACTACTCTATATATCTTATTGCCAGATACTTGCCTCAAGCCTCTGCTTGAATATAAGGAGAATAGTATCTTTTCTTCAGCTTCTGCCCTGGATACATCTTTGAATAAGCACATTTCTAGAAGGATAACTTTATTCTAGCTGCCTGTATTTTCAAGCTTTCAATTTACTCCCTAAAAGAGACAGCCCTCATTATTTAAAGGACTAGCTATAGAGTCACTAGTGACCCTAACAATTATCCACGTAGCAGGAACCTTTTTAATTGAAAATTCTGGAGCCCTGGAATCATCTTACTACATTCTTACAATGTCTATAGTCAAAAAACAATGAATCTCAGCCTCCCTCCAGTGACCCCAGCTATACCTGGGCATTACCATTCATGTCTACTCTGGCATTACAACATGTCAGTGGTTAGCTTTGTCACCCCTCATCCCCATTCTGGCCTTTTGTTGACATTTCTCACTTTGTTGAAGATGACATCCTTAGTCATAGCCTAAAAAAACAAAAATGAAGAATTTTCTAGGCTTTTTCCATCCACATCATACTGGTACCAGAATATTTTTTTTTTTTAATAAAATGGAAAATAGAGGGAGTCAAAGCTGTATTTTTTTAATATCTCAGTGCTTTCTTACAGCTTTCAAAAGAAAAGCCAAAATATTTAACACATTTTCACAGAGGCCCATATGGAAAGATCTATGCTAAGTTTTCTGCCTCCCTGCTTCTTGACCTTTCTGTCCAGGTGCGTTTCATTCCATCTGTTCCAAGCAGACTTTAGTTCCCAGAGTCTTCCCCACTCTTCCATTTGCCAGACAGGCTGCTCCCCATAAGGTCAGCTCACCCTTTGTCCTCACAGCCACATCAAGGGGCCTCTCCTCTGTCAACTTTCTTCTGAGGGTTTCTCTCCTCTTACACCCCAGCCTCCCTCTCTACTTTGAATTTAAATTCCAGCACTGGTGTGAAAAATTTTCTAATTAGCTTTAAAGTCTCTTGAAGATTTGTGTGGACTCATATGTTGTTTTTTTTTTTTTCTTTTTTTTTTTTTCCATTTTTTATTAGGTATTTAGCTCATTTACATTTCCAATGCTATACCAAAAGTCCCCCTTACCCACCCACCCCCACTCCCCTACCCACCCACTCCCCCCCTTTGGCCCTGGCGTTCCCCTGTACCGGGGCACACAAAGTCTGCGTGTCCAATGGGCCTCTCTTTCCAGTGATGGCCGACTAGGCCATCTTTTGATACATATGCAGCTAGAGTCAAGAGCTCAGGGGTACTGGTTAGTTCATAATGTTGTTCCACCTATAGGGTTGAAGATCCCTTTAGCTCCTTGGGTACTTTCTCTAGCTCCTCCATTGGGAGCCCTGTGATCCATCCATTAGCTGACTGTGAGCATCCACTTCTGTGTTTGCTAGGCCCCGGCATAGTCTCACAAGAGACAGCTACATCTGGGTCCTTTCAGTAAAATCTTGCTAGTGTATGCAATGGTGTCAGCATTTGGAAGCTGATTATGGGGTGGATCCCTGGATATGGCAGTCTCTACATGGTCCATCCTTTCATCTCAGCTCCATACTTTGTTTCTGTAACTCCTTCCATGGGTGTTTTGTTCCCACTTCTAAGCAGGGGCATAGTGTCCACACTTCAGTCTTCATTTTTCTTGAGTTTCATGTGTTTAGGAAATTGTATCTTATATCGTGGGTATCCTAGGTTTTGGGCTAGTATCCACTTATCAGTGAGTACATATTGTGTGAGTTCCTTTGTGATTGTGTTACCTCACTCAGGATGATGCCCTCCAGGTCCATCCATTTGGCTAGGAATTTCATAAATTCATTCTTTTTAATAGCTGAGTAGTACTCCATTGTGTAGATGTACCACATTTTCTGTATCCATTCCTCTGTTGAGGGGCATCTGGGTTCTTTCCAGTTTCTGGCTATTATAAATAAGGCTGCTATGAACATAGTGGAGCATGTGTCCTTCTTACCAGTTGGGGCTTCTTCTGGATATATGCCCAGGAGAGGTATTGCTGGATCCTCCGGTAGTACTATGTCCAATTTTCTGAGGAACCGCCAGACTGATTTCCAGAGTGGTTGTACAAGCCTGCAATCCCACCAACAATGGAGGAGTGTTCCTCTTTCTCCACATCCTCGCCAGCATCTGCTGTCACCTGAATTTTTGATCTTAGCCATTCTGACTGGTGTGAGGTGGAATCTCAGGGTTGTTTTGATTTGCATTTCCCTGATGATTAAGGATGTTGAACATTTTTTCAGGTGCTTCTCTGCCATTCGGTATTCCTCAGGTGAGAATTCTTTGTTCAGTTCTGAGCCCCATTTTTTAAGGGGGTTATTTGATTTTCTGAGGTCCACCTTCTTGAGTTCTTTATATATGTTGGATATTAGTCCCCTATCTGATTTAGGATAGGTAAAGATCCTTTCCCAGTCTGTTGGTGGTCTTTTTGTCTTATAGACAGTGTCTTTTGCCTTGCAGAAACTTTGGAGTTTCATTAGGTCCCATTTGTCAATTCTCGATCTTACAGCACAAGCCATTGCTGTTCTGTTCAGGAATTTTTCCCCTGTGCCCATATCTTCAAGGCTTTTCCCCACTTTCTCCTCTATAAGTTTCAGTGTCTCTGGTTTTATGTGAAGATCCTTGATCCACTTAGATTTGACCTTAGTACAAGGAGATAAGTATGGATCGATTCGAATTCTTCTACATGATAACAACCAGTTGTGCCAGCACCAATTGTTGAAAATGCTGTCTTTCTTCCACTGGATGGTTTTGGCTCCCTTGTCGAAGATCAAGTGACCATAGGTGTGTGGGTTCATTTCTGGGTCTTCAATTCTATTCCATTGGTCCACTTGTCTGTCTCTATACCAGTACCATGCAGTTTTTATCACAATTGCTCTGTAGTAAAGCTTTTGGTCAGGCATGGTGATTCCACCAGAGGTTCTTTTATCCTTGAGAAGAGTTTTTGCTATCCTCGGTTTTTTGTTATTCCAGATGAATTTGCAAATTGCTCCTTCTAATTCGTTGAAGAATTGAGTTGGAATTTTAATGGGGATTGCATTGAATCTGTAGATTGCTTTTGGCAAGATAGCCATTTTTACAATGTTGGTCCTGCCAATCCATGAGCATGGGAGATCTTTCCATCTTCTGAGATCTTCTTTAATTTCTTTCTTCAGAGATTTGAAGTTTTTATCATACAGATCTTTCACTTCCTTCGTTAGAGTCACGCCGAGATATTTTATATTATTTGTGGCTATTGAGAAGGGTGTTGTTTCCCTAATTTCTTTCTCAGCCTGTTTATTCTTTGTGTAGAGAAAGGCCATTGACTTGTTTGAGTTAATTTTATATCCAGCTACTTCACCGAAGCTGTTTATCAGGTTTAGGAGTTCTCTGTTGGAATTTTTAGGGTCACTTATATATACTATCATATCATCTGCAAAAAGTGATATTTTGACTTCCTCTTTTCCAATTTGTATCCCCTTGATCTCCTTTTGTTGTTGAATTGCTCTGGCTAATACTTCAAGTACTATGTTGAAAAGGTAGGGAGAAAGTGGGCAGCCTTGTCTAGTCCCTGATTTTAGTGGGATTGTTTCCAGCTTCTCTCCATTTACTTTGATGTTGGCTACTGGTTTGCTGTAGATTGCTTTTATCATGTTTAGGTATTGGCCTTGAATTCCTGATCTTTCCAGAACTTTTATCATGAATGGGTGTTGGATCTTGTCAAATGCTTTTTCTGCATCTAACGAGATGATCATGTGGTTTTTGTCTTTGAGTTTGTTTATATAATGGATTACATTGATGGATTTTCGTATATTAAACCATCCCTGCATCCCTGGAATAAAACCTACTTGGTCAGGATGGATGATTGCTTTAATGTGTTCTTGGATTCGGTTAGCGAGAATTTTATTAAGGATTTTTGCATCGATGTTCATAAGAGAAATTGGTCTGAAGTTCTCTATCTTTGTTGGATCTTTCTGTGGTTTAGGTATCAGAGTAATAGTGGCTTCATAAAATGAGTTGGGTAGAATACCTTCTACTTCTATCTTGTGAAAAAGTTTGTGCAGAACTGGAGTTAGATCTTCTTTGAAGGTCTGATAGAACTCTGCACTAAACCCGTCTGGTCCTGGGCTTTTTTTGGCTGGGAGACTATTAATAACTGCTTCTATTTCTTTAGGGGATATGGGACTGTTTAGAAGGTCAACTTGATCCTGATTCAACTTTGGTACCTGGTATCTGTCCAGAAATTTGTCCATTTCGTCCAGGTTTTCCAGTTTTGTTGAGTATAGCCTTTTGTAGAAGGATCTGATGGTGTTTTGGATTTCTTCAGGATCTGTTGTTATGTCTCCCTTTTCATTTCTGATTTTGTTAATTAGGATTTTGTCCCTGTGCCCTTTAGTGAGTCTAGCTAAGGGTTTATCTATCTTGTTGATTTTCTCAAAGAACCAACTCCTCGTTTGGTTAATTCTTTGAATAGTTCTTCTTGTTTCCACTTGGTTGATTTCACCCCTGAGTTTGATTATTTCCTGCCGTCTACTCCTCTTGGGTGAATTTGCTTCCTTTTTTTCTAGAGCTTTTAGATGTGTTGTCAAGCTGCTAGTATGTGCTCTCTCCCGTTTTTTCTTGAAGGCACTCATAGCTATGAGTTTCCCTCTTAGAAATGCTTTCATTGTGTCCCAAAGGTTTGGGTACGTTGTGGCTTCATTTTCATTAAACTCTAAAAAGTCTTTAATTTCTTTCTTTATTCCTTCCTTGACCAAGGTATCATTGAGAAGAGTGTTGTTCAGTTTCCATGTGAATGTTGGCTTTCTGTTATTTATTTTGTTATTGAAGATCAGCCTTAGTGCATGGTGATCTGATAGGATACATGGGACAATTTCAATATTTTTGAATCTGTTGAGGCCTGATTTGTGACCTATTATGTGGTCAATTTTGGAGAAGGTACCATGAGGTGCTGAGAAGAAGGTATATCCTTTTGTTTTAGGATAAAATGTTCTGTAGATATCTGTCAGATCCATTTGTTTCATCACTTCTATTAGTTTCAGTGTGTCCCTGTTTAGTTTCTGTTTCCATGATCTGTCCATTGGTGAAAGTGGTGTGTTGAAGTCTCCCACTATTATTGTGTGAGGCGCAATCTGTGCTTTGAGCTTTACTAAAGTTTCTTTAGTGAATGTGGCTGCTCTTGTATTTGGAGCATAGATATTCAGAATTGAGAGTTCCTCTTGGAGGATTTTACCTTTGATGAGAATGAAATGTCCCTCCTTGTCTTTTTTGATGACTTTGGGTTGGAAGTCAATCTTATCAGATATTAGGATGGCTACTCCTGCTTGTTTCTTCATACCATTTGCTTGGAAAATTGTTTTCCAGCCTTTCATTCTGAGGTAGTGTCTATCTTTTTCTCTGAGATGAGTTTCCTGTAAGCAGCAAAATGTTGGGTCTTGTTTGTGTAGCCAGTTTGTTAGTCTATGTCTTTTTATTGGCGAGTTGAGACCATTGATGTTAAGAGATATTAAGGAAAAGTAATTGTTGCTTCCTGTTATTTTAGTTGTTAAAGGTGGCATTCTGTTCTTGTGGCTGTCTTCTTTTAGGTTTGTTGAGGGATTACCTTCTTGTTTTTTCTAGGGCGTTGTTCCCGTTCTTGTATTGGTTTTTTTCTGTTATTATCCTTTGAAGGGCTGGATTCGTGGAGAGATAATGCGTGAATTTGGTTTTGTCGTGGAATACCTTGGTTTCTCCCTCTATGATAATTGAGAGTTTGGCTGGGTATAGTAGCCTGGGCTGCAGTTTGTGTTCTCTTAGTGTCTGTATAACATCTGTCCAGGCTCTTCTGGCTTTCATAGTCTCTGGTGAAAAATCTGGTGTAATTCTGATAGGCTTGCCTTTATATGTTACTTGACCTTTTTCCCTTACTGCTTTTAGTATTCTATCTTTATTTAGTGCATTTGATGTTCTGATTATTATGTGTCGGGAGGAATTTCTTTTCTGGTCCAGTCTATTTGGAGTTCTGTAGGCTTCTTGTATGTTCATATGCATCTCATTCTTTAGATTTGGGAAGTTTTCTTCAATAATTTTGTTGAAGATGTTTGCTGGACCTTTGAGTTGAAAATCTTCATTCTCATCCACTCCTATTATCCGTACGTTTGGTCTTCTTATTGTGTCCTGGATTTCCTGGATATTTTGAGTTAGGATCTTTTTGCATTTTCCATTTTCTTTGATTGTTGTGCCGATGTTCTCTATGGAATCTTCTGCACCTGAGATTCTCTCTTCCATCTCTTGTATTCTGTTGCTGATGCTCAAATCTATGGTTCCAGATTTCTTTCCTAGGGTTTCTATCTCTAGTGTTGCCTCGCTTTGAGTTTTCTTTATTGTGTCTACTTCCCTTTTTAGGTCTAGTATGGTTTTGTTCATTTCCATCACCTGTTTGTATGTTTTTTCCTCTTTTTCTGTAAGGACTTCTACCTGTTTGATTGTGTTTTCCTGTTTTTCTTTAAGGACTTGTAACTCTTTAGCAGTGTTCTCCTGTATTTCTTTAAGTGATTTATTAAAGTCCTTCTTGATGTCCTCTACCATCATCATGAGATATGCTTTTAAATCTAGGTCTAGGTTCTCAGGTGTGTTCGGGTTCCCTGGACTGGGCGAAGTGGGTATGCTGGGTTCTGGTGATGGTGAGTGGTCTTGGTTCCTGTTAGTAAGATTCCTCCGTTTACCTTTCGCCATCTGGTAATCTCTGGAGTTAGTAGTTATAGTTGACTCTGTTTAGAGATTGTTCTTCTGGTGATTCTGTTACCATCTATCAGCAGACCTGGGAGACAGATTCTCTCCTCTGAGTTTCAGTGCTCAGAGCACTCTCTGCTGGCAAGCTCTCTTACAGGGAAGGTGCACAGATATCTTGTATTTGGACCTCCTCCTGGCCGAAGAAGAAGGCCCAAAACAGGACCTTTCTCAGACACTGTGTTGCTTTGGCAGTTCCCAGGTGGTACAGACTCTCACCTAAGCAGACTAAATTCCTAAGTTCCTTGGAGTCCCGGGACCAAGATGGCGACCGCTGCTGCTGTGGCTTAGGCCGCCTCCCCAGCCGGGTGGGCACCTGTCCTCCGGTCCGGAAGGTGGCCGGCTGTCCCCGGCCCACACAGGGTGCTGCCTCAGCGCCTTTGTGCTTCCGCCTGTTCCAGAAGCTGTCAGGTTCTCTGGCGCACCCTCTCACCTGTTCAGACTAATTTCCTAAGTTCGGCGGGTCTCGGACCAAGATGGCGACCGCTGCTGCTGTGGCTTAGGTCGCCTCCCCAGCCGGGCGGGCACCTGTCCTCTGGTCCGGAAGGTGGCCGGCTGTCCCCGGCCCACACAGGGTGCTGCCTCAGCGCCTTTGTGCTTCTGCCTGTTCCAGAAGCTGTCAGGTTCTCTGGCGCACCCTCTCACCTGTTCAGACTAATTTCCTAAGTTCGGCGGGTCCCGGACCAAGATGGCGACCGCTGCTGCTGTGGCTTAGGCCGCCTCCCCAGCCGGGTGGGCACCTGTCCTCTGGTCCGGAAGGTGGCTGGCTGTCCCCGGCCCACAAAGGGTGCTGCCTCAGTGCCTCTGTGCTTCTGCCTGTTCCAGAGGCTGTCAGGTTCTCTGGCGCACCCTCTCACCTGTTCAGACTAATTTCCTAAGTTCGGCGGGTCTCGGACCAAGATGGCGACCGCTGCTGCTGTGGCTTAGGCCGCCTCCCCCTCATATGTTGTTTTTAATCACCCGGTTTGTTACTAAGTGACAACATCTGCACAAATTAAGCATTGTGTGCTGTCATGTAATATTGTAGTTGATCTAGTGAACCCTGAAGATAAGCAGAATGCACTTATGCAGAATCAGGAATGCAGTGAGTGACCCTTGACTCTATTTTCCCTCAGGCCCAGTGACTACCACCCTTTCTCAAATGCACATTACCAAATGAACCAGAATAATCCCTTGTATTGCTGTGGTAGTTCATTGTCTTTTTCTACACGTTATTAATTTAACATTTATTTATGATTGCTATAATCAGCTAACGTGAGACTATTTTATGGAAAGATCTATTATTAATTCTTCAGGGCCCATACTGGCTAGTATACATATTATTTCATAACATGAAAACATCAGATACCATCTGCAAGTATAGAAACAAACTTTAGACTGTTTGCTTCTTTTCTGTTCTGGGCAAGACATTTTGAGTTTGGATTTAGGAAAACAATTGCATAGTAAAGTCCTCAGAGCTTATTGACAAAACTCTTTAATTAAGGGCTACATTAAATGGCCCCCAAAGGACTATACAATTTACAGTAGGAGAGTACACATAATAAATATGTGACCCTGGTTATTTTTCCCTGCTAAAATCAAGTTATCTAGCAAAGGTTTCTGTCTTCTTCTGAAAGCATTAGCAGATGTCTGGTGGTAGATTCGGGGAGTGGGCAGCTACAGAGGAAAGTGGAGTTAAATCAAGATGCATTTTACAAAATCTTTCATTTTTTTAATAAAAATGATTTTTTTGTATTTTTCTATTTGTGTGCATATGTATATGTCTCTGTATTTTCTCCATAAGTATGAGTACTCATGTGGAACATAAGATGGTATCTGATCCCCTCTACCTGGCATCACAGGCAGCTGTGAGCCACCTGATGTGGGATGTGTGCCACCAGTTTACTGAGGGACTCTGGGCCCCTGAAACCTCAGCTAGTGTCTCTAACCTTGAAGCCTTCTTCTCAAGGCAGCACATGTTTTAGACACAGAAAGGGGTATGAGACACAGGGTAAGGGTTAGGAATGAGTCTTGATTTCTGCTTCAGAAGACAAGTATGTTTTAAATACAATTTAATTGTTTTTTACTTATTCACTTTACATTCTGCTCATTATCCCCCTCCACAATCCTTTCCCAATCCCTCCTCCCCTTCTCCTTGAGCAAGTGAGGCTCCCTGGATGTTCCCCCACTCTAGAACCTCAAGTCTATGCAAAGATAGACCGTTCCTCTCCCAGTGAGGCCAGACAAGGTAGCCCAGCTAGAAGAACATATCCCACCTAAAGGCAACAGCTTTTGCCCTGCTCCAGTTGTTGGGAGACCCACATGAAGACCAAGCTGCACATCTGCTATGTATGTGTGGAGAGGCATAGGTCCAGCCCGTGAATGTTCTTCAGTTGGTGGTTCAGACTCTGAGAGTCCAGGTTAGTTGTCTTTCTTGCTCTTCCTGTGGAATTCCTGTCCGTTTCCATGCCTGCAATCCTTCCTCCTATTCTTCCATAAGAGTCTCTAAGCTCCATCCACTGTTTGGCTGTGGGAGTCTGTATCTGTCTGAGTCAACAGCTGGGTAGAGCTTCTCAGAAGATAACTTGCTCCTGTTTGTAAGCACAACAGAGTATCATTAATAATGTTAGGGACGGTGCTTGCCCATGGGATGGGTCTCAAGTACAAATATAATTTTAAAGTATACATAAGTATAGACATATACACACCAATATATTTTAGTATATATTATATATATTACATATATGCATGAATATATACATGCATATATGCACACATATATTCTGAATATATATACTATGTATATGTATGAAAAGTGTATATACATATATGTGTACACACACACACACACAAACACACAGTATGTAGTTCCGTTCTCTTAGTTCCAATGCAACTTTAATTTGATTGTCAAAACAATCAAAACTACCCAATTTTTACAAAAGTTACTCTCAGTAACTTTAAGTTATTAGATGAGGCCTTCCTGTATTCCTGTATTCTCACTTATGGCTCTTGTTTCTTGGAATGGGAAACTCACAAAAATAATGACTTCCTACCCCTTGCTTGTCATTTGGCTGGGCCTTTACAGTCATCGCTTGTCTCTACAGTTGTCTTTAAGGGGAAAGGAGAAAAGATGAAGGAAATACATGTCCCATGTCAACCTTTAGTTAGAGACTGATCCTTCTGGTCCAGAACAAAATTTTCCTGCTTATCACTGCTGAGATCTGCACCTAGAGATGAAGTGAGCTGACTTACAAGAAACACCTCATAAGAAGTATTCAGGATGGTGTCCCTATCTCTATTTTCTATCTAGGCAAGTATAACTATTGCAAACAATTGAATATTTAGCATTTATGGGGTAGGGTCTTTCTTCTATGAATACAAAGGAGCAATACAGGATTTCTTTATAGACTCTAAACCTCATACATTTGAAACAGAGGAATTAGAAATGCAATTATATGCAGAAATGTGTGGCTCAAGAAAATACTTCCGTGCCTGTCAGAGACTGAATCATTTCTCAGCCATTTGAACAAGATCAAATACAGAAATAGGAGGAGGCAGCAGCCAGTGGGTATTTGCCAGGAAAATCTTGAAGAGAAAAGGCAATGCTCTGAGGGTACAAGGCTGTACCAGTATATGGGAATGAAGAATAGAAAAAGGAGAGGGAGAGAGAGAGGGAGGGAAGGGGAGGGAGGGACGCAGTCTCTGCAATTGCCTTCATTGAAGGAGGAGAGAGGGTATATTTATAATATAAAAAAATATATAATATAAAATATTATTTTTTATAAAAATATAAAAAAAGGAGTTACTTGCTTGAGATAAACCAAACAAGAATAAAAGGGCTACTGTAACTTGTATTAGAATACTCCATTAGACAGGAAGCAAAAGGAAGAGAAAGAAAATGAAGAGGGAAGAAAAGGGGAGAGTAGAATGAAAAGAAAAAGGAGAAATTCCAGGTGCTGTTTTAAATATGAGTCTCAGATCAGAGAAGAGAAAGAAAACATGCAGAAGTGAAGCCATGAAAGAGAAAACTCTGAGCATCTGAATTCTCATTTACCTGTAGGTCAGGTGGCTCTCAACAAGGAGAAAGTGGGCATGAGAGCCAGAGAAACAAATAAATAAGTACCTGTGCAGGGCCCTGGGGACTTGTGGGCATTGCCAGGGCATTCAGATAGATGAAATAATGAAAATGAATCAATTAAATACAACAACAAAGCAGAAAAGGATAGAACCTGCCTCCCCCCACCCCAAAGAAAAACCTGTTTACTGCTTTAAATATATGTTACTGAGATGATGTCTCTTTTTAAAATTATCAGTTGCTTCTGTTAGGACTTCTCTCATTATATATTCTTCTATCCTGGGGTTCTCATGAGTTGGGATAAGAAGGCAAGTGTGCAGAGAACTTTGCAAAGCAGAATTGTGTGGTTCTTGCAGAAGAGTTTTCTTCCACAAGCATAGCCACACAATGGCTTATATCTGGAAAATCTTTAGGGAGGACATATGATCAGGATACTTGTACTTCTCTCCAGGTTAGTGTGTTTTCATCCTAGCCTCAGAGTGGTGTAATAGAGAAATGAGTATTTTAAGAGATGGTGAGTCCTGGAGAATCCCTGTTTGTCCTTTCTACTATGGAGTGGAACACTGTGGGGATATACCTATGAATCAGGAACGGGCCTCTTTATCTGGAATTCTTAGGTTCCAGAATAAGGAAGAATGGGTTTCTGTTGGTTAAAAGTAACCCCACCCCCACGCACACATACCCAGATTATGACAAGTTTCGCAGCATCATCTTGAAAAACATAAAAAGATATTCCCTTATATTCTCAAATCACAGTCTTATAACAGTGATAATCAATGATAGAATACTAGCAGAAGCTACACCATTGTATGGGGGAAAGGCAATATGACTCTGCTGTCTACACATAAACCACTAGTCCAGTCCACATAGGAAAGGGGGTCATGGGTTTCAGAATGGATCCGTATGATCTCTAATCATATGGGAGCAGACTCAAGACAGTTGTAACAGGCAGAAAGAAAATGCCCATGGCTGACTTCCATAATGTAATTTCAGAAATAGGTTGAGAACCATTGTCTGAGAAATAAAAATCTCTAACTTATTAGTGCTTAATTTATTTATAAGACTCATTTCCCAACCTGAAATATACCTACCCTCAAGATTTTCTATGTAATAGGTTTATGATAAATTTCAAGGAAGAGATATTTTTCTTGTATTCTGTAGCTTCTAAAAATTGTAGTTATGTGGTGCTCTGTAACACACACACACACACACAGACACACACACACACAAAATCAATACATATGTCAGAAGTACCAACAGCTCCATTATAATTGTCCTGATGTACTTTACAGACCACAGTCTAAAAGGGACAGTCAAGTAAGTTTTCCTTTGTACTTTTAAAAAATTAAATTTGCAGAAAGAGTACTATATTTAAAAATACACATCTTTGAACAACATTGCTCCTGAAATTGCATGCCTCTTCTAGTTCCAAGACCCTAAAGTATAAGAAAAGGTAGCAATCTAAGTGGAAAATTCTCTCCTTTATAAGTGATCTTGAGTTTGTCCATTTCTAGGCCCTCTAGGAAAGTTTTTCTTATGGTAACAGAGTGGTTCTCAAAGTGAAACATCCATTTGAAGTCAAGAATTTGTCATGCATATATATATATATATATACATATATATACATACATACATACATATATATATATACATATATATGTGTGTGTATGTATGTGTGTATGCATATGTAATATATAATATTAAATATATTACATATAGCATTAATATATTACACATATTCGATATTATATATTATATATGCATGTATAAATGCAAGTTGCACTTATACGCTAAACAAAAGGAAATTATGTTCATGATATAAATTTTGTGTGAAAGACCTCATTAGAAAACTCTAAAATCTCAATTTATCTTATGTTCATACTATCCAATGATAGTAATTAACAATGGTAAATTAATATCTGAAAATGTACGTAAACCAACTAATCTAATTTCACTATGACTAGTATACTTCCATATTTGTTATTGCTTAAAACTGAAATTTTTCTTTGTTGGAGATTGTCAACTTCCTCATCTTACCTCATTTTTAAAAATTTTGTGCACATATCAACAAGCATTAGATTCATCTTAATTGTGAATACAGTTGTTTTGGGGAAATATGCTTTCAAGATTATGACTGGGGATACTTTAAAGAGACAAAAGCTACTTGAAGACAAAAACCACAGTTGTTTTCCTTTCGTTCATGAGGTTCAGTGTTTTCTGCCTTGCGCCTTCAAAGAGCCTCAGATGCTTAAGGGTCCATAGCAACATTGAATGCATGAGTACATTGTAGACAAAATGAGGAAAAAGAGCAGAGGGTCTTGTGTGCACAGCAGCCTGTGGGAAAAAGAAGGTTCTGTTCTCCCCTCATCAGCAAAATCCTAGGACACTCCTCTACCTCAGAATTCCCTACACTGAAAGCAAAACTAGTGAAACCAAGCCATGAGTGGGCTACATTCTTCCCATCTGTACTTAATATTCTACCTACAGCAATCCTCAGCCCTTTAGAACCACTAGTAAAAAAAACCTAAACTGGCTCCCAGGGCTATGTTTTCAGGTGTCCTGAAGTGTTGTGAATCCTGAACACTGTCATTAGTTCATTAAGAGTCATTAAAATAATTCAAATAAGACAGCACAGGAAACAGGCTATGGAGCAAGAGCTACCTGTCTTACACTAAAGAATGGGAATTAGAGAGGAGAAAGGGAGCAAGAACATACAAGAAAATGTAATGATCAAATGATCAGGTTTCAAAGACAGACAGACAGACAGACAGACAGACAGACAAAGGTTATCCTTTTCCAGTGATTTCTTCTGCCTATGGCCAATTATAACAAATATCCAGTAAAGGCATAAACAGTCATGTGTGTAAGGTTTGGGAGGGTGCTCTGGTTTGGGCATAAAATATCTACGAAAGACAAATATCAAAAGGTTCATCCTCTAGTGATGGTGTCTTGGAAGGTTTTAAACTAAGGACACAGGAAAAGCTATAGCAAGTAGGTCACTGGGATTACATTTTGGGTGGGGGCTGAACCCTGTCCTTGGGGACTTTCCACCACTTTCTCTCTGCTTCCTGTCCATCAATGCCATATATACCCACCTCCATGGCCTTCTGATTCCCCACAAGCTCAGAAGAATGGAGTCTCTGAAACTGAGCTGAAATGAATATTTTACAATAAAATCATTCTCTTAGGTATTCTGACCGTAGCAACAGATAGCCAAATAACACACAACTGCTTACAGTCTGTTACTAGTATTTTAATTATCTTGTTCCTTGATGCCACTTATAGCTGTCCATTTGAGAAAGAATCATCAAAAGAGTCATTAATGTTGGGGTCTTTAAGATAGTAATAAAATAGCTCATAGCATACTCCTAAAACATTTTGCCTCATGGAAATTTGTAAAGTCTTAAAATATGAATTCCTTCAAAAATTCTACCAAAATAAAAGAAGGAAATAAGAAGGAAAGAGAGAAGAAAGGATGGTAAGAAAAGTGACTGACTCATTTTACAATAAGATCTGTAAGTTATCAATCTACATGGAAAGCTTTAATAAATAACAAGAGAGATATCTTAGGAATTAAAGCGCTTTTCACACAACCATGACAACTGGATACTGTTCCCACAGTACCTACATAAAAATCCCAGCATGACTACTTATCTCAAATCTCAATTCTTTCGAAAATCTGAGATAGACAGATCCCAAGAGCTTGCTGTCCAGTATAGCAAATGGGTGATTTACAGATTCAGTGAAGAGACAATCTCAAAGACTGGTGAAGATAGAAAGAGAATACCTAATGTCAACCTCTAATCTCAACTCATGTATACAAACATGTACATGTACATATACCACAAACAAACACACACACATACCAAACTTTTTATAAGACAGTAATTATAAGATGAATGTTTGTTTTAAAGGGGTAGTTTAGTCAGTTTTCAGTAGATCTTGGTTATGTACTAATCTTCCACAACTGAGCTGTGTTATATAAATCAGGATATAGGCAGGGAAGCACATGATGGTAGAGAAATATTATGAGAGGGTCGGTAACTCTGGATGCATATACCTTTCAAATCTCTCATAGCTAAGTTGGACATCCTCTAGATGACTGTGCTAAACTTCAGGTCTAAAATGCTCATGCCTTTGATATATGGATTTAACAAGAAAAATTTAACAGGTGGGCATGACTCTTTCTTATCCTAAATGTCACAAATGAAAACACCTATCCGCATTGCTTCTGCTCTTTATTTGATCCTTCAAATTCAAATTTCTTAACAAGGGTAATCTTTCCTAATACTACTGATTAAACTCTAATCACAAAGCTAGATGTCATTTCTTTGTTCCTTCATCTCCAACCCACCCAGTTTCTGTATGCTTACGTGCAGTTTATGTAAAGGCCAAAGCATGCACCGAGGGTGTCAAGTGGCCCTTGTGCTTTGTATTTCTCCCACCAGCAGATTCAGCCCTACTCTTTGTTTTGCTGTGATAAGACTGTCACAGTCCTGACTATTTGGCCATAAGCTTTAGTAGAAAATGTCTTGGTGAGTTTGCGACCTTGTTCAGTGCAGTGTTCTATATCAGGAATCTTCTCTCACCTTTTAATCATAAAAAGATCTCCAAGGCTCACTCTGTATTTTAAGTTTAGTTATCCATCCAGCCATTCATTCCTTCTTTCACTTAGTAGGACTGTGTCCAGGACCCCGTGTGTGATGGTTTGTATATCCTTGGACCAGGGAGTGGCACCATCTGGAGGTGTGGCCTTGTTGGAATAGGTGTGACCTGGTTGGAATGGGTGTGTCACTGTGGGTGTGGGTATAAGATCCTCACCCTAGTTGCCTGGAAGTCAATCTTCCAGTAGCAGCCTTTGGATGAAGACGTAGAACTCTCAGCTCTGCCTGTGCCATGCCTGCCTGGATGCTGCCATGCTCCCACCTTGATGATAATGGACTGAACCTCTGAACCTGTAAGCCAGCCCCAATTAAATGTTGTTTTTTATAAGATGTTGCACGCGCTCAACAGGCCAGGAAGAACGACGCTGCTACAGGATCCTTCTGCACACATTTATTCAGTCCTGTTTCTTCTTTCTCCATATATATCCCTTGTTTATATCTCCCTTGTTTTTATATCTCCCTTGTTTTTATATCTCCCCTGTTTTTATATCTCCCTTGTTTTTATATCTCCCTTGTTTATATCTCCCTTGTTTTTATATCTCCCTTGTTTTTATATCTCCCCTGTTTTTATATCTCCCTTGTTTATATCTCCCTTGTTTTTATATCTCCCTTGTTTTTATATCTCCCCTGTTTATATCTCCCTTGTTTTTATATCTCCCCTGTTTATATCTCCCTTGTTTTTATATCTCCCTTGTTTTTATATCTCCCTTGTTTTTATATCTCCCCCACTAATAGTAATCCTCTCTCGAATAATAATCCTCCCTCTAACCCGGGCCTCTCACTCTTATATACTCTCAGTTCCCATCCACGCACAGCAGGCCACGCCACTTCACCAGGCACGCAGCTTCAGCTAATCAGGGCATCAGGGGCAAATCTCCACCAAATTGGATTCACCTGTATCCTGGTACACCTGCGCAGCACTCAAGATGTTTGTGTCTTATATGAGGAAGTCAGGTGCAAGTCATATGACTTAGCTGCAGTCCCTGGCGCCTTTGGGACTGCCGCCACACCCGCTCCCCACAATTCCCCCTTTTTTCTTTTTTGGCAGAGAGAATGTCTGTAGATAGCCCCCCACAGCCATGCCCCTTACCCGTCTTTGGGAGACAAACAGCATTGGTTTGATCCCTGTCTTAGGTTGGTGACATGCCCAGGGAGTGTTATCACTGACTACCTCTCTATTATGCCAAGCCACTCCTGGGGAGATTGTGTTTTGCTTGCGGCAGGTGCATCAAAAGGCTAGGATGTTACTTAACCTATGGCCAGATCTTAATTGCTGCAAGCAAGCCTCATGGGTGAAGGTAGTGGTCTGATCCCCAGTGTGCAAGCATAGGGGCCCTACACAAAACCATCCCTTAGGCTCATCACCCAGAGAGGTCTTGGCCAGCTCCCGTGTCGTTTTTCCTGAGGGAAGGGAACTAGGACACTGAACCTTCATGCAATCAGACATGCCTTCCACAGGATGCCAACAGCAGCTATCCTCTGTGCAGTGCTTAGCCTCGCACCCCACGGCATAATGCAGCATAATTTCTTTTAGAGTGGCAAACCGAATCTGAGGAGATTGTCCCGCCTCCACTGCAGCAAAAGCCTACGCTACCATGGCGAAAGTGCGGACCCGCACACTCTGCACCTAACACATGTGCCAAACACAAAACACACACACACTATAACAAGCATACATCCCAGGGCTCTCATCCCCGCTCATCTTCCCTGAAGCAAGGGATAGATGGCCAGCGGGGCTATCTCTTTAAGGGGAATTCAGGGATCAAAAAGGCATAGAAAAATTTGAATGTCATGTCGAGCTGGTATTGGCGCTTCTGGAATACCGAAAGGATCTCCCATCTCGGCTCCATTGTTTGTGCTTGTGGGAATATCCACCACATCCACAGGGGCAACTGGATCAGGAGCCTCATTCTTGTAGCGTCTCACCAATCTCTCCGGCACCCAAAGAGGTTCCATCTGGTCCTGTGGAAACACACAAACAGACCCTCTCGCCCACATCAACACCTGATCTGGTCGATCCCCAGGGGGGATGGACACAATACCTCGTGGTAATGAGACCATAACCTCAATCACCTGTGTGTCCATCTGGGGAGTCAATATGAGAGTCAAGTTTTCACTGCTGAGGAGGCATAGGGAGGAGGCACAGAAGCTAATTCGCCTTCCTCCTCCACCTCGGCTCTTTTGTTTTGTCCTTTCTGTCCACCTGATAACACTGTGTCTCCTTTCTTTTTCCTTTTTCTTTTTAAGCCCTTCTCCTCTTCCGACATACTTTCTTGTTGCTCTGTAAGGATTTTCTGACCTGTCTTGACTGCCTCTCGATTCAAACAGTAACAGAGTCCATATATCAGAACAAACAAGACCAAAACTATCAGACCTACCCACAAAGGGTCAATGGGAGAAAAAAGCATAACTACACAGCGAGGATCTATTGATCACTACACTGAGCTTATCATAGTTCCTTAACTTGTCCCAAAGCCGGGAACCTTTCGTTACCTTGTGCCTGCTTCCTGGCAACTTTATGCTCGCCTCTATTTTATCCGAGGTCCTTCCCAAACTCCTGGGTTACTTTGTGCCTACTTCCTGGCAACTTTATGCTCACCTCTATTTTATCCGAGGTCCTTCCCAAACTCCTGGGGTCGCAAGTTTCACTCACCGTGAACTTACCCTGCCAGCAACCACTGACTGCTGAAAGTTCTGAACTCGGTGGGGGAGTCGGTTCCCTGTACGGGCCACCAATTGTCGCGTCCGCTCTCGACCAGCAAGAACGACACGACCACCAGTCCTTCTAACAGCAGTTTATTCAGTCTTCATCTTTCTTCTTTCTCTTCATCAGTACCGTTCCCCAGCTGAAGAGTTCTGAATCCACGCCGGATCCTTCTCAACAGTCTGTTTCATGGGAACCTTTATTAACCCCTTCTTCCCCGTTATGCAGTTCTGAATCCTCCCTGTAGCAGGGGGTCTTCGCTCATGCCTGAAGATGTTTCTTGTCCCTTGTCCTGGGTCCCAGGTCCCGGGTTTCGGCACCAACTGTTGCGCGCGCTCAACTGGCCAGGAAGAACGACGCTGCTACAGGATCCTTCTGCACACATTTATTCAGTCCTGTTTCTTCTTTCTCCATATATATCCCTTGTTTATATCTCCCTTGTTTTTATATCTCCCTTGTTTTTATATCTCCCCTGTTTTTATATCTCCCTTGTTTTTATATCTCCCTTGTTTATATCTCCCTTGTTTTTATATCTCCCTTGTTTTTATATCTCCCCTGTTTTTATATCTCCCTTGTTTATATCTCCCTTGTTTTTATATCTCCCTTGTTTTTATATCTCCCTTGTTTTTATATCTCCCCTGTTTATATCTCCCTTGTTTTTATATCTCCCCTGTTTATATCTCCCTTGTTTTTATATCTCCCTTGTTTTTATATCTCCCTTGTTTTTATATCTCCCCCACTAATAGTAATCCTCTCTCGAATAATAATCCTCCCTCTAACCCGGGCCTCTCACTCTTATATACTCTCAGTTCCCATCCACGCACAGCAGGCCACGCCACTTCACCAGGCACGCAGCTTCAGCTAATCAGGGCATCAGGGGCAAATCTCCACCAAATTGGATTCACCTGTATCCTGGTACACCTGCGCAGCACTCAAGATGTTTGTGTCTTATATGAGGAAGTCAGGTGCAAGTCATATGACTTAGCTGCAGTCCCTGGCGCCTTTGGGACTGCCGCCACACCCGCTCCCCACAATAAGACTTGTCTTGGTCATGGTGTCTGTTCACAGCAGTAAAACCCTAACTAAGACACTGTGTAATTTAAGCGAACACTTAACCCACAGAGATAGAGCCCTGTCCCTTTTTCCACATTTGATTGGAACAAGATCTATGTTGCCCAGACTGGCCTAGCACCATTTTTCTCTTCCAGGCCAACCTTAAACTTGCAATCCTCCTACCCCATTCTCCCAAGTCACTAGAATTATAGGCCTGGGCTGCCAAGTCTGGCTTTGGGTTGATTTCAAATATGTGAACCAAGTGAAACCTGCAGAAGCTGAATATGGCAGAAGGAGAGAAACAGGAGAGGAGAAAGCAGCCCTGGGAACTATAGAACGTGAGGTTTCACAGGTAAGAAACTTCCTGTGGTTTTCCAGGGAAAGCACAGTCATGTTGGTGAGAAAGTGAAGAGAAGGCTTCCTAAGGCGAGCAGGTGATCACCAGGTCACAGACTACCGGGACACAGGAAGCTCTTGTGGAATTAAGTCAGACATGGACCACCAGATTTGGAAATATAAAACCCAGGTTAATGGGTGGAGATAAATGAACATTTTCACTGCTTGCTTGTGGGAGAAGAATGTTCAGGGTACATGAGGAAAAAGCAACCTGAATTGTAGACTCTTGCTGGGAATGAATGAGGTAGTGGTTTGTGTGCATGCATGTCAAAAACAAAAATGTTTTAGTATCTCTTTTTTTAAAAAAAAAGTCTGGACAGCTCTAAAGTGTGTTTGTAAGTACCCAGTTAGAGGCCCTTCTGGGTGAGTAATTTGATCTTATAAAGGATAGAGAAGAAATTACAAAAGACCCCTGAGCACCTTTCAGAGGTCTAGCTGTGTGCTTTGAGCAGCGTGGAGAAGAGGTGAGGGAGAGTCAGGTAATGGGAATCATAAGGTGGTTGGTTTGCTGATGGACAGAGTTGAAGATGTTTTCCTGATTTGAATTTTAACAAACAGAACAAAGAGAGGTATAGCTGAAAATGATGAAAAGCCTCGTAAAAGCTGGGAAAAACAGATACAGTCACTAAGCATTGTGGAGACTGGAGAATGGAGGTAGTGTGAGATGGCGGCAAACATGAGATCAACAGTTTTTTGTTGTTGTTGTTGTTGTTTTGTTTTTGGTTTCTGGTTCTTCAAGACAGGGTTTCTCTATATAGCCCTGGCTGTCCTGGAACTCACTTTGTAGACCAAGCTGGCCACGAACTCTGAAATCCACCTGCCTCTGCCTCCCGAGTGCTGGGATCAAAGGCGTGCTCTAGCACGCCCGGCTGAGATCAACAGTTCTGATTTCATATCTAGATTACTATGCTGCACTTGTAAGCCCTCTGTTTATTCATACATATCTTAACTGAAATATAGTAATTTATACATATTTACACAATATAGTGTGGCATTTCTATCCATATAACAATCTGTATTGATCAAATCTGGATAGTAGGTATACATGTCACCTGAGACACATGATTTCTTTGTACTGAGAACATTCAAAAGTCATTGAATTCACTATATTGAAATTCTCAACTAATAAGCTGTTATTATCTAACTGTCTATAGTGTATTAGAACTCTCCTTCAACCCATTCATACCTGTTTCTTGTTTATCATATTTTGATATGCACATATAATTTCCCAACTTGTCTGTAAGGCATTGAAGGAAGAATCCAAGGAATATCCTACTTTGCATTTTCTCCCAGCCCATAACTTAGTGCTCTGGGAATCAGGTACCACATATACATTAGTGAAATTGAACACTGGAGGTTGAATTGTGCATTACATGCAAGACAAATACATCTTTTCTCTGTAGCTGTTTAATGGAGGCTCATAGATGATATTTCTGACTCTCCTTTAGTGGATCCTGGCTCTGGGATCCAGTAGAAATCTGCTAACCCCAGAGGTGGAGTCAACTATGAAACCATATAAATCTCATCTCTGTTACTAGAATCAGTTCTCTTGCTAAAGAGAACACTGATCTGAGCTTTTGTTGCTTGACTTCCATTTTCCTTTGGTAAAAAGCAACAGGCAAGTTCTATTTCAGATACTCTTGTTGCTCAGATTCATCTGCCTCAATGACTTTTCATCTTTAGCATTATGGTAGCAACACACATAGATGAAAAAAAAAAAAAAAAACAACTTGTCCCTCATCTTTCCAAACACATGTTGCTCAAAGTGGAATGGTTCCAGCAACACTGGTGTCACCTAAGAGCTCATCACAAACAAAGAATATTATTTTCAAGCATGTACACTTATAATCTACCATTAAATATAAAGCTAATTTTTTAGGAAAACAACTCCAGGCACATAGTTCCACAGTGTCGTCACCATGTATAAATCTTCCCTTTAACAAGATACACAGGTAACGATTTGCAAGCCTCCAAGACTCACTTAGCATACTAGGTAATAAGAGAGAGGCTTATAAATAAAGTCTTCTAATTGTGGTAAAAGAACCCTTTGCAGAATATACAACACTGCTTTGATTTTCTGTTCATGAACCACATATAGCACACAACTTAGCTATCTGCTTAGCTTTAGCAAAAAAATCAGAAAACTCTCAGTAACTGGGAGGAGAGCTGAGCTCTGTTTAATGGAGGTTGACACTTCCTTGTGAACTATAGTTAAAAAACTGACAATGACATATCTGATCACAGAATCAGGATGTGCTCAGTAAACCAGTAACACTCTGTATTAAGTTTGCTCTTTGTAAGCCTCTGATGCATGCCTGGAAAAACAGCTGGGGTTCAAAGCAGTAACAACAGCATATTCAAAAGAATAATCCATATCTGCCTCAAAACTCCAAAGCAGAGAATTGTTCCTTGGGTAAAATGCTGCTCAGCAGTGTACGAGCTACAAGCCTGATGTAAGATGTAAGCTCAGAAGGGGTTATTCTATAACAGAACAAATAAAATGAATGAGAACATTTGTATTCAACTTGTTTTGCCTGCTATAAAAGAATTGAGTTGCTTGTACATCTACCAAAAAATTACTGTCTATTCAATTCTTGTCATATACTTAAAAAATCAATTTTAAAAATTCAGAATGTGTTTTGCTGTCACCTAGAATTGAGTAGCAACCATAGATGAGGCTTTTACTGACCTAATTGACCTTTATTGTCAAGAGGAGGATAAGTCACTGGATAAGGAGTTCTTTCTGAGCATGCTAGAATGAATCCTGACAAGGGCATAACTTTTCTGATGACATGGGAACAAACATATGCTTGCACTGAAGGACGAGCTTAGCAAACCAGTGAGTATTTTGAGGTTCCTTACAGGGGTATGGGTGACTCAAAGGTGAGCTCCATATCTTGGAAGACTGCTCTTGAAAGCTGTCTCCCTAGAGCTTCCTGCCCAGCAACTTTTTATGATTTTTATAACCTTGAAAGTGGTTTGAGAATCTATAACTTTCTGAGTGTTCCGGCCTTGTACGTTGTATTAGCTCTGAGTCTCGTGATTCTCACGCTTCCTTCTGGCTGAGAAATTACAGTGTCGAAAACCGGAAGCAAATCCGACCACACAGCTATACCTATTTCAGAAAAGCAAATGACACTTTTCTAAAGGTAAGGAACTCCAGGAAAGTAAAAAAAACAAAAAAAAAAACAAAAAAACAAAAAAAAATTAAATAAGAGCAATGACTCTTCCTTGTTAAAAGTTCAGAAACTAGTGAAATAGTTAGAGAAAATTACTCCTACCTCTAGCCACTCTGAGATAACCAGTATGTCCTAGGGAACTCGATATGCATGACCATGCTATGCAGCATCAAAGAACCCTAACTGAAACTTCAGGCAGACTCCTGCATCTCTCACAGCAGTACACATTGATAGGATACAAAGATGTTGAAATGAGAAACGTCCCCATAACTCATGTGTTAAAACAGTTGTTTGATCCCCAGCTGGCACCCTGTTTTGTTAGGCTGAGGATCCTTTCACAGAAGGAGAACATAGGAACTCTCCCTCCTGTCTGGCTCTGTTTCCTGGACCAGAGAGATGTGAGTGGGCTGCATTCAGCTGTACACATCTACCACCACCAAAAGGTCTCCTCTCGCTGCTTCCCTTCTCTCCATCGTAATGTACATTCCCAGAACCACAAACTGAATTAAACCACTCTTCCCTCACATTGCTTCCCTCAGGTGTTTGATCACAGGGACAGGGACAAATAATGCAAAGTAGTTCTTGAACAAGAGCCCTGTGGTTTGCTGTCATTAGCACACATTCTCATATGCAATGAGTAGCTATTTGAAGTTGGTAATTTGGTGCTGAATTCTAACTGCTAGTCTTGAACGATAGTCTCATTAGTATGATTATTATGATTCATTTCCTATTTCCTGGCTTGTTGTCACTTTCCCAGAGAACACAATGCACATTGTTTTTTGGTTTTCTTTATGATTGAACTAATAACCTTTTGGATATATATTTTGTTTGCATGCACAAGCCAAAGTAAATGTATCCCAATAAATGCACACTTTAATGTTTTTCTGCCAAAAACAAAAGTGTTCATTTTTGTCCTTGAAAAGCTTTCCCTTTGGTCCATTCCCAATAGAAAAAGCAGACATTTTTCCTGTGCAAAGGTTATTAAATAAAATTCAAATGATACTATGCATTCAGTAGACATGGCCATTCCTAATTACTTCATATCCCCCTACCATAAAACACATTTAGAAACCTAGTTACCATTTTTAAGTTAGTTCATATGATAACAGTTTGTGTGAAAAAAAAATTATCAGTGAATATAAAAAGGGCATTTGTTTTCTGTAAGAATGGGTATGGATCATATAGCTTTCTCAGCATTACCGGAAGTTGATATATTTAAGTTTTTATTTTACTTATGCATTTACATATTTTTAAATAAAATGTCTAGTTTTGTAATGTTGGTTGGCCTAGAGTTCACAGTGTTTCCTAGGTTGGGCAAAGCCCTCTGCCTCCTCAGATGTGGGATTCCACACAAGAGCAACCAAGGCCCCTTGAAAGTGACCCATTATTAAGCACAAAGAAATCACTTTCATAGTTTCAACTTTTTTTTAATATAGTTTTTAAGGGCATTTTTTGATGACCTAAAAATAAGTGAAAATGACCAAGGAAGTATATTGATAAGAGAATTTTTTGACATTCTCTTAACCAACCTTTCCAACATGGTCAGGTTGTCACAGGAATGCTCCACTATGTTTATCTTAGTCAGGGTTTCTATTCCTGCACAAACGTCATGACCATAAAAACAAGTTGGGGAGGAAAGGGTATATTCAGCTTACACTTCCATGCTGCTGTCCATCACCAAAGGAAGTCAGGACTGGAACTCAAGCAGGTAACACCAAATGGATCTTTTAGTCCAAAGTTCCAAAGTCCTTCCACAGTCCTTCCCCCCAAAATGGCCAGGTCACAGGAATACCCCACTATGTTGGTACCAAAGCATTTTAGTACCAAAACAAGGAAATGTCTTTACCAAATTCATTGAATTAGATGTAATTACTGCATATATATTTATTGACCCCTTGTACTTTAAATATTATCCTTCTAGTTAAATAATATTTTACAAATTTGATCTGGAAGAGGAATAGTATGTGACAAAATGGTAACCTACATACGTGAATGCTATCTTAGGCAACACAGAATCTCCTCAGGCTGACCCCACCAGGAGGAGGAGCTAGCTATCTGCCAGGCTCTAAGAAAGCTGCCAATCACTCCTCACAGGATCCTGAACTGGGCCAAATGTCCAAGTAATGTCAGCTGTAGAAGTCCAGCTTTGGCCTACCTCCAATCCTGTTAGAAAAGGAGTGGGCGCTTCTCTAGTTATGTACCTAAAGAGCACCAAGTCCATTGCCAGGAGAGCTCCATAATAGTACCGTGGATTCTCACAGGCTGCCTAGGATGCAGTGGCCTGAAAAGACCGCACAATTGCTCCTCTAATGAACACAGCTGTAGGAGGCCCTGGTGTGTGATGATTTGTTATTTGCCACTTGTTTTTCTGTATCCACCTCCAGCTGATCCATCAACACAGCAAGCATTTCTAGGTGGGTTTCATATTGGCTGAGAATGTCTGTCTCTGTACCTCTTAGACCTCTTATTCTAATGCAGTTGTCATGGTGATGCACAATTTCTTATAATAACTTGCTAGCTACCTCTCACCTGAGTTTTTTCATTTCTTTCCCGTAACTGTCCAGACTACATTCTTATAGACTCCAGTAATGTTAGGCTGGCAGGCGATGACACATGGCTCTGATGACTTATCTCTTTTATCCCTAACTCATCTTAGTGCTGACTGGCCCTCCATTCCATACCGTACAGTCTTTTATATTAGTTACTCTTCTGTTACTGTGGTAGAACACCATTACCAAGGTGACTTACAGAAGAAAACACTTAGTTTGGCATATGGTTCCAAAGTTTCACGTTCATAATGGTGGAGGCAACATGGTATAGGTAGCAGGTATAGAGGTTGAAGACAGGAGCAGAGAGTTTACTCCTTGAACCACAAGCAAGCAGCAGAGAATGCAATGAGGAAGTAGGTGAGGTGTTCTAATCTCAAAGCCTGTGACCTTTTTCCTCTAGCAAAGCTGAAGCACCTAAACCTCCCTAAGTATCACTGCCAACTGAGGATCAAGAATGAAAACGGCTGAGGCTATAAAAGATAGTTCTCACTAAAACATTTATACTAGTCTAGATCTTTTCATTGCCGTTGTAATTATTGCCTTTGTAACTTAATATTTCAATTGCATGTCCAGCTCTTCCCATTGAGAACACTAACAGATACACATCAGGAATAGCATTCTGACTAAAGAACATAGCTATGCTGATATTTTTAGGAGTATCGGGAGATACAAACTCTTCAAGATGACATTTTTAACTGCCAAAAAATAAGCATCCATGTCTTTGTATGCAGTCCATATACTGCCCCCAAATTCCCTAAAAACTCAGATTTAAGACTTTTGGATAGGGGGAGGATTGAAGGATCTGAAGGGGATAGCAACCCCATAGGAAGAACAACAGTATTAACTAACCTGGGCCCATGGGTGCTCCCAGAGAGTAAACCACCAACCATAGGACATGGTCCATGGGCTCTTGGCACATATGAAACAGAAGACTGCCTTGTCTGACTCCAGTGGGAGAGGATGCACGTAATCCTGTAGAGACTTGATGCTGGGGGAGGTGAAATGGATGAGGGTAGGTGGGTAAAGAGGGTAGGTAAGGGAGCACCCTCTTAGAGGCAAAGGGAAGGGGAACGGGGTGAACAACTCTGGGAGGAGAGATTGGGAAGGGGGACAGGAGACAATATTTGAAATGCAAATAAATATAATTTAATTTAAAAAAGACTTGGAGCTTTTCTAAGACTATACAACTCAGAAATAAATGCTGTGAAATTTGTGGGATTTGCTATTGGTATTTGTTATTATTATGGCTGCAGATAGTAATGCCTACATAGTGATTATAAGTATTAATTTTGGCAATTGCTTTATGAGCTTTTCTTTGTTTGTCTTGAATGTCATCTACCTCTGAAATTAATACATGAATGGATGTAGCTCCATAAGAGAATATTCACCTAGCAAGAAAGACTTACTGGGAGGATCCTAGCACTACAGTAGGAATGAAATTAATCTAATTTAAAGGTCTTTATTTGTCTGTCCTCCACATGAGCTGGCATGGTTGTTAAGCAAACGCAGATGAGTAATAACTAGTGGCTGATGAAGATGCTTGCATAATTAATTGCTATGCAGTTATCAACATTTGCTCTGTAACTTTGTATGCAGGCAGGTCATCTATAGCTTCATTATCTCCAGAAAATGTGAACTATGTTGCATTTTCTCATTACATAGATTAAAGTCAAACCCAGAGGGAAATTATCCAGTAAATACTCCTTGTAAGAAAGGTCTTTAACTTTGCTGGATTAGGTTATCACTCACCTGACTAGAATCATAGCAATCTCTTGATAGTCTGATTACAACACTAATTAAGAGCCAGCTGGGCAGGAGAAGCAAAAGGGTGTAAGAATAGATTTGAATAACTGTTTAATAATGAACTCGGCAAACTCAGTCCTCAATGCATTCAGATCATAGAGCAGAGTGGAGGGGGGCTAGTTTAAAGAAAAGCTGAGTTCCCAATTCTTTGGAGATATTGCACATCCATATGTTATACTAAACCTTCTATTTATTTCTATTGAAGATTTTAAGAAGAGAAAAGTGCCATTAGGTTTTTGTTTGGTGTGTGTGTGTGTGTGTGTGTGTGTGTGTGTGTGAGGGGGGGGGGAGTAGGGGAAGGGAGGGGGAGAGAGGGAGGGAGAGGCAGGGGGAGAGGCAGAGGGAATTTCTCAAGCCCCTCATGATATGATATAACAAAAGGGCTTTAGGATGGGGATAGCAGTAGGCAAAGGTGGTAACAGCAGAGAGAACTCAGTTTTGCTGAAATAACAAAGGACATCTGTCAAAGGAATCAAGAACTAATGATCTTTATTGTCTGTACAATTCTAAGTATGCTCAGCTTCTAACAACCCACTCTTAAAAAATAACAAAGTCTGGAGAGATGGTTCAGTGGATAAGCTGTTTACCATATAAATCAGGATTTGAAACACCAGCATCTACATACAAGTTAAATGTGATTGCATGTATTTTTAACCCTGGTTTTGGGGAATAGAAAAAGGCAGATACTCCATCCAGCCTATGCAAAACATAGTGAGATGAGAGATAGTGAGATTCAGTGAGAGATAGTGTCTCAAGAAATAAGAGGGCAGCCCTAGAAGAGGATACCCAGAGTTGACCTCTGACTCCCCATACACAACAAAGCGTATCCACACTCTCAAGTGCACACATATACATATCCTGCACACTAGACAAATGTAACAGTAGATTGAAGACACTGGTCCAAGACCCACAGCACATATACAGCTGAGGACTGCCTTGCCTGGCCTCAGTGGGAGAGGATGTGCTTACTCATGTACATACTTGATGCTCCAAGGGAAAGGGGGTGCCAGGAGTGGAGAGGTATGGGGACCACCCTCTCAGAGGCAAAGGGGAAGGGGTGAAGAACTCTGGGAAGGGCGATCAGGAGAAGAGATCAGGAGGGGAGCAATATTTTGGATGTAAAAAAGTAAATTAATTAATTAATAATACATAGTTAAAGCAAAAATTAACCAAATATATATGAAAAGATAAATTCTCTAAAATCTGGAGACCTATTTTTTTTTCTAAAGTAGACATTGAGGAAGGATTTCCACTTTCAATTACTGTTTCCATCATTATTCCATGTCTATAACTCAGACCATCCAAGGGTCCTATTTCTCACTGGTAAATCCCCATGAAACAATGTTTACAAGTATTGTCTAGTTAGCTAATCTAATGACTCGTTTGCATAAAAGTATGATTCTATAATTCCCTAAATATTGCTGCTTTCCAAAGGTATCTGATAGTTTTAACCAATAAATGTATCAATTACATTGGAATATATACCAAAAGCTTTAGATATGATGTGTATAATCTAAAATTTGTAATAAAATAGTGGCACAAAGGTGACTTTTTTCATTGTGATGGTTTAAATAGGAATGGCCCTCATAGGCTTATACATTTGGATGCTTAGACACCAGGAAGTGGAATTATTTGAAAGGATGAAAAAGATTCAAAGGTATGGTCTTGCTGGAAAAAGTATGTCACTAGGGATGGGCTTCAATGTTCCAAAAACTCATATTAATCCCTAACCTCAGAGTTTCTCTTCTCTCTCTGCCTACAAATCAGGGTCAGTGCCTACAAGTCAGTAGTTCTCACCTACTTCTTCAGTACACTGCTGCATGCTGTCAGGTTTCTAGTCATGTTGATAACAGGCTAAACCTCTGAGACTCTAAGCAAAGCCCTAATGAAATGCTTTCTCTTATCAGAGTTCCCTTACTTATGATGTTAACTCTTCACAGCAACAGGACACTGGCTAAGGCACTCATCATCTGAGGGAACTATGTGCTAAGGCATTCAGCTCTGCATGTTTTTACTTGCGGGTTCATTTTACAGCTTTACTCCTTTAACCACCATCCATCCCCCACCCAATGTAAAGCTTTAATAATGCTGGGAATTTGAATTTCTTTTTTTAAAAAATGTTTTATTAGATATTTTCTTCATTTACATTTCCAATGCTATCCCAAAAGTCTCCTATACCCTCCCCCCAACCCTGCTCCCACCCACTTCCACTTCTTGGCCCTGGCGTTCCCCTGTACTGAGGCATATAAAGTTTGCAAGACCAACGTGCCTCTCTTTCCCATGATGGCTGACTAGGCCATCTTCTGCTACATAAACAGACATGACTCAACCCTATTGATAACATGCCAGGACTTTGCACTAAGAATACAAAGAGTTCTATTTGAGTCAGAACCTTTTGAGATTTTTTTCCATGGACCTGTCCAACTTCAGACAAATCATTTAGTTCTTACAAAAATATTTTAATAAATGTATTTTAATTAAAATGTTATCTTTCTGTACATATTTTATTAAATGTGTATTTTATAATTTTTTAGAATTCAAATAAATTATATGTTATGTACATAAAGTGTACACAAAACAAAACAAAATTTAGAAATGTTTATAAAAATGTACATTTGATAAAATGTATTTTATTAAATGTGTACAGAATGCACAACTGCCTGAAACCCTAGCTCCAGGGGATCATCTGACTTCCTAAGGCACACACACACACACACACACACACACACACACACACACCTGGTATACACACAGAGAGACACAACTGTACACATGAATGAAAATAAATCTTAAAATTATATTTTAAAGGTATAACACAATATAGTCTACCACACAATAAAATACCTAAGACAGAGATCTATAGGAAGGAGCAGAAATGTCAGCTCAAAGTGGTATAAATGAGTGAAAAATGACTTGTGTCCCCAGCTCCCTGGCAAGCAACATTAATGAGAGTATTATTTACTCACTTGCCATGAAATCAATTCTTAAAGACTGGGCTTTGACACTCTATTTCATCAGCCTCAGAATAAATGATAGAAAGGAGATAGATTTTTAAATACCGAATAATAACTGCAGTATCTACTTCTTGTCATTTCTCAGAACTAGTCGATGAAGTAGTCTACCTTAGAGTCCACATCTTAAAAGTCACTCTGACCTTACCACTCAGAATTTTATAAGCAACATCTGCTAAAAGAGTCTGTAGAGGCAAGACTAAGCACAGCAGTTATCTAAATTTCTCGGAGAAAATACTGGCTGTTCTGGGACTAGACACACACAGAGAAAGCAGAGGAGTGAACCTATTTATAAAGGTGTTTATAAATCGTGATAATTCTAATTCTAGTCACTATGCCAGCTTCCGAGGAAGGCAGATTATAAGCAGGGAAAGCAGAGGGGTGATCCAGAAAGACGTCTTAGCAGCAAACCTGATAGTGCTTTTGATGGTGTAGGGGCAAATAACAAAGGTGCAGTCGCTACTATGGCAAGAACCATTGACCTGAGGGGTAAAACGGAGGGGGGAGTCTGACTAGCCTTGCTGGGGAGAGATGTCTAAAGGTGAGGCAAATTTTAACAAGCTGGGGGAAAGAGAGGTAACACTGTGTGAGACAGAGAAAATGGGAATGTGGAAAGACTGGGTGTGCAATTTAAAAGGATGTATAGGGAAATAAAAAATCTAGTAAGTCTAAAATCTTAACCCCCTGACTAATCTGGGGTCAAGTGTCCAACCTGGTATAAAAATATGAGATATTATATAGAAAGCACACTATGCTAGCTGAAAAGTATTTTTTTTTAACTGAGTGGTTGGTAGATAATGGGCAGAATAAATCTACTAAAAATGTACCTTAAACAAAATTAACAACAAACACACTGAGATTGTTCTTCCAAGAGAAGAACTAAGCAGAGGAAACTGAGACTGTAGAGGTGCAGAAAATGTCTAGGAACAACTGTGGCAACGGAGTTTATGAAGTGTACAGAGAGGCAGAATTTTCAAGACTTGTCGAGAGAATGGATGCAGAGTGTGGATAAGAGAGACGCATGCATTGAAATCATTTTCAGGTCTCTGGTTTTGAAAACTCATTTATGGTGTGCCTCTTACTAAGAAAAATGAGCAAAACAAGAGCAGTTTGGTCTAGCTTATGGATTCATATGTGGCAAATTGGACAACATTGAGTTGACAATACCTATGAGCTCACTGTGTAGTGGTAGCTATTAACGGCAAGACAGTATGACTGATATTTCAAGGGAGCAGCCAGGTATGGAGACAGAGTTCTGGGAGTGATCAGATCACAGTTTTACCCTGTAATTGAAATATGGGGAGTGGGTAATAAGACAAGTAACTTAGACGGAGCCCTAGGGATATCATGAATGTATGATGCGCCTAGGGTCTTAGCCAATGTGTTTTATAAAATAAAGTTACATTCTCACACTCTGTGGTGGAGGGTACTATAGCAAAATCTGACAGGATTTGGAGAGGCAGGAGAGTCAATTGTCAATGTTACACTACCCAGCCAGCTTCATAGGAAGCACAGCTTGCTATTAGTTTTGTGAGGCTTCTTCAAGACTCTTCATCATGACCTTCAAAATGGCTTCCTGATGTGTAAGGCTGTAGAAGTTCATGTACTCTATTATCTTCTGGTTCCTTCTATTTCCTGCCTCTCAATGACCACATTTTTGGATCTTGTCACTTGTAGGGTTTAGCCCTTTCCAACAGCTATTTGGAGAACACAGAATTTTTCTGGGTCCAGTCTGATGGAGCCTGGGTGCTATGGATTGAAGTGTTCTTCCTCCAGTGGACATGATAGCTGTCCTCAGTCAGTAGCCCCCTGGTTGAGGAGAATATGACAGCAATGTGAAAAGGACATTCACACAAGACTCTTCTCACAGCAACCAACAGATTTCCTGAGAGTAAAAACTCCTTCCAGAAAAGCATTCTTCCAAAACTTACCAGCATTACCATCACCACAACAATCAAATTTCAATGTCATTTTCAAAGGGAGCAAACTATAGCCACACTGGAACATGTTTTGCAGTTGCTCTTCTCTTGGGGTTAGGGAAATGAAATACAAAGATGTTTTGCATACCTGATTACAAACAGCATGCTGAACACAGATACTGAGGTCTGCATTTCTGAATATCACCACATAAAGGCCTATGCCAGGTGAATGTCAGATGCTAGCCTGTGGTCAGACATCTGTCTTTGCTTTGCTTATTTGTCTCATTATTTCCTGGAAGAGGTGAAAATGGAAGTCACTGTCAATGTTGGTGACACATTCCTGACATGTTTTGAAACACAGTGTAAACACAACCAAATTTGTTATAAAAATAACACCTAGTATTTTATATTGGCCCAAACAATGTTTTCTTTATATAAGAATATAAATTTACACTTCATGACATTTCCCAACAGGAATACTCTAATCTTTCCTGTGACTCTTAAATGGATATTTCAAGTTTAAACATGCCCTCATTTTAATATATCACTAGTCCCTGGAAAAAAATAAAACATGGTAACATGCTTTCTAAAAGAAGAACAATGAACTTATATATTTTTCTTCCAAGAGAAACAAATGTTCTAAAATATTATTAAAATTGTGATTATATCATTTCCTCTTTTTTTCCTCCAGGTAAACCAGTGCTTCTTAGGTTTTCTAATGCTGCAACCCTTTAAGTCAGCTCCTCATGTTGTGGTAACTAACCATGGCTCATAGAATTATTTCATTGTCAATGCATAACAGTTTAATTTTGCTACTGTTATGAATAGTAATGTAACTCTGATATGCAGGATATCTGATATGTCATCCCTATGAAATGGTGTTCAAACCCATAGGTAACATGACCCACAGACTGAGAACCAGTGCCTAAACCCTCCTGGTTTCCAACTCCCTACCCAGACTGGCTCTCTGTTGCCTGTAGGTATTTGTCAAGGCCTCACGGGATTTTACCCTTCCACATTAGTGTGTGTATTTGCTACCCTTCTTGTTAAGCTTGTGTTTGGGCAGCTTGCTGGTGAGATTTTATGGTTGTAGCCTCTCTGATATTTGTAGGAGATACAATCTTACACCTAACTCCCTGTCACTCTGGCTAAGGTTTTTTTTTTTTTTTTTTCTTATTTCTTTTTTCCCAGAATAACTCTCCCAGTTTTTTCCAATTAATGATTGAATTGTTATTCACATTTTGTATTCATATATGCATGATTAAGAGGCTCTGTATCCCTTTTAAAGCACATCCTTATGATTTGAACTGCTCAAGGAAAATACCCAAGGAATCAGAGGAGGAGCAATGGTCATGTCTCATAGTGTAATTTACATTACTCTCTAATAATCATCTTAAATATTATTGACAAAGATTGTCCACAAGGGTGTGGGAGAATTGCGTCTAATTCTGTTCAGGCTGCTATAGTAAAATATCATGAACTGGGAAACATATGTAGAGAAGACATTTATTTCTAACAGCTGTGGTGCTTAGGACTTACAGGACCCAAGATATAACTGATATAACTGAGTCTAATCATGAAGACTTAGCAAAGATCCCACCTCCTAAACCATTATCAACATTCGGTTGGGGATTTCATCACATGAGTTTAGACCACAAGGGGAAAGAGGTTCAAATATTCAGACTGTCAACATGGTAGCCGTCTGCTTGACACCTTTAATGGGAGGTCAATATTCTCATTCAATACTTTTGTTGTTTTTTTTCCCAGCATCTAAAAGATGATGTTGCTAAGTCCCCAAATTAAACATTAATATGAAAATTATTTTGCATCTAAAATATAAAGCAAGCCAAATTATCAGTCTAATAGAGGTATATTTTGAAACACATATCTCTTGAAATTTATCAGAGAGAGAGAGAGAGAGAGAGAGAGAGAGAGAGAGAGAGAGCAAACAAGGGAGAAGATGTCAAGAAAAACCAGAAGAAGCAGGAGCTGTAAAATAGGTAAGAAACAATAGGAATTTTCACAGTTGTAGACAAATTAACTGCAAGGATTATTGCTATGCATAAGCATGGTCCAAATGGGAGAAGGAAGAAAGTATATGGTCAAGCAAAGAAAGAAAGTCATATACAGGTTCTATAATTCGGATACAATTCAACACAACAAGATGCTAATGTTTGGAGTAGGAAAAGATGATCTATATAAGGAATCATGGATTTTAAAGTGCTGATGACAAGGCAGCTGTTTTTAGTTTCTTCAAGGGCATGGCTAGATGAGCCTGAGAAGGGTCTTCTATCCCTAAGCTCCACAGCAAGAGCTGCCTCTGATATACTTTACATATGAATAAACAGAAGGATGCTATCAGAACAGAGGATATGTATTGAGATTTTATATTAAGGAGATATATTAAGAGAAAGTAGGAAGAGGAAAGGAAAGGTAGGGCAGAAGAGGTAGAGGGAACAATAACTAAGAATGTTTGAAAAGGCCACATGGAAGCAGAAGTGTGTGTGTGTGTGTGTGTATGAGAGAAAGAGAGAGAGAGAGAGAGAGAGAGAGAGAGAGAGAGAGAGAGAGAGAAAGAGAGAGAGAGAGAGAGACAAAGAGAGAGAGAGAGAGAGAGAGACAAAGAGAGAGAGAGAGAGAGAGAGAGAGAGAGAGAGAGAGGGAGAGAGAGAGAGAGAGAGAGAGAGAGAGAGAGAGAGAGAGAGAGCAAAGATACCTCTTTGGTCACAGGAAATGGGGAAATCAAATTGTCACTAACCAGGAAGTTTCTTCCTAGTGGCTAGGTCTCATAGTACCAGAAGGCTACAGGGAAAGAAGAATCCTGAAATGACCTTGAGAGCTACTGTAATGACTGCTGTGACAAGCTATGTCTATGGATGCAATGGTGGCAGAAATATTATGTATTATGTTGGTAACAAAATGCTTTTTGTTGGACTTAAAGCCTATTCCACATGCAGAAATATATACCTAGTACTTGCAATCTGGGTAAAACCTTGTGACTAGGAAGCTCACAGGTCCCAAGGACCAACTGACCACTATTTTGCTAAATGTATATAGAATCAAACTGCCATCTAAATTCTTATTTCTATACCCATAGTTTAGCAGAGCTCTCAGACCTGATCAGAGAACTTTGTGATGTGGACAGTCATTAATTAAGAGACTCTCAATTAATCACGTGAAAAGATTAAGTGTCTATTAGGCACTCAGTCATACATGGAATTCATTCATTGTAAACAGTCAGGGAGGACCCTGGCAAAACAGTGTGCTCTGGACATGGCATGACTGAAGAACTCATGAACTAATCAGCACTACCGTCCTGCACAAGACTAAGCCAGGCAACATGCCAGTTCAGACGGATCTAAGAGTTATCAAGAATCTACCCCTAGTTGATGGGTGCTAGAGACCTGAAAATCAGTTTTCCTTAAGGATGTGCCCCCTGTGGGTCTACCATGATCTACTGAGTAGACTCCCATCCTTTTGGGTATAAAGAGTCCAATTGCACTCTGTAAGTCATTAAAAAAAGAATGACATGAAGTTGAGAATAGATGGGGATGTAGGGAGAAGATCTAGGAAGAGGTAGGGAGAAGATTAGGTAGTGATTATGTTCAAAATATATTGTATGCAAGTGTGAAATTCTCAAATAATTGATAAAATGCATTAAAATTACCACTAGTCTAATACGCAGGTTGCCACTGAAATATTTTAAAACAGGAAAATGAGTGACATAATCAGCGTTGAATTTCTATTTGTTTGTTTGTTTGTTTGTTTATTGCCATGCAAGACAACTGTTTATTTCGAAAGGATTTTATAATAAACACAGTGAACAGGCTCCAAGTAGCTGTCTATTCTTCTCCCAAACCCCTGTCTGCATAGGAATCGATGCCTACTTCTTCATAATCTTTTTCCAGGGCAGCTATATCCTCTCTAGCCTCAGAGAACTCCCCCTTCTCCATTCCCTCACCCACATACCAGTGTACAAAAACCCTCTTGGCAAACTTGTGTTCCAGACAGGCCTAGGCTTCAGCAATGGCAGTTGTGTTGTTCAGCATGCACACTGCATGCTGCACCTTGCCCAGGTCACCCCCAGGCACCTCAGTGGGTGGCTGGTAGTTGATACCAACCTTGAAGCCTATGGGACACCAGTCCACAAACTGGATAATGTGCTTTGTCTTGGTGGCAGCAATGGCAGCATTAACATCCTTGGGCACCACATCTCCATTGTACAGCAGGCAGTAGGCCATATACTTGCCATGCCGAGGGTCACATTTCACCATCTTGTTGGCAGGCTCAAAACAGGCATTGATGATCTCTGCCACTGATAGCTGCTCATAATAGGCCTTCTCTGCAGAAAAGACTGGTACATAGGTAGCCAAGGGTAGGGCACCAGGTTGGTCTGGAACTCTGTCAGGTCCACACTGAAGGCCCCACCAAAGTGCAAGGAAGCTGTGATGGAGGAGACATTTTGGCTGATGAGGCAGATGAGGTTGGATGTTCAATATCCAGGTTATGGCGGCAGATGTCATAAATAGCCTCATTGTCCACCATGAAGGCACAGTTAGTGTTCCAGGGTGGTATAGGTGGTCAGGATGGAGTTGTCAGGCTCCTCTACAGCTGTGGACACTTGTGGGGCTGGGTAGATGGAGAATTCCAGCTTGAACTTCTTGCCATAATCAACAGAAAGCCACTCCATCAGCAGAGCGGTGAAGCTAGGGCCAGTGTCCACTCCAAAGCTGTGGAATACTACAAAGCCCTGAAGTCCTGTGCATGGATCAGACAGCTTGCAGATCTGGTCCAGCACTGGGTCAATAATCTCCTTACCAACGGTGTAGTGACCATGGGCATTGTTGTTGGCTGTATCTTCTTTCCCAGTGAAAAGCTGCTCTGGGTGGAAGAAATGGCGGTATGGGCCATTTTGGATCTCATCAATTACAGTAGGCTCCTGCCCCACAAAGACCACCCAAAGCACATGTTTTCCAACTCCAGTTTCACAGAAGGTGGTGAAGGAGTTGTCCCCTCCACCAATGGTCTTATCTCTGGGCATCTGCCTATCAGGCTAAATCCCATGTTCCAGACAGTAGAGCTTCCAACAGGCATAGCCCATCTGGACGTCTGCCTGCCCCACATGGTCTGAAACACACTCATGTATGATGAGTTTGGGCTATACATCTTACATAGAGTTGGGATCACTGTTTTCGGTGAGATCTCCAAAGTTTTAAATTTTAAATTATGATATCAACTCCAAGGTTGAGAAGAGATTTGAAGAAAGTAAGGTTAGAAAGTACAAAATGATTTAGAATGCTATGGTGAATGCAGTGAAGACATTGTAATTAATCTGAAATTCCCGTAGTGACTACAGGAAGGAGCAAAGAGAGGATCTAACACATCCATATGAAACAAACTAGAACTGATATAAACAGGGAGAGACACAGTGAGAGAATGATAACACTCAGATTTCTACATGACTGTGTTGATGGTGGTTAGTGCCAAAATACAAATACAGGTTGACAATGTTAAGATTGTGGAGCTCAGATACTGTGGGAGGTGAAGACATCCATTTAGGACATGTCAAATCCAGAGGGAGATGTCTAACAGGCAGCAGAGTGTGTGCTTTGTCATTCAGAAGGAGATAAATTTGTGCTGTGGCATCTTAGAAAGAATGAGTCGAAAAGAGATCACCTTCAATGCAGAAGAACAAGACAATAGGAAAGTGCAAGAGCTCATGAGTAAACTCTTGGTGCTCAAATCCTAAGTAACTGTAGCTTTGGGAGGGTTGGGGAAGAGATCGTATTTTATTGAAATATGCAAATAAAGTCAAATGGAAGTTGTTTTCTGTGGCAATATCCCAAGTGCCTTTGTCCTAAAAAGGGCAGAATCATAGCTCTAGAGAAGTCCAGGGAGAAGGTGGTATCAGAGAATAGACCTGGGGATATCTTCCTTCAACAATGGCTTGACCACCTCAAAAGCAACAGGACCTGAGTACCACTGCCTCTCCTGCCTCTCTGGCCATGGCCACTACAGAGTTCCCTTTAAACTCCCTGTTTTTCAATTTAGATAATCCCATTGAGCATGAAGCTCTGTGGTCAACCTTGAAAACTGACACTGGCTTCTAAACTGGAGACTATTGCGGTGTAATTTAACAATGGCTGTTATTTTATGTATCAAGAAACCTTCAGAAAATTGAAGGATTGAAAAACAGTTGCACAGAATTATGGAATCCTGTTGGAATTCTTTGGCAACTTTAGACAATGAGTATCATAACTTAGGACCTGGCTTTTGCAGACTTTAATTGCATTTTAAATGACAGGTTTCTGAAACCTGAGTAATTTTCAACTTTTAATTTGGGATTTTGATTTTTGATGCTTTTATGATTTCAAGGCCCAGCTGTCCCCTAGTCCCCATACTGTGGGATATTCTCATTCTTCCCAGAAGCCCTCCACCCTCTTCCTTCCTTTTTACTTTCAATGGAAGCCTGTGCTGGTGTTCTGCAATTCTGAGGCTGCCTCCAGCTAAGACTGTTCAGGGAAGATAAAGAAACCAATAAACAAGACAAGAAAAAGGAACTGGCCAGTCAATCCACATTAGGAAATAACTGAAGATTTTATTAAAAATCCATTTGTGTGAAATGAATTCCTCTAAAATAAAAAGTTGTTCTGTGTTTTCTAAACTCAAACTTTAGAAAAATCAATTTTCAGTAGATGAGGTCATGTTAGTTCTTCCTGTTTAACTGTCTTCAGGCTAGTTACACTGTTTGTACTAGAAACAAACACTATCTAAACAATTTCAACTTTTATATCATTTAAACAACAGACTCTATGGGATTTTTCTTTCAAAGTAGCTACCAAACCATATTTGAAATTTACTATTATTTATCAGCTAATTGGGATAATCTTGTAAATATTTCATAGGCACACAATGTAAGTACTCAAAATGTCAGAAACTATTAGAAATTGCAATAATTCACAATTACATTTATTCAATAAAATTCACTTAAGTGGATTGGCTAGTCAATATCCTACACTTAATTACATCCATTTGGATCCATTTTATATTGTATTATACAAAACCCAAATTATATCCTGCTGTAATTGCCTACTGCCCATCTCAATAACAGGAAGCCAGGACTCTCACAAATAATTAAATCATTTTCTGTCATCTTCCATACTCAAGGTTAATTCTGTCATTGCTATTAATTTCCCTACAGCTACAAATGAAAAAAAACTAGAAAGAATAAGACTATGTGGCTTACCTGGATGCTATCAATCCCAGAGCATCTGGAAGGAAAAACCTTTGTTTTCTCATCATTTTCCTTTCTGAGCCTTGCGTACTATTCAGCACACACGGTACTTGACAAACTCCTGTGGAATCTATGGCATCCTGTCAAATTTGCTTTAGTGAAAACATAGCAAAAACAATCCTAGCCTGGGATTTGGGACCTTTGAGCAAAAGGACTCCAAACAGCCTTTGCTCATCATAGATGACCTTGCTGTGGAGAATGAGAGTACAATTACCCATCCTGTCACTCTGAACATTCAGTGAAACATAAGAGGAAAGCTCTGTACACATCCACCTGACCAACATCGTAGGGCAGAAAGCAGTAGCTGTAAATAATGCAGACCTACCTCTATGTTTACCGTGGGTTTCTGTTGGTCCTGAATTTTTAGTCATTTGCATCAATAAGGAGAGTTGGCATATGCAACATCCTATGTGCTTTCACTGAGTTTTGCAATTCCTCACAAACTCTGGAATCACACTGTGAAGGCCCAGCTCTACAGATATGCCTTTGGAGAAAACTTATGACCATCTTAGTTTTCCCATGCCTTAAAGATGCTTTCTCAGCCCTTGGTCAACTACAAGGGCAGCATTAAAAAACAAACAAACAACACCCTATCACTTAGCAAAAACTTAGTCTTCTAATAAGGTTTCAGTGTAGGATTCTTTATTTCATATTGGAAATGGTCACTTTGATTACCTCTTTGCAGAAATTGAGGTTATCATTGGAAAACTGAGGCAGTAGTTGATCACTATTGACATTGATCACTATTCTGTATACTTTATAAAATGAGACTTATCTCACATTTGAATAAATAATATTATAACATGAGAATATTGAGTCTTTAAAATAAGTGCAGAATTTAAAGCTTCTCTTGTACTTGGTGACATATTATTGAAGACACATGGGCTTTAAAATACTGTCGAAATAATTTATTAGTTTCCTAGCCTGTGCATTTGTTGGCTTGGTTAATAATCTACCCCCTACCCCACACCCCACCCCCAGTGCATCAGTTGGCTGGAAAACTACTATCGTACCTTCAGGAAGTGAAGTATTGCCTACTCATTTCTCTCCTTATGCCTGCAGGCTACACTGTAATTCTCATCTGCCCTACTTTGCTCTGGACATATTTTTAAGTGTCAGAATGTTCTGCATATTTACATGGCAATATATATCTGGAATATGGAGGTTATGCCAGACCCTTAGAATAGAGCAGTGACAAGAAGGAAGGGGTGACAAGAGTATTTTGTGTGTGTGTGTGTGTGTGTGTGTGTGAGAGAGAGAGAGAGAGAGAGAGAGAGAGAGAGAGAGAGAGAGAGAGAGAGAGCCAATCCAGGGGGGAAGAGCATGTCCTCTTTAGGAAAGGGCATCATTATGCATTTTCCAAGTGTCCACTTCAGTCAGCCATCATTTGGGTCTCTATAGAATTCCTTTGTCACTGTATTAGCTATCCTAAGAACACAAAGTTAACTAGTTATATAGCCCACAGCCAGCCCCACAGACACTTGTTCCATTTCCTTTCTGTGTCTTACCATACTGGTCTCCCCCCCCCCCCCAAAATGATTTACTCAGGTCTGTTTCTCCTGTCTGCCAAGGAGCAAAGATGTGTTCTGCAAAGACTCGCCTTCATTCAGTCTCTTCTATAAAGGAAATTAGGAATGAAGCCGACTGGGATTCAGAGACCAGCTCTGGCTCTCGCCAGTTTTATGTGAAGATTATTACAGGAAGTGCATGATGCTTATCAGAAAGTGGGAAAATACATAAGAAGTACTTAGGTCTCTGGATTTATTAAAACCTGTTTTCTTTGGGAGTGTTTGTTGGGAGTTGTGTTTAAGTAAATTGTGGTGGATAGGTACACTATAGTTCTGCTTTAATGTCATTATAAAAGAAAGGGGGAATATAGATGGAAACCTCAGGTGCCCTAACATGGTCCATGTTACTACACGGCGGTAAACAGCCAGCTTTCTGTCTCTTGTAGTCCAGTCATTAGATGTATGCTGTGTTCTGGGCAAAAGAGAGAAAGAAATTTATTCGCCTTTTGTTGTATCCTCCCTGGCTAGCTGAACAACTCAGGAGGCAAGGGTGGGTGGGGGGATTTCTCCCTGCTAAGCATGAAATGAAACCACTCCTGAGATTGTGCCATGGTTTGGAGGCAACATGATTCCTGGGTTGAACACAGAAGCAGGAATCTAGAGGCCTACTCTTTCTGCTACCTGGTTCCAGTGCTGATTTAGTAAGTGACCTTGAGCAAACCACTTTGTTCCTCTTCTCCCTATTAAAGAAAACTAATTGATCTTGTGGTCATACTTCACAAAGATGTAATGAAGATGAGTGGAATACAATTAAAGCAGCTTCAAATAAGAACTCTACCCAGTACATAATTAGTTCTATAATCTATAAGTCTGAATAATACCAAGATATCTACATCAGAATTAAAAATTCAAGAAGTAAAGTATATTTTTCCTCTCTGAGAAAAGAATTCAACAATACTTCAGTTCATATAAGTATAGATGGTGACTTGAGAAATATCACTGGATTAAGTAATGGAAGACATGATACATATGGTGGCCTTAACACCTTAGGCGTTGATGAAATGATTAAATGTGATCAACCAGACAAGGACTCCACATAGAGGTACAAAACTGTTTTTTGAATAACAAAAATAAAGAACTCTGATCAAAGGTTGTTAGAGGTGATATTTAGGTTCATAATCCAGTCTGGAAGTGGATGTATCATAAGGTAAATTTAAAGACTAAAAAACTCTGAGAATCCTATCAAGACTCCATGTGTGCTCTCTATGTCTAACATCTCTCAGCTAAACAAAAAATGAATAGCAAAACCCTTAGCAGCGAGAAAGTGTGTGTATGGACTGTGGGTCCAGTGGATCAATTCACTGGAGGCCCCATGGTACTTGGGCACTTCCTGTTTGTATAACACACCTCTACCTGATTCTGCCTGCAAAACTAAGTGAAGTAAAGTGATTTATCTATGCGAAGGATCTTTTCAAGCTTTCAGTGCATTTTCAGATGTTCCCAAGAATGGTGTAGAGATCACTGTAGAAACACATGGTGTTCTGTCAGTTGAAACACTGGGGGCATGAGTACAAATCTTTTTGGCTAGAAAGATTTACTGCATTGATCTAATGTGTTCTGTTCTACCAGGATTTCCTTTTCTGATCTGGGGCAGAAACAATGAAGCAGTGATCTATACTTAGTCATCACTTGTGTGTTTCATTCAGGCAGTCTCTACAGGGTACTGGTCCAGGGATGAAGCTTCTCCTTCTAAAAGACCTATTCTGCCACCTTTTTACCCTACTTCTTACTCCAGGAATTTCTGGATAGAAAGAAAACTTTCTCTTAATACCAGGTTTGCAGTAAATCTGATCTCCTCTGAAATTTGGTGCACGTTCCCTGCATATGAAGTTTGTTGGTTCTTATTGTTCTTTGACTGAGAGCTGGAGGGCCCAGCCTTCTTGAAGAAATCCTGCCTATATTACTGAGCAAAGACTGACTGTTTTCACCCTCATCCAAGATTATTATTCAGGAAGAGCTCAGCATCTCTGAGTGCTGGGTAGGCTCATCTCTGTTGCAAACTAATATATTTTACCCTTCAAAAGCATTCTATGAGACAGAAGAGACCAGAGTATTCGTTAACCTATGTTCATTTAACCCTTCCAACAGGCTCTTATCCAAGCTTTCTATCTCCCAACCCCTGATAATTCCTAAGTGGCAATGAGAAGTTACCATATCACTCATGGCGATTTCTGAAAGTCACAGCATTGTTTCTTAACCTTCCCCCAGACAGTTCAAAGAAGTCAAGGTCGATCATTCATGTAATTCTTGTTCAGTTGAACATTGTTCTCATTCATGTAGCTCTTGTTGAATTGAACTTTGTTTTTTGTTTGTTTGTTTGTTTGTTTGTTTGTTTGTTTGTTTTACTGTGCCTTGCTTCCTTATCTATGTATATAATAGAATAAGCCAGGTCCTTTATAAGTTAAAAGAGCCAACATTTGTGAGATCATGTACTGTCCATATTGGACAGCTATATTTTGTGATAGTCTTATTCTACTTCACTTTATGGCAGAAAGAATAAAGGCAGCAGGTGTGTTCAGAACCAAGCAAATGAACTACTAAGATAACCTGTCAAGTACCATGGGAGTGAGAACTCAGTAGGGAAGGAAAAACATAACCCATGTATGAGTGCTCCTGCTGAATGATGCAGACACCTTCCACTGGGCCCCCTCCCAACTTTTCTGAAAATGGATTTAGCTATGCCATGAGTTTTAGTGGGGACAAATTATACTGAAATCAAAGCATTCTATAATTTTTAGAAGTTTATAAAAGTCTCTGTTCTGTACTTTATATAATCTAGTAAATGACTCCAAAATCCTTTATGTCACTTTTTATGAGTTATCTAATAGTTGGTTGATAACATTCATTAAAATATATTTGAACAAGGCACTTGACAAGACATTATATAAATATGTTAGGGAAATCACTTAATGGTGAGTAAAAATCATCTTTCTATTATATAAGAAATGAATAATTAAGTATGGGGAACACATAGACAACAATATTATCTATTGCACAAAATATTAGTACTGTAATATATGATTTAACTCATATGGAGATTCAAAAAATGACACTTCATTCTGACTTGATACTTCACAGATTTTGCATTTAATATAGAATGGATGATGAATCCCTGAAATATGAACCAAGATTAGATTGAAATATGAAAAAGCAATGTAGACAGCAATGAAGGCACTTAAGGTCTAGGAATTGAAGTCAAACAGGGCAAGTATGTATGCACTGCTGCAGCATAACATGGTTTCATGTATCAAAGACAAGATAAAGCTGAATAATCTTAGACCTGTTGCTTATAAATATGATGTTGAACTTAAAGAGTTACTTTGAATGGCAACTTTTGAGAAGATGGACCTGTGCTTTAGCAAACAGATTAATTGCTGTTTCTTTTTTTTTAATTATTTATGATGAAATGGACAATTTTCTGGACAGCTACCAGATAGCAAACTTAAATCAGGATCAGATAAACTAAATAGTTCCATGTTCCCTCAAGAAATAGAAACAGTCATTAATAGTTCCCCAATCAAAAATAAGCCCAGGACCAGCTGAGTTTAGTGCAGACATCTACCAGACCTTCAAAGAAGACCTAATACCAATACTCCTCCAACTATTCCACAAAATAGAAACAGAAGGTACTCTCCCCAATTAGTTATATGAAGCCACAATTACTCTGATACCTAAACCACACAAAGATCCAACAGAGAGAATTTCAGACTAATTTTCCTTATGAATATTGATGAAAAACTACTCAATAAAATTCTCACAAACCAAATCCATGAATACATTAAAATGACCATCCATCATAATCAAGTAGACTTCATCCCAAGGATGCAAGGATGGTTCAATATACAGAAATCCATCATCATAACCCACTGTATAAACAAACTCAAAGAAAAAACCCATATGATCCTTTCATTAGATGCTGAGAAAGCATTTGACAAAATCCAACACTCCTTCATTGTAAAAGTCTTAGAAAGATCAGGAATTCAAGACCCATACCTAAACATAGTAAAAGCAATATACAGCAAACCAGTAGCCAACATCAATCTAAATAGAGAGAAACTTGAAGCAATCTCACTAAAATCAGGAACTAGACAAGGCTACCCACTCTCTCCTTACTTATTCAATATAGTATTCAAAGTCCCAGTCAGAGCAATTAGAGAACAAAAGGAGGTTAAAAGGATACAAATTGGAAAGGAAGAAGTCAAAATGTCTCTATTTGCAGATGATATGATAGTAAACCTAAGTGACCCCATAAATTCCATGAGAGAACTCCTAACCCTGATAAACAACTTCAGCAAAGTAGCTGGATATAAAATTAACTCAAACAAATCAGTGGCCATCCTCCCAACGGATAAACAGGTTGAGAAAGAAGTTAGGGAAACAACACCCTTTACAATAGTCACAAATAATATAAAATACCTTGGTGTGACTCTAAGCAAGTGAAAGATCTGTAGGACACGAACTTCAAGACTCTGAAGAAAGAAAACGAAGAAGATCTCAGAAGATGGTAAGATCTCCCATGCACATAGATTGGCAGAATTAATATAGCAAAAATGGACATCTTGCTGAAAGCAATCTACAAGTTCAATGTAATCCCCATCAAAATTCCAATTCAATTCTTCATAGAGTTAAAAAGAGCAAACTGCAAATTCATTTGAAATAACAACAAAAAAATAAAAACAGGATAACAAAAACTATTCTCAACAATAATAGAATTTCTGGTGGAATCACCACGCCTGACCTCAAGTTGTACTACAGAGCAATAGTGATAGAAATGGCATAGTATTGGAACAGAGGCATGCAGGAAGATCATTGTAATAGAATTGGAGCACCAGAATTGAACTATGGTCACTTGATCTTTGGCAAAGGATCAAAAGAAGACAAAAGAAGACAGCATTTTCAGCAAATGGTGCTGGTTCAACTAGCAGTTAGCATGTAGAAGAATGCAAATTGATCCATTCTTATCTTATTGTACAAAGCTCAAGTCCAAGTGGTTCAAGGACCTCCACATAAATCCAGATATCCTGAAACTAATAGAAAATAAATGGGGACGAGCCGCCAGCACATGGGCACAGAGGAAATTTCCTGAACAGAACACCAATAGTTTATGCTCTAAGATCAAGAATTGATAAATGAGACCTCATAAAATTGCAAAGCTCCTGTAAGGCAAAGGACACTGTCAATAGGACAAAATAGCAACCAACAGATTGGGAAAAGATCTTTACCAATCCTACATCCAATAGAGGGTTAATATCTAACATATACAAAGAACTGAAGAAGTTAGACTCCTGAGAACCAAATAACCCTATTAAAAATGGGGTACAGAGCTAAACAAAGAATTCTCAACTGAGTAATAGAATACGAAATGGCCAAGAAGCACTTAAAGAAATGTTCAACATCCTTAGTTATCAGGGAAATGCAAATCAAAACAACCCTGAGATTCTACCTCACACCGATCAGAATGGCTAAGATCAAAAACTCAGGTGACAGATGCTGGTGAGGATGTAGAGAAAGAGGAACACACCTCCATTGCCAGTGGGATTGCAAGCTGTTACAACCACTCTGGAAATCATTTTGTTAGGTCCTCAGAAAATTGTACATAGTGATACCTGAGGACCTAGCCATACCACTCCTGAGCATATATACCCAGAAGATACTCCAACATGTATAAGGACACATGCTCCACTATGTTCATAGCTGCCTTATTTACAATAGCCAGAAGCTGGAAAGAAACCAGATGTCCCTCAACAGAGGAGTAGATACAGAAAATGTGGTACATTTACACAATGGAGTACTACTCAGTTATTTAAAACAATGACTTCATGAAATTCTTAAGGAAATGGATGGGACTAGAAAATATCATCCTGAGTGAGGTAACTCAATCACAAAAGAACACACATGATATGCACTCACTAATAAGTGGCTATTAGCTCAGATGTTTGGAATACCTAAGATACAATTCATGAAGCTCAAGAAGAGAGAAGACCAAATTGCAAATACTTCGGTCCTTCTTAGGAGAAAGAAAAAATACCCATGGGAGGAGTTACAGAGAAAAAGTGTGGAGCAGAGAAAGAAGGAAAGGCCATCCAGATACTGCCTCACCTGGAAATCTATCCCATATACAGTCACAAAACCCAGATACTATTGTGGATGCTAACAAATGCTTTCTGACAGGAGCCTGATATAGATGTCTTCTGAGAGACTCTGTCAGTTTCTGACAAATACAGAAGTGGATGCTCACAGCCAAACATTGAACTGAGCACATGGTCCCCAATAGAGGAGCTAGAGAAAGGACCTAAGGTGCTGAAGTGGTTAGCAGCCCCATAGGAGGAAGAACAATATGAACCAACTAGTACCTCCAGAGTGCCCAGGAACTAAACCACCAACCAAAGAGTACATATGGAGGGATACATGGCTCCAGCTGAATATATAGCAGAGGATGGCCTAGTCGGACATCAATGGGAGGAGAGGCTCTTGGTCCTGTGAAAGCTCTATGCCCCAATGTAGGGGAATGCCAGGGCCAGGAAGTAGGTTGGTGAGCAAGGGGAGTGGGGAATGGATAGGGGGTTTTTGGAAGGGAATCTAGGAAAGGGAATATCATTTGAAGGGTAAATAATGAAAACATCTAATTGGACACACACACAGACACACAGACACACACACACACACACACACACACACATACACAATGTGATAGGAAGTAATATGCTCATAAATTGTCACCTATGTGCTATGATTGGGTTCAGTCATCCTGGTTCACATGGTTACTTCCAGAGGCTGTCCCTGTAGTATATTATTGACATTGCCTGCTTTGGAATCTGGTTCTTGGCGTGTCAGATACAAATCTAAGTGTTTCATGTGAACCAGTTAATAAACTATTACATAAGCATGTTAGATGGGCATGATTATACCCTGATTCATGATTTAAAAATGGAGGCATGCAGAATTGAAAGAAAGTAACTCCTACAGTGTCACAGTTCCCAACAGCAGAGGTGATATTTGAACCCCTCATTCTAGCATCATGGTTAAATATCTTAATCACTAAACTATACTGAAGCAGACTATATACTATATTAAAGGCCTCTGGTATTTTCAAGCTACTGTAGCCTGGCTTCTAGAGAAGTTTTCCTCCATGAGATTTATCTGATATGGTGGCCACTGACCTTGTGAGGTTATTTCACTTTATTAAATAACATTAAAGTAAGTAAAATGAAAGAGTGTATACTCTATCCCTGTGATGGTTTGTATATGCTTGGCCCAGGGAGTGACACTATTAGAAGGTGTATCCCTCTTGCAGTAGGTGTGTCACTGTGTGTGTGGGCTTTAAGACCCTCATCCTAGCTGCCTGGAAGTCAGTCTTCTGCTAGCAGCCTTCAGTTGAAGATGTAGAACTCTCAGTTCCTCCTGCACCATGCCTGCCTAAATGCTGCTATGATCCCACCTTGATGATAATGGACTGAACCTCTGAACCTATAATCCAGCCCCAATTAAATGTTAACTTGATTAAAAAAATATTTCTTAATTTTTTTATTATTTAAGTGCATTTTATACATCAAACATAATAATATTGAGTATTTTGAGAATCAAATAATACATACAAAATTTGTTCAACTTTTATAGTCATATCCTTTCATACCCTAAAAATATCATTAATGAATATTTAATATTATCTATAACTGAGGAACATGTATCTAATGTTGAATACTAAATTGTTTCAAAACATGCAAAATATTCTTTGGGAACTGAGCATAGTAAAAAAGCATAAAATATTAAAAATTAATCCTTAAGAAATACATTCAAAAGCCCTTGTATGATACCACCTAACATAGTGAGAGAGTATTTAAAATGCATTATAATCTGTGTACATTGTTTAATAATAAGTTTATTATAAAAAGATTGTCAGTGTTTCTAGGAGAGAAATTATTTTATCAGTAAGTATATTTTAAAAATTTCAAAATAGCAAAAACTCTTTGAAGTTAGACACTAAGAAAATGCTAATTTCAAGCACAGTGAGAAAAATTATCAATAGTATTTCCATGATATCTAATATTTTCAACTGTTAATATTCAACAAACAGAAAAATTATTTTAAGATATATTTCATTGTTATGTCTCCCCTTTCATTTCTGGTTTTATTAATTTGGATACTGTTTCTTTGCCCTCTGGTTAGTCTGGCTAAGGGTTTATCTATCTTGTTGATTTTCTCAAAGAACCAGTTCCTGGTTTTGTTGATTCTTTGTACAGTTCTTTTTGTTTCTATTTGGTTGATTTCAGCCCTGAGTTTGATTATTTCCTGCTGTCTACTCCTCTTGGGTGTATTTGCTTCTTTTTGTTCTGGAGTTTTCAGGTGTGCTGTCAAGCTGCTAGCTCTCTTCAGTTTCTTTTTGGAGACACTTAGAGCTATGAGTTTCCTTCTTACCACTGCTTTCATTGTGTCCCATAGGTTTTGGCATGATGTGTCTTCATTTTCATTAAATTGTAAAAAGCCTTTAATTTCTTTATTTCTTCCTTGACCAAGTTATCATTGAGTAGAGCACTGTTCAGGTTCCAAGTGTATGGGTGTTTTCCATACTTTTGTTGCTATTTAATACCACCTTAGTCTGTGGTGCATAGGATTATTTCATTATTTTTGTATCTGTTGAGGCGTATTTTGTGACCAATTATGTGGTCAATTTTGGAGAAGGTACTGTGAGGTACTGAGAAGAAGGTATATTCTTTTTCTTTAAGATGAAATGTTCTAAAACTATCTCTTAGATCCTTTTGGTTCATAGCTTCTGCTGTTAGTTTCACTGTGTGTCTATTTAGTTTCTGTTTCCATGATCTGTCCATTGGTAAGAGTGGGGTGTTGAAATCTCCCACTATTATTGTTTGGAGTGCGATGTGTGCTTTGAGCTTTAGTAAAGTTTAATTTATGAATGTGGATGCCCTTGCTTTTGGAGCATAGATGTTCTGAATTGAGAGTTCATCTTGGTAGACTTTTGCTTTGACCAGTATTAAGTGTCCTTCCTTATCTTTTTTGATAACTTTTGGCGAAAAGTCAATTTTATTCGATATAAGAATGGCTACTCCAGCTTGTTTCTTGGGACCATTTGTTTGGAAAATTGTTTTTCAATCTTTTACTCTAAGGTAGTGTCTGTCTTTGTCACTGAGGTGGGTTTCCTGCATGCAGCAAAATACTGGGTCGTGTTTACGTATCAAGTCTGTTAGTGTATGTCTTTTGGGGGGAATTGAGTCCATTGATGTTAAGAGATATTAAGGAAAAGTGATTGTTACGTCCTGATATTTTTGTTATTAGAGGTGGAATTATATTTGTGTGGCTGTCTTCTTTTGGGTTTGTTGAAAGATTACTTTCTTGCTTTTTTCTAAGGTTTAGTTTCCCTCCCCGTTTTGGTGTTTCCCATCTATTATCCTTTGTAGGAATGGATTTATGAAAAGATATTGTGTAAATTTGGTTTTGTCATGGAATATCTTCATTTTGCCATCTATGGCAATTGAGAATTTTGCTGGTTGTAGTAGCCTGGGGTGTCAATTGTGTTCTCTTAGGGACTGTATGACATCTATCTGCCTAGGATCTTGTAGCTTTCATAGTCTCTGGTGAGAAGACTGATTTAATTCTAATAGGTCTGCCTTTACATGTTATTTGATCTTTTTCCCTGACTGCTTTAAATATTCTTTCTTTGTTTAGTCTATTTGGATTTTTGATTATTATATGACAAGAGGAATTCCTTTTCTGATCCAGTCTATTTGGAGTTCTGTAGGCTTCTTGTATGTTCATGCGCATCTCTTTCTTTAGGTTAGGGGCGTTTTCTTCTATAATTTTGTTGAAAATATTTACTGGCCCTTTAAGTTGGGAATCTTCCTTCTCTTCTATTCCTATTATCCTTAGGTTTGGTCTTCTCATTGTGTCCTGGACTTTCTGGATGTTTTGGGTTAGGAAATTTTTGCTTTTTGCATTTTTTTTGACTGTTGTGTCAATGTTTTCTATGCTATCTTCTGCACCTGAGATTCTCTATCTCTTGTTCTGTTGGTGATGCTTGCATCTATGACTACTGATCTCTTTCCTAGGTTTTCTAACTCCAAGGCTGCCTCCCTTTGTGTTTTCTTTATTGTTTCTAGCTTCATTTTTAGATCTTGGATGGTTTTGTTTATTTCCGTCTCCTGTTTGATTGTGTTTTCCTGTAATTCCCTAAAAGAATATTTGTGTTTCCTCTTTAAAGGCTTCTAGCTGTTTACCTGTGCTCTCCTGTGTTTCTTTAAGGAAGTTATTAATGGCTTTAAAGCCCTCTATCACCATCATGAGAAGTGATTTTAGATCTGAATCTTGCTTTTCCAGTGTGATGGTGTATCCAGGACTTGATATGGTGGGAGAATTGGGTTTTGATGATGCCAAGTAACCTTGGTTTCTGTTGCTTATGTTCTTACACTTGCCTCCTACCATCTGGTTATCTCCAGTGCTACCTGCCCTCACTATATCTGACTGGAGCCTGTCCTTTCTGTGATCCTGGTTGTGTCAGAGCTCCTCAGAGTTCACCTGTCACTGGGATACTGGGATCCTGGGATCCTGAGATCCTAGGTGTATCAGAGCTCATGGGAGTCAAGCTGCCTCTGGAACCCTGAAATTCTGGTGTAACAAAGCTCCTTGGATTCTGGAATCCTGTGATCATGTGATCCTGTGGTCCTGGGCAAATTACAGAACCTGAGAGCAGAGCTTCTTGTGGGTGTTATGGGACAGGCTGCAGAGTTAGCACCCAAGGTCTGTCTTCTCAGGACACCTCTGATTCTATGATTCTGAGCATGTTAGAGCCCCTGGGAGTGGAGCTTCCTCTGGGTGTTTTGGGACTGGCTGTGGAGTTGGAGCACCAGCTCAGACCAGAAGAAACCCATGCCACTGGTCGGTTGGAGTTCCTGGGTGCCTGGGTCTTGCTGGTCCCAGTTACTTCTGGTGTTGAGGCAGATATTGTGTCCTCCTCACCTCTGGTCCTATGATCCTGGAAGTGTTAGAGTGCCTGGGAGTGGAGCTTCCTCTGGGTGTTGTGGGACTGGCTGTAGAATTTGTGCCTAAGGTCTGCTCAGGGCATTGTCCGAGACAAGAAGGAACCCGTGTCACTGGTTGAGCAGAGTTCCTGGGTGCCCAGTTCCCACTGGTCCCAGTTACTTCCAGTATTGTAGTGTAATTGCTGTTTCAAAGTATCAGTATGCCAGTCACCATCTCAGAAATTCAGATGGTAAGTTATGAGAAATAGAAATAGGCAAAAAAAATGAAAATAAGAGATGTAAAAATTAACAGTAAAGTAAGAGAACTATATCTTATAAGTGTATTAGTTTAATAAGAAACTGAAGGAATATCAAGAGTGCTAAGGTGTTTTTGAGCTGGGATGTATGGGAAGTTCATGTGCTTGGATAAAGAGCTGTCACAAGTTACTCAAACAGCCAACTGAAATTCTGCCTGTATTCCTGCCCAGTGCTGAATGTAAATATATTGGCTAATCTGGGTCTGAAAGCTCTAAGGTTATCAATTTTTTTCTTGATTCCAGGATAATGAGATCAGATCTTGAGTAATTTCATCTTGTTCTTAACTAGTAGTGTGGGATTATGTTTAGACTCCTTCTTTTAGCTTTTTCCATGATGTATTACAAATAACCTCAATGAGTACTATGAGAAAACAATTGTCAGTGGATGAGTCCAATCAACTATGTAAAGCAGAAATGTATCATACCAGATAATCCTGTATGAGTATTTGCTAAATGAATGCATTGAAGTTACTTAAGAAGAGGATCTACTTACATGAGCTGCACTGACAGACTAAAGAATGCAACAGATATTAAACATTTGGATCTTGGTGACCATACATTCCTCATCTTATATTTTCACTTTCTTCACTGGAGACCTGGGCCATGTACCTGAGCCGGCATATTGAACCTAAAGTTTCTATGAAAGGCAACTTTTAAAGATACTCTTCTGTGGTTCAGCAAACAGTAAGGAATCACTATTCAAAATGCCAGCCTCCTTTTTTGTTAAAGTAAGGGAAACACTCATTTATTTCTTCTCTAATACCAATCTCTTTGTTGCCTGGATAATATTAATATATCACCTCTCTCTGAGCTAAAACTTTAAAGATTACATCTTCCAAATTATGAATTGCTGAAGTCTCCTCTAATGGACCATTTTGACTAACATACCTTTAAACGTGTTACATCTTTCAAACAAATATTTCAAAAATTTTAATTTCAAAATGTTTAAATTTCACCCAAAGCCAATTTCTCCAATTTTTAGAGGATGCTGATATTTATCACCTAAATATCTTATTGCATTGCTCACCTCATGCAAATTAAATCTCCTTTCCTTTTCTCTTCAGAAATGTGTCTGATCATGACCATTTAGGGGGAATGGAAAGTCATGAAGTCTATCTCAATTTTTTGGCCTCTTAGTTTTAAATATGGCTCACTCCTCTTTACTTCTTGATTCATTTATTAGTGAAGCTCTAGGCTCCTAACATTGCTCCAACATCTCAACAACTCATTGCCAGAATGCTGACAATGATGACTCCTTTCTCCCTCTTAACCTTCCTCGGGCACAGTTCCCTGGGTATAAACAGCCAACGCCCAAAAGAATCTAGAAATGTGCATTCCTTGTCCATCAGGAGTAGTTGATAGGTGATGTTGGGTTGTTCCAAGGAAAGGAGCCACGGTAAATGTCAGGGTTGCCTGGCATTCAGTCCTTACTCTTTGCTCACCTCTAACTAACTTTGTAATGCAGGTGGTCATGTGCTGACGACACCCCAAAGATTTGCTTTTAACCCAGAATCTCCTCTGGATTTTAGTGACTTTGTAATCTCAATATGAGCTACTTGTCATTATTGTTGTTTTTGCTGTTATTGTTATATTATTGCTGATGGTGGTGGTAGTTATGACGGTTGTTGTTGTTGTTGTTTTTGTCTCTGTGTGTGTGTGTGTGTGTGTGAGAGAGAGAGAGAGAGAGAGAGAGAGAGAGAGAGAGAGAGAGAGAGAGAGATCTTTGTGCTGGAAGAGTGTATGCTACAGTGTATATGTGCATATTTGAATATGTGGAGGTCATTGGCTACATTCAGACACGAGTTCTCTCTTGCTTCTAAGGGTTCTGAAAATTAAACTCAGTAAGACATTGCTTCAAGGTCTAAAAAGAGTTATTTCTCTTTGTCACCCCTTTTCAGACAAAATTTCCTGAAATATAAAACCCTAAGGTCCAAAGGGATGCATTCTTCTCTATCCATCTGGAATGCTTGATAGGCAGCATCCTTAGATAGGAAGTATGTGATAAGGATGAGCAATCTCATGGACCCTGAAATACTTTTAAAATATTGGGGCCAACTGAAGAGATGCCTCTGTGGTCAAAGCAGTAGTAACATAAAGGGAGAACTGGAGATTGGATCCCCAGAGGCTGAAATGTCATTAGCCCCTGACTGTTATTTCAGAACTCAGAAAGCAGATACCAAATCCCCAGAACTGATTTTTAAGCAAAACTAGCTTCTGACAGTGCTGTCAAGGTCTGGAGCCAATCGAGAGACCTATCTCAAGATGTAACTGGGAAATGATTTAAAAAGACACCTAACTATCAACCAGGGGCCTCCATAGGAACACACAAGTTCATTTGCATCTACATGCATAGTCATGCACTTATACACATGAACACCTCACACAACTATAAACATAATTCAGCTTTAAAATTAATGTATTGATGTGGCTTATCATTTTTCAATTTTCTTTTATTAGGTTTAAAGTTGCATTTGAAGGAATCTGTTTTATTACAACATTTTTATCAGCCTTTGTTCTGTTTTGATTGTTTTTATTCACTTCCCTCTCCTGTCCCAGTGCCCTCCGACCTCTTGGCCTCTTGGTCTTTTTTCTTTCCCATGAATTCTCTTATATTTCCTCCTCTTCTCATCTCACTCATATCTAACAGTCAGCTTTCTAGTTCCGTGACCTATAATTACAGAACATATACATGCATATGGATGCATATATGGAAAAATCCATGATTGTCATATGGATGAAAGCACGCAGCATTGTCTTTTTAAACCTGGGCTGCTTCACTGAATCTCCAGTTTTATCCATTTTCCTGCAAATGTTATAATTGACATTGTTCTCTGCAGATGAATAGCATTCTATTCTGTATACATGCCATATTTTCTTTCTCCAGTCATGTGTAGTAGGTTGATTCTGTTTCTTAGCTGTCTTAAGTAGTGCATCGATAGATGTGGATGTACATCTACCTGTCATAATATTTGAAGTCCTTTGTGCATATGCTCATGAATGGACCAGCTCTGGCACACCTAGAATCATGTTAGAAATGTAGAATTCCAAAGCCTAGCTCAAAACTGAGTCAGAATCAGGATTTTAACAAGATTCCCAGAAATTTATATGCATAAGTAGGTTCGACATGCATTGGAATAAAACATTTCAAACTGTTTAAATTCTTCTATGCATATCTGAGTGAGAGATGTATGTGTGTATACATTTTTGTTTGTAAACATGTGTGCATATGGGTTTATGTGCACGTGCCTGTGGGAAACAAAGCTAATGTCTGCTGTCTTCCTCAGTCAATGTCTACTGTACTTTTTGAGATAGGATCTGTCACTGAACCTGAACCTATGTATTCAACTAGACTGACTGGCCCATGCATTTTGAGGATCTGCCTGTCTCACCTCCTTGCCCCAGCACTGTGCTATCAAAATATGCCTCTGCATGCGGCTTTTCTTTTTGGTGCTAGAGATCCAAGCTTAGATTCTAAAGCTTTTCTGACAAATATTTTTACTGGCTTATCCATCTCTCCAGCTCAAAACATTTCAATTTTAATATCCTTGAAAATACTGCTTTATTTTCCCTTATTGCTCATTGATATTGTTAGAGATTCTTGATTAAATTTCCTATCTATGAGACTGAAGCCCCACTAGAGCTTACCAGTTATCCAGACCATATCAATTAGTCCTTAGACTAAAGGATTTAGTGGAAAGAAGTGTAACCATGTTTTATGTCCCTAACTGCATGAGCCATCTGAGTTCTCCTCTGTGTATGACCGATATTCTCCAAGGTTAACTCAATTCATCTATATTTTATGAGAACTGAATTTCAGTTTGAATCCTTTCCTTATCCAGTGTCCTCTCAGACACTGACCATTGCTCATGCACTCTTACCATTGTCTCGGAATCTGCTTCCAAGAGAATCAAAATGGTAGGTTTTCTAAACTCTTTTCATTCTTCCATTTGTGATAAATGTCAAGCAATTTTGTGTTTGGTGTACAATAGTTGTGGAATGCATAGCTGTGATTATAGGATAAAAAGAAAAATAATACAAAGGTAAGGACACTCATTTCAGAGTGATTCTAGTGACCATTATGGCTTTGGAGTCCATTTGTTTTTCTGTCCCTTGGCTCAGTTATTAGAAGGACTTTGCCTTTGTAGTTATTCATCTAGGCCCTGCCATGGTGAGCACTGTATTATGATACATGAAACTGTCAAAACCTAGTGGGTTTTTAGACATTTCTCTGGTGCATTATATTTACAAATAACTCTGCTGCAGAAAAGTATGATTGAGCCTTATTCTGTGTGTTCTGCCTGATAAGAGAGTCAGTGACTAAGGAGTCACTTTCTCTGAAAAACAAGAGTAGATTGTCCTTCCTTCTTTCTGCAAGGCAACGCTACAGAACAGTGATGGAAGCAAGTTGTCAATGTTTTTCTATACAACAAATTTTTATCTAAGAATTGAGTGTTGTTTTTGAACTACTTGTATAATCCAAATTAAGAAAGTTATTATGTGTATTAAGTCTATATTATGAAAAAACCCAAAATAATACTGCTCTGGAAATAAAGAAAGTGAATACTGATAAAGCCACCAACCTTCATTTCTTCCTCAGGGCTTAAAGATACTCCTTCTCTTTTAAGTGGGCCAAGACCCACTTAAGCAGTATCCTGCAGCCTGAAGAACATTTCACCCTAGACACTGTCTTTGAGAAATGTCTATCCTAACTCATACCTGGAAGAGTATTGGAGCTTTATCCCTGAGATATTTATTACTGCTCTGTACTTTAAACTTTGGGACATGACATAGAAACCAGTTGTTATACTGTTGGTTCAGGGTAATCAGGGTTCCCTCTTGGGATTTTTTTTATCTCATCAGTAAAAGAATTTAAGAGTAATAGAAGCTCAAGGACAAGTTTATTAAAGTTTTAAAAATTAGGACAGGAAAGCTTTAAAAATCAGAAACTGGCCAAAGAAGAATGAAGAAGAGTAGGAGGTGGGTAGCATGTCATTTAAGCTGGCACATATCACACACTAGGCAAGCAAGTACAGAGAAATAAAGGCTTTTTTAAAAAAAAAAGTAAAGGAGCCTAAAATGTTAAGAAAAACACAAACTATTAAAGAATTACACTTAAAAAATAGATGAAAGGGGAAACTAAGCTTTTCTGAATAATTCAGACGAATGACAGACTTACAAATGACATGTCTACAACTCCGTAAACTACTATGCCTGGAGCAGGGGCTTTGGAAGGGAAAGACAATTATCTTTAAATAATGAATTGACTTTGCCTAACACTTTAGCATGGCTTAAGATGAGCCTACCTTCCTAGGGATGGTTGCTTGGCCAGGGTATTGAAGTATACAACTGGAGGCTTAGGTCTCCACCCATGATAGACATTCCATTCTTTGATGAGAAATTGGATTGCTTTGTTTTACTATAACTATAATAGTTAATACAATTAACTCCACTGACATTCTTCTTCATTTAGACAGTCAGTAATCAGAGTCAAGGATCTTAGATCTTTAGCTACTGCTGTGAAAATGTGAGTGGATTTTGCTGGTGAGGAATAAACCCTTCTTAAATGGCCACAATTTCCTTTGAGAAGTTGGCTTATTCCAGTATTCCATATGGTCCTCTTTACAAGTCAACTCCAGAGGCTTCAGACTCCAGTAAAGAAACTACAGGCCACCCACAATCCTGTAGTCAAAAGCAATTCTTGCTGGGGTTTTAAAACAATCACCTTGAGCCTTGAAAATGCCAATGTTCCACAATTGTTTAACCCCAGCAATGAAAATGTGTACGGTAGAATCTGGTTTCTGTTTTGTCTTGCTTTGTGACTGTGGCTCTGTAGCTTCGCTCATTTCCAATGTTTCTTTTAAGCAGCATTTCCAGACTGACACCTATCTCAGACCCCTCACATGCACTCACATGTGCTTCCTTTCTCCAAACTTCTCTATATATACTTATAAAATATGATTTTCACTCACTTGCTTAGAACTATGTAATGCAATTATATTGATGTATGTAATTATATTCATATATAGATATATGACTAATAATGTTATATATTATATACACAAAGCAAAGAAGCAAAGCTCAGGAAAGTCCTTTGAAGTCACCAAGTACTGGGTCTCTCCTGCTATTTATATGCAGAGCATGTCTAATAGCTTTCTATGTGTGCATCGCTTCTTGAAGGATCTGGTTGCTTTTAAGCTCTATGTTTTCTTCATTCTCACACATCTGAAATGTTTCATTCTCTCTGGGAAATAAGTCAGAAATGGAAGAAGACAGACCACCCCATCCTACTACTTCCCTGCCTGGGTAAGTTGAGAGTTTTGAGAAACAACCTGACAACTTTTAACCATTTTATTTTTGCTTTTTTAATGAGTATTTTCTTTACTTATATTTCAAATGTTAACCCCTTTCCAGGTCTCCCTACTGGGAACCTCATATCCCATCTTTTGGGTATACGCCTAGTAGTATAACTGGATCTTCAGATAAAACTATTTCTAATTTTCTGAAGAACAACCAGACACATATCCAGAGTGGATGTACCAGCTTGTAATCCCACCAATAAAGGAGGAGTGTTCCTCTTTCTCCACATCCTCACCAGCATCTGCTGTCAGCTGAGTTTTCAATCTTAGTCATTCTGACTGGTGTGAGGTGGAATCTCAGGGTTGTTTGCATTTCTCTGTTGACTAAGGATATTGAACATTTTTGTAGGTGTTTCTCAGCCATTCGATATTCCTCATTTGAGAATTCTCTGTTTAGGTCTGTTCCCCATTTTTAAATAGGATTATTTGGTTCTCAGGAATAAAACTACTTCTGTTCTTTGAATATATTAGATCTTAGCCGTCTGTCAGATGTAGGATTCATGAAGATCTTTTCAAGGACCTCCCATGCTCATGGATTGGCAGGATTAAATATAGTAAAAATGGCCATATTGGTGAAAGCAATCTACAGATTCAATGCAATCCCCATCAAAATTCCAATTCAATTCTTCATAGAGTTGGAAGGAGCAATTTGAAAATTCATTTGGAATATCCAAAAACCCAGCATAGCAAAAACTATCCTTAGCAATAAAATAACTTCTGGGGGAACCACCATCCCTGACCTAAAGCTGTACTACAGAGCAATAGTGACAAAAACTGCATTGGTATTGGTTACAGTGACAGGCAGATACATCAATGGAATAGAATAATAGAATAGAAGACCCAGAAATTAGCACACATACCTATGGTCACTTGATATTTGACATAGGGGCTAAAACCATCCAATGGGAAAAGACAGCATTTTCAAAAAATGGTGCTGGTTCAACTGGAGGTCAGCATGTAGAAGAATGCAAATCAGTCCATTCTTATTTCCCTGTACAAAGCTCAAGTCTAAGTGGATCAAGGAGCTCCACATAAAACCAGATACACTGAATCTAATAGAAGAGAAAGTGGGGAAGAACCTCGAGCACATGGCCTCAGGAGGAAAGTTCCTGAACTGAACACCAATGAGTTATGCTATAAGACTAAGAATTGACAAATGGGGGGCCAGGCGTGGTGGCCCTGCCTTTACTCCCAGCACTTGGGAGGCAGAGGCAGGTGAATTTCTGAGTTTGAGGCCAGCCTGGTCTACAGAGTGATTTTCCAGACAGCCAGGGCTATAAAGAAAAATGCTGTCTTGAAAAACCAAACAAAAAAGAAAAAAAAAAGAAAAAGAAAGAAAGAGAGAGAGAAAGAGAGAAAGAGAGAGAGAGAGAGAGAGAGAGAGAGAGAGAGAGAGAGAGAGAGAGAGAAAGAGAGAAAAAGGGAGAAAGGGAGAAAGGGAGAAAGAATTGACAAATGGGACCTCATACAATTGCAAGGCAATTGACACTGTAAGGCAAATGACACTGTCAATAGGACAAAATGGCCTAGACCTGCACAACAACATCCTGCTGTCTTTCAAGTGTTCATGACAATAGCTTCAGACTTGATTACTTTAAACTAATGATTTTGTGCCTTGAGAATAGAAGCGTGTTCTCACTAGAGAAAGAACACACACATGACTTTGAACAGCAAAGAGGTGCTTAATGTGATGGTGAGGATACACCTGAAAGAATAAAAATATAAATTCAGGTGTGAAATTACACTAGGAAACAACATAGCTTATGCCTTTATTTTTTTCTTTCTGTGTTCTTCTTTTTTTTTTTAATGAGAAAGTAAAAATTACAATGATTCTGTGAGGTAATTTGTTACATATGAACATTTCATTTTATAAGAAACATTACAAACTCAACTCTGCTACCTTAATCTATTTGCATATATGGCTCAAACTTCAGACACCAATTATCTAATTCTTGAGATAATGATATTACTGAGATATGTACCTGCCTCATTATATTTTTCTTAATCCCTATGACAAAGTTATTTTTATTGGTACAGCTTTCCCGGTAGCATGAATTAGAAAAATGAACAATGAAACTAAAAGGCAGTACATGTCTTAAGTGTGAGTTATTTGTACAAATTAGAAAATGGTAACACAATTTTCTAAGCTACCTATTTCTCAGACAGACTGTTGGACTGGATAGAATACCTATCATAAGTTATGGGATGTGTTAAGTGCTTTCTGTGACCCGTTGCTGAAGTTGTGGGGGGCTCAGGTCTCCAAAACCACATGGATCTCTAGACAGAGTCTTTGGGAAAAGGGAAAGGAGGAAAATGACATGGCGCATATAATGAACACGTGGCCAGTCACACACAGTCCTGCTTAGAAGCCATAGTAAACTGCAGGTAGCTGGTATGAGTTCATCCATCTCTTTCACATAGGAAGCAACATAACTGTACTTTACTATGGGATAAGCTGTTTAATGTGGCATGGATCTGAAGGTCTTAGATTGCTATACTGAAAAATGACCTAGAAGTAGATGAAGAAATACCTATTTATATGACTGGACTTCATAAGACCATTAGATAACTCAAAAAGTCTGTTTTACCCAATGAAGAATTTCTTTCTTTAAAGGGACCATGGGCTTGCATGAGGACAAGAAAGGTATTACCAGTTTAAATGCAATTATGTGACTGGTGCCTTGTTACCAATTAGCTTAACATGTGAAGAAGCAATAATACTATCTCTGCGGATTAATTTTAGCATCAGTCACACAAGCCGGTGGAGATCTTTGGAAATTCCAGTTGTGGAAGACAGCTCCAGAGGCTAATGTTCAGAGGAAGGCTGTGAGAATCCTTTAATGCTGTAACCTCACGAACAGATCACATTCCTTGCCATGACATCCACGACCAATTCCAGAGGTTCTAGTTAAGGTCAGTTAATCAGGGAGCGTCATGAAGCCCATGTATCTGCTCCCTACTAAGACATTCCTCAACTAATCCTAATGTACTGTACCTTATCAGGCTCAGCTCCTGCTCAGCCTCCCTTAAGAGCTGAGGAACAGAGTGGGCTGTGCAGTGCTTGAGTCTGGAAGCACAGAAGTTAATTATTTTTTCAGTTAATGCTTCTGAGTTTCAGTTTGATCATTTGCAAAATGAGGTTACAGATATGTAACCTATATCTCAAAAGATTATCATTCCCATTAAAATATGCAAGAGAGTTTTGTAAACTGCCAAGTGATGTAAAAATGAAAAGTAAGGTTTTGATTTTTTTCTTTCTATAGCAAGACTTCAATCTTGTGTCAGTTTTATTAAATTTTAGATGCCCTGTGAACCATCGAATACCACTGAATTCAGATCTTTTTCATGATCTCTACATTACTATTTTTAAAAATCTCCCAATGGGTATTGACCAAAATAATTGAATAATTTATCACAAATCAAAGTTAATATTTTTCCTATGACCTTTCTATTCAGGTTATATATATTTTTTCTAAAACACGAAAAATTCATCTAAAATTTATAATAGCCCAATTTATGCAAGCAACTAAAATTAGCAAAAGCAGGTCAAGTTTCTTCCTTCTAATCTGGAAGAGTAGCTCTGTGTACGTAGAATAAGGGTCTTCCAAACAGGCACTGTGGAAGTTTCACTGGGAAAAGAAGGTCCTAGGTTCTAAGATTGCAGCTAAGAAGAGAGGGAGACCTGTAACATCTATTCACTCTTTCCTACCTCATCCAACAGTATACACTAAACTCTCGGGACAATCCTGCCAGGAATTCCCCCATGGAATCCACTGGTTACTTGCCATTTCTAACTCATCAGGTCCCCTAGATTATGTGTAGACCACAGTTAAACCAACTCTGCTTTCTAGAAAACACATATGGACATTGATATTTTGAGCCTTTTTTAAATTAGAAAAGGGGGGGGGCATTAATTTGATCCTGGCTTTCCTACTCCTCTGTGTATTATCTTTACTTATTTAAAGTAACCACATACAGAGAGCATATTCCCTGCTCTCCTGTTGCCATTATTCTCTGAGGATGGCTACAAGGGAAAGAGGAGGCTCTGGGGTATCCTGTGCGGAATGGAAAGGAAGTAGTGTTCCCAAATTGCCTTTTCATGCTAGGCAGATTTATTCTGTAAAGCATAATTCATTTCATAACCACCTTGAGAAGTGACAAGGATGCCAATCTCCTATTACAAGAAATCGGATGGGCTAAATTGTAGAAGATACAGAAATTTATATCCAAGTGTGTAACATGGTTAAAAGCTTAGGTCAGAACACATGTTGAAAATTTGTTGTCTTGGGAGTCTAGTCAAATACTCAATTGTTCTAAAAAAAAAAAAAAGCCTAACTAACTAAAATACATATATACAAACATACAAACATACATACATACATACATACATACATACATACATACATACATATATCTAACATTGAGGTTAAGGTTTTTTTCACATATAAGGCAAACCTGGAGGCTGTTTGTGTCTTATGCTATGGAAGATTTGTTTGTTTGTTTGTTTGTTTGGTGGGTTGTTTTTTTGTTTTTGTTTTTTTTTTTTTTTTAGTATTTTTCAGACACTTCTTGAGTCAGAATCTCAAAGAGACAGTCTTGAAGATGTATATTGCATGGCAAAGAACTTCTAAGATGCATTCCTATAAAAAGAGGATGTCATAAGGATTAGCAAAGTGCCTTGTGAGATGTGACAGACTAGTAGTAGATGCCTATGTCACCTAGGGAACCCTAAAGCAGCCAAAGACCTTCGCTGTCACCCATCAGAACAAGAGGCCAGGACCTTGTGCCTCCACACAGAGTAGCACATTGCAGAGAGTTATGAGTCCAGAGACTCTACATTATTCTATAGGAATAGACTCTATATTATTCTATAGGAAAGGGCTTAGAAGAGGACTTACCTGGAAGCCTCTGGCCCAGCAGAGACAGAATAGAGAACTGGACAGGCTCAGTGCAACTTATACTGCAGTTTCCTTTGTGTCCTCAGAGGTCACTAAGTTCACAGGACAACGTCATTTGGCATGTGATACCTTTCAAAGACCTTGGATAGATTATAATTGGAAGGCTGATGTTCTGTGTAGCCAGGAGGTCACAGAAGTGCTAACTATTCCCAATTATGAAGTCTTCTCAACTTTGACCAACATTTATGAATTTCTAGATAGGGTGGCTCAGATGTGCCTCTCTGAATATTCAGTTCTCTCCTTATGCCATAGCACTACACCTGAAGATTTCTTTCTAAACCTGAGTGTAGACAAAGACACTAGAGATAATCTGTGCTTGAATTCAAAGAGGTTCCTTTCTCTCTGCCTACTGTCAGGGTCAAGATATGCACAATGCTCCTGTCTGATGGAATTTGGCTTTGTTTTATTTTTGCCCTCTGGTATTATCTACAGTTTTTGTTTTTGTTGGGGCAGGAGGATACCTGTTAGTTGATTACCTATGCTATCATTTTTTCCTTACTGTACATAAGATAGTAGTGTATATCACTGTGGATTCATGCACCCTATCATTTTCACATGCTCCACTGAAGTGCACCTAACAATACCTTCCAGAAATACTAGGTTCTTCTTCCTAAACTCCTAGAGGTTATCTTTCATGGTCAAGTGTTTTAGCTGAGACTAAATTAAGATTGAGATGGGAGCTTATCCTGTGCTATCTAAGAGGCTCTAAGTGCTGCCACAAGTGTCCTTAAAACATACTTAAACAGGAGAATTGAAAAACATAATAGAAAAGGCCATGTTGGAGCCAAGGAAAAATTGAAAATAATAACCTTGAAGGTTAAAGAACCGTAGCCAAAATTCACAGAATGCCTGACATCTGAAACTGAATGACAGGAAAGGCCCATCAGCCCATGGGGGGACGACGGTGGTGGTGGTGAAGGAAGCACACTATTTGTTTTCAGATACTGTTTGAAGGTAGGGTAAAAGAAAACTTGCCTCCTATATCAAGCCAACTAATTGTGGCTATTTGTTACAGCCACCACAGAAAACTAATACGCATAGGGCTAACCCAGGTCCCAGTTTCTGACTGATTTAATTTTCTTCTCCATTTTAGGAGCCAGTCTGGAGATTATATAAAGTAAATGTAGATTCCTCATGCAAGCTCTGGCTTTTAATGCTGGCCCTACCAATTCTCAATTGTGTGAGCTTTGACACACAGAAGTATTTTGTTAATAAGTAAAGATTCAATTAATATGAGGTAAAAACCAATATGACAGCATTCCTAGAATTATGTGGCATGAAAGAAAAAGGTGTTTGAATTGAAGATTGCCAATGGGCTCAGGGAAGTCTTGATAGAGAAGAACTTTTTCAAAGTAGATAGTTTTTTAGTAAAGAAGAAGAAAGAAAATTTCTCTCTCTGAAAATAGCAGTAATATTGTCCTAACATTAAAGGGCTGCTGTAAAATTAAGCTCTTAGCACATTGAGAGGTATGTAATGAGAGTGAAGTGTTGTTAGTACCTGTGTTCATTTTCTTATTTGATCCTTCCCACAACTCTTAGGAGGCAGAGCTTTTTACAGAAGAGAGTTGTTGGACTAAATTATTCTGCCGTACATAGCCATTGTTATCTGAGCCAGGATTCAAGGTGAGGTCTTCCTAAGAGTAGTCACTAGAGCATCTAATAGATAATAATGAACCATTTTAGACTTCACAATTTTTCAGCAAATACTAAATGTACTATCTGCCACACTGGAGATTTCTAAGTGAACTATTTACCACAAAGGAATGTCTTATTGTTGAGAATTCCAAAAGAAAAATCAGAGTGTTAAAAAATACCCTGATGGAAAATTTTCTGTAATAGAAAGCAGTTATAATTAACTAGATCTTTTATCGTTGAACTTCACCCTCTCCAAAAACTTTTAAAATGTCCATGTTTTAGAATAATGAGACATGAATAATACTATCCCTTTCCATGTATAAAGTGTAAATATTCTTGAAGGGTTACTAAATGATTACCCATAATTCCCCATACACTTATCTATGAGTCTACTAAGTCTGTAAATATGTGCAGCTTCTTAATGATATGTGTAATTAATAAAATATCAGTAACTAAGTCAATTGTGTGCATAGAGCCATTAATGCTATTCACATGTTTTCAATTTTAGTTCTGCTTCCTCTATATCAGGTAAGGAGTCAGAATATTTGACAAAATTCTTTAACATCATTTCCCCAAATAAAATATAATTTCTTACCATCAAAATCATCCTATAAGCCTATCAACTAGATCACATCAAACAATAAATGAAACAAACTTTGTGAACAAAGGACCAATTCAAGCTCATTGTGGTGGTTTGCTCAACAATAGCCCCAGGCTCTTATATTTGAATCCTTAGTCATCAGGAAGTAACAATACTTAGAAGGATTAGGAGACATGACATTGTAGGGATAGGAGTGGCCTTGAAGAAAATGTGTTACTGGGGATGGATGTTGAAACCTAACTCAGGCCCTGTGGCTCTTTGTCTCTTCCTGCTTCCTATGGATCTAAATGTACAAGTCTCAGCTATTTCTTATGCACGATGTCTGTATGTATGTGTGCCACCATGCTTCCCACTGTGGCCATAATGGACTATACCTCTGAAACTATAAGCAATTTCCAATTAAATGGTTTTTTAAATGAGAGTTGCTATGGTCCTGGAGTCCTTTCATAAGAATAGAATGTTGATTAAGACACCCATCTACTCATTAAACTATGACTTGCCCTTTACTTCTTTGTAATCATCTTGAGACCATAAAATGAAATGTCATATACTAACCCTTTAAGAACCTGGTAATCTGGCTTTAGTCCTATTAACTGAGAGAACATGAGATGTAGTATAGGCAAAGTATATGCAAACTTAATATTGATCAAATGTTGACAGATATAACTTCCACACTAAGCAATGTGAGAGCTTGAGAGATAGTGCCAGGATAACCTTTAGAGATGGATGAGATGCTCCATTCAGGGAATGGACAGAGTGTGAGCCAACAGAAAGCCAAGGCAGCAGGAGGGCAGTCTCTGGGAGGCCTCAGAGATATCATTCACACTTCTCCATTTGAGAACATTGCCCTTTCACTCCCTATCTGATGCAGTGTATATGAAAACTCAAAGCAAGTAAGAGCTCAACACAGTCAATAACGTTTACAAAGTGTCTTCCCTGGACAAAAGGCTGTGCATGATCCTCAGTACTGGAATCATTTTCCCATTCTCATTCCTTCAGTGTTTGTGTGAGTCTTTGCTGCAGCAGTCATTATTTCTACCTTAAATCCCAGATATCCATTTATCAGCTACCTCATCTAACAGGCATGTACCTGCCTTGAAGGAGGAATTCAAACCCATCTCATTTGCCTTGCAGCAAACTGCAGTCCATAAACAGTAAATCATTATTTGTAAATTAGCTTATGGCATCATAGTGTTTGAGGAAGCTATGAGCTTTGACAATGTTTACCTAGTGCCCACAGCTACCTCATTTCATCTCTACAATTAGTACCATGTAGCTGATTATGTTATTATAATATCAATGTAATTTATCAATATAACTGATTTATTAAATGATCCACATTATTAAAATGAATATGCTAGAACCTTGTCATTTCAAGTACATTAATTCCATCACTGTAGTATACCACTGTTGAATAATTTATCAAGCAAACATATATCAAAAACAGTTGACCTAGCTGCATAACTTATCTCTATTAACCATATACAATTTTATTTAGTTGTAGCTTATCACATCACATGTGGATTCTAGTCAGGTGATATGTATGCCCTGCATCTGATGACTATTAGTTGATCAGGCACTTTTGTACTATTACATGCCAAGTGGTAACTTAGAAAATACAAGACTGGAAGGCCGTGATGCCTGGTGGTGATAAAGGAATATTAGTCACACCAGAACCAAATGAGAAGCCACAGAAAGACTGGAGAGGGGAGGCGGCCTCAGGCTCAGCAGCAGCGGTCGCCATCTGGGTTCCAGGACTCCACAGGACCTAGGAAATTAGTCTGAACAGGATAGAGGGTGCGCCAGAGAACCGGACAGCTTCTGGGACAGGCGGAAGCACAGAGCCGCTGAGGCAGTACCTTTTGCAGGCTGCAGACAGCCGGCAACCGTCCGGACCAGAGGACAGGTGTCCGCCTGGCTCGGGAGGCGGCCTCAGCCTCAGCAGCAGCGGTCGCCATCTTGGTTCCAGGACTCCCTGGAACTTAGGAATTTAGTCTGCACAGGTGAGAGTCTGCACCACAGAAGCTGACAGCTTCTGGGAACTGCCAAAGCAACACAGATTCTGAGGGAGGCCCTGTTTTGGGCCTTCTTCTTCGACCAGGAGGAGGTCCAAAAACAAGATATCTGCGCACCTTCCCTGTAAGAGAGCTTGCCAGCAGAGAGTGCTCTGAGCACTGAAACTCAGAGGAGAGAATCTGTCTCCCAGGTCTGCTGAGAGACGGTAACAGAATCACCAGAAGAACAATCTCTAAACAGAGTCAAATATAACTACTAACTCCAGAGATTACCAGATGGCGAAAGGTAAACGTAGGAATCCTACTAACAGGAACCAAGACCACTCACCATCATCAGAACCCAGCACTCCCACTTCGCCCAGTCCAGGGCACCCCAACACACCCGAAAACCTAGACCTAGATTTAAAAGCATATCTCATGATGATGGTAGAGGACATCAAGAAGGACTTTAATAAATCACTTAAAGAAATACAGGAGAACACTGCTAAAGAGTTACAAGTCCTTAAAGAAAAACAGGAAAACACAATCAAACAGGTAGAAGTCCTTACAGAAAAAGAGGAAAAAACATACAAACAGGTGATGGAAATGAACAAAACCATACTAGACCTAAAAAGGGAAGTAGACACAATAAAGAAAACTCAAAGTGAGGCAACACTGGAGATAGAAACCCTAGGAAAGAAATCTGGAACCATAGATTTGAGCATCAGCAACAGAATACAAGAGATGGAAGAGAGAATCTCAGGTGCAGAAGATTCCATAGAGAACATCGGCACAACAATCAAAGAAAATGGAAAATGCAAAAAGATCCTAACTCAAAATATCCAGGAAATCCAGGACACAATGAGAAGACCAAACCTACGGATAATAGGAGTGGATGAGAATGAAGATTTTCAACTCAAAGGACCAGCAAACATCTTCAACAAAATTATTGAAGAAAACTTCCCAAATATAAAGAAAGAGATACCTATGAACATACAAGAAGCCTACAGAACTCCAAATAGACTGGACCAGAAAAGAAATTCCTCCCGACACATAATAATCAGAACAACAAATGCACTAAATAAAGATAGAATACTAAAAGCAGTAAGGGAAAAAGGTCAAGTAACATACAAAGGCAAGCCTATCAGAATTACACCAGATTTTTCACCAGAGACTATGAAAGCCAGAAGAGCCTGGAAAGATGTTATACAGACACTAAGAGAACACAAATTCCAGCCCAGGCTACTATACCCAGCCAAACTCTCAATTACCATAGACGGAGAAACCAAAGTATTCCACGACAAAACCAAATTCACACATTATCTCTCCACGAATCCAGCCCTTCAAAGGTTAATAACAGAAAAAAACCAATACAAGAACGGGAACAATGCCCTAGAAAAAACAAGAAGGTAATCCCTCAACAAACCTAAAAGAAGACAGCCACAAGAACAGAATGCCAACTTTAACAACAAAAATAACAGGAAGCAACAATTACTTTTCCTTAATATCTCTTACCATCAATGGTCTCAACTCCCCAATAAAAAGACATAGACTAACAAACTGGCTACAAAAACAAGACCCAACATTTTGCTGTTTACAGGACACACATCTCAGAGAAAAAGATAGACACTACCTCAGAATAAAAGGCTGGAAAACAATTTTCCAAGCAAATGGTATGAAGAAACAAGCTGGAGTAGCCATCCTAATATCTGATAAGATTGACTTCCAACCCAAAGTCATCAAAAAAGACAAAGAGGGGCACTTTGTTCTCATCAAAGGTAAAATCCTCCAAGAGGAACTCTCAATTCTGAATATCTACGTTCCAAATACAAGGGCAGCCACATTCATTAAAGAAACTTTAGTAAAGCTCAAAGCACACATTGCACCTCACACAAAAATAGTGGGAGACTTCAACACACCACTTTCACCAATGGACAGATCATGGAAACAGAAACTAAACAGGGACACACTGAAACTAACAGAAGTGATGAAACAAATGTATCTGACAGATATCTACAGAACATTTTATCCTAAAACAAAAGGATATACCTTCTTCTCAGCACCTCATGGTACATTCTCCAAAATTGACCACATAATAGGTCAAAAAACAGGCCTCAACAGATTCAAAAATATTGAAATTGTCCCATGTATCCTATGAGATCACCATGCACTAAGGCTGATCTTCAATAACAAAAAAAAAAATAACAGAAAGCCAACACTCACGTGGAAACTGAACAAACTCTTCTCAATGATACCTTGGTCAAGGAAGGAATAAAGAAAGAAATTAAAGACTTTTTAGAGTTTAATGAAAATGAAGCCACAACGTACCCAAACCTTTGGGACACAATGAAAGCATTTCTAAGAGGGAAACTCATAGCTCTGAGTGCCTCCAAGAAGAAAGGGAGAGAGCACATACTAGCAGCTTGATAACACATCTAAAAGCTCTAGAAAAAAAGGAAGCAAATTCACCCAAGAGGAGTAGACGGCAGGAAATAATCAAACTCAGGGGTGAAACCAACCAATGGAAACAAGAAGAACTATTCAAAGAATTAACCAAACGAGGAGTTGGTTCTTTGAGAAAATCAACAAGATAGATAAACCCTTAGCTAGACTCACTAGAGGGCACAGAGACAAAATCCTAATTAACAAAATCAGAAATGAAAAGGGAGACATAACAACAGATCCTGAAGAAATCCAAAACACCATCAGATCCTTCTACAAAAGGCTATACTCAACAAAACTGGAAAACCTGGACGAAATGGACAAATTTCTGGACAGATACCAGGTACCAAAGTTGAATCAGGATCAAGTTGACCTTCTAAACAGTCCCATATCCCCTAAAGAAATAGAAGCAGTTATAAATAGTCTCCCAGCCAAAAAAAGCCCAGGACCAGACGGGTTTAGTGCAGAGTTCTATCAGACCTTCAAAGAAGATCTAATTCCAGTTCTGCACAAACTTATTCACAAGATAGAAGTAGAAGGTACTCTACCCAACTCATTTTATGAAGCCACTATTACTCTGATACCTAAACCACAGAAAGGCCCAACAAAGATAGAGAACTTCAGACCAATTTCTCTTATGAATATCGATGCAAAAATCCTCAATAAAATTCTCGCTAACCGAATCCAAGAACACATTAAAGCAATCATCCATCCTGACCAAGTAGGTTTTATTCCAGGGATGCAGGGATGGTTTAATATACGAAAATCCATCAATGTAATCCATTATATAAACAAACTCAAAGACAAAAACCACATGATCATCTCGTTAGATGCAGAAAAAGCATTTGACAAGATCCAACACCCATTCATGATAAAAGTTCTGGAAAGATCAGGAATTCAAGGCCCATACCTAACATGATAAAAGCAATCTACAGCAAACCAGTAGCCAACATCAAAGTAAATGGAGAGAAGCTGGAAGCAATCCCACTAAAATCAGGGACTAGACAAGGCTGCCCACTTTCTCCCTACCTTTTCAACATAGTACTTGAAGAATTAGCCAGAGCAATTCGACAACAAAAGGAGATCAAGGGGATACAAATTGGAAAGGAGGAAGTCAAAATACCACTTTTTGCAGATGATATGATAGTATATATAAGTGACCCTAAAAATTCCACCAGAGAACTCCTAAACCTGATAAACAGCTTCGGTGAAGTAGCAGGATATAAAATTAACTCAAACAAGTCAATGGCCTTTCTCTACACAAAGAATAAACAGGCTGAGAAAGAAATTAGGGAAACAACACCCTTCTCAATAGTCACAAATAATATAAAATATCTCGGCGTGACTCTAACTAAGGAAGTGAAAGATCTGTATGATAAAAACTTCAAGTCTCTGAAGGAAGAAATTAAAGAAGATCTCAGAAGATGGAAAGATCTCCCATGCTCATGGATTGGCAGGATCAACATTGTAAAAATGGCTATCTTGCCAAAAGCAATCTACAGATTCAATGCAATCGCCATCAAAATTCCAACTCAATTCTTCAACGAATTAGAAGAAGTAATTTGCAAATTCATCTGGAATAACAAAAAACCTAGGATAGCAAAAACTCTTCTCAAGGATAAAAGAACCTCTGGTGGAATCACCATGCCTGACCTAAAGCTTTACTACAGAGCAATTGTGGTAAAAACTGCATGGTACTGGTATAGAGACAGACAAGTAGACCAATGGAATAGAATTGAAGACCCAGAAATGAACCCACACACCTATGGTCACTTGATCTTCGACAAGGGAGCTAAAACCATCCAGTGGAAGAAAGACAGCATTTTCAACAATTGGTGCTGGCACAACTGGTTGTTATCATGTAGAAGAATGCAAATCGATCCATACTTATCTCCTTGTACTAAGGTCAAATCTAAATGGATCAAAGAACTTCACATAAAACCAGAGACACTGAAACTTATAGAGGAGAAAGTGGGGAAAAGCCTTGAAGATATGGGCACAGGGGAAAAATTCCTGAACAGAACAGCAATGGCATGTGCTGTAAGATCGAGAATTGACAAATGGGACCTAATGAAACTCCAAAGTTTCTGCAAGGCAAAAGACACCGTCAATAAGACAAAGAGACCACCAACAGATTGGGAAAGGATCTTTATCTATCCTAAATCAGATAGGGGACTAATATCCAACATATATAAAGAACTCAAGAAGGAGGACTTCAGAAAATCAAATAACCCCATTAAAAAATGGGGCTCAGAACTGAACAAAGAATTCTCACCTGAGGAATACAGAATGGCAGAGAAGCACCTGAAAAAAATGTTCAACATCCTTAGTCATCAGGGAAATGCAAATCAAAACAACCCTGAGATTCCACCTCACACCAGTCAGAATGTCTAAGATAAAAAATTCAGGTGACAGCAGATGCTGGCGAGGATGTGGAGAAAGAGGAACACTCCTCCATTGTTGGTGGGATTGCAGGCTTGTACAACCACTCTGGAAATCCGGCTGGCGGTTCCTCAGAAAATTGGACATAGTACTACCGGAGGATCCAGCAATACCTCTCCTGGGCATATATCCAGAAGATGCCCCAACTGGTAAGAAAGACACATGCTCCACTATGTTCATAGCAGCCTTATTTATAATAGTCAGAAGCTGGAAGGAACCCAGATGCCCCTCAACAGAGGAATGGATACAGAAAATGTGGTACATCTGCACAATGGAGTACTACTCAGCTATTAAAAAGAATGAATTTATGAAATTCCTAGCCAAATGGATGGACCTGGAGGGCATCATCCTGAGTGAGGTAACACATTCACAAAGGAACTCACACAATATGTACTCACTGATAAGTGGATATTAGCCCAAAACCTAGGATACCCAAGATATAAGATACAATTTCCTAAACACATGAAACTCAAGAAAAATGAAGACTGAAGTGTGGACACTATGCCCCTCCTTAGAAGTGGGAACAAAACACCCTTGGAAGGAGTTACAGAGACAAAGTTTGGAGCTGAGATGAAAGGATGGACCATGTAGAGACTGCCATACCCAGGGATCCACCCCATAATCAGCATCCAAACGCTGACACCATTGCATACACTAGCAAGATTTTATTGAAAGGACGCAGATGTAGCTGTCTCTTGTGAGACTATGCCGGGGCCTAGCAAACACAGAAGTGGATGCTCACAGTCAGCTAATGGATGGATCATAGGGCTCCCAATGGAGGAGCTAGAGAAAGTAGCCAAGGAGCTAAAGGGATCTGCAACCCTATAGGTGGATCAACATTATGAACTAACCAGTACCCTGGAGCTCTTGACTCTAGCTGCATATGTCTCAAAAGATGGCCTAGTCGGCCATCACTGGAAAGAGAGGCCCATTGGACACGCAAACTTTATATGCCCCAGAACAGGGGAATGCCAGGGCCAAAAAGGGGGAGTGGGCGGGTAGGGGAGTGGGGGTGGGTGGGTATGGGGGACTTTTGGTATAGCATTGGAAATTTAAATGAGCTAAATACCTAATAAAAAAATGGAAAGAAAAAAAAAAAAAGACTGGAGAGGTTCCTGAAAGACACACTTGGAGATCCTAGCTTGGGACTGGCAAATGAAGAAACAATGATGCTTAGTTCAGGAGTGAGAAGAGAGCATATCAGATAGCCTAGTACCCAGAATGAGCACCACTGAAGATTCTTGTCAAAACTACACTAAGGCAGCAGACCTGCAGAAGAGAAATGGAGCACACAACTAGACTAGAATATTTAGAAGTTGAGGAAGAGGACTTCTGATAGAGATCATCATTTATCCCCTATTCAGAAGGAACCAATGCTCAGAGTTTGCAGGTAGAGGTGAAAGAATATAGCTGATACAGGTGAGATGGAACCAGACAAAGAAATTGCTAGCTCTTAACAGTTGCTTTCCCCACATATCACTAGTCCCTAAGTCTAAGGGTCTGTGAAGATATTAGCTTGCGTTTATAACAAAGATCATAAACTTGGTAAAATAGGTGACTCAGAAGGACTCGAATTACTCAAGTGAGCTCTGTTTAAGCACATGAACCATTAACAGTGGTACTCAGCCTTCCTAATGCCCTGACCCTTCATTACAGTTCTTCATGTTGTGGTGACTCCAACCATAACATTATTTTCTTGCTACTTTGTAACTGTAATTTTCTACTGTAATGAGTCATAATATAAATATCTGATATGTAAGATATCTAGTATGTGACCCCCGCCCCCCGAGAAGGGGTTGGGACCCACAGATCAAGAGTCACCGCTGTTTTAGCTTCATAAGACTGTCCTCTGCATGAAAAGTTCCCTAATTGAAGCAGAGAAAGTCAATTGTCAAGTGGGTTAATACATGAGAGTAATTTGACCTTTACTGCTGGCTTTGAAGCTGAAGAAGGCCACACCCTAGGAAGAAGTTCTGTGGAAGTTGAAAATCGGAACCTTCCAACATCCAGCAACAGAACCTGGACTACTGTCTCACAAATGCAGAGTACTGAGTCCTAATACTAGAAGCAGAAGCAGATTGCATCTGAGCATTGGCTTAAGTACAGGACTCAGATGTTGTATGCCTTATGAAACTAGCTAAGTTACCAATTCTCTGACATGCAGAACTGTGCAATAAGAAATGTTTGGTTGTGTTTAAGCCACTCAAATTATAGTGATCTATTTTAGGAGATAGAGGGATCTCAGATTGGAAAGAAACCTGTAACTATTGACACATGGATGTCATAAAAGGAATTCTAGTCACCGTCCTTTCCTTCATCCTGTCTCTCTGTTGAGAAGATATTATATTCTCACAATACTGGAGAATTCAACACATCTCATGCAGAAAGAGGGCAGAAAGGCCTTAGTTACCTCCTTGAACATTCTTTGAAGAACGCTGAAACAACCTTTTTACAAATATTGTGAGCCCCCCAAAATAATAACATGTGTTTTGATTGTTTCTCTGTGTGTATGTATGGGTATATACATTTTAATGTCTCTTTACAAAAACAAAGCATAGTGCACTAATTTTCTTCATTAAATTATTTTAGGTTAATACATTTCAGCTTAATTGCATAAAATTTCTTTGAAAATTGTCATCAATTACAACTAATTTAGCCTCAAATTATAGTAATTGGGAAGTTGAAAGAAAGTTGTAATAAGAAGTAAGTATTTTTGGTGAGCTGTAACATATACACAACATGAGATCTGTAAGCATTGGAAAGAGGGGCAACTAAGCATGAGTTTATATACAGATAAAATTAGATGAATTTCAGAGAAGGGGAAAAGCATCCTCTTTTTAAAATTTTTATTGATTCTTTGTGAATTTCCCATCGTGCACCAAACTTCACTCATTTCCCTATCCCTCCATATCTGTCGCCTACCCTAAACCTTAGACCCTAAAGAAAACAAAACAAAAGAAAAACAAAACAAAACAAAATCTCACCATGGAAGCTGCTGAATGCCATACTTTTTCACACACTTTTGTCCAATGTTCATTGCAATGATGCATTGATCAGGTTTCAGACCTGTGGCTTTTCCACTTTCAAGACTGGATTCTCACCTAGACTCCTCTCAGATCTTCTGGTGTTGCCCAGTGTCATGGAGATCCTGTACCTTTGGTTCTGCAGGACTTGCTTCTTCAAGTGCCCCGGCAGTTCACAGATAGAGTAGGTACCAATCTATTCTCAGTGATAATACTTCCTCTGAATGGCAACTTTAAAAGTAGCTCAAATGCCGATGCTTCCACATTGCATTTATAACTGCATTGTGACTGCTTTAGCTGTGTGGTCTCATGTATTTTGATGAGTCCGAAGGTCACTAAGGAGGGACTCTAGCATATCCCCTTATCAACCACGACTTTCACATTTACCTTCAACATTTCTCAATTACAGTTAGTTATTATAAGTGCTTGGAATGGTGTGAAGACAGACATATTGAGGTTGTGGTAGATGAGTTTAAAAATACAACACTGTGAAGCCATCTATTGTTATTATCTTTTCTATTAATTACCTCACTCATATACTACCAAAGGGACACTCATTCTAATCAGATTTTATACTATGATAATATGATTTTAAGTCATCTTCCTGCTATCACATTGAGTCTAGGCAGTAATGGTTAGTAATGTACAATCTTGAGAAGTTATTTAAGTTTACGTTGATCTTCAAAAATAGGGACTGCCACCCAATTTCACAGAACATGTCTTGTCATTACCTCTAAGAAGTACACTAAATGATGTGATGTTGCAAAGGCACTTGAGAGGAGCCCTTGATGTGTAGAGCCATCCTCCTTCCTCTTATTCATAGTGCCACATCCTATGAATTGTTACCTGTAGCCAACTGAGAATCAGAAACAGCAGTGATAACTTATAGGAAAAAAAATCATAATCTTTATGCTGTGCACTTTTCTGAGAAGTATAGTTAAATCTCACACCAATTATCTCTCCCACCCTGGACATATTTGCTCTGTCAGTACGCTGTGCTGTGACAATAACCCTGTCCCTTTGTTTAACCTCTTCACATAACTTCACAGTTATCAGAGCACAGGTCGTGTTATCAGAGTTCTAAGCAGTTGTGTTATCAGTTCTGAACAGTTATCTACCATTTACTTAATAATGACCCTAAAAACCAAGAATATTGACATTGACATTAGTAAGAGAAACTGAGAGGCTGGAATATTGTTGTGATACAATATAGGGACAGATGCCAGCTATGATTTTAAGCATCTATTAAAACACTTAAAGAATATTACTCACATAAAAAGGGACTGGTCAGCTATTGGTCACAGGGCCCCCAATGGAGGAGCTAGAGAAAGTACCCAAGGAGCTAAAGGGGTCTGCAACCCTATAGGTGGAACAACAATATGAACTAACCAGTACCCCCAGAGCTCATGTCTCTAGCTGCATATGTAGAAGATGGCCTAGTCGGCCATCATTGGGAAGAGAGGCCCCTTGGTCTTGCAAACTTTATATGCCTCAGTACAGAGGAAAACCAGGGCCAAGAAGTGGGAGTGGGTAGGTAGGGGAGTGGGGGGTAGGGTATGGGTGACTTTTAGGATAGCATTTGAAATGTAAATGAAGAAAATACCTAATAAAAAATTTTTAAAAAGGGACTGGTATAATAACCTATCAATAAATATGAGCAAGATTTTTTGTGAGCATGTATGTGATATGTGCATACTCATTCTTGTGTATGCCAACAAGGATTCATGGGCCACAATGAGGACAAGCAGACTTTCAACCCCCACTTTCTACCTTGTTAGATTTGGGGTTATTTTGTGATTCACTGCTGTATGCAACAGGATAGCAGGCTACAAGTTTGCAAAGATTCTCCTGTGTGCCAGGATTACAGATATGCATGACAACATCTGGCATTATTGGGTTCAAAGATCGGAACCCAGTCATTGCTTATTCAGCAAACATTTTACCCACTGAGATGTTGCTTCAGAACGATTTTTATCTGTAGTAACACCAGGAATGAAGGACTCAATAAGGTAAGGAATTCACAAATGCTACAATATTTTGGAAAACTGGGTGGAAAAAAGAAGTGAAGGGAGATCATTAAGTAGTGGATGAAACTACTGAAAAACACTCTAATGCCAAGTGTCGGGGTGCACATGAGCATTCCCTCTGCCACACTTGCTGTCATGTTTTTAGTAAGTTTTAAATATGAGCAATATTCACTAGTAGGCTTAGTTAAATTTAACCAAATATTAGACTCAAGACCACATTGTACTTCACTATATATATATGTGTGTGTATATATATATATATATATATATATATATATATATTCTCTCATATATTACAACCTGACCACACTTTCTCCTTCCTCCACCCCTCTCAGACACTCCTCTACCTCCTCTATTCCCAAGATTTACTCCCTTTGTTCCTTGCAGAAAATAGCAGGCTTCCCAGGGATATCTACCAAATATACCATAATGAGTTACAGCACGATAGGGAAAAATTCTGATATTTGGCTGGGCGAGTTAACCTAGTAATAAAAGGGTCCCAAGAGCAGGCAAAAGAGATACTCCCCTTCAGTGTTATGAGTCTCACAGACTACACAACCATAACATATGTGCAAAGACCTAGCTCAGACACATACAGACTCTGTAATGGCTGCTTCTGCCTTTGTGCTCCTACAGTCTCTCCTCCATGAGTACAATGTTATTCAAGCTCCATCTAATTTTTGAATGTGGGTCTCTGCATAAGCTTCTTTCAGTTCCTGGATGAAGACTCTCTAATGATCGTTGGGCTAGGCTCTGGTGTACGAGTATAGTAGAATATCATTAGGTTATATTGGTCCATCCTGGGTCTCTGGGCTATTCAACATCTGTTCCCTGGCTTTCCGGGCAGTGTCAGGAGTGGGTTTCTTCTTGTTAGGTGGAACTTAAGTTCTGTAGTCCACACTTGCACCAGTAGTCAGAGAATTTAGATGGGAATGAGAATTCAACAATAAGATAATCTTCTTCCTGGGAGGTTTTTCACTTTACCATGGTGTAGTCAGTGCCTTTAATAAAGAATTTAATGTAGCATGCCATGAATTTTAGGCAACTCTATAACTGAGCAACATCTTCAGCCTTCTTTTAGTTTATGGTGAGACAAGGTGACACTAGGTTGATCAGCTGACCATGGACTTTTTTTAGTTCCTGGGTGCTCCAGAACCATTCCGAAAATGAGTTTTGCTAGTTTTACTAGGCCATGTATAGAAGGACCCAGTCTCCTATAGTTTCTCCATAGATGTAACTTCTAAAGTCCCCATAAGGGAAATCTATCTGTCTCTGTCTCTGTCTCTGTCTCTCTCTGTCTCTCTCTCTCTCACACACACACACACTCACACACACACACAGCCAAAAGTGACAGTTTTTCACTAGCATTTATTATCTCAATGAATGTGCACTTCCCCAGAAGAGATCAGTGTTTACCACCACCAGTGCTGACTCATAGTACAGATGGCACATGTCTGTATCAACTCATATTGGAGCCACAGTGCTGGGGGTGTGGGGGCTCAAAAAGACAGACTCCTGAGGTTTGCTGACTAGTCACTCTAACCTATGTGGTGAACCTCAGGCTAGTGAAAGGCCCTGACTTAAAAAGGAGTATATAACACTTGATGATCTCAGAACTAAGCACACACACACACACACACACACACACACACACACACACACACACAGAGAGAGAGAGAGGGGGGGGGCAGGGGAGAGGAATACATTCACATTATACACACTCATATGGATCTACATCCATTCATACATACTAATAAAGAAGTCACAGTTACAACTGTGTTTATAGGTGGAGACTCTAGATAGATAAAGTTAAATGAAACCTCTGGTTGAACCCTAATCTACTATGACTGATGTTCTTCTATGAAGGCTAAGACAGACAAATACAGATGGCATTCCCTATGGAGAAGGAAGAAACTATTCTGCCTGTATCCTTGTCCTGGATTTCAGCCTCCAGAGTTCTGTAAAGTTAACTGTGTGACTCATGAGTGTTATAAAGGCCTTACTGAACTAATTCATGAGTGGGTAGGGTCCCATTCTACCCGGGAGGCTTCTTCTAATGTAGTAAAAGATGGCATTGGCATTTCATGAGCAAGGCTTTTACCAGTGATGGTACCCCTCTGAGGAGACTTACTATCCTATTGAGAGAGTTTTACAAGCAACAAAAGCCAGGAGAATAGTTAGTATTGTTTCTGTCTGGAGAATGTATAACAAATTCATCAGAGCTCAGGGGACCAAATTGGATTCACAGACTAAGAATCAGGTGAGAACTTCTAGTCTTTATTATTATGCAATTTGCTTAAAAGAAATAATATTTAAAATGTTGTCCTCATTTTCAGGCACTGGCTTGTAAAATGGCCTCCTTTTTATTTGTTTTCTTTAACTTTCTAATCCTCACAGGTAAATAAATTGAATTTAATAAGCTACAATTCTTCACTTCCGGCCCACCTGCTTACTACTTTCATCTTGGAAAAAATTTGGTCAATAACAAAGCACTTTAAATAAATCATAAAGGCTTTGGTCATTCATTTCACAAAAAGAGTTCAGCAACCTCCTTTTCTTTACCATTCTTTTAATCAAATGCTAAATTTTATTTTGTTTTAACCCAGATGATATTATGGAAGTTATGCCATTCAAATATTTTCCCTAAGAGCCTTACATTAATTGAATTTATACAGGCACCTCCAACCTGCATATGGGAACGTTTAAGAATCTCTACATAATGGCTTACATCACAGTCACTTGTTCTGACAAGATGGCTTTCAAGCTTTTAAATAAAGTATTCTCAGACGTTTGGCAGATAATTTAAGTCAGGCAAGTCTTATTTATATTTCTCTTCCCAAACCATTTTACAATTTTTCATCTTGAGAAATTATGAAACCAGTCTAAATCAATATCCATAAAAACATAAGAATTATAGCTTAAAAGTAAACAGCGGTAACTTTGAAAGCCATGGTGGTGTACCACTCCAATCCTCTTCCAAGAACAGCACCTGATTTGAGGAAGTCTTCTGGTGGATATCCTGCAGTTACAGGTCCCTCAGGACCAAGCCCAACCTCCTGTCAATATCCTCTCCCGGGCTTCGCCAAGCTTATCACTGAGCACAGTGATGCTGTTCGAAGGGCTATTTTCTTCGTCAGGAAGCCCAACACTCTGCCGTTGCTGAGCCTCATGCTCAACCTTTGTTCAGAACTTCAGAGAATTCCAGAATCCCTCCACCTAACCCTCATTCTGTGTCTCCTCGCTGAAGCATCAAACTGCTCTTTTGAAGTGAGCTTCCCCCTGCCTGTCTCTCTTACTTGTTCTCTATCATTCACAGGCCATTTCCTCTTAAATCTCTCACTCTATAATACTGCTTCAGAAGAAGCCCACTTGCTATGAGACTATCTGTCCAAGCTATGGGTAAAGAATGGCATTAGAAAGGGGATTGGAACGATGGTACCTACCACTTCTCCACTCTTCAGGGAGACAGAAGAGATCCATTCATGTCAGACTCAAATATAAGAAAGTATTTCTTGAGGATTTTGCTTTTGTTAGTTTGTTTGGTGCTCTTTTGGGTGTTTAAAATAATTGATGGGAATAGATGAGGATGATCTCTCAAAATGAGCAAGTTAACCCTATGAAGGACAGAGTTGGACTATTCAAAACATTTACCTTAAACAATCCTCATTGGAGCAAAGTGTGTTTAGATTTCAATTAATGGGGGATGGCAGGAAATAAGCAAGGTGACAAGGTGAAATGAAATCTTCAAACAGTGGCTTGATTAGCCTTCAGGTCTCAGAATAAAATTCTGAGCCATTATTATCACCTTTTGAATAATTTCTATCTTGAGACAACACATCCAAGTAGGGAATGTCTCTTGTACCCTGGCATTTTCTGATACTCTTTCTCCCTGTGTGCCCTGGATAGTCCCACCAGACCATGTCATGCTGAGATTTAATGTCTCCCAGGGTTTTATCTGAACAGATATGTTTTGTATTCTCAAGACCCTCACCTCGTTTTCAAATCAGCTTTCCTCCATGTGACTTACTTAACTAGTAAGGTGCCTCTATCCCTAGAGTGGGAGGCACCTTGCTCGACACTAAGTTCTCCATGCCCCATTCATTGAACTCAAGGTCAGCAGTATTTTCTCAAAAGTCCAAGTACATTATCATATTTGTCCAGAAACTGCTTTGATCTTCTGCTTGCATGTTTTGTCTATGCCATAAGCTCCCCGTTTTCCCTTGAAAGTACTGACATTTTGCAACAGAAAAGCTGAAGGAAGGAAGATTTCTGATTGCTGAGTGTCTTTCTCCTGAGGCAGTCAGCACCATAAAAACCATCTGCTTTAAAGGAAAAGAAAACAAGGAAAATACCAAGAAAGGGGAAGGACCATATCATTCTGTCACCTCAGCATGTGTCTAGACAATAAATTAAAGTTTTAAAGTTGATAGAAGACATTAGAGGTTTCTCATCCAAGTCTTTTCCAGTCTTCTCTGATACATGACCTTGACAGATGGTCAAATAAGCTACATAATACAGTGACAGATACTCACTTCCTCATCAAGTGCACTCTAGAATGCTTACAGATCTCAAACAGTCCATCTATCCCATCATGCGATAATCAAGGGCAAAACTGGTCCTGAAGCAAAACACTAGACAGGTATGCCGAGCTAGTTTCTATAAGCTTCAATTTCTCCATCTGTAAAAATAGATATGATAATATCTATGTTTTAAAGCAGTAGAGAATTAGAAGGCAGGCTCCTTGATGCCTTCATGTGTGTGTCCTTTTACTAATCGGGTATAGAAATTTTCACATTTGTTAAACTTAAAGTTAATTTTGAATTGAGATGAATGCATTTTAAGTACACAGTGTTTATTTCCTGATAGGTGTTTGCTAATTTGATACACCCTAAAATATAACATTCAATAATGATTCAAACTCATTCATTTGTGTGTATTCTCTTAAAATATCCACTGAGCACTTACTCGAAATTACCTTTAAATATAACAAATGTGAAAATTTCAATGACCAATTAGTAAAAGTGCATACACATGAAGGCATAAAGAAGTGTGCCTTCTACTGTACACAGAGAGGGAAGGGGAAGGGAGAGAGGGAAATAGTGTGGGGAGAAGAGGGGAAAATGGAGAGATAAAGATGGGGAGAGGAAGAGAGGAAGGGAGGAGGACCCTTTGTGTGCTATTTTGTAAAATAAAGAATAAACATTCAAAGATTTTCATCCATTGTCCTAGTCTCTGTTAAGGGATAGTTTTTTCCCTGTTAAAATGGATATCATTAAAAATATCTTTTTTAAACTTAGTTTTAAACCTATCGACAAAGGACTTACGTTATTTTAAATTTGTATTCATGTTACATAAAATAACGGCTGCAACTGGGTTCAAATTTCTGCTGTTTGCACAGTCTCTCATAGTTTTTAATGTGTTGTTATATCTGTTATATGTGAGGAAAATAAGTTTTCAAAGAAATTATAATTCATTTCTTTCTAGAAACCTGTGTTTGAAGTTATTTGGATAACTTGATAGGGTTTGCAAATGCTCTTTCTCAGCCAGCTTAGTCTGCTTTTCATTTTTAATGATGTGATTTCCCACACTGGTTAACTAGAAAGGGAAAGCATTTACTTTGGCTTACGGTTCTCATCCAGTGTCAGGCTGCATCTGGTGATTGGTTTCTTGGTGGGAGAGTTCCCAAAAGATACAGAACATCAGATGGTGAGAGAGACAGGAGAGCAAAGGAACTCAGGGTGTCTTGGAGAGGCTGAAAGAGAACCATCCATCCTGTGGGAAGAAAAAAACGAGAGAATGTGGGAGGGGCCAGGTATCCTATATAATAGTCCACCTTGAACTTAATCGAGCTCTGTGAAGCCAGCATCAATCCTTTTATGAGCGTGAATGACAAGCTATATAGAAATTGTTGCATCTCCAAACTTGCTGCTATAGTAAAGACCTTCAAGGGCAGTGCACCGTCCCTTTAAGGAGTCTGCTATTTTGCATTCAGTCAACTGGCCCTTTGCTCCTCTGCCCAGAACACAGTCACTTCCTCCTTTTTCCATTCATCAATCTGAGTTCTCCTCTCTCCCTGCTCCTTGCCTTCTGGTTTAAAGAATCTGCCAGTGAACATTGCTTGTGTGCATTGTCGTTTAAAGCAGGCATAGAATCCTGACAATCCAGGTTTCAGTGGGGACATGCTTGATCCCAAGTGACTCCGCTTTATAAAAGTGGACCCTTTAGGACTTTTCACCCAACTGTGTGTCAGAAGAGCACATCTGAAAGAATATTCAGAAAATCCTGTTAGCGATGCCACTCTAAATCACACACCTAGAGAATTCCTCTACCCTATCAGAATCTCTTTCTTAAATCTTTCGAACTTGAATATTTTATTTATGTGATTGTAAATGTGTGTTTTGATCCTTAACTCACATGATTGACTCGCCTCCTGTCTATTCCCTAAGAAAAAATAAAGCATTAGATTTTAATTTCCTCAGCTATAACCAAGTAAAGCTCATTGACATTTTATAGTATTCAGAAAACCAAAGTCAAAGGTAAAAGAAAAAACAAACAAAAAAAAAAAAAACCAAAAAACAAAAAACCAGAGGTACAATGGATTGAACAGGACAGATAAGAGCCTACCTCGACTGCATTCATAGCTATCTCCCTCTCCCCCCCTCCCCCACCCCCGAAGCCTTCCCACCCCACTGTCAAAAGTAGCATCCTTTAGACACACCAGCTGGACAATAGCACTAGTCACAGGACCTCTGTGCCAAGTAAGCACTTCCTGTCTCCACACATTCACCAGCAGCTACAATGTCAGGGGCAGAAAGTAACGAGGCAGGCACTTGTCCCTCAAAGAAAGAAGAAATGTCACTCTCCCTCTGTGAATAGATGTGGTTGTTTGCAGTGTCTCTCTTGAAAGCTTCATTCTCTGAAGTACAAGCTGTGAAGCCAAGGCAGATGCACAAGCTGGGAAGCTTTCCAAAGTCATCATAGAGAAGCAGGGGGTGCTCAGCATTAGTGCCTCCATCTCTCAGCCTCAGTCAGCCTGGCTGGCAGCAATGAAAAGTAGACAGTTGCCCAGAGGCTCGGAAGGTAGGAGCTGAGCATCCTGACAGACACATCTAGCCAGTTTCTCAGTTTGCAGTACTGATCAAGTTTCCCCTGACAGCTGCACACATTTCACACAAGCAAAATGTTCCACTGCTGAGATGACAGCTTGAGTTTGTCCGGATAAACGATACCCCGGGAACACACACAGTCTCAGATGAGCCTCACTGCGCCACAGTTCCAGGGGAGAGATGCCTAAGCAATTGCCACTGCTACTGATTCCAGCAGAGGTGGAGGGAGACACTGTGTGTGTTAACTGCTTCACCAATTTCCGTCGCATTCCCTGACACTCCAGATCCCGAGAAAGTAAGGAATAAATTATGCAGACAATGTGTCCCCTTGATAGAATGCAGGGGGATAACAGGTGCACCGTCCTCGCCATCTACAACAAAACATTTGCATATCTTAGGGGTTTCTTTAGCTTCAAGAGTGTAGTTCACTACTTTTTCTTGTAAGAAGTCTTCACAGCTGAGTGCCAACGTTGTTTCTTTATCATATGTTACCAGTGATCTCCTCCTTTGTGCAGGTGATTCTGATAGTGAAGTGGGTGACCCTGTAGAGAGGCTGGCAGACAATAAGTGTGGGTGGTCTTAAGCACCGGTTTAGAGATGTAACCCAGGAGAATGAGATGCTTCGTCTCATGACAACTATTCCAAAGTAAAGGCTTTGAGAGCCTACAGAGTAGTGGAAGATGAGGATGAGTATAATGCTGGTGCCCTTGCTTGTGTAGTAGCAAGAGTTAAATGGCATGATTCTTTGACTCTTTCCCCTGGATTTCTCATTGTTCCAAGATTTCAAAGCATTTTAACATCATGCTAGGAGCCTGCTCTTGCTGCTGGCTTTGTTTTTTTTTTTTTTTTTTACCCAAGTGGGAAAAGAAATGTACTTGAGAATGTTAAATTCTAAAATTTTGAACAAAGATCCTTGAAATCTCATCATGATTCTCCTTTACATAGACCTCCAGTTCTCTCTGCACACGGAGGCATGTGGCATGCCACCCTCCCAAATCATGCAATATTGCTTCTATTCTTTACAAGTCATTTCCACTTCTTTCTACTTATATATAATTGGCGACATTTCTACTTATACTTTGGTCCCTGCTTCTCCTTTATGCATCTTTGATCACAACATTATTTCACCCTTATTTCTACACCTCTATAACTGGACTTTGAATATCCCTCTCCAGAGATGGAATCTGCTTTCCAGTTCTTGAATATCATCTGTTTTCTTAACCCACTACAGGCAACAGAAGCATACTGCGGTACTCACTCACTCTGAGTCTAGGCTTCAAGTGGCCATGAGAGCTTCCACTCTGTCTGAGACACAGAGTGTTTGTGACAAAGCCCATAGTGGACTGTTAGAAAATGTCAGACCAAAGACTGGGGAATGGATAAAGGGCATATAGCACACGTGTGAAGACAGGCCTTTGAGTCCCCAGAACATGGATCTGCCGTAGGAGTATGTGTTTGTTATCCTAGAGCACCAACATTAGACTGGGATCAGAGATGAGAGAATCCTGCATACACAGTGTCTGTTGGGTGTTCAGCTCCTGCTCAGCCAGCCTGTGGCCAGATGTGTACTTTTCATTGCAGCCAGCTATAAGGGTTGCCTTAGTCTGGATTTCGATTCCTAGACAAAGCATCATGACCAAGAAGTTGGGGAGGAAAGGGTTTATTCGGCTTACACTTCCATACTGCTGTTCATCACCAAGGAAGTCAGGACTGGAACTCAAGCAGGTCAGGAAGCAGGACCTGATGCAGAGGCCATGGAGGGATGTTCTTTACTGGCTTGCTTCCCCTGGCTTGCTCAGCCTGCTCTCTAATAGAACCCAAGAATCCCAGCCCAGAGATGGTCCCACCCACAAGGGGCCTTTCCCCTTGATCACTAATTGAAAAAATGCCTTACAGCTGGGTCTCATGGAGGCATTTTCCCAACTGAAGCTCCTTTCTCTGTGATAACTCCAGCCTGTGTCAAGTTGACACACAAAACTAGCTGAGTCTAAGACAGAAACTTCCCATGAGACCTCCCATCCCACACTAAAGAATCAGTGCTTTGTTCAGTTAAAGGAAAGCAGAGTTAGGTCAAAGAGATATCTGCACTCAACACTAACTTATGCTTTCATCACCTGTGAGCTCAGTGGTAACTTTTCTGCCCTGGTTTGCTTGTTTGGCTGACAACATTTCTTTATTTGCTTTTGCCTGCCATCCCTTAATGTTACTCCATCCTATCTTCTTCTGTTGGCATCCCAACAGGCCTGCATCCTTCATTCAGAAATTCCTTCTCAGTCAAATTTACCTGGTTACCTGTTAGCTGTAATGTCATTCTTATGGCTTCTGTACCTCTGATCTTGGAGAGTCTCTGCTGAGCTTGGGCTTGGTGATCTAAGTGAATCCTGTGTGTGTGTGTGCGTGTGCGTGTGCGTGTGCGTGTGCGTGTGCATGTGCGTGTGCGTGTGCCTGTGCGTGTGTGTGTGTGTGAAAGAGAGAGAGGGGGGGGAGAGAGAGAATCATACAGGAGTACTGTATTTACAATATTTATACTCTTCCATCTCCTTATCTATTCTTTTATAATTATTGCTATATGTATATGTGTATATGTATCTCATTTAGTATTGCTCTTTTGTGCATGTGATTAGGAATGTCTACTTGGGATTGAATAACCTATTGGGAGCTCAGCCCTGGAAAAGACTGATTCTCTCTCTCAGCAGTCATGGACTTCCTGTAGCTATTCATGTAGGTGGTGAGGCCTTGTGAAATATCTATATTGGCATATTGTCATGCCCTTTTAAGGTAACAATATCATTGAGCTTTCTTGGGTATACCTTTTTTGGGAGCACAAAGGTCCTTGTACCACAGATCTCCAAGGAAACTAGGAATGTTAAGCAAACATGATTGTCCTTTCAAAAGAAAGGGCATACAACCAGTTCTTCTATCCAGAAATCTCAGAATTGGACATGATTAGTAACTTGGTGATCTACATTATCTTTTAGGCTAGGCTATTTCAAGTTCTTACAACTTTACTGGATTTGGCTAGTGATTAAAATGACTATTTCCATTACCTGTAGAGTCAGAGGCTCACACGATCAGTACCAGGGGTGGCTAATAGCCTAAATGACCTCTAAGTATCTGTATGACTGAGAGCAGGCCTAATTCTTCCCTAGGCCTTTAAGCTAATACAAGTATCCTATCTCTAGAACCCATCTTCTTAAAAGAAATGACATGGACACTAAAGTTAAATTCAATGTAATTATACCTCCTTGAGCTCCAGGATTGTATTACACCATAAAACCTTTCCCAAATTGTACTGTGTTTAAATATGCTGGCAATAAACTGCCTGTCATCAGACTGTCTAGAACAGGGGTTCTCAGTATGTGGGTCACAACCCCTTTCTGGGTCAAATGACCCTTTAACAGGGGACACATGTCAGATAATCTGCATATTAGATTCTCTGCATAATTAGATATTTATATTACAATTATGAAATAGATGCAAAATAATTTACTGTTGCTTTCTGTGACACATGAAACTGTATTAAAAGGTCATAGCATTAGAAAGGTTGGAACCACTGCTCTAGAAGTTTGAGACACCCTGACTAAGTTGGGCTGAACCAACTCTTCATTCTCACCTCTTTGGAGTTCATTTCCCTTTCTGCCATGATGCTTGCAGGGACCACATACACAGTTTCCCTATCATAATTAGAACTTACTATCTCCCAGCAGGCATCTTGATTCTCTGGTTCTTCCAATCTTCTGCCCTCTTTCACTATGTTCCCTGAGCCTTAGGCTAGTGATTACATTGAATTGTACAACTGAAATGGGGCATTCAAAGGTCATGTATTCTCTGCATATTTACCAGTTGTGGATTTCTATGATAATCTGCATCTGCTATTAAAAAAAAGTAACTTCCTTGGGAATGGTGAGAGGATTGTATCTGTGGGTATAAAGACACACATTTATATTACAGTTAAAAATTATGCTGTCTTATGAAAGTGTCAATAGTAGGTTCTCCCTAGTAGGGTCATAGACCCTACATAGTAGGTCTCTTACCTCTCCAGGCTTGGGTAGTTGGCTGCATTTACAGAACCAGGCATGCAATCCTTTCTATCAAATGAGCTCAATGTGTACTTAGTTAGCTGTTTGTTATACTTGCCATAATAGTGCCACTAGTTCCCCATTGTAGATGTCTTTGCAGACTGGCCAGTTTCTGAGGTTTGTATGTTTTATAGTTTCATAGGACTGTTGATTGTTTTCTTCTTCCTTGGCAGCTTTCCTAGCACCTTCCAATGTTGTGAGAGTTCATTTTCAGGGAGGTTCTACCACAGAAATACTTGCTTTCCCCTGGGCATTGCTGCTCTAGCCACAATAGGTACAAAACAGAACAAGCCTAGATATCCTTCAAATAATGAATAATGAAAATATGGCACATATTCAGAGTGGAATTCTATCCTGATATAAATAAAAATGGAATTGTGAAATGTGCAGGTCAGTGGATAGAACTGGACAATACTCTACTAGAAGATGCAACCCATACTCAGGAAGACAAATGCCCCATGTTTTCCCTTATATGTGGATCCTTGCTCCAAATTTTTATGTTTCAGTTTATAGGCTGAAGTTGCCATAGAAACCAGGAAAGTGAAAAGAGACAATGCTGCAAGGGGGTGGGGAGAAAGAATGTTAATATAGTAGTAGGACACAGGTATTAGAAAGGAAAAGGAGGAAAATGGGGACTCTAACTATGGAGCAGGAAGGGAGGGTAATATAGAGGGGAAGGGTGAGAGGGAGATAAAGACCACAAAGGATGATTGAAATGCAATAGCAAAATATCATTCTATAAGCCTACTTAAAATACATATATATATGTATGTGCATTTAGAAACACATATAGCTATACAGGTATATGTGTGAATATATATGTATATATGTGTATGTAAGTATATGAATATGTGTGTGTGCATATATAGTTTAAATGAAATTATTCCATATTGGGTGATAACACACCCCTCAGCAGCCACAAAGTAAGAAATAGCCTGTGCCAGACTTCTCTTAGAGTTGTTGGTTAGGAGAGTCCAAGGTACTTCGGGAATCCCAAAGCAATATAGGTTGTTGCCATTGCCGTGGGTTGAAGGTGGGATCCTATTACTGCAGATACCACACACATTAGTCAAAGGACTTGCGGATGTGTGATCTCAAAGATTAGAGCAATGAAACCTTCCAGTGTGACTTTTGACTCTCCACACAGACATGATTTTGTGGTCAGATAACACCCAGTATTTCTCCATGGTAACCAGACTGCTTAGTTTAGTCTTGTTCTTAATTTTTTGCTCCCAAATGGATTGCATTTTTCCTGTATGTCTGAAGTCAGTGCATATAATAAATGCTAACTTTGTATAACCTACAACAACCTTGAGAAATGTTTCTTTAAGCAGCTTTTTTCCAGAAAATATTATTTGGAAATTAATATAAGGGAAATAAAATCACAACTAGTTTTATTGAAGCATGAGGAAGGGGCCCTAAAGAACCTAAATTAATTATATTATAAACCCAAAACTAAAAGAAAGAAATAAGCCAACAATGTATAGAAATGCAAGATTAGTATGCTCTGGGAAAAATAAAATGCCACTTATACAGAAATACACACATCATAAGCTGGATCTGAAGATTATAGGAAAGAGAAAAAAAAGGTGTGCAAATTGAAAAAGAATTGGATTCAAAACCTTGGTCAAGTTGTTGAATATCATTCCCAATTTTGACAAACATGCTTTATGTTATAAGTTGTAGTTGAGGGTTTCCTCTGTATCTCCCTGTGCTCAGCTGTGCACCTGGACTACCCTGATATCTCTTTCTGAATCTCTTACTGTCATTTTGACCTACCCAGTCACTGATCAGAACATCTCCCAGTGTCATCTTCCTAAAACCTAGGATTATCCCATTGGTTCCATTGGCCATGGAACAGGGGTTGAATTCAACTTTGTTAGCCTACTTTCATGTCTCAAGCTCTCTGAACAACCCACCCTTCCTTCAGAGCTCACATTCTATGTTCTTACAATATTGGAACAGTGAGAGATTATCTACCTTGAAATTTTTCCTATTTCAAGATCCCTATAAATATTTTTCTCTCTGCCTAAAAATATCTTCATCCATCTGTCTCTTTTACACATATTTCATGTCACTTCCTGTTGGGCTTCCTAACTGCCACATTGGGGTGCCCAAGTGCCTCCAGGGAGGCAAAACAAAGTCCACAATAGGGTTCCCAGCCTGTGTTTCCCTGGGTGAGAATCAACGGGATATGGGACAGATGCTGGGGTTCCTTGTCTCCTTTGTATCTAGATGGCGCTGAGTTACTACTGGGAGTTGTGATGAGGGTCACGCTTCCCCTCGATGCATTTATATGAGGCAAGAAGGGAAAGGCAGAGCCCCAGAACCGGGGCAGAATCCAGTTTGGTTTCTGTGAACACCCAGAGTACTTAGGGGCTGAAAGAGAGGACTTCTCTTGGAGATTTAGGCAGGGCTCTTTATGATAAAGGCCTCCCCACCATTGATCTTTGATGAAGAACATAGTCCTTACTTGTCCAAACTGCTTTATTTGATGGTAGATGTGAATGTATACATCCTTCTCAGGGTGACCCAGGAAATAAATACCTTTTGCTGAAGGGAATTCCCAGACAGAGACGCTCATTGGGACCTGACTAGGTACTTCATTAGCATGGAAAACTCCAGGTTTTCATACTGCTTGACCAATTGTTATAGTTCTCTCCGTGGAGTTTTTGGTTATGTGATCCAGATCAGATATTTTGGCAAGGAGCTGGCCTGCTCTTCTCAATTCTGAGATTCTGTAGTGCTTGGAGCTGCTCACCCTTACCAGTCCTTCTGTCTGGTAGCATGGTCCATTTGCCCCACAATTTCCTCTTTCTGGAAAACTTTCCTGGTCTTTCCTTAAGTAGCCTTTGCCTTCCTTCTTTTAGTTGCTAACACACTTTGTAGATGCAGATAAAGTTTGAGTAGCCATGCTGCATCTAAGTCATTTAGTGACATTGTTTCTGTGACACATGTAAACTGTCATTTCTACATGTGATAGCCCAAATTGTATTTACCTTTCCCTCACTGGCACTGGGCACAGTATATAACACCAAAGAATGGTTCAGGACTCTCTCTTACATGAATGATAAAGCACAGCTTCAAGAAGGTAAGCGCAAACACAGCACAGAAACGGAACTGAAGATTTAGCTACGTACAGGGGAAAATCAGAAAGGTACTCAGATAATCCAGGCTGGTGAAAATTGCGATGAGACAGAATAGGAAATTGACAATTGAGTCAAGAGTACTGGTCATCTGTAAAAGTGGAATCAGCAAAGGCTCAAACACATAAGAACAGTTTATGACAAATTCAAACTTAAGCCCGGAACCAAGGGTGAAGAATTTTACTACATGGCCTTGAGGAGCTTGATATGGTATGATACTATTTCTTGAGAGACAGAGACTAAAAGAGTACAAGGCTACTATGAGCTATATGAAGACATTCTCTACATGATTACACTGTACTCTATGATCAGTTCTAAAGACAGAAGTCAGGACCCAATTGATCCTCTGTTGTGATTGGCTTTGATATATATATATATATATATATATATATATATATATATTATATATAACATTTATATATAATGCCTCCCATATTGGAGCCAATCATACTAAGGGGCTGCAAAATACATCACTACTTCATAGAGCTTCAAGTATCACCTTGTCTCTGAAGTCCGAGATCAGTGAGGTATTAAAATATATATGGTTTGGGACTACCTCATAAATAAAGCAAAGTTTTAAAAAGTAAGGGCAAATACAGCACAGAAAAGGAACTGAATATTATATATATATGTCCCAAAGTATATAGGAAGCCACAGTCAATGCTGAAAGTTGGGCCACTGATCTCTGACATCAGAGACAAGGTGATACTTGAAGCTTTATGAAGTAGTGATGTGTTTTGTAGCACCTTAGTATGATTGGCTCCAATATGGGAGGCATTTTAACAGATTATTTATATGGGTATAAGTATCTCATATTTTACACATATATAAATGTATATTAGGAAGCTAGGTTGTTAACTTTTTCCATTTTTAATAAGCTTAAAATCTTAATCTAAGTTAAATATTTAAATGGATTATTGTGCATTAACACCTGAAGTACATTTTTTCAAAAGACTATGTTGAACTGTTCTGTTAAGCTTCCCTTAAATAATGGTTGGGAATTTCTCCTTAAAGGTCACTCACTATAGTAGATGAAGATGTCTTAAACCAGGATTAAAAGCTCTAGGTGAGTGTACCGTGAGTTTCCCCAACTCGGAGTTAATGACTATTCCCTGAAGATTCCCTATCTAAAGGCAGCGTGCACCATCTTGTTGAGCTAAGATCCCATAAAGGAACTGGATTCACTCCCCATTCCTAATGAGAAGAGAATGGTACCAACAGTAATTCTAATTACACCTCGATTTAAGAGCTCATTTCTTTTTAGGAGCTAAATGGAAGGGCTACGTCTGTGGCATAGTTTATATAGAATGTGTGCTTTGATAAGGGTGATACTATAGGTCAGTGTGAGTAGAACCACAGATGATTAGAAATCTGGATTTTTTTTGTTTTTCTTTCTGTTGTTTTCTATCTAATCCCTTTTGCTTTCTATTCCCATGGGTTTCTTAATGGAACATAAATTATACATATAGAATCTGACATACTGGAGAACGATGCAGAGCCTTGGAGTATAGATTTTAAGAAATTTGAAGCTTTCACTAGGGGTGTCCTAGTCCTTTACCAGGATGTTACCTGACTGTTGCAGTGTGAGATAGATTCATTTCCAAGGTACCTTACAAAAGTATGAGTCAGTATTTCTGTGTCATAGCCTTTGTTATACTTTTCTTTCTAAGAAAAGCCAAAGCACGTGTATAGATAAGCAAGAACAGGCATTTTTTAAGGTTCTTCCTGTTGCCTAGAAAGTAAATAGAAGAGCCGTGACTTGAATTTGCACAGTTCAATAAAATGGTAGACGCTCACGGTCTTCTGCATAGCTCCTATTCCACTATCAAGCAATAACAAGCCATTGCTATTGCCCAGTGGGTCCTGATCACCTGCTCTTTTACACTGTGTTGCAAGCCACACCTACTTCTCTGTCATCAGTCTCCTGGGACAATCTGCCTCATGGCCTTGGCTAGTTCTAATTCCCTCTTTCACATTATCCTAGTGGCTGTCTTTATCCTCTTCCATAAGTCCTTGTTCAGATATTGTTATCTTAGTAAGAACAGCCCTATCACATCCTGTAGAAAACATCAACCTTACTCCACACTATTTTGATGAATAGTGTTTGCTCCTTTCCTACATACTTCATCATTTGTTTATTCACTTTGCTTGCTTCTGTTCTTTCCCACAGCCTTTAGAAACTCCCACCTGCTGTATCATCTGCTGCTTATGGGAAAGCATGTGTGTGTTTTCTGCACACTGGTGCATCTCTGGTACCCAAAATATTGCCAAGGACATGTTATGTTCTCAGCAAAATGTTTTGGGCAAATGAACCAAAATGTATTTGCCTATGGACAATGACTTAAAGTGATTAATGGATTATTTTGTTTTTCACTTTTCTAAGAGGTATAGTGTATATGTGAGTGCATCCTATAGCTAGACAAGCAGGATCTTTACATTCCTAAAAATTTACTCAAAATTACACTTAAGTAAAGAGAGGCATGATGCAAAATAATGCGTGGAAAGGCAAAGTATAAAAGAATTAAAGCTGAATATCAAAACCAATAAATTACTAATTGGATCTCAACCATTTTAATGTTATTAAAATAATACACATTACAAAAATAATTCTTTAAAAAATGAGTTATGTAGAAAAAATGATTTCTCTAAATTTGGTACAAAATAAAAAATTTAGTAAATATATAAGTGGAAATGGATTAAAAATGAAAAATATACATTGTAAAAATGAGGAGAAAAACTTTTCATTTTTCATACAGCAGTACAAGATGTCTAGTGTTAGTATGAAAATGCCATTCAAAGATAAAGAAAGACCCAAATATATGTCCCTCAAACCCTGCCTGTGAATTACAGTCTTCACTCTGTGTGTGAAGAATGTATTTCATTCCATCCATGGGCTTAGCCTATCACAGGCTGCATGAAGGCAAAAGTGTTTGCACATTCCTGAGCTCAACTTTCTCCATTGGCTGCAACATTATTTCTCTTCTGGCAGACTGACAGAGTGACAGCCGGAATTGAACAAAACCTCCAGCTTGGTCACTGCACCAAGGGAACTTTAATGTCCTCCCATTTCTAGTGATTTACTTCTCTGTCGTTCTCTCTCTCTGTCTCTCTCTCTGTCTCTGTCTCTGTGTGTGTCTCTCTCTGTCTCTGTCTGTCTGTCTGTCTCTCTCTCTCTCTCTGGGTCTCACTCTATCTCTTTGTCTCTCCCTCTCCCTCTCTCTCTCTTCTTTAAAAACCCTTTTATTGGTTCTTTAGGAATTCCATCTAATGTGTTTTGATCATATTCACCTCACCTCCAACTCCTCCCAGATATACTCTCCCTTTGTTACATGTCTAACTTGTGTTCTTCACAGAGTGTTGTCAACTTCTGAAAGGTTATACTCTTAAGAAAAGTGTCTTTTTCTCTCAGGGCTCCCTGTTGTCAATAATCCCTTGGCTTGTGCTGAGATTTTGTTCCCACATACCCTCTCCATGTTGGGATTTAGTCTGACTCAGGCTTGCACAGGTGTTTAACATGCTGTCACAAGTAATATGAGCACACTATTTTGACATGTCTAGAAGATCTACTACTGTTGACTTTTTTTTTTTTACTTATTCATTTTATATCCTACTCATTGGCCCCACTCCTGGTCACCCCCTCCCACAATCCTTCCCACATACCCCTTACTCTTCTCCTCTGAGTGGGTGATAGCCCCCTGGGTGTTCCACACACCCTGGCACATCAAGTCTGTGAGCTTAGGCACATCCTCTCCCACTGAGGCCAGACAAGGCAGTCAGCTAGAACATATCCCATCTGTAGGTAACAGATTTGGGGAAAGCTTCCCACTCCAGTTGTTTGGGACCCACATGAAGACCTAGCTGCATATCTGCAACACGTGTGTGGAGATGCCTGGGTCCATCCAGCACATGTATGTTTTTTGGTTGGTTGTTAAGTCTCTGAAACCCCCAAGGACCTCTGATGGTCCACCTGTGGAGTTTCTATGCCTTAAGGATCTGGAGTCTTGAGCACATCTGTACTTTTGACAGCTATATAAACTTGTGCCCAGCTGTTCTTAGCAAGTTTAATTCCTAGCATATTCTACACTGTGTTCATTGAAGTCCAGACCTGAAACTTTCCAGTCTATAGAGCAGCTGGATTTTAGCCTATGCACAGCTTCCCTGAGTACAACTGGATTCAGCATATTCACTAATCAGGTAATTAGTGTCAAGTACAAATTTGAGGGAACTTTCCATTTATTTAAGAAATTTAATTGAGAAATGCTGAGAAGGACAGTTGAGGAGAAGAGACCCTGAGGCAATCCACCAGCAATCTCCCTGCTGATTGGCATCCAGTTATTAATAAGATACATTGAGTTGGAGTGTCTTAGACAGTAATTGAGTCATTTACCTGTTGTTGAAATTACATGCTTTACTATTTAACAAGTAAGAATATTGTCTAGATTGTTGTCAATTTAAAAACTAGTGCCAGAAAATGGTTTCTTTATATTATTCTCTTGCTAAACCCATCACAGAAAAAAAGAATCCTGACATATTATTACCATTAGATATGATATGATGGCTTTCTTGTGACCTTCCTAGGGAATAGTTATGCATCACCTCTTGTGAACTTACTCTGAAATTTGATTCACAATGCATATCAAGTTTGCTTTTTTTCTGGCCTAATTTTTGAAAACGAAGGAGTTAACATGATGAAACTACTCAAAAGGTTATCATCAAAGGTCAAATAGGTTCAAGGAAATTAGTGCAATACGCCCCATGATTATAAAGCACACCACTAGACTTCTCTGTAATTATACTTTTCATTCTAAGCCAATTATATTAAGAACCCATATTCAACTATGAATGATGACCAATTAAAAACATCTTTAAATAGAATTGCCCTTCAAAATGAAATTAATGTTAACGAAATATGATGCTTTTGATGTTGTGAAAAAACATGATAAAATTATTACTACTGTGTGTAATTGAGGGAACCTGCATACCTAATACTTCTAAGTATCTTGTTTTCCCTCTCATTTACTTTTCTCATTTCTTTGGCAGAAAGAGAAGAATGGAAATTAAGCCTTATGCCTCGAAAATTACATATACCATTCCTTTCATTATGTTTTATTCCACATTTCCAGTCTTCTGGTATCATCAAAGAAAGATCTATAATCCTGATGGTTCTTAATATTACTGTGGTTCTGATTAGTCTTACACTATGCACTTTGTGATATTATACTATTTCATGTTACTCAAACATGTCTGGTATTTTCAACTTTAAGCCCAGGTAACTTAAGGATTATTACTTAGAACCTGACTTAGTCAATGTTCTATTTCTACAAAGAGACACCAAAAACCAGGGACTCATAAAATAAAGCATTTAACTGGGGTCCTTGCTCAAAGTTCCAGAAATTAATCCATTATTATCGTGGTGAGGCGTGAAGAGCATGGTGGCACTCAGGAAGACATGGTATTAGAGAAGTAACTGAAGAGTTCTACATGCTGATGCACAGGCAGAGAGAGAGAGAGAGAGAGAGAGAGAGAGAGAGAGAGAGAGAGAGAGAGAGAGAGAGAAACTTGATCTGGAGTGGGTGTTTGAAACGTCATAGCCCATGGCCAATGACATCCTTCCTCCAACAAGGCCATACCTACTCCAAAAAGATCACACCTTCTAATCTTTATAATTCAAACAGTTCCATTCTCTGATGACTAAGCTTTAAAATATCTGAGCCTATCGGGCCATTCATATTCAAATCACCACAGAAGCCTAGTAATTTTTAAAGAATATCGCTTTAAAGAGCTCACTTATGTAGCTGGCTAGTGGTGATCATGACATTAGAGTGATTGTACCTTGTTACTTTCATATGCTGTGTCTCTACTATGACAATGGACAACTCAAGGAATGTGGATGTGAGAGGTCATCTCAAGCTTGTTTTGGTTTGTTTATTTAACTTGGGTTGCTAATTCAAACCTGTAGTGGCTAAAAGATAGAGGCAAGAGAGTCTGTAGGTCATGAACCCAATTCAAACACGAGTGTTTTGGGTCAGCTTGTTAAAACTCTCAGCATCAAAGTTTCCTAGGCTTAAAAGAAATAGAGAAACAACACTTTTCATTCATTGCATAGAGCTAATTACACTCAATTATGAACTGTGAAATCAGTGCAGGTTTCTAGAAATATAATCTCTTTCCATATGTCCTTCTAATTCCATCAGAATAATCAATCTAGAAGATATATATTACCTGAATATTGAACTACATATTAATCAATTTTGTCAAAGAAAGTTTAGGTACAAAAACAACAAATCCTACTTTTTTCTTTTTAAATTCAACACATGGTCTTGAGCACAAATTGTATTTATGGGTTTAAAAAATAAATTTATCTTGAGGAACACATTTTTTCCAAATAATTTCATTTTGTTCAGCACCCATAGTGTGAGGTGAGACCTTCTCCCATATATGAAAAAAATAAAAGACATCATCACTGGACCATATTTTCTAAGCTGAGAAATATGACAATTATACAATTATCTCCCATCCGCTTACTTTATGAACCGGAACTGTGCATTGGCACCCTGAGCCAGAAACAAATTATTTCCAAATATTATGCTTGCATTTTGATCCTTTAGCTTAGCCATAAATATTATATATAGCTAGTCTTTTATCCTATAAACCCACCTGTCCTTGATAAAAAGTAAATGATTTTGGTGAAGGTCACCATTAAATCCAGCCAGACTTATCTTTTTATAAATCCCTCTGCATTGCTTAGATAGTTAGCTTTTTTATCACTGTGCAGTAACCACTTTGGCCCCAGAATCTTTTCTCTCAATCTGATTCATAACACTGTCACCATAATGCAATAAATGTTAGGATTTGGCCATCTGGGCTTTTTAAAACATGGCATCCAACCATGTTTGAAGCAGTGCTCAGCTTGGTGTAGAGCCTGGTGTTCACCTTTGAATGTGTGCTGCCAACCATTTGTCATAAATGCACAGTCTGTATCCTGGAGTATATAGTGGTGAAGTATGCATTTGTCATGCATCCTAAATCCCAGTTAGAAAAATATCAAATTCAGTCATTTCCTATTTTATGGGTTATGGAAATATAAGGGCCTTGAAATGGACAGGAAACTAAAAAGTCTGGCAGCCAGTTAAATGTGAGCCAAGGAGACTCCTCACAGCCCCAGGACTGACTGTTGCTCCTATTCTTGGCGTGTGTTGAAATCAAAGCAAAATCCAGTTTGGGCTATGTAGCAAAGTAGGGACTGCAGAACTCTACAGATACAACTGGCAGCAGAGAAGTATGTGCAAAAGTGAAGCAAAGAATGTAACTTTCTGTCTAGGCTGTTCCCAAGAGCTTTGTTCAAAACCACCCCTGCTATCATCAATTCAAAATAGGCCCTAGTGAGAAATGCATTTACAATTCCAGATCTCTAACGTTCCCGAGAATCTGGGATGCCTTAGGCTTCAGCACAGCCTGCTTGAAGCTCTTTCACATGTGTCCATTTGGATCCGACTGTCCAAATGCAATTCCAAAACTCCAACATAGCAATCCCACTGTCAAAGTACTTGTCCCATGGGATCCTCACCCACCAAGATGCAGGGCGTGGAACCCCAGTACAGAATCTTATTAATTACCTAAGGAGACCCTATCAGCTAACAGCAGGCACATGTGCCTGTGAGTGAGGAATGTCTTAATTCTTCTTTGTTTGATTTTGTGCATTACACATCTGTCTCGATGCCCAAATTATAGGTTTCTGCCACGGTGTCTTCACACTTGAACATTTGTAGACAAATAGTGAAAGTCAAGTAAATGCTGTGTCACATAAAATCAAGCAGTTTTCAGTTCTGACATGACTGAGTACGTCCATTAACATTAGAATGTATCTGTATTTTATATTTGATGTGAATATACTTCATACCCAGGATTTGTGGGTGGTGTTATTCTAAAAAAACCTTCAGTTTAAATGCATAATCTTGTACTTAAAAAAAAATGGGAAGAGGCCAAATATCAAACAAATAGTTGATTATTATGATCTCAAAAATTAGATGGGTACAACAATAGTATTTTGTAGAAAGGCAAAAGTTCTTCGGGAAAATTTGTTTTCCTACTTAATTAATTAATAAATTGTTTTATTGTGTAACCAAGGACAAGCACTGATGAATAAGCAAAGCATCATTTTTGTGACATTCTCCTTTTTACACATTTGAAACTTGCCATTTCGGAACCAGAGCTGGGTGTTTGTTTGTTTGTTTGCTTGTTTTATTTCTAGAGGCTAGGGATATCAGCCAGTTGCTAAGTCTTATTGTGCCAGCTTGAGGACCTCGCTAAGATTCCCAGCAAACAAGTGGAAAGCTAGTTAGAATATGCACTCCTGTAATACCACCACAGGGGTGGAGGTGGTGGCTGGGGTTGGCGGTGGGGTGCAGAGACAGGAGACCTGGAGCTTACTCACAGCCAGTCTAGCTAATCACTGAGGACTTGATTCAGTGAGAGTCTATCTCAAAATAATAAGATGGAGAGCAACTGAGGAAGACATGTGACATCAAGCTCTGCACCCCCACACACACCTACAAATATGCACATGACTGCTTTTACTCAGTGTGATTTTAAAGTTATTTGAAATTGTTCTGTCATGAAACCTAATACATGCTTAGCATAATTTAGGATTTTCTTTCCAAACTTCTGTTTTGGGAGATTGTTTTGCCACACTTTATTTTGATGCTCAGGTTAAATTTTGATTATTCTTTTAGAAGTATCAATATCCTACATCAAATCAATTCTAACTTAAGTGAGGTCATATAATTACAGATGAATTTAACTGATGGGGAGCTTGGCTTGCTGGACTGATTCAGACTGTCATTAATTATTGCCTCCATTTGCACCAATGTTTCATTCCGTGGCATCCTAACAATGAACAGCATCAGTTTATTGTGTTCCAAAGCAGCTCATTATGGGGGTGGGGCGTAAGGGAATTGGGGTGTGGTTCCACGGCAGCAGCACTAAGTAATAGCTCCTATTCTACAAGCATTACATACATTTGTTACTTTAACTTATTGCAAATAGATTATCCAAAGCCAGTTAGCTAAGTAATGCAATTATTTAATCTCATGATATATAATGTCTTAAGCATCTGTTACTAGGTGTCTTATGAAGCAAATTCTCAATTTCATTTTAAAAATATAATTTTCTAATTTGGTCTTTGAAGGTCACCAGACCATTTCAGCAAAAGAGTCATTAAATATAGATTTTCTAACACTTCTAAATTAATGTTTTGTTTACATGTTAATATTTTCGTACCCTAAAAGCCACATTATCCTCAAATTTTCTCTTCGTGGAATCATTTTCAATAAAATATTTATTTTTAATTATGTGAAAAGTGTAGGCTTAGATTTTTCAAAACCTACTTTATTTAGACTTTTTAAATACTTCAACCTTCCTTCTAACCCACTGACCACTGATAGGGGAAAAACAAGGTTATTAGGAAAATAGTGTTGTGCAGTTATTGAATAGTTGTTACTTGGGGGTGAGTCTACTCTTTATTGTCAGCATACCAGCAGTCCAGTTTAATAACAAACAGTAAACATGAATGAGTATTGGCAGCTTGATCCAACAGAAACAGCAAGGCTCTGCTGAATTGGTATGAGTCGGCAGAAGTGGCCTGAATCAGCTAGAGTACCACAAGAAGCTCTTTGGAATTTTTCACTGTATGAAACAATAACCAACAAAGACCAGCAAAGAAGTGAAGACCAGTGAGGTGTTGCATGGCAACAGCATCTTCTAACTGTGGTGCTCCATTGATATTCTGTTTAAATGGGCCCTCTCAAGTGCCCGTTTTCAGCAAACCATCTCATTCCCTCTCCTAAGACAGCTTCCAGAAAAACATGTGATACAACTGAGTTTTTAAAGAAACCAGAACTTCCTACTTCAGAGAAGAGGGCTCGGGGGGGGGGCGGGGGGGGGGGGGTTGTGCATATGCATGTGAGTATTTAAAAAGTCCAGAAAAGGGTGTCAACTCTCCTGCAGCTTGGGAGCTTGAGGAGGTTGTGAGCTGTCCAATGTAGGTTCTGGAAACAGAACTCTGGTCCTCTAGAGGAGCAGGAAGCATTCTTAACTATTGATTCATCACTACTGTTCCTTTTCATTGAATCTTAACCTTGCTTGATAGAATATTGCTCTCTGCTTTCTTCAGATTTGAGAGTTAGCTGTTTTTCTCCCACAGAAAGTGATCATCATTGGGCTATCATTTGTCCAAATACTTAATGTGTTTGTCTCTCTTGTGGTCTCTATCCTTGGTCACATGGGCTTTTTTCAAATGTCTAACAATCTTAGAAGCTAGGTGAGGAAGTAGTCTTAATATTTGTCATTTTCTGGGTGCTATGGCTTCTTCACACAGGATGATAAACATGACATGACACTTCTAAAGACAGACCCCTAGTCTCCTACTTGTGAATGGCCTTTGTCTCTTCAAACTTGTATGTTTTTTTTCTTGAAACTCTTACTTACAGTTGAGTGAATATGAAGAGGGAACCAAATAGTTATTTTTGGTTTGAGTCCCATCCTGATTGAGAATTCTCATATTTCTGTATAGCCTTGGCAAGTAAGCACAACTAGAAAGGATATTAATCAAATGTCCTGGAAGCTTCAGCCCTGTTGGCTCGCTTTCATAATATTTAAAAAATGCTATATGGGATACCAGGGGAGAAAAATCGTCAACAGCTTTACTCAGCTGTGAGTCCTGTTCACTAAAATAACAAAGGCCTGGGAGGATATTCCCATTGGTACAATGATACACAAATATTATAAGGATAAGTAGCCACTTTTTTATTGGACTAAAGTTTACCTCACAAGGTAGAAGTTATGCCTGGTATTTAGGCTAGGTAAACTGTAGCTGCTTATGTCATTGGCCTAGAGAAGAACTTAGTACTGTGATTCTGGTAAACTGACATAATAATAAACTGCTCTCCAAGTTCTTATTTTTCTATCCATAGATATAGTATGTCACTTAACTCTCATCTCAGAAGTTTCTTTTTATAGTACATGAAAACCAATACAGAGTCCCACAACAGGTCAACATGCAGAGAACGTGGGATTATAGAGTGCTCTGTTCTAACTAAGATAACTGTATCATATTCTGTCTCCTGTAAAACTCATGGATCATTGTGGAGGATGAAGGTAGAAGGATTATAAGAGCCAGAAGTTGTGGAAATGTACAGTGAAATGTACAGTATTTCTGGACGCTAGTGCCACATGAATTCACAATGGCTGTGACTGTAAACATAAAACCAAGCCAACCAAAATCTCGGCATGGATAGGATAAAGTCCCATACTTATCTGAGAATCTATTTGCAATTGATATTTGCTTTGAAAAGCCAAGCTTCTTCAGGGAGGTGGCCTCTGAGAGGTTACAGTACTCCAGTAGATGACCTATGTGCATACAGGTAGCACTAAGTTTGAAAAAATAGCATTTGAAGCTAAGAAGGAAAGTGGGAAGAAGATACAAGAAGAATTAGAGTAGACTGCATACATACATGGAAGTCTCAAATCTTAAAAAAAAATAAGAAAAGGGGGTGAGAAAATGGGAAAATATGAGAAGTTAAACATTAGTTATCACTGTGACTTTCCCAGTGCTTTACGAAAGGAAGGTCTTAATTTGAATTCAAGTCTAAGCTCCTGAAAAAGTTTCTTAGACAGCTATTAGAAGACTTGTTTGATAGTAAGAACAATGATCTGGTTCAGTGGTGTGAACAGCTTTAAGAATCACTCTTGTCTTATGAGCATTATCTGGCACTAGTCATCTCTTTTATAGAAGCCGATAGTCCTTATGTTGCAACATATATAATGTGTCTTGAATAGTCTAAGAAAACTGCAAATATATAATTTCATAGACAAATTTCCTCTCCTATTTATTCATTTATTTGTTTGTTTGTTTGTTTATAATATAGTCCAATCAGATGGTTCAGTGGGTAAAGTACTTGCTGCTGAGCCTAATGACCTGAGTTTGATCCTGTAGACACTGGAACCTACCAGGTGCAAGGAGAAAACCAATTTGTACAAGTTGTCCTTAAAGGTTCATTAATTTTCTTGTGACCTTCACATGCACTCCATGGTTTGTTCTCCCTTGCCTCAAATAAACAAGTAAAAATAAGCCATGCAAGGGCTTGCCTTAAACTGCTTTACTGTTTTAAAATTCCATTATCATCAAGAATTTTAAAATGTATTCTTCCATGGTTCAGGGAATTAAGAGAGAGGTTAATGAGAAGAAAAACCAAACAGGAACCTTGAATAATATCTATCTTAAAACACTTGCTACAATTAGTGAGGTATTTATTGTAAGAGCCGTTTGAGACATTGTTGGATCTAGTGATTGAGTTCTCAGAAACAGGAATGTTTTATAAAATAAACATCTTCTACAGAAATTATCAAGTTCTCTTTGTGGGGAACCATGACAGAGGTTGGAAATTGTTCTTTAATTATATGGCAATTTTTTTCTCCGTTTATAGTCTTTGCTTCCTGATGTCATTTCGGTTTATACAACCCTTGCATACTCTGAACTATTCTACATTCTTACCTTTGCTTTCAAAATTTTTGTTCCTTCAGTTTTGTTTGTTCGTTTGTTTATTCTCCTTATAGACATCTACAAAAATCTTCTGCTGACTTTTATTTTAATTTATTATTCCTCCCCCAAAAAATCCCACCCCCATCCACCCTCCTACTGCTCCACATTCCATACCTACTTCCCACACCCCTGTCTCCAGGTGGATTACCCTAACCCCCACCCTGTCTGATCTCTAAACTCCCTGGGGCCTCCAGTCTTTGAGGGTTAGGTTCATCATCTCTGAAGGAACACAGACCCGGAAGTCCTCTGCTGTAAATGTGTTGGTGTCCTCATATCAGTTGGTGTATACCACCTGTTGGGTGGTCCAGTGTTTGAGAGATCTCAGGGGTCCAGATTAATTGAGACTGCTGATCCTTCTACAGGTTTACCCTACTCCTCAGCTTCTTTCAGTCTTTCCCTAATTCAACAAGGGTCATCTGCTGACATTTTATTTGCAAGTCTATATTCTCCTTGTTTCTTGTTATGTGTTAATAGCACCCTGTATGGGACACATTACTAATTCCTCCATCACCTCCTGTCTATCTTATTATTTTCTTTTCCGTTTTTCTTTTCTACCTTTTTGACTTAATTACTTACTATTTTGTCTTTCCTCTTCTGCAAGAGCATCTCACTATATTTCTGAGGCTCAACTAATGCTCACTGTTCAGCATAAATTGACTTTGAATTTAAGGCTCTCTCTTGGTGTCTGGTTGTCTTTAGATTCTATCCTTTTATAAGTATTTAGTTTAGTGAATATGTTGTCAGTGTCCTGCCTTAAGAAGAGACTGGGTGTATAATTTTCATTTTTGACCCTCTCATAACCTTTAACAATGTCTTGCATGTAGCAGACACTACACTACAGGGTACTTGTAGATTGGATAAGCGCCTACTTTCAGTACATCCAAGATATATACTAGAGCATACTTTACATTCTTTTTAACAAGCTAATAAAACTAAATGTTTCTTCTTCCTACTAATGCAATGTGTACATAGTCTGGTAAATTAAAATAATATTTATATGAAGATGAAGTTCACAGTAATTTAGATGTGCATCAAATTTGTCCTCTGTCATGAACTATTCAATGAATACTTATTAAGGAACCACAATGTCACAAATAATCATTGAGATTAATGTTTATATTTACTATAAAATATGTCTAATGCCTTCTACATGAATGCTTATAGACTAAGATATGTTAGCTTCCAAATCAAAAGCAGATTGAAATAAACACAGCTTATGTGTATCATTCAATACAACTTTTATATAGAGACTACCTCACTTAATTTAAATGTAAGGATGTAAATAGAATTTTAGCTTATTACTTCTGCATAAAGCTTCATCAGATTTCTAAGGAAGCTAGAAAGCTAAATGATAAAGCATTGTAAATTTGGATAGGATTAGGTTATTATCATTAATATTTCTTTCAACCAGAATTATACTTCAAACCACTAGATTTTTACAGATAATTACTAGTGGTATAATATTAGATATTTATCATTTTTACTTGGATAGGTTACCTGTGCAAGATTATAGATGAGGAGACAATATAATTTATCATAGACTTCTCCACTTTCCATTTCAGAAAGAAATAAATTGCTTGGAAAATAGGAGATTTCTTAGTAAACATTTGTATACAGTGTAATTGGCTTTCATTTATGAGAATCAAAGTGTGATGTTTAGGTTCAAATAGAATCATTGAAAAACAAACTTATATATAAAAGATCATGGCACATTTAATGAGCAGACATAAATATATTACATTTATTTCTTCAGTGTGTGTATGTGTACACTCATGTAACACCATGCATGTGTAAGACAACATGTGAGAGTATGTTCTGTCCTTACACCATGTAGATTCTAAGGACTGAATTCAGGTTATCAAGCTTGGCAAGCAAATACATTTCCTTGTCGAGCCATTTCACCTACCCTAATGTATAGGAATGTATATGTACTTTTTAATAAAATAATATTCTATGGTAGCTAATATAAAAACAGAGAGGGTTTCTTTCTTTGAGTATAAAATATTTAGAAATTTGTAACTTTTAATCATATGTAATTAACTAGAAATAAAAAAATCTATGTGCTGGGTTTTTAACACTTTTTATTTTTATTTATGAGTATGTGTCTGTATGTGTATATGTGAGCATGCATCTATGTTCAGGTACATGCAGGAGCAGAAGTGTTTTGTGTTCATAGGTGAGTTTTAGCATCTGAACTTGGGTCACCTCCAAGATCAGGAAGTGCTCTTACTCTCTAAGTTCATCTCTCCATATACTTATATTTTAATGCCTTGAGTCCAGTTGATGATGTTGGCCTGTGCATGGGTGAAGAGTCATCCACATAGCCTGGGCAACCTACCTGAGACAGCATCCCTGAAGAAAACAGATGACTCCAACCCCAGTTGGCATCTACTGGAACAGCTCCCTGGCTATTCATGGGAATTCATGAATCCTCCTCATCCACACTAAAGTTCTGATTAGTTTGATCTTATTTGGGTCTTGTGCATATAGACACAACTGCTTTGGGTTCATGTGTACAATGGCCCTGCCATGTCCAGAATACACTGTTTCACAGTAGACCTCAGCAGCCTCTGGCTCTTACAATCTTTCATTCTCTTCCTTGATGATCTCTGTGAGGGAGGAAGTGTTCCATTTCTGCAACATCATTCTACAGTCTCTTAGTCACTGCACTGTGACCATAGTGAGTCTCTTATCAAGATCCATAAACTCCATCTACTGCAAAAAGAAGCTTCAAGGATAAGATGCGAAAGCTTCACTAGTCTGACGGGGTGGGGAAGCAAGATCTGACAAACAGTTTTAGGGTGCTTCATTAATGACTTCTTTACAGAAATGTTACAAATTTATTCAAACTATGCAGAATACTAAATTCAACTATAAAACATGAGATGCCATGGTTAAGAGCATTAATAGTAGCTGATATCCATTGAATGTGTGTTCCATGAGTGAGTGAGAAAGGAGTGTAGTGTGAAGTACTTCTAGAGGCTGCCTGTGCATAGCCTTCCTTTTTGTGCAGTTTCACTTTCTTACCATCATGAAATATCCAATGAAAATGTCCAGAATGAGAAAATTTAAGATTTTAAATGGCCCTGCTTTAGGCCATTATGTAAGACTATTCTGTCTTTCCTTGGGTGAAACACTTTCATGTCCCCCTTCTTATCCTAGTCCTTCACTGACTTTGCAAAAGTCAAGTGGGTGGCAGGTGGGGGATCATAGGAAATGTAGCTGCCTTCAGTCACATTCTTTAAGATCAAGGAGAGACCTTGTATAGCATTGCATCCTTTCTACCTATGTGGAATTCATATCATTATTGCTCCTATTTTGCAGATTGAAGGAGTCTTCAGAAGGGGTTGGGGTGGGGTGACTTAAAACTAGCTGGCAAAATTCAAATCTAAGTGGCTCTCTCCATAGTTAGTATGAGAATAAGCACTTGGGAAACATTGTGTTGGGAGTTACAGAATCTGTCTCCTCACAAGCCCTGACATTTAGTGCATTTCACACCTCAAAGTCCAGAGGGAGAGCTCTTTGCAAGGCTGGCTTACTGTATGGCATCATCAAAGACTCTGGTTCTTTCTGTGTTACAGCTCTGAAGAAAGAAGCTTCCCCAGTGTAAAGGTTACAATTCTGAGGGGAAAGTCTTCCCCCAATTCTGTGGGCAGAGTCTGGTGGTTGGAAGTCTCAGCGGCAGAGCTTGGCCACTCACTATTTCCCTTTTCTCTCTTGCCAAGTCAAATTACCTTTTAAAATAAGGTTTTCTTGATGTCAACCTATTCTAGCAATTTATTTAAAATCACTACACCTGAGCATATTCAAATATTACTGGAAACAGTGAGTCTGTAGTCTCAGTTTACAAGTAGAAAAGTGAAAGTAGAGGCCCTGCCAGGTTTGGTGTTTTGCTAATTCACTTTGGTGGTTTGAATAAAAACAGTCCCCTGAGGCTCATATATTTGAATGCTTAGTCACCAGAAATGGAACGGTTTGAAAGGATTTTAGAATTGGGACCTTAAACAAGTGGCCTTGTTAGAATAGGTATGGATTTTTGGGAGTGGGTGTGCACTTGTTGGAGTAAGTGTGGCTAGCTGGAGGAAGTACGTCACTAGAGGGGTGGGGCTTTGCAGTTTCAAAAGCTCATACCAGGTCCAGTTCCAGTATCTCCTCTCTCTCTGTTTCCCCCATCCCTGCTCTCTCTCCCTCTCTCTCCTCTCTCTATCTCTCCTCTTCTGTGTCTCTCTCTCCACTCTCCTCTCTGTCTCTCTCTGTCTCTCTCTCTGTCTCTCTCTTTCTCTCCTCTCTCTCTTTTTCTCCCCTCTCTTCCTCCCCCCCCCCACTGTGTGTGTGTGTGTGTGTGTGTGTGTGTGTGTGTGTGTCTTGGTCTAGCTCTCACCCTTGCTTCTCTCTACCTGGGAATCAGGGTGTTGTTCTCAGCTATATTCAATCTTGTGTAAGAGTTGACTTGGTCTTAGTGTCTCTTCACAGCAATAAAGCTAATATGAAGACACTCAGTATCCTACTTCATGAGGCTAGCATCACCTCCTTGAGTTGTTGTGAAGATGAAGTCAGTTAAAAATCTGTGGAGAGCTAAGAACTGAAGCTGGCAGTTTGGAAGTGCTACATCTGTCTTTCTCGTCTTTGTTGATATGCTATTGTGACAATGTCCAGAAGAAAACCAATATGTCATATCACATAGATATGAAGAAGATTACAGTCAGGTGTGGTTGGACAGTCCTGTAGTTTCAACTACTTAAGAGGCTGAGACTAAAGTGTTGCAAATTCAGAGCCAGCCTGTGAAACTTAGTGAGATTCTGGTACAAAATTAAAAGAGAAAAGAAAAAATAGATCGCTGAAGATATATCTCAATGATGTGGTGATTGCCTAAGATGTATGAAGCCCTAGGTTCAATCTCTAATACAGAAAAAATAAAAATAAATGAATAAAGAAAGTAAGAAGATTGAGAACCCTGTTTGTTCATTTCAAAATTCCATCTGCTCTGGTTGGGAGGAGGGGAGTTCTAAGTCCTCTCCTTACACAATCACTAGATAATAAAACAGGATCGGCTTTATGTCAACAAATGGACCATTGGGACGTGAAAGCAGCACCATAGTCTCTGAGCAAAACCACACAGGGCCACACAGAGCCATAGCAAAAGGGCAGGCTTTCAGCAACCTCCCTTGTATATGCATAACATAGAAGCTACTATCATCAGCTTAATGGGAAAAGCAAGGAACAATCAACACCCTAAGGTTGTCAGCACGCTCCACTGTGGAACTGCCATTTAGGTGAACTAATGTTTCTTCAACCCCAAACGGCTATAGTGTTACACAGAGATGTTTTCCCAAATTTACTAAGTGACATCCTCTTTCTATGTCTCTACTTACAGTATGTTTCTACCAAAATTGCCCACTCATCCAGTGGCCTTCCCAGTCAAAGAACCCTTTGTCTCTTTGTTCAAGGACACACAGATACCATGCTTCCCTGTCAGGATTCACAAACAAGAGAGAGTCAGAATACATGCATCCTTTTATTAGAGGATAGTTTTAGAAACCACATCTGATAATAGATGTGAAAATGCTCTGGGAATCACCAGACACTGCACAGTCACACCGAATGAGGGTAATTTACCCTTACAAGGCTTGGCTCCATCTGCAGGGCTGGCAGATCAGCCTTTCCTGGTAATGGATTAATGGCAGCTGTGCAGCATTAGAAGCTGCGTGGATCATTAACCCATGATACCAGCGTCGTAGTTACAGAAGTGAACAACTTTACGGAACACATATTAGCAAGAACATTAACGAAATGATCGGGATTTAATGTTTCCTAATGGGCCATTATATCTTTTTTGTTCATGAAGTAGATTAAAAAGTACATGAGTCTCTGGCTTAGAGATTAATATTGTTCTAAAGAGCCAGTGTCAGAATGTTTATAGTCATGTGGGAACTTTCTTCCTTTGATCTGGAAACTGGCATTCAGAAAAAAAAAAAAAAAAAACCAGCTGTTTGAAATCATTTCTCAAGGAGCCCAACAAAAATTTACCTTTCTTCCATTAAAGATATTCCTGATCTGCTAAAAGAGCTAGGAGAATTATCCTGGTTTCAATTCTAACTTAAGAATTCCTCTAGACAAAATTGTATATGGTGGCTCTCACCTATAATTATCACGTTGGGATGCTGAGCATGACTGCCATGACTTTTGAGCTACATAATAATTTCCACAGCAGCCAGAGGAACACAGCAATTAAACATCTCATCTATATAGCCTCTCTAAGTTGCACAACATTGCAGAATAGAGGGCAGACAAAAATCTAAGAGCCAAAGGATGTTTCTGGAGTGCTGAGAACCAGTGTCTTCAAGATAGAACAAGACCAGGCTATTCGTACCCACAAACTACTGTGGAAGACCTGAAAGACTTTAGGCAGTTAACGGGTCCTGGGGAAAGAAGAGAGTCTTCGGTCAGATGTGTAGCTACTGATGTTCCCTGCATGTTCCCTGCATGCTCAGACAAGCGTGATAGTAAATCAGATGCAAATTTATGCATGAAAGCCTACAGCTCCTGACTTCACAGATCCAGTCTTCTCCTGAGTGCTTCTTTGTTTTCTTCAACTGTGGTCATACAGTTTTCTCAGTAAACATCACATATTCCTTGTAATGTAGTCTCAGTAATTACAGGTCCTTTCCTTGCCATGACTTCCTGGAGCTGTAACCTGGTGACATTAGTTCTGGCATGACCCTTAAAATATGCTGGCTTTATTGAATAAATTCCATGAAATATACTCAAATCAATTTGTTGAGTTTCAGACATTTCAATATATTTTGCTTAATTCATGAAACATTTCCCATTAATATATTAAGTCAATTTTTCTGTGTAAATGTGATGTGATTAGCATGAATATTTCTTTTAACATGTAGTTGGAGATATTTAATTTGATAAAGCCATTTTTCAAAGTAGCTTAATGGGTCAATCTGGAACAGATGACTTTATCTTCTGATGCCAAGTCTACTTTATTTGAGCATCAGCTAAATCAAGCTTAGAACTATATCCAGTCATTTTCTTTTCTTTTTCTTTGCTTGTTTTATTATAAAGTGTTACCTTTAAATGTTCATGTCTGTTTTCCCTTATTTAATTTTATAGCTTGAGCTTAAGTTTTTGATATGTATGTATTAGACTACTTGGTTTTTAAATGTAGATGTTTAAATACATCCACTGGAAACTCATTATACACCTCTCAGACAGATAAAGACACATAGACAAACTCAGACCAGGTACTGGAACTGTAACCACAGTGAGCAGGAAAGACTGGAAAGAGATGAGCAACTGTTTGGCACAGGAAGTTCTGGGAGTCAGAAGAACACACCACTGTGCTGATGATAGTAGCTTCCCCATGGACCAGGGTCCATGCTTTTTTCTATAATAGGATTTTGATGAGTTCATAATGTAGAATTCTTTTAACAAAGCAGAACTCACAGTAGCAGACAAAAAGCAAGCATAATAATAGTGGCTCAATGTTGATGGCCAGGCCAGGTCAGGAACAGTCTATATGAGCAATAAGAGACATGGTACCTAGGCACAACGACTCTTACCTCATAAATATCTAAACTGATTCATAGGTGAATATTCAGCATAGGCTGGCGTTCAGAATAAAAAAATTCTGATACATAATCACAGACCTAGGAAGCACACCAAACAACCCTACTGTTAAAATCAGACACTGTCCTTTCCACTGCTGCTCTTTCCTATGCCTCTGTCACCTCGCTGTGTGAAGCAGGAGTCTGGTTAGGATCTCTTGAGAACCAGCTTTAAAGATTGTAATCGATCAGACAAGCACTGGAAACTTCTGAGATGAATTAGCCCTGTGAATCACTGTTCAGTGATCAACCAAGATTATGGTTGATGTAATATTCATGTAATATTCACTTGATTGCGATCTCAGCTGATTTTTGGTACAAATAACAGTAAATAATCCATTTGCCTCATGCTTTGTCTGACAGACGAATCTCTGTCTTCATTGACACTAATGTGTCAGGCGCCTTCTCTCATCTATGTGCATTTTTTAAATGTTAATTCTTATTAGATATTTTCTTCATTTACATTTCAAATGCTATCCCCTTTCCTAGTTTCCTCTCTGAAAGTCCCCTATACTCCACCCCTTGCCCTGCTCCCCAATCCACCCACTCCCGCTTCCTGGCCCTGGCATTCCCCTCTACTGGAGCATATGATCTTCTCAAGACCAAGGGCTTTTCCTCCTGTTGATGGCCTACTAGACCATCCTCTGCTACATATGCAGCTAGAGATCTGTGCGCATTTTTATTACATGCAAGAACAGTACTTGTGGGTGAAGAGAAGGTTCAGTGGTTGGAAGAACTTGTTGCTCTTTCAGAAGACCAGGTTCATTTCCAAGTACCCACATAGTGGTTCACAACTGTCCATAACTCAAATTCTAGATGATTAGATGTATTCTTCCAATTTTTTTACAAGCACCAGGCATGCATGTGGTACACAGATATGCATGCAGCCAGAATGCTCACACATAGAATAAAATAAAATCACTCTAAAAGAATTGAACTACCTCCTAATAATAGTTACCACATTTCAGACACAGATACTAGCTAGAAGACCCAATTAATGTGAAATTATAACTAAATCAAGTAACCAAGCTAAGAATTTATACATGCTTATGTAAAATCTATTATAACCATGAGAATGATTACATAGAAGCCTCAACAGTTCTCATAATAATTCCTGGTATTTATGATGAGATGACAGCTTTAACACATTTATGTGTTTTCATTAAATTACAAGAACAGCTTTATTTCTGTTTTAATAAATAAATATGCATTGTATGCTATGTATTTTATTATAAGCTATTTGAACATTAGAACAATTTTGACCATCATGCATAAAACAAATGACCATGGAATACAGGAATTACTAATTAACTGCCAAAATTATCAATAAATTCATCCTTTATTAATTGCAAATAATACCCAACTTGAGCAATGGACTGCATATTTACTGAGTTACCCATAAAAATCTCTATTCTCTGGGTCTACACAATCAATCTTTCTCTGCTAGTGACAGCTTTTATTTCCTCCTATCCTTTTTTGCCCATGTGTTAATTCCCAAAGTCAGTGATGCAAAGGTCACAGGGTAATCTATCGGCTCTCTTGCTACAAATTGGTTCAATTGGTTGCATTACTCCAGTGAACGTTAGTTCAATCCTTAACAAAGTAGGGAGAGGAGTTGAAAGGAAGAGACTTATTGTTCTTCTTCAGATTATTTTGACCAAGATAGAAGGTAACTATCTTATTTTCATCTTTTTTTCCATTTCACTGTTTGTCTTTGGCTATGTGCTATCTATCTTGCCTTATCTGAGATACTTTGGTGTGTGTTATGTGTTATGTGTCTGCCTCTTCTCTTATTTCCAGGGCCTTCACTGTTATCTATGTAATGCCATCTGTCCCATAATTTGAAATTGTACAGAATCATGGGAGAAGAGAGTTAGAAATGCTTCTGTTTTTATATAACTTGGAGGGGACATATTCTCCACCTGTTTCCTCAAATCTTACTTTGTCATAATATATAATGTTGCTTTCAAAGTTGTGTATGAAAATTGTTGACTTTGGGGAGCCAGAAAAATGACTCAGAGGGTAAAGGCGCTGGTTGTGAAATCCTGGTGACCTGAGTTTCAATACCAAGGATTGACATAAAGTGGGAGGAACAAAACTGACTCCAAAAGTCATCCCTTGATCACCACAGGTGTGCCATGGGATAAGAGGAAACATTCACATATTACACACACACATACCATTTTAAAAAATGATCATTTAAGATCCACTACTAATTTATCATCAGTCTGTCCCTAGATAGAGAGTAGTGTATTAGATACCATTACACTTTGAAGAAGACTTCCTTTTGTTCCAAAATATAACCAAAGTCCCTGGAATTGGAATTGAAAACTTAGACAATGAGCTTTGCTGTGCTGACACTTGTCGTTTGCCTGTAACTGGAGAACACTAAACAGGTCAGAGAAAATGAAACTCCTCCAGGAAATACAGAGGGAAAGTTCAACTACTTTAATTTTCCCTTTATTTAAAGTAAGCTGAAGCTCCCAGAGGCTTTTTGTTACCTTGTTCCCCAATGGTGACCAAGAGTGAGAACTGCAAACACTGCCTAAGTCTCACTTACCAGGTCTGCTGTGCTGAGAGGTCACCTTCAGCCATACACCATCAGAAACACAGACCAATAGTTCGGGCAATGTTCCCAAGTCCTACCCATTGAGATCTACACTCCAGTGTCCCACAAAGCATTCAGAGGAAGCACAAGAGCTTGTCAAAAACTGTAATGCAGAATTTTTTTATGTGTTTTCTCCTCTTTTCAACCTTTAACTTTTTTGTTATTCCCTCACTTGCAATGCCTTCTTCTCCTACGTTGGTTTTAATTTGTGATAACCCCATACAGCAGGCACCATTGTTTTCAGATCCCATTTAAAAGTACATTGTTGGAAACAGCCTCAGAATATAGAAGAGCTTTGTGGATAGAGGCAAACCTGTGAAAGGGAAGAGTCGCCCACTTTGAATAATAAGATTTGCACTCATGTATGCACTTTAAAAAAATTATAGATCTGAATGCTGTGGAGAAAACACGAATGCTTTAAGAGTAGTCACTGTGGAAGGTCAATGTCACTGCCCCCATGCATGCCTCATAGTACTCTGATTGAAAGAATTCCAAACATTGTTCAGAAAGCTTCAATTCTAACATTTTTTTAAAAGACAAGCTAAAAGTGCTTTTATTTAATTAGGGAAATTAAAGCTAACTGGATTAACACAGCTAGCAAGAATGAGATCATTCACTCTCTAGTGCGAATGACTTAATGGCTTGGAAGCACTCACAGTTTTGCAGCCAAAAGAAGATAGCCCCATGACTCAGACCTGTACAAAAAATCATTTTTAATTTTTTTCCAGATAGGTGCATCAGATTTTATATACCTCTATTCATTCAGTCAGTACCATACACTTGCTTTTCATTTTGAACAAATGGAGAATAACTGTTTGTCCCACATTTTAATCTCCAATAATTGTTCACCATCATAGCATGCACAAAATAAGACTCATAGAATTATGAATAAATCCATTCAGACAAAGAAGTTCTAATGCCAAAAAAGACAATAGTGTCTACTTAACATCATTTGAGTTTTGGACGAAAAAGTATACAGACACCCTTTTTTAAGTGTCAGAAGGAGTCAAAACTTTACTCTTGGCATTAAGGGGTACACTGGGAAAAGTGAACAAACAGACAGGAAGAGCTTGAGTTTTATTCTAACGTAGGTGATGACTCTATCTGCCCTACATTGCCCTTAATGTCTTAGTTGATTGGATTGTCTTAAAACTGGCATATGGAAAATGGAGGAAGGAGAAAGAGAAAAGTGTCATTGCTTCCAGGGGAAAATGATAATGACCCACATAGAAAGCATTACTGCCTCAAGAGGAAAGGGCTCATTGTTCTAGGCCATCAACTTCCCAGAATACAACAGGGTTTCTTTGTGTAAAATAAATAAATAAATAAATAAAAAGAAAGAACTTTATTTGGTGTGGGGGCTAAAATTTTTGGGTAATACTCATACAAGATGGGGAGAGAAAAAAGATTTGTCTTCTGTTTGTAGCATTTGGTAGAAAATTCCTTCTTTAAACTTTCTTATGAATTCACTTACTTATTTGTAATATCTCTTTTTTTCAGACACATTACATTGTAGGTGTAGGCTTAGATTTTTCAAAACCAAGTTTGATTATGACTTTTTAACCTTTCAGCCTCCCTTCTAGTCCACCCCCTACCAGAGGGTAAGAGCTGGTCTATCCAGCACATCTTCACTGCCGTAAGTGACTCTACCCTCTTAAACCATGAGGCTAAATAAGTCCCTCTTTTGTTAAGTTTTTGCTTGGTATTTGTTAATAATAATGTAAAAAACAACTAATATATACAAATACCCAGCATGATTGGATCCCCAAATATTCATGTGAGAATAAAGGCACCAGGAAGATCATAACACACATATATCACTCACAAAAACCACCTTGAGATACTGTATTTCACTTATTGTCTCTGAGGTGTCCGGATCCTACAGGATGCCTGCTGCAAACCACCAAGATTGCCATGAAGCCACTGGTGATAGGTGCTAACAGATAAAAGTCTGTGGAAAAGGTTTTAAACACAGCCAACTTTATAATTAATCAGATTTCTTTCCAGACTTCATAATTATTTGATCAAAGGAAGCAATTAAGAAAACGAAAAATATTTTTTCTTAGCACAAAATGTTAACAACATCCATAGTACAAAAGGGGCAGTATTATTCTATTTACCCAGTTACCTTTTTAAAAAGACAGCAACTTAAATATTATAGGCTATTTGTTCTTTTAAAATTATATCACATTAAAACATTTTTTTTCTCTAACAAGTGTGGGTTTTTTTTTATTGTGAACCAAATAATAAACAAGGATATTCTTTCCAGGTGGTAAATGGAACAAAACCAAATGTGAATAGAATTTTTCCTTTGTGCAAATTAGGTAGAATGTGTGTAGACTTGCAAATGTGCTCATGATTTATGAATACACTAAACTATAAATATAACACATTAGTGCCAGCATGAAACACAAAGGTAGAACAATTTTATGGTCTCAAAAGTCTAATTAGCATAAAAGACAAACCATTGTAATCAAATAATTATTGGTTAAGACAAAGATAAAGAAGCCAGATGTGTTGAATCATATGGTAATTACCTAAGTAAACTACAGATGTTAAAAATTCATAGATTACAAATGAAATGTGCATTATTCCAATTAAACTCACATGTAAACACATCTTAACATAGTCATATAAAAATTAGTATATCATAAGAGTAGATATTTATGAATGTGTATTATACCAGTTTAATAATAGTCTTAGGATATCGCTAACATAATTTTGTGTTCCTAATAAAGTATGGGAAGATGTGATGGTTTTCACCCTAAGACAGAAGTTGGTACTGTGAGTGGGGTATTGCTGTGATAGGCTTGACCATGATTTTGTTTGGAAGAATGTGGATTTGTTTGGAAGAATGGAATTTGGATTTGGAAAGCCATGAAATGTTTTAAGTGGGGCTCAATGAGCCATCTGAGTAGGAATATGGAAGACTTTGTTGGTGTGAGTGATTTGAACTGTGCAGACCTGGCCCAAGAGGCTTCAGAGGAGAAGAATTTCAATATGTAGCCTAGATACTGTTTTTGTGATATTTTGGTGAAGAATGTGGCTACTTTTTGGCATTGTCTGAAGAGTCTGCCTGAGGCTAGAGTGAACAGACTCAGATTAATTGCATTGACAAAGGAAGTCTCAAAAAAGCCCAGCAGAGTCTTTATTCTCTGGTTAGAACTCACAAAGATCATTTTGAACAAATGTAGCAAGCTTAGAAAGGACAAATGTAAAATATATGGTGTGAGTATTAAAGAGACTCCAGAGTGAAATGGAGCCAAATCCTATGTTCTAGGATATAACAGATTAAGTGAATGGAACTTTGTGGCAAGATCCTACCCAGCTAAATTTAGATCCAGGCATAGTGGTACACACCTTTAATCCTAGGAGACAGGCATACAAATCTCTGAGTTCAAGGTCAGTGAAGTAGTTGGAAAACAGAAAGCTAGTAATAGAACAAGGGGACCATGTTCCAGTTCCCACAAGCAGAACTCTGCAGCTTTGGCCACGTGGCTCTGGCTTTAGAGTCAAGAATAGAAGGAAGTACTAGTACAATTGATGTTGGTTAGTTGGAGCTAAGAAATTCGTGGTGTTTATAAAGAGACTAGCATCACTGAGGTGAAATCTTCTAGGAAATGTTTTTTTTTTTTTTTGAGAGCACAAAGAAACTGTTCCAAAAGTTGTACCTCATACTGTACCTGTAATGTATGAGTCACCCAGTTGGTACTGGTTTTGAAGGCACGAAGGATTCATGAAGAGCAGCTGAGGCTTGGAACTGTGAGAGGTCATGGACGGCCATTGGTGAAGGTGCAGCCTCAGCTGTGGTTGATGGCCTGGGACTGAAAGGGTCATACAAAGGAGTTGAGGCACCATGAAGAGAGCCTAAGAGAGACTATTGGTGAAGCCTAGTTGCAGCAGAATACTCCAGTGTATAGTAGTTGCCATTATCATGGGATGATCACCAAGAACAGCAGCAGCAGTGGAGTGTGTCAATCTGAGCTTAGAGTACCACAGAGGGCAGAGCTGGAGAAGTGATACCAGCCCTTTGGAGGAACCCAGAAGATCCTTTCTGGATCCCAGACATTGAAACCAGAAGCTGTAGCATTGAAGTTGCCTTGGAAAGCCCAAGACATTAAAGATTCCAGAGCCTTGGGATATGTGCTGAGGAAAGCTGCGAAAAGGGAGTGGAACCAACCCAGGAGAAAGAACTTTGTTGTAGTCAACAAAGATGAAAAAGGAGTGGAGATCTGAATACTGCTTTGACACCAGACATGGAGATGCAGAGTTTGGAGTCTGCCCAGCTGGTTTCCTGGCTTGCTTTGGAGATTACACTTAAGCGATTGGATGAATCTCAGAAAAGATTTCAAACTTTGGAATTTTAATATTGTTGAGACTGCTATTAAACTATGGGAACTTTGGAATTTGGATTACAAGTACTTTTTTATTGTGCTATGGCTTGGTATGGTCCCCATAGACTCATGTGTTTGAGCAAGCCTTTAGGGACCATGGAATGGAATATAGTGGGTTGCATATGCTTAGCCTAGGGAATAGCTGTATTTAGAGGTGTGGCCTAGTTGGAGTAGGTGTGTCACTGTGGGTGTGGCCTTTAAAACTCTAGTCCTAGCTGCCTGGAAACCAGTCTTCCACTAGCCGCCTTCAGTTGAAGATGTAGAACTCTCAGCTTTGGCTGCATAGTGCCTGCCTAGATGCTACCATTCTCCCACCTTGATAATAATGGGCTGGGTCTCTGAACCTGTAAGCCAGCCCCAATTAAATGTTGTCCTTTATAAGACTTGTCTTGGGCATGGTGTCTGTTCACAGTACTAAAACCCTAACTAAGAAGACATTGGAAGGGAATAATCAGATACACTTTCTCAATCCTTTAAGGATTTAAAGCACTGGTGACAGTAACCCAGATTTGGAATCACCTTAGATGTTCACCAAGAGAAGATATAATGTGGTACATACTCAATGGTATTACTGTTCAGCAATAAATTGGGAATGCAATTTTCTCATCTGCAGGAACAAGGATGAGACTAAAGTGAAGTGAGTTAGATACAGAAATTACATGTTTGTATTCCAATATTATTCTTCTATGAACCTAGGTACAATACATGATCCCAGAGAACAAACTAAAGCAGCCATCACTAGAGCATAGAAGAAGTAGTAGTTTAGATCTAGAGTATCCTCCATGTCACATGTATTAGTTGCCAGCATTGTTCTTGGAGATAGTGAAGACATTAGAAATTAAGCACCCCCTGGAAGAAATAAAGGTCAATAGACATATGACCTTGAAAGGGATATTGGGCCACCAGTTTATCTATCTATCTATCTATCTATCTATCTATCTATCTATCTATCTATCTCTGATAAATATCAGTTATAGATATCAGATAGATATCTATCAATACTATATATGTATACTATATATATACATACATATATATATATCAGACATATCTATATCTATATTTATATCTATATCTATATGCAGATACAAACATAGATAGGTAGATACCATCTATAATTATATATATATGTACATATATATATGTACATATATATATATATGTGTGTGTGTGTGTGTGTGTTTGTATCTGTTTTTAACTTTTTATTAATTGGTTATTTTATTTATTTATATTTCAAATGTTCCTCTTCCTGGTTTCCCATCCACAAATCCCCACTTATCATTCCCCTTCTGTTTCCCTCTAAGAAGTTGCTCCCCTACCCACCCACTCTAGTATCCCCTTAAACTGCATCAGCAGTAGTGTAGGGGGTTGGAGTCTGCAGATGGGATAGATAACAAGGTAGGACAGACGGTTTCTGGATGACCTTTTGTTCAGTCTCTGCTCCATTTTTTGTCCCTGTGATTCCTTTAGACAAGAACAATTCTTGGTTAAAGTTTTTGAGATGGGTGGGTAACCCCATCCCTCAACTAGGGGGCCATGCCTATCTACTGAAGGTGGTCTTTTCAGGTTCTATCTCCCATTTGTTGGGTATTTCAGCTACTGTCAACACTGTTGAGTCCTGGGAGCCTCTTGCTTCCCTGGGACTTTCTAGTGGTTACTCTGTTCTCCACCCACTATGGGTACATATTTCTATTCATTCTCCTGCCCATCTGGACTTCCCTCCTGTCTCTTCCCATACCTGATCCTGCCCCCCATTTTTCCCCTACCCCTTCCTTCTCTGTCCCAGTTCTCTCCCAGGTCCCTCCCACCCTCTATCTCTTGGGATTATTTTGCTCACCCTTCTAAGTAAGATTGAAGCACCCTCACTTTGGTCATCCTTCTTGTTAAGTTTCATATGGTTTGTTAGTTGTATCTTGGGTATTCTAAGCTTATGGGCTAATATCCACTTATTAGTGAGGACATAGCATGTGTGTCCTTTTGGGTCTGGGTTGCCTCACTCAGGATGATATTTTCTATTTCTATCTATTTGCCTGAAAACCTCATGAATGTGTCGTTTTTAATAGCTGACTAGTATACCATTGTGTAAATGCATCATAATTTCTACATCCATTCTTCCGTTGAGGGACATCTGGGTTATTTCTAGCTTCTGGCTATTACAAATACGACTGCTATGAACATAGTGGGGCATGTGTTCTTGCTATATGTTGGAACATATTTTGGGTATATGCCTAGTAGTGGTATACCTGGGTCTTCTGGTAGAACTACTTCCAATTTTCTGAGAAGCCATCAGATTGTTTTCCAAAGTGGTTTTACCAGCTTGCAATCCCACCAGCAATAGAGGACTGTCCCTCTTTCTTCACATCTTCTCTAGCATCTGCTGTCACATGAGTTTTTGATCTTAGTCATTTTGATTGGTATAAGGTGGAATCTATGGTTTGTTTGGTTTTGATTTCCCTAATAACCAAGGGTGTTGAGCATTACTTACATGCTTCTCGGCCATTCAAGATTCCTCAGTTGAGCATTCATTGTTTAGCTCTGTACCCCATTTTTAATAGGGTTATTTTCTTCTCTGGAGTTAACTTCTTGAGTTCTTGGTGCATTTTGGATATTAGCCTTCTATTAGGGGTAGTAAAGATCCTTTCCCAATCTGTAGGTTGCCGTTTTGTCCAATAAATTTTCCCCTGTGCCAATGAGTTCAAGGCTCTTTTCCAATTCCTCTTCTGTTAGATTTAACATATCTGGTTTCATGTGGAGTTACTTAATCCACTTGGAATTGAGCTTTGTGCAAAGAGATAAAAATGGATCAATTTCCATTCTTATATATGCAGACCACCAGCTGAACCAGCACCATTTGTTGAAAATGCTTTCTTATTTTCACTAGACGGTTTTTGCTTCTTCCTCAAAGATCAAGTGACCATAGTTGTATGGGTTTATTTCTGCATCTTCAATTCTATTCCATTGATCAAACTGTTTCTCTCTTTACCAATACCATGTGGCTTTTTTCACAATTGCTCTGTTGTAAAGCTTGAGGTCAGGGAGGGTGATTCTTTTATTGTTAAAAATTATTTTTGCTATTCTGAGATTTTTTTTTTATTCCAGATGAATTTGAGAGTTGCTCTTTCTCTTTGTGAAGAATCGAGTTGGAATTTTGATTACATTGAATCTGTAGATTGCTTCTGCATGGGAGATCTTTCCATCTTCCGAGGTCTTCTTCAATTTCCTTCTTTAGAGACTTAAAGTTCTTGTACAGATCTTTCACATGCTAGGTTAGAGTAACACCAAGATATTGTATATTATTTGTGACTGTTGTGAATGGTGTTGCTTCTCTGATTTCTTTGTCAGCCTGTTTATCCTTTGTGTAGGGGAAGATTACTAATTTGTCTAAGTTAATTTAATATCCAGCTACTTTGCTGAAGTTGTTTAGCAGCTGTAGGAGTTCAATGGTAGAACCTGGTGAGTTGCTTCTCTGTACTATCACATCATTTGCAGTGATACCGTGACATCTTGCTTTCCAATCTGACCTCCCTTTGACCTCCTTTTGTTGTCTAATTGCTTTACCTAGAACTTTGACTACTATATTGAATAAATAGGGAGAAAGTGGACAGCCTTTTCCTTTTCCTTTTCCTTTTCCTGTCCCTGATTTTAGTGGGATTTCTTCAAGTTTATCTCCATTTAATTTGATGTTGACTATGGGTTTGCTATATATTGCTTTTATTATGTTTAGGTATATGTTTTGAATTCCTGATCTTTCCAAGACTTTTAATACAAAGGATTGTTATATTTTGCCAAAGGCTTTTTCAGCATCTAATGAGATGATCATGTGGTTTTTTTTTCCTTTGAGTCTATTTATATACTGGATTACTATGATGGAATTCTGTATATTGAACTATCCCCGCATCCCTGGGATGAAGCCTACTTGATCCTGGTAAATGATTGTTTTGATGTGCTCATGGATTCAGTTTGTGAGAAAAATTTTTTAAGTATTTTTACACTGATATGCATAAGCAAATTTGGTCTGAAGCTCTCTCTTTCTTCTATCTTTGTGTGGTTTAGGTATCAGCATAGCTGTGGTGTCATAGAATGAATTAGTGTTCCTTCTCTTGCTGTTTTGTGGAATAGTTTAAGAAGTATTGGTATTAGGTGTTCTTTAAAGGTCTCATTGAATTCTGCACTAAACCCATCTGGCCCTGAGATTTTTTTTGGTGACTGGAGATTGGAACACTTTTACTGACTGCTTCTATTTCCTTGGGAGTTACAGGACTGTTTTGAGGTTTAGCTGATACTGATTTAACTTTGGTACCTGGTATCTGTCTAGAAAATCGTCCACTTCTCCTAGAGTTTCTAGTTCTGTTGAGTATAGCCTTTTGTAATAGGATCTGATTATTTTTTTTTTAATTTCCTCAGTTTTTGTTGATATGTCTCCCTTTTCAGTACTGATTTTTGTTAATTTGGATACTGTCTCTGTGCCCTTAAGTTAGTTTGGCTAAGAGTTTGTCTACCTTGTCAATTTTCTCAAAGAATCTACTCCTAGTTTTGTTAATTCTTTGTGTAGTTCTTTTTTGTTTCTAATTGGTTGATTCCAGTCTTAAGTTTGATTATTTCCTGCTATATGCTCCTCTTGGGTATATTTGTTCCTTTTTGTTCTAGAGCTTTCGAATATCTTGTTAAGTTGCTAGAGTAGGAACTCTCCAATTGATTTATGAAGGTGCTCCGTGCTATGAGTTTTCCTCTTTTCATTGTGTTCCATAAGTCTGGGTATGCTGTGCCTTCATTTTTGTTAAATTCTAGAAAATCTGTAATTTCTTTATTTCTTCCCTGACCAAGTTATCATTGAAGATAAGTTGTTTAGCTTCCATGAGTATATAGGCTTTCTGTTGTTTTTGTTGTGACTGAACAACAGCCTTAATCTGTCATGATCTGATAGAGTGCATGGGATTAGTTCATTCTTCTTCTATTTGTTGAGGCTTCTTTTGTGTCAGTTTTGGAGAAGGTACCATAAGGTGCTGAGAAGAAGGTATATTCTTTTGTTTTAGGTTAAAAAGTTCTGTAGATATCTGTCAAATTCATTTATTTCATAATTTCTGCTAGTTTCACTGTGTCTCTGTTTAGTTTCTGTTTCCATGATCTGTTCATTGGTGAGAATGGGTTGTTGAAGTTGCCCACTATTATTATGTGAAGTTCAATGTGTGTTTTGATCTTCAGTAATGTTTCTTTAATCAGAAACTCTGAAATTCAGAGTTCATCTTGGTGTAATTTTCCTTTGATGTGTATGGAGTATCTTTCACTATCTTTTTTGATAAGTTTTGGCTAAAAGTTTATTTTATCAGGTAATAGAATGGCTACTCCAGATTGTTTCTTGGGGCCATTTGCTTGGAAATTTCTTTTCCAGCCTTTTACTCTGAGGTAGTGTCTGTCTTTGTATTTCTGGTATACAGTAAAATGTATCCTCTCTGTTTATGTATCCAGTCTGTTAGCCTATGTCTTTTTAATTGGGGGATTGAATAAATTAAAGACCAATGATTGTTGCTTCCTATTATTTTTGTTGTTAGAGACGGTATTATGTTTATATGGTTCTCTTCTTTTGGGTTTGTTGTGAGTAGATTAATTTCTTGGTTTTTCTTGGGTATAGTTTCCTTTCTTGTGTTGGAGTTCTCCTTCTGTTATTTTCTGTTGGGCTAGTTTAGTGGTAATATATTGCTTAAATTTGGTTTTGTCATGGGATATCTTGGTTTCTCCATCTATGGAGATTGAGAGTTTTGCTAGCTATAGTAGCCTGGGCTGTTATTTGTTTTCTTTTATGGTCTGCATGACATCTGTTCAAGGTCTTCTGGCTTTTAGAGTCTCTGTTGAGAAATCTGGTGTAATTATGAAACGTCTGTCTTTATGTTACTTGATCTTTTTCCCCTTACTGCTTTTAATATTCTTTCTTTGATCTGTGCATTTTGATAATTTTGTGAGGTGAGGTGAGGGATTTCTTTTCTGGCCCAATCTGTCTTGTGTAGGCTTCTTCTATGTTCTTTTTTTTTTTTTTTTTTTTTTTTGAGACAGGGTTTCTCTGTATAGCCCTGGCTGTCCTGCAACTCACTTTGTAGACCAGGCTGGCCTCGAACTCAAAAATCCGCCCGACTCTGCCTCCCGAGTGCTGGGGTTAAAGGTGTGAGCCACCACGCTCGACTATTCTTCTATGTTCATGGGCATTTTTTTTCTTTAGTTTAAGGAAGTTTTCTTCTGACTTTGTTGAAGACGTTTACTGGCCCTTTGAATTTGGAACTTTCGCTCTCTTATCTACTTATTATTCTTATGTTTGGTTTTCTTCATTGTGTTCTGGATTTCCTGGATATTTGGGGCTAGGGGCATTTTGGACTTTGTATTTTTTTGAGTGTCGTGTCAATAGTGTCTATGGTATTGAAAGACTCCATGAGGAGACCCTCACTCAGGCCTCGGGATAATAGCGAACCCCCAAGAACTCATGAGAGACCAAACTTGATGCAAACCACATGAGGCTTTATTCGGGGAAAGCCAGAGCTCTGGGGATGACTCATATCCCATGCAGGGGTAGAGGAGTTGACCTCCAGGGGAAACGGGTCCCAGTTTCTATAGGCCTTCAGGGGGGGAAAGGAGTTAGGGGGAGTAGGGGATTTCCAGATCTAAACAATGTCTATTCTCAAGAAATGGATATGGGAGGGGTACAAGGAAAGAGTCTGGTGCAGGTGTAGCAACTCCGGATTGGCCCGGCTGTGGTTGCTGGGGAGATTTTCTGACTCTTCCCCAGCAACCAATATCCCAAACACCTGGCAATGGGCTTCATCAGTGGGTACACACATGGGTTCAAGGAACGGTCAAAACATTGGCAGACACACGGGTTCAAGGAGTGGCCAGAGCATTGTGCACCTCTATTTTTCTAAATCAGTGAAGCTAGTTCTGCTAACAATAAAATCTATTTTGCCAATTTCAGGGCTTCTTTGACCTTTTACATTCTGTCAGGATCTTTTAGTATCTTCTACATGAGAGTCTCTCTTCTATCTCTTGTATTCTGTTTGTGATGCTTGCATCTGTAACACATGATCAGTTTTCCATCTCCAGGGTTGTCTCCATTTGTGATTTCATTTTTGTTTCTATTTCCATTTTTCGATCCTCGACGGTTTTGTTCAATTCTTTTACCTGTTTGATTGTGTTCTCCTGTATTTCTTTAAGGGAGTTATTTATGTCCTCCTTAAGGTCTTCATCATCTTCATGAGATGAGATTTTAGGTCACAATCTTGCTTTTTCAGATGTGTTCGGGTATCCAGGCCTTGCTGTGGTTGAACTACTGGATTCCTGTGATTCATTGGTTTCTTTTTTCTTTTTCTTTTTTTTTTTTTTTTTTTTAAGTGAAATACAAGCAGTCATTAAAAGTGTCCCAAATAAAAAAGCCCAGGGCCTGATGACTCTGAATTCTACCAGACACTTTTTTAAACATTTTTATTAGGTATTTTCCTCATTTACATTTCCAATGCTATCCCAAAAGTCCCCCATACCCCCCCCACTCCCCTACCCACCCACTCCCACTTTTGGGCCCTGGTGTTCCCCTGTACTGGGGCATATAAAGTTTGCAAATCCAATGGGACTTATGTTCTTGACCTTGCCTCTCACCATTTAGTTATCTCTGGTGTTACCTGGCCTTGCTGTCTCTGACAGAGACTGTCCCTCCTGTGAGCTTGGCTATGATGGACTTCCTTGTGTCAGGCTGTCTCTGGATGTGGGAGGGAGTCTGGAACAATTGATCTGTGAGCCTGGTTGTGATGGTCCTCTTGTGAGCCTAGTTGTTTTGGAACTTTGGGGAGTCAAACAGTCTCTGTGTATGGGCAAGATGGGGTTGGGGGCTGGAGCAGACTGGAAAAAGAATATGTCTCTTAAGAGCAAAAGGTCCTCCATCCTCTGTCCTCAGTGAATGGGGGGGGTCCCAGTTAGACCAGGTATTGGGGCAGTGGAGGGCAGGTTTCACCTGTGAGCCTGGTGGTATCAGAGCTCCTGAGAGTTAAGCTGTGTGTTGGTGTGAGGAGTAGGGGGAGGGGAGCTGGAGCACAGAATCTGCTCCCAGGCACACTTGTCTGCTTTTCACTTTCTTGAAGTGAATAGCATTACTTTTCCATTTCATGTATTACACAATGTTCACATTTCCATAAGACTAAAGTCATAGCCCAGGTAATCTGTGACCACTGGCCAGAAAATTTTCTAAACTGATTACCTCAGGTATTTTCTCCGTGATTAAAAGCTGATTAAATACTGAAGGGTAGCAAGGAGTGATACTAGATAGAGGTTGAAGATGAAGCATCAAAATACAGTTAGGAAGGAATTGATTCATATCTTCTGAGGCACAGCCAGAAGCAACAAACAAACCTTCACTCAAAGCATACTATAGAAAAATCTTGAATGTTTCTATGACAAAGATATCTGGAAATTCTAATTGGACTGACAAGATCATGCAGCATTGTATAAACACTGTACCCTATCAAACTCCGATGCAGATGTACCAGTTAAAAGATTATTTAATATTTTATTTGCTTTACACATCCTAATAAGATGAATAAAGTCATTATTAAGAAAGTAGGGGGTTCTTATTGGCTCCTTTTAACATCATGAGGTGAGACCCAAATAATATAAAGAATGGTTCCTTTCTCTTTACATTTCTGTACATGTTCTTTAACAATTTTAATCACATAGGAAAAGATTCTTGGTCCTTTCAATAAAATCTTGCTAGTATATGCAATGGTGTCAGTGTTTGGATGCTGATTATGGGGTGGATCCCTGGACATGGCAGTCTCTACATGGTCCATCCTTTCATGTCAGCTCCAAACTTTGTCTCTGTAACTCCTTCCATGGGTGTTTTGTTCCCAATTCTAAGGAGGGGCATAGTGTCCACACTTCAGTCTTCATTCTTCTTGAGTTTCATGTGTTTAGCAAATTGTATCTTATATCTTGGGTATCCTAGGTTTGGGGCTAATATCCACTTATCAGTGAGTACATATTGTGTGAGTTCCTTTGTGAATGTGTTACCTCACTTGTGAGACTATGCCGGGGCCTAGCAAACACAGAAGTGGATGCTCACAGTCAGCTAATGGATGGATCACAGGGCTCCCAATGGAGGAGCTAGAGAAAGTAGCCAAGGAGCTAAAGGGATCTGCAACCCTATAGGTGGAACAACATTATAAACTAACCAGTACCCCGGAGCTCTTGACTCTAGCTGCATATGTATCAAAAGATGGCCTAGTCGGCCATCACTGGAAAGAGAGGCCCATTGGACTTGCAAACGTTATATGCCCCAGTACAGGGGAACGCCAGGGCCAAAAAGGGGGAGTGGGTGGGTAGGGGAGTGGGGGTGGGTGGGTATGGGGGACTTTTGGTATAGCATTGGAAATGTAAATGAGCTAAATAAAAAAAAAGGAAAAGATTCTTGATCACACCTTTCTTTTTTATTTTTCCTAAAAAGTTTGTTTGGTCATACTAATGGCAACTTTAAAATGCCTGAGACAATGAAGGATACCTAGAAAATCCTGGAATATCCACTTCTTTTTTTTTTTTTTTCTTTTTTTTTTTTTAAAGGAATATCCACTTCTAACTTGTAGATGTTTCTTAATGCAGTAGAACTAAAGACATGAGACTTTGCCAGCATAGTCAAACCTCTCTTGATGACTAGCCCACAATGTTTTCCAGCCCCATCTCCAGAGATGACGTTTACTCCATTTAGTTATGTTTACTATACTTGTATTTTAGATAATTGTCATTAACTATATTATCCATAGGTGGAAAACAAAGTTTAAGGATTTTTCTAGTACTTGTGTCAGTATGCAGAGATTTTGGAAGTCACCACCATTTCTACCATATATAAAACTACAAACAGAAGATTGAGGAGCTCTTAAATGTTGAGAACAAATAAAACTACAAGAAAATTGTCCCTCCAAGTTAGAGCTGTGGATAAAAGAATTACATTGTACAAACCTGAAGGTCACAAGCAGAAATCTCTGGTGAGATCTGTTCCTGGGCAGGAAAACCCAATTGCTATTTATGACAGAGACTTCTGTGTACAAGTGACAGAGTTAAACACTCCAGAGAACCATCAGCAGTACTATACACTTTCTTCAGTATCATTTGGCTTCCTGCACCCTTCTCACAAGGCTCAGTAACAATCTCCATGTGTCACTTTCCGGGAAGGAGAAAGGGACTGTTCTGAAAGTTGTCAGAACAACATGTTCCTTGCATCATCTTTCACATTTCCCACTACAGAAACAACTTGATAAGCTTCTCTCCATTTTTGCCCAGTCACATCCATCCTCTAAACTCCTACAAAACAGGTGACATCAATATTTGGCTGCCTATCTGAACTTTGGGTATTTCTTGATTTTTATTAGGGCTTTGTCTCCTATAACTTCAAATCTCTTTAAAACTACCCAATCTTCGTCTTAGCTTCCTTCCATCTATAGAGCCATTTGTCAGTTCCCTGACTATTTAAATACTTTTATCATCTAGGGTTTTCATCTTTGTAATCCATTAGCTGGGAACCTCTTTTTCCTAATACTTTTTTCTATTAATAGTTTTCTTTTCCTTCAGTAAATATTTTCTCAAGTCTTTAAGATTTATTTATTTTATTGTAGGTGTATGATTGTTTTCCCATCCATGTATGTCTGTGCACCATGTGTAAGCCTTGTGCCCATGGAGATCAGAAGAGGGCATCAGACTTCCTGGAATTGTAGTTCCAGGCAGTTGTGAGCCACTGTATGAATGTTGGGAATCAAACTCTTGTCCTCTATAAGAGCAAGTACTCTTAAAGACTAAGCCACCTCTCTATTCCTTTTGTGTATATCTTACCCTAAATATCTACTCAACTTAGGGAAGCCATTTCTAGGCACTTTATATGAAGCAATTCTATGCACTGATAACAAATTACTTCTTTATATGACTTTTACATTGTATAATGGTTTTGTGTGTCTACTTGTGTTCCTTGTTACCCACTTTGGAGATTGACTTTTAAGTATGTGTATATATATATATATATATATATATATATATATATATATATATATATATATATAGTATTGTGTGTATATGCACACACATTCTCATGATGGGTCCAGGCTATTATTAAATTATCTCAATCCTCCTGCCTCTGTTTACCAAGTGCTAGGATTAGAGAGGCATACCTCCACTCTTGAATTTTCATTCTCTTATTTATACACAACCAATTACTATGACCTTCAGGAAGATTTGGGAATGCATCAACAAATGACAGATTTCCCCTGTGGAAGCTTGAATATTCTATAGGCCTTTCTATAGCATCTGTTCTTACTACAGGAAAAGAGTACACAATCACTGTTATATTTATATCAATGAGAAGTTAGAGGGAGTGATTAAATTCCAAAGAAACTGTGTATAATTGACATGGGCATGGCCATGTCCAGGACCACACTTCATCATACTCATGAAAATGGCCAAGCCTTCCCTGGGCGATGCTTAGAGAAATGGTAACATTTTCCTCTGCTCCAAGTACAAATGTTATAAATGATTGCTCTTTAGCTAAAACTATTGTGTACAGAAACTATTAACCCCAGCATCTCCTTCCCTGATGACTGTAACCCTAAACTGCTGCCCTACAGAGACTCCCTACTGAGAATAACTGACCTACCTCCTTCTCTGTTGCCCCAGTTAGCTCAATCCTTAAACTTTGCAGGTCACTATGGGAAGTCTTTATATTACAGAACTTAAATACTTAAACGTCCCTGTGAAGCACATATAAATATAAAATATAAATCCATATCTCTCCCTAAAATACTTAGTATAGAGAAGATAACTAGATATGTAGAAAATTAACTCAACTGTTATAATTCACATTTTGGAATGCAGGAGTGATTTTATTGTATAAATACAAATTCTAGCAACTCTTGAAAACCAAGAAAATTCCTGCTTTTTAAGCACGTATGGACTTCCCTGTAACATTACATGTTTATCCCCCAGTTGTGCTGGCAACTGATGAAACAAGGTGAAAAGACAAAGAATACAGATGTCTATATAAGAATGAATTCAGGAATCCTTTGATGTGCATCTAGAATGAAAGAAAATTGTAAATATTGTTTAGTTGGATCTGTAGTTCGAAATAAAGAGGATTATCTAAAACCAAATTGAGCATATATCAAAAGTAAATAAAATGCCCAAGAGATTAATTCTCTTTGGCTAATGAAAAGAAATACATAGTGATATTTTTGCAAGTGAACTGATACCTCAGAAACACTGTGAATAACATGAAGTTAGGCATGTTTACATTTGGTGCTAATGAGCAACATTTCAAAAGATTTGTGTAGATTAATGCAATGAAAGACCTGATTAAAAAAAAAAACAGGATAAAGGCAGATATTCAGGAAGTTTTCCAAATCACAGTACAGGAAAAGATACTCCTGATTGACCTTATATCAACATCCACTCTTCTTGTCCACTGTCAAACCACCATCTTACTCTCATACTGCCATCATGCCTGACTGTTGTGCGTAATTTTAAAATGCCTGCTTGCTCCTTGCCCGATGCTGGCAACGGCCATCTCACCCAGCTTCCACGGCTAGCTTCGCCAAGCAGCTCTGGTGTCTATTTGCTCCTTTCTGGGTGCTGGCATCAGCCATCTCACCCAGCTCCTACTCTGCCAAACCTCTAACAACTGCCCCGTGGCTGTGCCTTTTCTCCTGCCACCTGAGTCACTGCCATAGATGGAAACACCAAGACAGCCTTAATATTTTAAAACCAGCCAGATTAACACAAGTGCTGGACAAAGAATTTGCTATCCTAATCTACCACTAGCCTTTTCCATCCTCCTTGCCTCCACCTGTGGCCGAGGCTGCATATTATAGGTGACCTGAGAGACCTATATAGCTCCCACTTCCTATCCGCTCCTCAACCTCCTCTGAATCCCTTATCCTCTGCCTCCTCTTCTCTTCCGGTCCACCCGGAAATCCCACCTCTATGCCTTCACCCAGAGATTGGCTTCTACATTCTATTGCGTCCCGCTCGACCGGCAAGAAAGACGCAACAAACCAGAATCTTCCGTGGCAAAAGCTTTATTGCTTGCTTCTCAGGAAGATCCCAAACCGGGCGCTGCTTTTATAACCCGCAGCGTGACGTTTCAGCACCTGATATGGCGTGACAGCTCCCGATTCGTTGCTTGCCCATCACCTCACTATTACACCCCGAGAATGGGAGTGACTAGGAGTGAATTCACTCTCGCACCTGCGTACAAGGCTTGTTTACTAGTTAGGCACAGCAGAGGCCCGCGCCATCTTATAATGGCGATTGCTCGGGGCACACACGGCTCTCCTCAGAGATTACTGGCGGCACACATGCGATTGCTCGCAGCACGTACCGGCTTTCCACAACATTCTTTATTGACGTAATCAAGATACAGTTGGGAATCTGATTTTGGTTATCACCTCCTCCCCCTACACCTGACCTCACAAGAAAGATACCTGGAGCCTTCCGCTCGACTCGAGACTCGAGCCCCGGGCTACCTTGCCAGCAGAGTCTTGCCCAACACCCGCAAGGGCCCACACGGGACTCCCCACGGGACCCTAAGACCTCTGGTGAGTGGAACACAGCGCCTGCCCCAATCCAATTGCGCGGAACCTGAGACTGCGGTACATAGGGAAGCAGGCTACCTGGGCCTGATCTGGGGCACAAGTCCCTTCCGCTCGACTCGAGACTCGAGCCCCGGGCTACCTTGCCAGCAGAGTCTTGCCCAACACCCGCAAGGGCCCACACGGGCCTCCCCACGGGACCCTAAGACCTCTGGTGAGTGGAACACAGCGCCTGCCCCAATCCAATTGCGCGGAACCTGAGACTGCGGTACATAGGGAAGCAGGCTACCCGGGCTTGATCTGGGGCACAAACCCCTTCCACTCCACTCGAGCCCCGGGCTACCTTGCCAGCTGAGTCGCCTGACACCCGCAAGGGCCCACACAGGATTCCACACGTGATCCTAAGACCTCTAGTGAGTGGAACACAACTTCTGCCAGGAGTCTGGTTTGAACACCAGATATCTGGGTACCTGCCTTGCAAGAAGAGAGCTTGCCTGCAGAGAATACTCTGCCCACTGAAACTAAGGAGAGTGCTACCCTCCAGGTCTGCTCATAGAGGCTAACAGAGTCACCTGAAGAACAAGCTCTTAACAGTGACAACTAAAACAGCTAGCTTCAGAGATTACCAGATGGCGAAAGGCAAACGTAAGAATCCTACTAACAGAAATCAAGACCACTCACCATCATCAGAACGCAGCACTCCCACCCCACCTAGTCCTGGGCACCCCAACACAACCGAAAATCTAGACCCAGATTTAAAAACATTTTTCATGATGATGATAGAGGACATCAAGAAGGACTTTCATAAGTCACTTAAAGAATTACAGGAGAGCACTGCTAAAGAGTTACAGGCCCTTAAAGAAAAGCAGGAAAACACAGCCAAACAGGTAGAAATCATTAAAGAAAAACAGGAAAACACATCCAAACAGGTGATGGAAATGAACAAAATCATACTAGAACTAAAAGGGGAAGTAGACACAATAAAGAAAACCCAAAGCGAGGCAACGCTGGAGATAGAAACCCTAGGAAAGAGATCTGGAACCATAGATGCGAGCATCAGCAACAGAATACAAGAAATGGAAGAGAGAATCTCAGGTGCAGAAGATTCCATAGAGAGCATCGACACAACAGTCAAAGAAAATACAAAATGCAAAAGGATCCTAACTCAAAACATCCAGGTAATCCAGGACACAATGAGAAGACCAAACCTACGGATAATAGGAATTGATGAGAATGAAGATTTTCAACTTAAAGGTCCAGCTAATATCTTCAACAAAATAATAGAAGAAAACTTCCCAAACATAAAAAAAGAGATGCCCATGATCATACAAGAAGCCTACAGAACTCCAAATAGACTGGACCAGAAAAGAAATTCCTCCCGACACATAATAATCAGAACAACAAATGCACTAAATAAAGATAGAATATTAAAAGCAGTAAGGGAGAAAGGTCAAGTAACATATAAAGGAAGGCCTATCAGAATTACACCAGACTTTTCACCAGAGACTATGAAAGCCAGAAGAGCCTGGACAGATGTTATACAGACACTAAGAGAACACAAATGCCAGCCCAGGCTACTATACCCAGCCAAACTCTCAATTACCATAGATGGAGAAACCAAAGTATTCCACGACAAAACCAAATTCACACAATATCTTTCCACGAATCCAGCCCTTCAAAGGATAATAACAGAAAAGAAGCAATACAAGGACGGAAATCACGCCCTAGAACAACCAAGAAAGTAACCATTCAACAAACCAAAAAGAAGAAAGCCACAAGAACAGAATGCCAACTCTAACAACAAAAATAAAAGGGAGCAACAATTACTTTTCCTTAATATCTCTTAATATCAATGGACTCAATTCCCCAATAAAAAGACATAGACTAACAGACTGGCTACACAAACAGGACCCAACATTCTGCTGCTTACAGGAAACCCATCTCAGGGAAAAAGACAGACACTACCTCAGAGTGAAAGGCTGGAAAACAATTTTCCAAGCAAATGGACTGAAGAAACAAGCTGGAGTAGCCATTTTAATATCAGATAAAATCGACTTCCAACCCAAAGTTATCAAAAAAAGACAAGGAGGGACACTTCATACTCATCAAAGGTAAAATCCTCCAAGAGGAACTCTCAATTCTGAATATCTACGCACCAAATGCAAGGGCAGCCACATTCATCAGAGACACTTTAGTAAAGCTCAAAGCATACATTGCACCTCACACAATAATAGTGGGAGACTTCAACACACCACTTTCTTCAAAGGACAGATCATGGAAACAGAAACTAAACAGGGACACAGTGAAACTAACAGAAGTTATGAAACAAATGGACCTGACAGATATCTACAGAACATTTTATCCTAAAACAAAAGGATATACCTTCTTCTCAGCACCTCACGGGACCTTCTCCAAAATTGACCATATAATTGGTCACAAAACAGGCCTCAATAGATACAAAAATATTGAAATTGTCCCATGTATCCTATCAGACCACCATGGCCTAAGACTGATCTTCAATAACAACATAAATAATGGAAAGCCAACATTCACGTGGAAACTGAATAACACTCTTCTCAATGATACCTTGGTCAAGGAAGGAATAAAGAAAGAAATTAAAGACTTTTTAGAGTTTAATGAAAATGAAGCCACAACGTACCCAAACCTATGGGACACAATGAAAGCATTTCTAAGAGGGAAACTCATAGCTCTGAGTGCCTCCAAGAAGAAACGGGAGACAGCACATACTAGCAGCTTGACAACACATCTAAAAGCCCTAGAAAAAAAGGAAGCAAATTCACCCAAGAGGAGTAGACGGCAGGAAATAATCAAACTCAGGGGTGAAATCAACCAAGTGGAAACAAGAAGAACTATTCAAAGAATTAACCAAACGAGGAGTTGGTTCTTTGAGAAAATCAACAAGATAGATAAACCCTTAGCTAGACACACTAAAGGGCACAGGAACAAAATCCTAATTAACAAAATCAGAAATGAAAAGGGAGACATAACAACAGATCCTGAAGAAATCCAAAACACCATCAGATCCTTCTACAAAAGGCTATACTCAACAAAACTGGAAAACCTGGACGAAATGGACAAATTTCTGGACAGATACCAGGTACCAAAGTTGAATCAGGATCAAGTTGACCATCTAAACAGTCCCATATCCCCTAAAGAAATAGAAGCAGTTATTAATAGTCTCCCAACCAAAAAAAGCCCAGGACCAGATGGGTTTAGTGCAGAGTTCTATCAGACCTTCAAAGAAGATCTAATTCCAATTCTGCACAAACTATTTCACAAAATAGAAGTAGAAGGTACTCTACCCAACTCATTTTATGAAGCCACTATTACTCTGATACCTAAACCACAGAAAGATCCAACAAAGATAGAGAACTTCAGACCAATTTCTCTTATGAATATCGATGCAAAAATCCTCAATAAAATTCTCGCTAACCGAATCCAAGAACACATTAAAGCAATCATCCATCCTGACCAAGTAGGTTTTATTCCAGGGATGCAGGGATGGTTTAATATACGAAAATCCATCAATGTAATCCATTATATAAACAAACTCAAAGACAAAAACCACATGATCATCTCGTTAGATGCAGAAAAAGCATTTGACAAGATCCAACACCCATTCGTGATAAAAGTTTTGGAAAGATCAGGAATTCAAGGCCCATACCTAAACATGATAAAAGCAATCTACAGCAAACCAGTAGCCAACATCAAAGTAAATGGAGAGAAGCTGGAAGCAATCCCACTAAAATCAGGGACTAGACAAGGCTGCCCACTTTCTCCCTACCTTTTCAACATAGTACTTGAAGTATTAGCCAGAGCAATTCGACAACAAAAGGAGATCAAGGGGATACAAATTGGAAAAGAGGAAGTCAAAATATCACTTTTTGCAGATGATATGATAGTATATATAAGTGACCCTAAAAATTCTACCAGAGAACTCCTAAACCTGATAAACAGCTTCGGTGAAGTAGCTGGATATAAAATAAACTCAAACAAGTCAATGGCCTTTCTCTATACAAACAATAAACAGGCTGAGAAAGAAATTAGGGAAACAACACCCTTCTCAATAGTCACAAATAATATAAAATTTCTTGGCGTGACTCTAACTAAGGAAGTGAAAGATCTGTATGATAAAAACTTCAAATCTCTGAAGAAAGAAATTAAGGAAGATCTCAGAAGATGGAAAGATCTCCCATGCTCATGGATTGGCAGGATCAACATTGTAAAAATGGCTATCTTGCCAAAAGCAATCTACAGATTCAATGCAATCCCCATCAAAATTCCAACTCAATTCTTCAACGAATTAGAAGGAGCAATTTGCAAATTCATCTGGAATAACAAAAAACCTAGGATAGCAAAAAGTCTTCTCAAGGATAAAAGTACCTCTGGTGGAATCACCATGCCAGACCTAAAGCTTTACTACAGAGCAATTGTGATAAAAACTGCATGGTACTGGTATAGAGACAGACAAGTAGACCAATGGAATAGAATTGAAGACCCAGAAATGAACCCACACACCTATGGTCACTTGATCTTCGACAAGGGAGCTAAAACCATCCAGTGGAAGAAAGACAGCATTTTCAACAATTGGTGCTGGCACAACTGGTTGTAATCGTGTAGAAGAATGCGAATCGATCCATACTTATCTCCTTGTACTAAGGTCAAATCTAAGTGGATCAAGGAACTTCACATAAAACCAGAGACACTGAAACTTATAGAGGAGAAAGTGGGGAAAAGCCTTGAAGATATGGGTACAGGGGAAAAATTCCTGAACAGAACAGCAATGGCTTGTGCTGTAAGATCGAGAATTGACAAATGGGACCTAATGAAACTCCAAAGTTTCTGCAAGGCAAAAGACACCGTCAATAAGACAAAGAGACCACCAACAGATTGGGAAAGGATCTTTACCTATCCTAAATCAGATAGGGGACTAATATCCAACATATATAAAGAACTCAAGAAGGTGGACTTCAGAAAATCAAATAACCCCATTAAAAAATGGGGCTCAGAACTGAACAAAGAATTCTCACCAGAGGAATACCGAATGGCAGAGAAGCACTTGAAAAAATGTTCAACATCCTTAATCATCAGGGAAATGCAAATCAAAACAACCCTGAGATTCCACCTCACACCAGTCAGAATGGCTAAGATCAAAAATTCAGGTGACAGCAGATGCTGGCGTGGATGTGGAGAAAGAGGAACACTCCTCCATTGTTGGTGGGAGTGCAGGCTTGTACAACCACTCTGGAAATCAGTCTGGCGGTTCCTCAGAAAACTGGACATAGTACTACCGGAGGATCCAGCAATACCTCTCCTGGGCATATATCCAGAAGATGCCCCAACAGGTAAGAAGGACATATGCTCCACTATGTTCATAGCAGCCTTATTTATAATAGCCAGAAGCTGGAAAGAACCCAGATGCCCCTCAACAGAGGAATGGATACAGAAAATGTGGGACATCTACACAATGGAGTACTACTCAGCTATTAAAAAGAATGAATTTATGAAATTCCTAGCCAAATGGATGGACCTGGAGGGCATCATCCTGAGTGAGGTAACACATTCACAAAGAAACTCACACAATATGTATTCACTGATAAGTGGATATTAGCCCCAAACCTAGGATACCCAAGATATAAGATATAATTTGCTAAACACATGAAACTCAAGAAGAATGAAGACTGAAGTGTGGACACTATGCCCCTCCTTAGATTTGGGAACAAAACACCCATGGAAGGAGTTACAGAGACAAAGTTTGGAGCTGAGATGAAAGGATGGACCATGTAGAGACTGCCATATCCAGGGATCCACCCCATCATCAGCATCCAAACGCTGACACCATTGCATACACTAGCAAGATTTTATTGAAAGGACCCAGATGTAGCTATCTCTTGTGAGACTATGCCGGGGCCTAGCAAACACAGAAGTGGATGCTCACAGTCAGCTAATGGATGGATCATAGGGCTCCCAATGGAGGAGCTAGAGAAAGTAGCCAAGGAGCTAAAGGGATCTGCAACCCTATAGGTGGAACAACATTATGAACTAACCAGTACCCCGGAGCTCTTGACTCTAGCTGCATATATATCAAAAGATGGCCTAGTCGGCCATCACTGGAAAGAGAGGCCCATTGGACTTGCAAACTTTATATGCCCCAGTACAGGGGAACACCAGGGCCAAAAAGGGGGAGTGGGTTGGCAGGGGAGGGGGGGTGGGTGGATATGGGGGACTTTTGGTATAGCATTGGAAATGTAAATGAGTTAAATACCTAATAAAAAATGGAAAAAAAAAAAAAGAAAGATACCTGGAGCCTTGTACTTTCCACAGCTGTTCTCTCCCCACCCTATGCTGGGCTGATTAGCAAATGATGGGACAGAATAACAGAGAATCAAGCAAGAGCTTTGGCATATAATTTCATATATATGTGGATAATAACCCAATTGGGTTATTATCAAAGAAATGGTTCAAATACCAGCCCTAAGCACACACACAGGAGGCAGTGCGTGTGGAATGCTACAATAAGGGAGAAATTTTAGACACTGTGTGGAGGTTCCTTTATGCTATTTCCAGCCCGCAGCAAGTAAAGCCATGTGAGATAACCAAGGCTGACCTTTCCTTACAGGCGAGGAAGGAGGGCAACTATGTAAATTAAGATCCTCATTGAAGCAAAGAAATTTTCTTTTCAAAGTTTTTAATTCTAAGTCATTTTCATACGAAAATGTCACATTTTGAGATGCCAAACTCTGTTACCCTTCACTTATAATTTCATGAGTCTGAACACTGTTGTTTAGATTATCGCTAGTTATAAAGTAATAACTCAGAGTTGCATTTGTTGTTTTATAATTTTTAACCAGGTGAACTTAAAGCATCATATAGCTTTCTACTTACATGTCAAAATGAGAAATGACATTTGAAATATTAAAATTATTTTATTTTAATATCATTGATCTGTAGTTTCATAATAATCTGTGTATTTAAAAACTCTAGGTCTTGATGTAGTAGCAGTTTCAACAATGCATTTCCTTTTGTCTGATTTGTCTTGTCCAGAGAAAATCGAGTTGTTATGTGTTTAGTAATGTTTTTGTGTTTGAAATCTAGAAGTGAAGGGCATAGAAAATGGATACAAACTTAAAATAAAACTTCAGAGCAAACCCATGAAATATAAACCTTAAATGTAATTTTATGCTATTGATGTTCACTGTCAAATTTTAATACAGCCGGTAGAAGCATAGTATGGTTAATAAATGGTTGTATCTCTACACATAAGTAAGAACTATGCTGAGATGTTTTATGGGTTTAACAAATATGCATAATTTGTGTTTTATTTGTATACATTTTAGTCAAAGTCACATTGAAAGAAACTAATGTTCCACAATAACGAAGATCACTAGATATGAATGCTTAAAAGAAAAAATTCTCTGAATTTTGAGATCGTGTTAATTCATCCAGAACCTAATGAATTCTATTAAGATGGAAAAACACATAGCTCTTCTATATTAATCAGGATGAACTGTAAGAGATTAAATCTGATGATCAGGAAGTGGGGCAGTCAGTGTGCATCTCTGCAGTTTGCCTGCAGGTAAATTGCTTTGCATTAAACTAAATTCACCAATGAAAGCAATTATTTTTCTGTAATATTTTACCCTCGGAGAGCTGGAAATGATTCATGTAGCAAATCAACAGACCCTAAAAATGAAGCAAAATGTTTTATTGTCAATAAAGCATTATTGCTGTAAAGGTAATTGAATAGCAAACCAACTAGCAAAAAAAAATGTAAAATGTTTTATTATTGGTATAATTTCAGGCATGCTCATAAAGTTCCCTTCAATTTCTTAAACTGAGGGAAAAAATATAACTATATAGAGAGTAGCTTTGCCCTGGAATATGCTCTGGGTATTTTTGTGGCCTCCTGCCTCACTGTATGCACGAAAGTATATGGGATATACTTGTTTTTCTGCATTTTTTCAGAGTGGTGACATTCAAAATGGTGACATTCAATCTCACCCATTTACAACTTCAAAGGCTTTCTCTTTTCCATCAGCTTCTTTATGCTTGCAGAGTCCAAACCATTACTTTTATAAACTATTAAAATTATGTCCACAGACAGGACTGAAAGTAGTCAAAGAAGCAGATATCAGGATGCTCAGTTGACCAACAGCCTCTAGTCTCTCAGCAAAGGCCATCTATGGAGCTGCTCCAGCAAGTGTCTGGCCTGAATGACAACATGCCCTGTTTACAGGAAGCTGTGAACCCAAGAGAACCTGACCCTGTTCGTCCTCCCCCAGCTTCCCACCTATGCAGTACTCTAGCCTGGGCTTGATCCACCCCCAAAGATGCTTAACTGTTCAGTGCCTCGGCTTGCGAGCCACCAGACTGGCCTGCATTACTAGTTCTTCCTCCTCTATTTCACATGGACAATTGAAATCCTTATTTATTTTATGTCCTGATTAGATTTCTATTGCTGTGACAAAGACCATAACCAAAAAGCAACTTAGGGGAGAAATGGATTTACTTAGTTTACAATTTGTAAAGCAAATAGGGTGGGAACTCAAGGCACAAAGCTGGGGGCAAGAATGGAATCATATGCAATGGAGGAGCCCTGCCAAGGACCAGCCTCAGCTTGGGGAGGGGTTCTGAGAAAGGGGTGTCTGGGAGGGGAGAAAAGAAGGACTCAAAGCTAAGGACCTGTGCTCTGCTTGGTCCAGTTCTTTCAGTCTGTGTCTCTCTGTGTTCTGTTTTCTCCCTGGAGATCTTCCTGTCTATATTCTGCTTACTTGCTAACCTATGAGATCTCTCTGTGCATGTTCTACTTGCCTGTGTCAGTTCCCCAGGCTGTTCTTTCTTTGTATCCTAAGTTTCTCTGAAAAATTCATCTCTAGAGTTAAACCCACAATGAAAAAGCATTTGGAGTCCACCAGTGCTGTCTTCACATTAATAGGGCCATTTCTATGTGCCTCAGGGCTTTGGCTAGGCAGTCTTCTCTTTGAAGTCTCTTTGCAAATTCTTCAGTACTGACCCTTTTGCTAAAGGTATCACTACCTTACCAAAATTTACAATTGGGTTTGACGCTCATCAGGGGTGTGGCCTTGTCTAAGGCTAGAACTACAAATCTCTTTTCACCAAGGGCTGCCTCTGCTAACTTCTGGATGAGGACTCATTTTCTGTCCTTCCACGAAAGTGGAGATGTGTTGTGTTTAGTTTCTACTACCCCACGTTAAGCTGCAGGAGGACCATGCTACCAGCCACTGCCCTGTTTCCCTTGGATCCTTCCATGAAGGACACATACACACATAGCTCATTTTTAAACCACCATATGGGCCAGTGGCTGAGCTCTTCTAAGCCTCCCATGGCTAGCATACTCTGCCCTTTACTCCTTGCTCAACATGCTAAATCTGCCCTCAACTTAGTTGCCCAGTCACCTCCTCCTTGCTCAGTACCCTAAATTTGCTCTCAGCTTAGCTGTTTCTAATCTCCCGTCTGCTACCCAAGGATCAATCGGGAAAACAGGAATGGCCACTCCACCTGAGATCTCACATGGATGATGACTCTCTCACTCTCCAAAGCATAGTGAATTTCTTTTTTTTTTTTTCCTCCAACATCTCCTAGCCTTCCTGAGGGAACTTGGAAGTCCTACCTCTTCTGCCCAGCCATTGGCTGCTGGCATCTTTATTGATTGTACACGAACCAATTGAGGAAGAGGACCTTCATCATTCACATGTAGCTTCCCAATCAAAGTATCAGAACCACTCTCTACAGAGATGTCCTGTGCTTGGATATTTCTACTGACTGTATTCCTGTTCTTCTTTCTCTGACCTTTTCAGATGCTCTGTACTGATTTTTGAACATTTTCAAAGATGTTTCTTTCTCTCTTTGGAATAGATCTATTTTTTCCTTCACTCATTCTGTCTTTTCACCAAGTTACATAAAGCCAATTTCTAGTTGACATCTCACCCAAAAGTTCAAACACTAAATAAAATCTTAGTCTACCACAGGTGCCCTTGGAGAAATATAGATTATGTGTCTTGTATCCAAAATGACTGGGATAAGAAAATTTTCAGATTGACTTTGGTTTTCTAATATTTGCATATGCCTACAATGCCTTGATTGTAGGACTGAAGTATAATGTATTCCTATTTCAAAAACACATTGAAGCCTGGGTGTTTTTCATATATACCTTATATACATAGCCCAATGTAACTTTATAACATTTTCTACACACCTGTCATAAGAGGTCACATTTCAAACCTGCCAATGATACTTTCCTGTTGACAATCAAAAATGTTGATATGCTTTTACTATTAAAGATGCTCAGCCTAGAGTAAAGGTCATCTCTTGAAGATGGGAAGTCTGGAGTTGTCTCTACTCTGACAAATTTTAAGTTGTAAAAATTGAAGAGTGTCTTCTTTATCCTTTGGATTGACTATTAATGTATTTTGTTAAGATAATTGAAGAAGGAACCATAGTTGTCTTCAGGGTATAGAGCATAATCAAAGGTTTAATGGAAGAGATAGCAAAGAATGCACATGATGCTGTTCATAGAACTAAAAGTAGACTTCATAGCTCCCAGTCCTCCCTCTACACCTTGCTTGCTCTACTAACTTATGCCAATTAATTTACCTATAAAAATTAATTTTCTCTGCCCACACTAGTTTCTTATGGTTGTCATAATAAATTATCACAAATTGGTTGGCTTAAGCAACAGAAATTCCTTCTCCCTCATTTCCAGAGGCAGAAATCTGAAATAAGTTTTCTTGGGTTTAGTTTGTTGTTGGCATTGCTGTGAACCATCTATCTTCATAGATTAGCTATTCGTTTCATTATTCTCTTTCAAATGCCCATGGCATTTCTTGGCAGTGGTTTGTATCCCCCCAATGTCTACCTATATGGTCACATTGGCTTCTTCTCTTTCTCTGTATATCTCATCTTCATTTACAGCCTGTTTATTTTACATGTGATTTCACCCAAGTAGAGTGACACATGACACATGCTGTAAGGTGGAAGCTGTGGTAGAAGGCTTAGTAGATCAAGTCCATTCTCCAATGCATAGCACATTTGAGGACAATTTCAGTTGTAAGAAATTGCCTTGGAAATGGAAGGAAGGAAGGAAGGAAGGAAGGAAGGAAGGAAGGGAAAGAAAGGAAAGAAAGGAAAGAAAGGAGGGAGGGAAGGAAAGAAGGAAGGAAGGAAGGAAAGAAGGAAGGAAGGAAGGAAGGAAGGAAGGAAGGAAGGAAGGAAGAGGAAGGAAGGAAGGAAGGAAGGAAGGAAGGAAGGAAGGAAGGAAGGAAGGGGAAGACCTGTACCTGGGATTATTGTCTAGGCTCATCCACGCATTTTAGTATAACATCCTGACCACTGATCTGCAAATTTTTGCTGATGATACATAAGAAAAATTCTTAGATTATAGAAATTGAACATTCATTTTAGAGGATATAATTATTAAGTAAACTATAAATTCAGTAAATATAATAAGTATATACAACTACCTATATGAATAGCAAAGGCTATATAGTTAGATATTCATATCAGAGGGTTTCATATACCTATATTCTACCAATCAATTACTAAAAATAGTGAAATAAGACAAACTGTGTCTCTACAAAACATATGCAAACTATTTTCTTATTATTTCCTCAACTACTTACACAGAATTTACACTGTACTAGGCATTATATTAAAAAATATGGAAAGCTGGGCAGTAGTGGCGCATGCTTTTAATTCCAGCATTTAGGAGGCAGAAGCAGGTAGACTTCTGAGTTCGAGGCCAGTCTGGTCTACAGAGTGAGTTCCAGGACAGCCAGGGCTATACAGAGAAACCCTGTCTCAAAACAAAACAAAACAAAACAAAACAAAACAAAACAAAACAAAACAAAACAAAATATGGAGATGATTTGAATTTAGGTAGAGATAGCTATAGTTTATGTAAAAAATATTGTACCATTTTACATTAGGTATGGTCATACATATATTTGATATTTGCAGAGAATTCTGAACAAATTCCCTATGAAATCCCCAGATACATCTATAGTGTATGGAACTTTTATACAACATCATTTAGTATGCAATGAAGCACTCAGCAAATATGATTGTAGGATAATGATATCAATGATAATATCACAATAAAGAATGCAGGTAAGCAAAATACAAACCCTCTGGGCTCTTGATGTGTAGCAACCTTACAAGGCTAATGTTATTATTCAAAGGACTCTACATTGAATGATTTTAAATCAGTAGTGCAAACACGTCATGTATATGACATTTTTGGTTTTCAGTTTTCTTCCTTTCTTCATTTGAAACTAAAATCATATCTGCACTTTCACCTATCTTTAATCTTTCCAATGTCAATGCCAAAAAGTATGATGTAATAAGATTGTCCCTTTTGTTCTCTTGTTTACTGCCATATAGGACACAGATCTGATGACCTTCAACATCTCTGTACACCGGTCATGGTGGAGGGAGCATGGACCTGGCTGTGTCCGGAGAGTGCTACCACCATCAGCCCATGGCATGATGGATGACTACACATACGTCTCAGTCACAGGCTGTGTTGTCGATTTCCAGTACCTAGAGGTCATCCACAGCGCTGTACAAATACTGCTATCGGTAAGTCACACTTTTGAATCGTTGTCTGATAGTCTCCTTTGTTGACGTCTTGTATCTTTTATCTGGTAGGTAGTGAATGCTTCAGATAAGCACTGAGCACATATTAACAGCAGAAACAGCAGCAGTTGTGGAGTCATTGATGATTCATAGTAGCTGGTTACCTCATTTTTCTCCACAGACATTTTGTTTAGAATCAAGTAGTTACTATGGTTTCCAACTTGATATCCAACCTGCACTAAGCAGTGAAATACATTATCATCACCTGAAGTGGTCCATTGTCCAATGGACACTCCGACGTGTGAGGCTGATGTAGTCTTCAAGTGGTGTTCTTCAGTTCTAGAGTAAGCGTGTGAACCCTTATATTGGCTACATAACCATAATGCACTTCATGCTGCAAATAATCATTCCTTTAAAAAAAAAGTCTTTCCCAGAAACATTTTAACATTTGGTGTCAGTTCACAGGTCCATAAAGAATCAGAGGAATTGGATTGATTAGACCACAAAAAGTTTTATGTACTAGGAATTAAGGTAATTTCCTTCCATGAAGCTCCTACTTAATTCTGACTATTGTGTGGAGTGGAATTATTTAAAATATGGAAGATTAAGAACAACATAGAGTGGTTTATATAATTTTTGAGAAAGAGACTTACTATGTTTCTCTGGTTGGCCTGGAACTTTGGTGTTAAATCAGTCTGGTCTGAACTCAAAGACATACTTGCCTCTGATTCCCAAGTGCTAGGATTAAGGGATATGTCAGCAAGCTCAGCTAAATAACTATGTGTCTTTGAGACCCACTATGTACCATATACCATCATTTCCACATGATTTTATCAATCTTTACTTTCTGTCCTTCTGGTCTTTCTTTAGTCTTTTTCTCCAGTCTGGTTTAAAATATAAAAGAACTGTGGAGCATATTGGTGCATGCCTTTAATCCAAGCACTCAGAAGGTAGAGGCAGGGGAAGCTCTGTCAGTTGAAGGTCAGCCTAGTTTACAAAATGAGTTCCCGGACAGCCAGGGCTGGCTCTGTTACACGAAAGAAACCCTGTCTTGAAAAAAAAACCAACAAATAGATACATAGATGGATTGGTGAGTGGGTGGTGGGTGGATGGATGGATGGATAGGTAGATAGATAGATAGATAGATAGATAGATAGATAGATAGATAGATAGATAGATAGATAGAAAGAATGTGGTAAATGATTACTTCTAAGCCTTTTAATTTTTAAATCCAAAATTTTTTCTAGACATATGTAGAAAAGTAAACCTCATGTAAAAAGGTTCACAATAAATTGCTTAATCGTTTTTTTGTGAAAATGAGAGCATGTACCCCCAAGATTTGCAATGTAACAGAATGTAGTAACAAAAAAAAATGCCATTTTCCAAGAAATTGGCAAATAAAGCAACTTGAACCTAAATGCAGAACAAGGTGAGAATATTTCATAAACGTTGGACTGTCTCATAAAAGTGTGCCCAAAGGAAAGTCTGAGTAAATCATATAGGTTGCCACCTAAATGTACTTGTCACTTGTAAATGAATTTCTTAATTTATTTTAGTGACTAGTCAAAGCTGCCAGTATGAATTCATAGCTTTGACTATATTATGCAGTCCTTAGGAAATAAACAGATTAGCCATTGCTCTCCGAAGTTTTTATGTAATACACTTGAAAGGTGAGGTATTTAATATTTTATCTTTTTACATGGAAACATAGTGCTCTCTGATTTGTTTCACAACTGTAGGATTATAGTAGACCATCCCGATCAACAGGGACTACATGAAGACATCTAGTAAATTCCTAATTCATATCACATACTAATAATCTATCATCTACAGATATTTCTGGATCCTTATACGTTTCTTCCTACTCATGTCTGTCTATGGATAAGATTTAAGTAGATACAGTAAAAGATTAACAATAAAAATTTACATTAGATATTAGCAACTTTAGCATGTTTTTTCTCTTTCTTTCTTTCTTTCTTTCTTTCTTTCTTTCTTTCTTTCTTTCTAGCCTTAAGTCAAGAACATACATACAAGAACATTCATATTTTCACTTAGACGAAGTACTTTATGTCTTTGCTAGTTTTCTGAGTTTTAAAAACTATTATATTTGTGCTTTGAGAGGTTATTGGTGAAAGTAAAGTAATAAGAACATAGCCACTGCTGTAGGATCACTACCAACCTGATACCTTAGAGACCAGGTAATCAATAGAGCATGGGTACATTGAATAGAAGGATAGCTCATATCCCTGATGGAATGAAGAGGAATAGTAACAGATTTCATCACAACCATACTCAAAATTATAATAAGTTTAAAGTACACATATGGTTAGTTTCTTGAGTAGGCCACTTAATAATTTTAGACAGAAATTAACTGTAGGTACCAACAAAACTATTAGTAAAAGGAGACCACTTTGTGTGTGTGTATGTATATATATATATATATATATATATATATATATATATAAATGTTGAGGTTGATTTTTATGTTTCTCTTTCATAGTTACATGTAGCCACTATTATAATTTTTATGTCCTAAAATCTGATCATAAAAGAATTACTTTTGTATCCTATATTCACTGACTCCTGTGTGCTGATTGGCTACCATGACTGTGACAATATTTAAGACTCTGTCAAGGGTGGGTCAGGCAACCATCAAGAAACAAGAAAAATCTCTGATATGTGACAGGGTCCTGCAGGCTGTTGCACAAAGTGCTGTGTCTCTAACTACTCAGTGGATATAAACACTAAGAGAACCTAAGGAAAGGATCACTGTCAGACTTCCTAGATGGTTGGGAGAGGGACTCCAAGGATTTCAGGACAGCTGTTCTCCGATAAATTACAGGAAGTCTGCCCAAAAGGGTACAACTTTGCTGACTAATTGAACAATTCTGTATTTAAGATATTGATTAGAGGTGTAAAGAAGAAGTCTCTAGTCAAATTTTTCACAAAACTCACAAAAGTTTGATTGAAATGACAAAATAACAGCTGGCAAAGGTGATCATGGATGAGGTTTTAAACACACACACACACACACACACACACACACCAGTTTACATGTACTCTTTTCTTTGAAGCAGGAGTGGAAGATTGCAAGGCTAAGCAAAAGTTCGTCTTGCCTTGTATGCCAGCATGGCTACATTAAATTGTGAGCAGCATGGATGATCAAGATGAGAAACTGAAATCTATGGCTGTGGTCCAGCTGTGAGATGATCTGTGTTCCTCACAGGCCTGAATGTCCAGTTTGATCCACATGTTCATTTCTCATCTGGAAGATGGTCATCAATGTCAAAACATTCCTATAGAACTGGTTCTGTCCCCCCTGTGACCTAGCACCCTCTGCTAGGAAGATAATTACAAAGCACTAATCTAACCACTCTGTTCTCTTGGGAACATGGGAAAGAACTCTAAAACTCACCCTATCTATCTCTCTTTGGAAATAATTCTACACATGTTGTTTTGAGTACTCAAGGTCAAAGTATTTTCTCTTAGGTCTCACTGATACTGAGTCTTATCAAGCCCCATCTTAGGAATGGTCTTCATGGTTGGATCTGGGATCAGAAAGCTCTGAGAATCAGTTTTACATCATCCCTGTGTCCTTTGACTTACGTGTCTCTTGCCACATCTTCATCTGTCACTGTTCTCCACCACACAGATCATAAGAACTCAGCCTAAATTTAGATTAAACTGCATAGAAAAAAGGTGTCAAATAACCAAAGGCTGTAGAGATAACCTTTCTGGTCTCAGATTCAATTTCACAGCAATAGTCACAGATGGCTCTAAAGTTAATTCAGTACTATATACTCAGAGAATACAAAGGAAGGACAAAACGTAAGAGCAAGCCTTACTTCTTTTTTTTTAATTTTTTTTTTCCATTTTTTATTAGGTATTTAGCTCATTTACATTTCCAATGCTATACCAAAAGTCCCCCATAGCCACCCACCCCCCACTCCCCTTTTTTGGCCCTGGCGTTCCCCTGTACTGGGGCATATAAAGTTTGCGTGTCCAATGGGCCTCTCTTTCCAGTGATGGCCGCCTAGGCCATCTTTTGATACATATGCAGCTAGAGTCAAGAGCTCCGGGGTACTGGTTAGTTCATAATGTTGTTCCAGGGTTGCAGATCCCTTTAGCTTCTTGGGTACTTTCTCTAGCTCCTTCATTGGGGGCCATGTGATCCATCCAATAGCCGACTGTGAGCATCCACTTCTGTGTTTGCTAGGCCCAGGCATACTCTGACAAGAGACAGCTATATCAGGGTCCTTTCAGCATAATCTTGCTAGTGTATGCAATGGTGTCAGCATTTGGAAGCTGATTATGGGATGGATCCCCGGATATGGCAGTCTCTACATGGTCCATCTTTTTATCTCAGCTCCAAACTTTGTCTCTGTACCTCCTTCCAAGGGTGTTTTGTTCCCACTTCTAAGGAGGGGCATAGTGTCCACACTTCAGTCTTCATTTTTCTTGAGTTTACCACTGGTGTACCTCCATAAAGGTAGTGAGCACAGTTAACAGTTGCCCTTCCTCCCTCTGCTTCCCCTCACATTTGCTTGGCACAGCACTAAGTGGTTCTCAATGGTTTGCAAGTATGAATTCAATCCCCCAAATGCCTATTAGATAGATGGATTCTAGATGTCATGCTTTACCCATATCACTGAGCATCCTTGTGCCATGGCAAAGGACAGCACTCACTTTCCCAGAAGCCCATTGTTGAGTTGAGTTTTAAGTGCACAGAGAAGTGAGGTTGTATATCTCCTACTGGGTTTGTGAGTTTATTTGGAAGTTCTATGATATGAAAATAACAATAAGAAAACATATATATGTCTGTCTGAGATTTTTACGGCGGTGCTGAGGAGATGGCTCAGCCACTCAAGTGCCTGCCACACAACTATGAGGATCTGACTTTGTATCCCCGGGATCCATGTAAAAGCTCAGAGTAGTCATGCATAGTAAGAGACAGCAAATCCCAGGAGCTCTCGGACTAGCTACTCTATCCAATGGGCTTAGTGAGATGCCCAATCTCAGAAGACAAGTTGGAAAGCAATTAAGGAAGACAAATACCTTCAACCACTGACCTTCCCACACCCACTTGCACATGTGGACATGTACATAATATATACATAGACATTACATATGTGCACAAGTGCATCCACACCCATTTGCATGAACATGTGCATATACAAACCACATACACAGATATTATACACATGTGTATATTATACACAGTTGCACACATGCACATACACACCACATGCACAGGCATTACACACATACATAATGCATGAACAGCCATTTGCCACATATATACATGCTACATACATAGGAATTAGACATATTTATACATACACAATGATTTTTGCAGTGAATGTTTTAAAATATTTTCTTTGACCCTCTAGAACACAGAATGTCAATCATTTTTCATCACATTTTTTTTCAGAGTAGAGGGTTTCAAAGTCACGAATGTCAAACCGAACAGGCATCGTTCCTGTTTTAGTTTAAGGATTTCTTCCTCTAGCTAGGGCTTCCCAGCTACGTACTTCCCTCAACAAACCCAGTTGAGGAAAATCATAGCCATCTCTTACCCTTCCTTGGAATTGTTCTTTTCCCAAGAAAATTTTATTTATGAGAAATGTATGAGTTTTGTCTATACCACATATTTAGTCATTTCTGGATGACATATATATATATATATATATATATATATATATATGTCATTACTTATTCCTTACACACCATCTCCATACACTGTACTTCATCTTTGTCTAAACACTCAAAGCAGTTAAAGATTCACTCACCCAATGAATCATGTATTACTATAGCAAACTACTGGGAGATGTGTATGTTTAGGAAGAAAACTATGGTTGATCAGTAAAGCTGTTAAGCTGTTTATGCTTGTTGTCTGAATAGTGATTTTGGTTTCAGGCATCGATCTATCTGGATATGCTTTTTTGATACTCAATTTATATATCATTGAAGTATATATTTCAACTGCCTTTAGAAAACTCAACACTATGTGTAACTATATTGTCTCCTAAAGGAGCCGCCTCCACTCAGCTATCACAGCCTCCACTGCTTCCTCAATGCATTACATACTTCTTTGGTTGCTGTGGCAATAGGCCTAGGCAAAGAAACTTAAGGAAATGTTTATTTCAGCTTGGCAAAGGCATACAGTCCAGAATAATGGCAAGACATGCAAGACTTAAGGGGCATAAGGCAGCTGGCGAAGGTATGTGTGCAGCCAGGATAGACAGAGAGAAGGCAAGTGCTCAATTTCCTTTCCTTTTCTATTCAGTCCCGGACCTCCATATTCAGTATGGGACTTCCCTCTTGAGTTACATGTTCCTGGAAATTTCCTCATATATGCACTTTATAGAATATCCCCTCGATAATTCTGAATTCTGTCAAGTTGACAATGAGGATTAAAGATCACACTCTTGAACTCTAAGCAATCACCTACTTTTTCCTTCATTGGACTACTTATAATGAATATTTCTTATAATTTGAAATCACAGCTAATTGTCTTGAACTTGCCTTCTTTCAATTAAAAGTGTTTTCAAAGTTCATAACCTCACTCCCTATGCTTGATTTTAATTCATAGGCCTCCTATAGACATACACAATGTTGGGTTAAATTTTCAGAACCATAATTAACATTTATATGGCATTACCTTCCCACTGATAAAACTCCCAGGGTAATTTCAGCAATTGATCTTGTACCTGTCTATGTAGTATCATTTATCATTTTCTAGAAACATCTGATTTATATGTAGCAATTTTCCATTCTTGTACAGTGTCTCAGTTTTGTATAAACATATTATTGATATTGTGTAGCATTTTATACAACATCTAAATCATGTGAATACTAAAGATCAGATTAATTTTGTATCATATTCATAAGATATATGATGGGATTTCTTTTCTGCAAGGCAATCAGCTAGCAGAGTCAACAAAGCTATCATTTCATTTCCAAACAATGAAATTCATTTTTCTAAGCTTCAGCATCTAGACTATTCTAAACATGTTTGTGAGTTTTTATAAATTATTACTGCCTTACTATTTTAAAACAATTTTTCTAGACATGCTAAATGAAAAACTGAGTAATGATACTTAGTGGACTTAAATACAGTTAAATCAGAGAAACTCAAAGATTAATTAGAAACCATATCTGGCACAAAATCCATTTAATGTATAAAAACTAAAATGTTCTTAATAATTAATCAAAACAAACATTGTGGCTTTGGGCTTTTAGTGGTATTAGAAGCAAGAAATTTAATTTTATTGACATTTACTTAGGGTAATCTTATGTTATTCAGATGTTGTCAGACTTTTATCTGTATCTCTTCATGAGAATAGCTATTAGGTTGGAAAAATAGCTACACATAATAATGAAATTATTTTCAAAACATTTACTTTCAAACAAAGTTTTGGAAAAATTTAATAAAGAAAAATTTGCCATTTCACATTTTGTCTTCTCTGTAAATGAGTGGTTTCATTCATTCAAAAACAGTAGTAGCTCTCTGCTTTCTACAAAGTGATTTGATGAGAGCTTGGTTTAAGAAGTTGAAAATAAATTAACTTGAATTTGGTTTGTCCTTGCTGAAGTATGTTTTGATCTATTGTAGATCATTAAAGCAGTAAAACTGCATAAGTACAGACATAAAATGAATATTAGTTTCTAAGAATATAACATTAATTGATTTCATTACTTAATTAGCTAGAAAATTAATTTCCCCATGCCATTACAAAGTATAGGAGAAAGAAGCATTCAGAGAAGCTGTGATCCTTTGTCTAAAATGTTTCTTAGATAAGAATAAATGTAAAAAAATTCCACATAGAAAAAACACTATAGGAAAAGATATAAAAATAAGAAATTAGGAGAAATATGAGCAATCTTAGTTTAAACAGTGGCTTAAAGCTGAATAGAAAGGGTGACGGCCATATGGGAAGTTTGAATACCAAGCTTATAATGGGTTGTGTCCCTAGTGTCATGTACTCTCCACATTGAGGAGATTTACTCTCAAGAAAGAATATTAAAGCTTCTAAGAAATCCTGCTATTGAAATAAAGTAGTCACCTAAAACCAAAGCAGAGTGAGGAAGTCTTCCAGATTAGAGGAGACAGAAGGCACAGGACAGCAAAATGAAACTGTGACCCTAGTCTGAAGACAGACCACAATGACACTGTTATTTAAATTTATGTTAGAACCAGTAAGTCTGCTGTGAAAGAGTCTCTCCTTGGAATGGGTGCAGAAATGAGACTAGAGCAATGGCACTGTAAGTGGAAATGTGAGCATGGAAAGGAAAAAGAATCATGAAGTCCTTCCAATACAAAGAACTTCAGGCAACCAATGAGTGCTGGGAGAGGGAGAATTTGCCTCTCCTCTCCCAGGAATGAGCCCTGCCATTGGTTATCAAATACAAAGTGTTCAGCCCAGAAACCTTACACAGCCAAACAAGGAAAGTGAACTCAGCAGATTGAATTTCATTTTATATATTTGTGATTATATATATATATATATATATATATATATATATATATATTCATGTGTATATATATATGTATATATGTATATATATATATGCCACAAAGAAAAAGAGACCATCATTTGAGAGCAGAGAGAAGCCATGAAAGGAAGAGTGGAAAATGGGATGGTAGTTCAATTCTATTTAATTAAAATGTATACAAATTTTAAAATAGATTAAATAAAATTAGAAAGAAAATTTAACTTATCTGTGGACTGGAGGACAGAATTATGCCAGTGGTAATTTTCTGGTTCTTTTTATTATACTGTAGTTGTGTGAAGAATCAGGTTTGTGAATATATAAGGAAACTTTGTACCGTGTTTTCCAAATTTTTGTAACCCTGAATGTATTACAAATTTTTCATTACAGAATGAAAATTTGAGAATATTGATAAATTGTATTTATTTTATCTTATGTATGTATGTATCTTCTAAGCATGTAAGTATAACAAATGCGTGCAGTGCCCATGGATGGTAGGAGCCTGTGTTGATCCCCTTGGCTTGAGTCTCTAAAAGTTCTGAGCTGTCATGAGTGTTTGAACACTAAATTTAGAACTTCTGTAAAAACAGTCAAGGTTCTTAACCACTGAGCAATCTTCTTATCCCTGAGAATTTATTTAAGCAATTAAAGCTCTAAATTTGTAAACAATTTGCTCATAGAAATCCTTTGACAAACAATAAAAATGTTAAAAGAAATATTATAACATATCAATGGAAATAGAAATCCAAGAGAAGATCCTAACCATTGCCAAGACTTGTAAACAAGCATACAAAAAGGGAAGAACAAAACAGTGCTTATCTTGCATGCTACAAAGTGTAGAGGAGGTGACATCATGAGTATTGGCAAAGGATGGGGTGACAGAGCAAAATGCAATGGTCTGGATGCATTCCTTTTTGCACTTGGCATCTTCAGTGCATATACAACATAAAGCTACTCTCTTACAGCAAGGAGCTAATATCTTCCCCCTGACTCCCATCTCTGGCTTTTCATTGCTCTAACTAACAGAGAAAAGGGAAGTAGGAAAAGTTACCCAAAAGAATTTTCAAGACTACAAATGTGACATTCTGAGAACACAAACCTAATTTCTTCTTTCACATAATTCTAAAATTAGGATTTCCCTTATTAAGGTTGTTGAAATTCTCCACTTAAAAGGGGCTCCTGGAGACCAGAAGTTGTAAAATTCTGATACCTTGCTATTATTGGTAAAGGCATTATTACTTATGTTCATTTTTCTACAACCTGTAAAACAATGAAGAGTTAATATGAATATTTTTCAAAACTGTATTTTTTTACTCAATGGTCACACACGTCCTTAGAATAAATACCAGGTAGAAAAATAAACTGGCAAACTGACAGCTAGTTAGAGCAACATGATTTTTTTCTGAAATTTTAATTTTTCTGTCAGTGTTCATTTTTGTGAAAACATATCTCAATATAAATGCTTACTATATGAATTATGTAGAATTATTGAGGAATGAATTGTTGTAGAGATCAAAACACAAAAGTATTAAGTATTGAAATGTTAAAATTTATTGTATAATTTTGCTTAACATAGACAGAGACCAACTGTTAATCTGGGATAGTCAGAAATTGTTAACAAAGTTGAATTAAGTGCCTTGTAGAATTGAGTTTAAGAGACAATTTGGGGTTGAGAGAACATCCCTATAAACAGGACAGATCCCTTAATAGTGTATGCAAAATGTAGCTGGCGAAACATTTTGGACAGAGGCCAAATCAGGAGAACTTGGTCACTAATTCAATTAGCAATTGAAAAACAATCTCAAACATAATAAGAGCTGAAGTCAACGGACGAGTACAATTGTTGTAGCTTTACAGAAAGAGGAAAATGATGAATGCATATTACTTGAAACTCAACACAACTCATTTAAGTTTATGCAATTAAAAACATCACTTAAGAAAGTCAGTATGATGTACTGGAAGCAGAGTAAGGTAGATCCCTGTGAGTTCAAGACTAGCCAAGTTTATACAGTCAGTTCCTAGCCAGCCAGTGCTACAGAGTGAGACCTTCTCTCTAAAAAAGAAAAAAACAAAAAAGAAAGAAAGAAAGAAAAAAGAGAGAAAGAAAGAAAGAGAGAAAGGAAGAAAGGAAGAAAGGAAGAAAGGAAGAAAGGAAGAAAGGAAGAAGAAAGAAAGAAAGAAAGAAAGAAAGAAAGAAAGAAAGAAAGAAAGAAAGAAAAGAAAGGAAGGAAGAAAGGAAGAAAGGAAGAAAGAAAGAAGAAAGGAAGAAAGAAAGAAAGAAAGAAAGAAAGAAAGAAAGAAAGAAAGAAAAGAAAGGAAGAAAGGAAGAAAGAAAGAAAGAAAAAGAGAATTGGGGGTAGGTGTAGAGATACAAAAATATAGAGAAAAGGAGACACCAGACCAGTGGAGAAAAAAAGGGGGGAAATCTCATAATAAAACTCATGTTTTAGTTTTAATTTGAGGAGGAAAGTGAAAGGAAAGTCCCTCATGCTCAGAGACATGGCCATGTGCTGGAAATCAATGGCACCTACGTGGGACCTAGGGTAGGTGACTCATATATAAAGTGAGATGTTGCTAGAGCTCTTATACCTCCTACAACCAATTAGTCTTTGCTGTCCTTTTTAATTCAAAGATGCCTTAGCTCATTGCTACTGACATAAAAAGTATATGTTTTACCAGTTATTAATTTACAGTTATGTAAAGCTGAGTTGTTACCTGCACAGATGCAAAGGTAACTTGAAGGGACTTGAACTGCACTATGAAAGACTTGGGTGGATGGAGAGAGGTGAACACAGAGCACCGTCCTTTACCAACTCTGCTCTTGTTACCCTGTAATGGGGCTCTCTACAAGGATCTGAGCATCTAAGATAATTTAGGATTCTGTTGCCTCATTCAAACTTGATGTAAGTTTCCATCTTGCTACTAGACTATTGTAAGAGTATGCTTTTCAGACTGTCTAAAAGAAAACATAGCTGGGACTTAATTGATACTGTAGAGCAGTTTTTATGATGGGTTTCAGGCTATTTGTTAGTAAACATTTGTATGTGTAAGGGAGATTCTACTGAACTTTGTTTGATTTATGCTAATAAGGTTATAGTCAAGAAAAACATTGTTCCTCAACTTCCCTCAAACAACTAGCCTGAACAAAGTCTGCTCAGGTTATTAAAGTGCTATAATTGATTCTTATCAGAGTAACTCAGGGTAACTTCTTTTACTATTAGGCATTCTACTTGAAACACCAATGAACCCATTTAATTAGTGATGTTAAGGATATTCCAGAATAAACAAATGTTCACAACCTTGGCTAGATTTTGGACAAATATGAGAAAAATTATCAAAAATGAAAGCAGAAAAGCAGGTATGAAGAAGTGAGAGGGCCCGCACATTGTGAAGCAAGCATGCCACCTTAGCAATGAGGAAGCTGAGTAGGCACATTGTGCTCCATGCAGAGAACCTGGATGTATGCAGTAACCCTGATTCAGCAAACCCAAATTACAAAAGAATGTAGAGGAGGAGAGAGAGGCAGGAGGAGGAGGCAAAAAACTTGAGAGAGAATCTACAAAGACTACTCAAGAAAGTCTCACCATCTGTATTTACAAAAGTGACTTGGGAAATGTCCAGAGAAGGGACTCAAAATGGGAAAAAATAGAAGAAAATAAATAGTGCAAAGGAGAGAAAATTATAGCTTGAACTTAGAAGTAGTTGCATAAATTGAAACATCTAGTCCTTATAGGAAGAGAGGAAATGATTTATGAAGGAAAGAGAGATATGAGGAACTAACTCAGGTTTGGGTTGAGTGATGGGGTAGAAGGTGCTGGTAGCTACTGAGATGAGAGGTTCTGGGATGTTTATTTATGTAGTTTTTCTTCATAATAAAAAAATGAGAAATACGAGTTGTTTCTAAACAGAGTTTTGGATAGTGAGAAACATTGCAAGACATATGAAAATGTCTATATTTAGCCTAAATTTCAAGGAGTATCTTCTAGAAATAGAAAGCATACCTTCTCACAATGTGTAATCCCACCACTTCAATGGATCAAAATCAATTGTCATTTCATAAGGACTTAAAGCATTTAGTGCAGCACCAGCCACTCACACCTGATCAGAAGTAAAATCACCAATAAGACACTGATTAGTATAAATTTGAAAACTGACTATGTAAAATTCAAGAAAATGTTTGCAATACAAAAGTATTTCTTAGTTGCAAAGATAAACAGTAAGTCCTTAGAGAATGAAATCTGAACACATTAAAATATTGGAATACACAACAGCTTTTAATTAATGAACTAAACTAATCCAAAGAAACAGGAAGATGTGTTACAAAATTTTGCTCCAGAGGGCTTTCAAGCCAGTAATTCTAATAACGAGAATCATCATTCTCATTTACTGGAAGTATTCTATGTCTGGCGTCTTCCTTTGATGTGCTATCAGGCACACCCTTCAGATCACATAAAGCAGGCTTTATCATCTCCAACATATGTATTTATAACAAAGCCAGGACAAATATGTAGCCAATGGCAGGAGTTGGGAAGGGACATCTCCCCCCTGGTTCTGTCCTATCTATGTAACTGTACCCACTGATGACTCTTTAATACATGCTACAAAAACTAATGTACAGTACACTAAATTAGTGATTTTACACTAATGCATGTTTTGAAAAGACAGTAAGCTTTAACAAGTCAATTTGTAATTTTTGTCTATTTGGCACTTTCATGTAAGTCAAAATCCCCATATGAGATTTCTGTGTCCCATATAGATTATTTCAAAGAAAAAAATGTTTACAAAATTATTTCCATTGATAAAATCAGTACCCCAGTACTGTTCCTTCTCAAGTCTCTTCACCTGAACCAACATTTCACTCAAAGCTTCCTTAGAATATTAAGTTCCTGGATCTAGGATGTACTAATAGGACCCAAGAAAGGTCTTCTGTTGGGAAGTAAAAGGTCTGCTTTGACTTTCAAGCCTACTGAGATATGTCATTGTAGATGCTGGTTATCTCTGGATAACATCTACCTGAGAAGAATATTGATCTATGAAAATGAAGGACATACAGAGACAGAGGCAGACAGGCAGACATTATCCAGACATCCCCCAACAACTCTTTTTCACTGGTCTTTTCCTCCATCAGAGTTGATAAATACTCTTTCCTGTTTACACTGGTTTGAGGGACAGTCTCTAACTTAGACTACTTTCTCATTGAGTTTTTTTTTAAAATGACTCCACAGTATCTTGATTTATTCGTGCTTATTTATATTCACTTAGGACCCTAGGAGTTTTTGGAGAAGGGATTGTCTTGCTTTGGGGTGTGTGTGTGTGCATGTGTGTGTCTGTGTCTGTGTGTGTTTATGTGTGTTTATGTGTGTTGTGCCTGAGTGCTGCTGATAGTTGAACCCATGGCCTCAGACATGCCAGGCAAGCACTCCACCTTAGGATTATTAACTTAAAGGAAGTTTGAAGTAATCTAGTTTAATTTCCCCAATGGATGCCATCACAACATTAGTACCACCAGCTGTACATTGCTCTGGGACAGATAGAATGAGGCAGGTACAGATAAATCCATGCTGTGAATAAAAGAGCACATTTTGAAAACAGTGAAAAAGGAAAAGGCAAACTATCAATCATTTTTATCTATGTTGATTAATTATATATAAGAATAGAAGTAATCTGTATATGCCATAATAGAATCTTTTATTAAAATTAGTTTCACATATTCATTTAACTCTTAATGTTTTAACATAATTTACAATCATATATGCAACACACACCATATTTCTTTTGGGCAGTGCTTGTCTAGGATATTGCTGATAAATATTGATACAAACCCTGGTTAAACACATACTCATTTGCCCACTAGTCAGACCTTTCTATCACTGATTTCCATAAGCATAAAAATGACTTCCATCTCTTGATATGCAATAAATCACTTTGGAATGTTCCATGTCTGCACTGGTTCTGCCTCCTGTGTATCACACAGAACCTATTCCTCATCTGTACCCAGGTCTTCTGACTTGTTAAAAGAAAGTTGGCATCCAAAACAGCAGATAAGGCATAGACTTCTGTTGTAGAGAGGGGAAGTTCTCCCTACCCCAGGAAGATATGGCCTGGAGAGAATACCACACTAAGGACAAGTAGTAGAGATACTATGTCTTGTTTAAGTTATTTCCTCAGAATTAGCATGGATCTTAAGTTGAGTAAAAAGAACGCCAGGGCCAAAAAGGGGGAGTGGGTGGGTAGGGGATTGGGGGGGTGGGTATGGGGGACCTTTGGGAAAGCATTGAAAATGTAAACGAGGAAAATACCTAATTAAAAAAAAAAAACAGCTTACGGAAGTGCTGACCCTGTTTTGAACACACAGGGACTATAGCAACATTATCTGAAGATGGAAACAGACTGTGGTAGCCATAGTTAGCAATAAGAGATTATTTCCTTATTATGGTATCCTTAACACAAGATCAAGAACATTAATTTATTTTTTAATTTAAAAATTCACCAATGAAATAGAGTAAATGACGTCTTTACAAATATTACAAAAATTTCTGGTTCTTGATACCTTCTCTTATGATTAAGTAGAATTCAAACCTCTTGTAAGAAATAAAAACAAACTATAATACTAACATTTGGATATATGATAAATTTACATATTTAAGATATTCTCATTGCAATGTGTGGGTACCTGCACAAATGAAGACTTTTAATTTACACTACTTTCATAACAGGAGACAACAACAAAAAAAAATCATGTCTTGAAACTAGACATGCATTGGGCAAACATCTACTTTTTTTTCATTTCGTTTTGTTTCAACTTCAAGGACATGATTAATCACTAAGATTTATATTTTAATACATAGACAATATTTTTCCTAACTAGAAAAAATATCTTATTAGAAACAAATTGTTTAGTGAGAAACTTAAATAACAGAAGTTCTAAAGTTCAATCCAGGTTCTAATTTGAGCGTGTGGGATCTGTGCCTCTAATTACTCAGACAAGCAGATTAAGAAGTAATAAACTCTACAGTGATGAGTTCACTTAAAAGTATTAACAGATGCTAAGATACTCCACAGCACCTCACACCCAATTATTTCAATTATAATCAGTAGTCAAAGAAAAAAGTTCTAGCCACACAATGCCAAATTATTTAGTTAATTCTATTTATTCAACTCAGATAATTCAACTACAAAAAAGAAGTCCAATTAATTGATGAGTTATCTTTCTTTCTCTAAAACAGTGATCAGATGGTTGGAAATTAGTGACGGTTAAAAGAAATTGTCTAAAGACAGGGCTTCCATCCCTTCTCAATACTACTTCAGTAAGTCCTTTTTCTCCTTTCCACTACAACATAATAACTCTAACTTTCTGATCCCCATTTCTCTCTCTCTCTCTCTCTCTCTCTCTCTCTCTCTCTTCCTCTCCCTCTCCCTCTCCCTCTCCCTCTCCCTCTCTCTCTCTCTCTCTCTCTCTCTCTCTCTCTCTCCCTCCCTCCCTCCCTCCCTCCCTTTTTTTCTCTCTCTCTCCAAGCTGCAGGTGCCTCTCCATACCATCAAACCAGAAGCTACTAAGATTCTGTTGTTACTAGAATAATCCTGGACAATGAAACTTTAGGCAATTCCTAAATCCTTAAGTCATCAACCACAGACTAACTAGGAACTTCGGGATTCTCTGTATTAGTTTTTATTTTATTTTATTTATTTTTTTTTATTTTTATTTTATTTACATTCTACCAGTTGCCCCCCTTCCTCCCAAGGTGCATCATTCCACCCTCCCATCCCCCCCTGCCTCTAGAGGGTACCCCCTGCATCTAAGAGGGTGCTCCCCTCCCACCCCACCTCGCTTCAGCCAGAGTCCCTCTTCCCTGGGGCATTCAGTTTCACAATATTGAGCACTTCCTCTCCCACTGAGGTTAGACAAGGTGTCTACCCTCTTCTACCCATGTGCCCAAGGTCACAGACCAGTCTCTGGGAGCTTTGGGGAGTCTGCGCTAGCTGACAATGTTGTTGCTCCTATGGGGTTGTAATGCCCCCAGCAACTTCATTCCTTCCCCAAACTCTTCCATAGGGGTCCAGACCTCATTCCAATGGTTTGCTGTAGTATCAGCATTTGTCTCAGTCAGCTGCTGGTAGAACCTCTTAGAGAACAGCTGTGCTGGGCTCCTGTCTATACACACAATATGACATCAGTAATAGTTACAGGGTTTAATGTGCACACATGGGATGGATTCCAAGTTGAGTTGGTCACTGGCCTTTCAGTCTCGGCTCCATTTTTGTCCCTTTATTTCCTTTAGACAGGGAGAATTTTTCTTTATTTTTTTTATTACGTATTTTCCTCAATTACATTTCCAATGCTATCCCAAAAGTCCACCACACCCCCACCCCAACTCCCCTACCCACCCATTCCCATTTTTTGGCCCTGGCGTTCCCCTGTACTGGGGCATATAAAGTTTGCCTGTCCAATGGGCCTCTCTTTCCAGTGATGGCCGACTAGGCCATCTTTTGATACATATGCAGCTAGAGTCAAGAGCTCCGGGGTACTGGTTAGTTCATAATGTTGCACCTACAGGGTTGTAGACCTCTTTAGCTCCTTGGATACTTTCTCTAGCTCCTCCATTGGGGGCCCTGTGATCCATCCAATAGTTGACTGTGAGCATCCACTTCTGTGTTTGCTAGGCCCCAGCCTAGTCTCACAAGAGACAGCTATATCACGGTCCTTGCAATGGACACTTTGCCCCTTCTTAGAATTGGAAACAATCACCCATGGAAGGAGTTACAGAGAAAAAGATTGGAGCTGAGACAAAAGGATGGACCATCTAGAGACTGCCATATCCAGGGATCCATCCCATAATTAGCCGCCAAACGATGACACCATTGCATACACTGACAGGGAGAATTTTGGGTTAAAAAAAATTATTATGGATGGGTGGCCTCATCCTTCCATTGGGGGCCATGTCTATCTGCTGGAGGTGGTCTCATCAGGTTCCATTTCCCCACTATTGGGCATTTTGGCTAATGTCATCACCATTGAGTTCTGGTAGCCTCTCCCATCCCAGGTCTGAAATTTTGTAGATGTTCCTCCTGCCTCCAGCCCCAATGCTGCATATTTCAATTCATTCTCCTAGCCCTCTAGACTTCTCTTTGTTCTCCCCCCATACCTGATTCTGCCCCACCTTTCACCTCCCTCTACCCTCTTCGACCCAGGTTCCTCTGCCTCCCATGATAATTTTATTCATCTGTGTAAATGGATTTGAGTTATCCACACTTGAGCTTCTTGTTAAGCTTCCTACGGTCTGTGAGTTGTATCATGGGTCTTCTAAATGTAATGTACCCTTCAATAATTTGTCTCTTTTCGTATCAATGTCCCCTTGCAAAGTCCAGCTCCTCCCGGTTAGAATGAAGTCACCTAAAACTTGATTTTAACCAATTGTAAGTGAAAAAGACAGTGAATGTCCATCCTATCATATATTAATTTATATGACAAAATGCTATGCTGCCCCGGTTTATATAAAACTGGGAGGGTGCAAATCAGCAATAGCAAATCGAAAAGACTCAAATTCTTCAAACATCACTGCTAGCTGGTAACTATATGCCTGTACAAGGAGGGCCTAAAAGCACAGAAGAAAGAACAAGTGGATAGTTTCCTACATTTTAATGACTTCAAACCTCATACCAAGAACCATCTGCAGAGAGCACGGTTATTGATGCTAAGTATATCTTGATGAATTAGGATGCATAGATAGAATACTAGACTAGGTTCCTGGTAGTTTTGCAATTATTTTTATGCAACTTCAAATATTGTATGTAGCAGAAAAAAGCTCAGGTCAACAGCTATAAATATGTTCAAAATTAAAGGAAACTATTTTTTGGATCGTAAAAAGAAAATATGAGAAAAACAGAAATCAACGAAATAGGAAAGGGGTAGTGGGCCCACCAAACTGGCTCGTTTGCCATATTCTGTCTCTGGGCTGAAAGCCCTGGATATTTTTCCACAACCTCTGTCATTCTGTTGCATGCTAGTATGAAAGAACAATATGGAAAAGAAAGTGTTGGGTGTCCGTGGTCTCAGGAACTGACACTGCATTATCAAGTCTGCATGAGATTTGAAGTGTGAACATGTATTTAGTGTATGGTGTATAATGAAAGCCCTAACTCAGCACCTTTCAGATGTTCAGAAACTATCTCCATCAAGACTAGCCAGAAAAACCAAGAGACATTCCTGGTAAATGGGAATCACCAACAGCAATACATCAAATGAAGAGATGCTTAAAAACTAAAGTTTAACACACAAAGCTATTGACAGACAAAATCCTATTAACTTAGAACATGTGGGGAAATGTTTTGCCAGAAGTCAAACATCAAGAGACAGACATCACACCTGTGATAAATATTGTGAATGTATATAATCCTTTCTTTTCTAAGTCAGACCTTATTCAATGCCAGTTGCTTCAAACAGGAGAAATCCTGTCACTATTAAGAATGTAGGAAGGAGGGGCATAGTGTCCACACTTCAGTCTGCATTCTTCTTGAGTTTCATGTGTTTAGCAAATTGTATCTTATATCTTGGGAATCCTAGGTTTGGAGCTAATATCCACTTATCAGTGAGTACATATTGTGTGAGTTCCTTTGTGAATGTGTTACCTCACTCAGGATGATGCCCTAGACTGAAGTGTGGACACTATGCCCCTCCTTAGAATTGGGAACAAAACACCCATGGAAGGAGTTACAGAGACAAAGTTTGGAGCTGAGATGAAAGGATGGACCATGTAGAGACTGCCATATCCAGGGATCCACCCCATAATCAGCATCCAAACACTGACACCATTGCATACACTAGCAAGATTTTATCGAAAGGACCCAGATGTAGCTGTCTCTTGTGAGACTATGCCGGGGCCTAGCAAACACAGAAGTGGATGCTCACAGTCAGCTAATGGATGGATCACAGGGCTCCCAATGGAGGAGCTAGAGAAAGTACCCAAGGAGCTAAAGGGATCTGCAACCCTATAGGTGGAACAACATTATGAACTAACCAGTACCCCGGAGCTCTTGACTCTAGCTGCATATGTATGAAAAGATGGCCTAGTCGGCCATCACTGGAAAGAGAGGCCCATTGGACACGCAAACTTTATATGCCCCAGAACAGGGGAACGCCAGGGCCAAAAAGGGGGAGTGGGTAGGTAGGGGAGTGGGGGTGGGTGGGTATGGGGGACTTTTGGTATAGCATTGGAAATGTAAATGAGTTAAATACCTAATAAAAAATGGAAAAAAATAAAAACTAAAACATGTTAAAAAAAAAAAAGAATGTAAGAAGACTTTGTCCCAGAAGTCATCTCATCTCAAATTATAACAGAGAATTTGTACAGATGAGAAGTCTTATGGATATACAAAGTGTTGGGAAGCTCTCTATTACAAAGCACACCTCCCTAAACATTAACAACTCTTTACAGGTGAGAAGCTATAGCATTGGGAAACCTTTCAGCTGCAAGCACTGTCTCACTAGACATGAGATGGCTCATTGATAAGAATCTTTGGATGTCAATAAAGTAAACACAGTCAGTACAGTCAGTCCTTACTTGACATCACAGAATGCATGCAGATGAGGAAACTGATGCTTGTCATGGATGTGTCAAATCCTTCCACTCTATGTCTGGCTTTACTCAACATCAGAGATAGTGAATATGAAGAATGTGCAAAACCTTTTACATTGCTGGTCTTTCTCTTTTTATTTTTATTGGATATTTTATTTATTTACATTTCAAATGTTATCCCCTTTTCCGGTTTCCCCTCTGGAAACCTCCTATCCCATCCCTCCTCCCCCGGTTTCTATGAGGGTGCTCCCCCACCCATTTACCCACTCCTGCCTCCTTGCCCTGACATTCCCCTACACTGGGGCATCCAGCCTTCACAGGACCAAAGGGAATTTACAGAATGTAGGAAGCATTCTACAATTAGGCAAAGCTCAGATGACATAGGAGTATACATGCATGTGTGAAACCTGAGTGATCGTGATGGTCAGTCCTAGAAACATGATGAGATTTCAAGTAAACATGGGAACAGATGTCTAGATATGGTTGTGAAGGAGCTTCTACACTTGGTTAATAGATCTGGGAACGCACAACCTAATGGAAGTTGCCACCAATCCTAAGGCTGGGGTCCTGGATTCAGTAAAATAAACAAAAGAAGCTGGGCACACCTCCCAACTGGATACAACACAAATGACAGATAACTACTATGTATAGGGTATCTCAATAACACTTTTATGAAAAATATATAGTATGACTAAATAGCTGTATTCTCAGATTATAAAATTGTAATGTAATACCCTTAAATCCAGTGTTTCTCTGTTCTTATATTTAAGAACAATACTTCAGTGTATAAAGGCACTGTCATCCTTTTAGAAAGTTTTTGTGAGAAAGGAAAATTTTGCTCTCTATCCATTTTTAATTTAAGAACCAGGCAATAAAATAATCACACAGGCATTAAAGAAATGAAAAGAAATTATGACAAACATAAAGCCAATGAAAAGGCAGGACTTTGGATGGGCATCTCAAATGCCTTTCAGATACCTGCCTCCCAACTCCAGTATTCTCACAATTGGATAACCCAGTGTCCCTGATGGGGCCAGGTGCTGAGCAATTCTCTTTGCAGGCAGGCTGTCTCTTCCAACTTTCTCTCCACATTACAAGCTCCTAAAAAGTTAAGACATGAACTCAAGAGCCTTCAAATTCAGCCAAAACTCTTTACCCCTTCTAAATGGATACACAAAGAGTGGAAAGAGATGTCCTCTTACAATTTAGGTAGTTTCCTACTGGATATATGAAAATCAAAATTAAAACTTTCAGTTGTGAATAAACACTTGTTTAAGATGTATAAGGGCTTGAGACTAATTGTACTTCATACTGTAATACAAATTCATTTTTTTTCCACTGAGATATTTTAAGTCACTGTCGACTTTGTAAGCTAGGACTGGCAGCTGTTGTATGTAATCTTTCAGGTTCAGCCCATCCTGTCCATCCCACTGCTCCTCAGGGATTGCCACCTGCTCTCAGACTGTCTAGGCTCTGCTTCACTACAGAATTACTAGAGAAGGATGCATGTCTAATTACTTAGCAAAACTGAAAGAAAAAAAAAACCTATAGAGTCCATCACTAGTGATCCACGGAATAGTAACAAAAGGGCACAGGACAAAAAAAATGGTTTGTAATTGCATTCTGTCAAACAGCTAGATAAGAAGGCAGCAATTTTGCATTAGAATGCATTTGGCTGGCCCATTTACAATGGACTGGTAATCCCATACATATTTATTGCCAAATGAAAAAAGGCAGCATAAGCTTTTACCCTTTGAAGAAGGTCTGTAACACGCATGGTGTCAGTGAAGTATGAAAATGGGGTGACTTGGTTGCTTCTTCATTTGTCAAAAAGGGTTGCCTGAGCTGGCACATGTACCCAGGCTGAACACAGCTGTAGGAAGCATGCTCTGAGGGCAAGGGCGAGCACAGGTTTCAGTTGGTGATCTGTGGTTTCGACAACTGCTCTGACCTGAAGCAGGGTAATGTGGAATCCCCAGGTTAGCAGACATAACCTTGCATGGCTGAATAGAATGGACTCAGAGAATAGAATGAACACAAAAAGAGAAAGAGGAAGGCAGGAATAAAGAAGCAATTCCCCTGAGGTGATTTTATGTTGGTTTACAGTGCATAATATTAATCCTTCATACTGACTGAGGAAATAAACCAATTATTTCCTTGAATGGAATGGTGTCTCTCATGCAGTAAATATATTGCAATTCTGCATGCTATGTATGTCCATGAGCAAATATTAAAATATATCATGTATCGTTCTACAGGTTATTTTACATTGTTTTCGACTCCACAAAAGATTTAGATAGCTAGTAAGAGCAAGCAATCAATAAATAAATGAATAAATAGGGCTGGAGAGATGGCTCCGCGGTTGAGAGCACTGACTGCTCTTCTGGAGGTTCTGAGTTCAAATTCCAGCAACCACATGGTGGCTCACAACCATTTGTAATGAGATTGGATGCCCTCTTCTAAAGTGTTCTTGCATATAATAAATAAATAAATAAATAAATAAATAAATAAATAAATAAATGGACCAAATCACCTATTAATAAAATAAAGAAAATAGTTAACAATAAGAGAAAGGTAGAGAAAGAAATCTCAGGCTTCAGGCTGAGAAATATCTAATTAAACATGATAAATATGAAATATGTTCTTTGAAAGGCCAGAACAAAGGAAAGTTCAGCAAATGAATATGATTAACCCTGAATTTTTGAATATTATTAGAATTTATTAGAATTCTTCAGATGTAGACATCAACACTACATTTGTTTCTCTTGCTATGTTGGTATAATGATGAGTGCAAATAGGCAATGAGTAGTGAGTGAGTGCCTCAGTGTGGGTGTATGTTTGTGTGTGTGTAGTATATGCATGTGTATGTATCTGTGTGCAGGTGTCTCTCTGTGTGTTCTTGTGTGTGTGTATGTATCCGTTTATAGGTGTCTGTGTATGTATTTGTGTCTCTGTGCAGGTGTTACATGTGTGTTTGTGTATGTGTGTCTATGGTATCTGTATGTGTATCTGTATGCATGTGTCTGTGTGTGTCTGTGTGTGTAAATTGTACATAAACATTCCTACTAATGTTTAAAGAGGAAGCTCAAAGGTTACGTGTGAGTTTAAAGACCGAGATTCTTAGAACTAGAGTTATAAAAGGAATATAATCATTGTCTCATAAACTCTGCTGTATGTCTGGTGCCTTTCTAGGCACTGGGTTGCATAGAAAAAAAAATATATATATATATATATACAGTCTTGTTTTCTTCATACTTAAAAGGTTTATAGAAAGCATAAATGTGTCTTACAAGAATAAAGAACAACTGCTGTATTGGGGTTAGCAATATGAAACTGTCATTTCTGTAGGTCAAAAAATTCAAATATTCAATTTCAAATACTTAAGATTCTCTTTCAGAACTCTATTTTTCTTTTTTTTTAATTGGATATTTTCTTCATTTACATTTCGAATGCTATCCCAAAAGTCCCCTATACCCTGCCCCCCCCACCCTGCTCCCCTACCCACTCACTCCCACTTCTTGGTCCTGACTTTCCCCTGTACTGGGGCATATAAAGTTTGCTAGACCAAGGGTCCTCTCTTCCCAATGATGGCCAACTAGGCCATCTTCTGCCTCATATGCAGCTAGAGACATGAATTTCTGGGGGTACTGATTAGTTCATATTGTTGTTCCACCTATAGGGTTGCAGGCCCCTTTAGCTCTTGGGTACTTTCTCTAGATCCTCCATTGGGGGCCCTGTGTTCCATCCTATAGATGACTGTGAGCATCCACTTCTGTATTTGCCAGGCACTGGCAAAGCCTCACAGGAAACAGCTATATCAGGGTCCTTTCATCAAAATCTTGCTGACGTATGCAATAGTGTCTGCGTTTGGTGGCTGATTGTGGGATGGACCCCCAGGTGGGGCAGTCTCTGGATGGTCCATTCTTTCATCTTAGCTCTAAACTTTGTCTCTTTCAGAACTCTTAAACTACCTTCAACCTTGACATCTTGGAATAGTTTTTTCAAGAGGATACACTTGTCTATGAGAAAAGATGTCCTCTCAGACAAAGTAGTTTTTGAGGGCAAACTGAAACAACTTTCTCAGAAATATAAGAACAAGGGTTGGACTTAGCTGAATTTTGTGTTTAATGACTCCTACACCCCACCCTCACTATGGCAATGCTGCCGTGTCAAGTATCTTCTCCCTACACATGACACGCCCAGTACATGTCCCAATTATACCACTGGCCTCCAGGTTTCTTAGTCCAAGGAGAACTACAGGTGTGCATTACAGTTCTAGAAGGGATTACATCCACACAGATCATCTTTTGGCACCCAGCTGCAAATCTTGGCCAATTTAAACACTAGTTGTCTCTCTGGCCTTCATATCAACCAGTAGAAAAATCAACTGTAGCAGTGGAAGTAAAACAGCTGTGTGTGGTGCCAATTCTTGAGATAAGGGTGTGGCAGACAAGAAATGGAGAGGGAGGAAAATGAAGTTTTCGTTCAATGCTTGTTGAAATCAAAATGACTGAATCTCTTGCCACTGCCACCCAACCCAGGAAGGTTGATTCAAGCACCAGAGCTGACAGCACTAGATATATAAGAAGATCAAGTCAATAATATCGTCTTTGTACCTGTAAGAACATTCTAAAGAATGTGTTCCTATTATCATTACCCAGAATACCACTAACTTCATCAAACCTGACATTTCTACAATAAGTAATTCCTATCAGTACTGGAACCTTAGCCTGGGGTGGGAAATAACTGATTAAGTTGTAACAGCCTGATGCCAGCTCTTATTGATTAAGTACTTCTGAGAATATAAGCAATAGTTGACAGTCATTCCTTTTCTTCTCATTCAGAAAGATAGGCTTTAATATCTGCTGTTTGATGTTTAAGATGAAAAGAGTCTTATAAAGCCAAAGGCTCCTCAGTGAGGCTGTGTGTTCCGGCACTGGCAGCATCTTGTCATCTGCTTTCTGTCACTGTTTGGGGCCTCAGAGCACATCTTGTGTCATATTCGTCTTTATAAGTTAGGTGTCTTGTCTAGCAAGAAATGACTTTATAATGAGGTAATTATTTTTGACATGTGTATGTAGGTCTTGTCGGATTCTAAGAAATAGCAAATGCAGCATGAGATGAAAAATAGTTTTACATGTATAATGTGGTGTGTAAACATAAGAGAGACCCATTCAAGTGACACTAAGAAATACTATTAATAAATGGTCACCATACAAAGGTGGAAACTAGTACCAACCTTGTACTAGCAGAATAGTCCTTCATCCTGAAGCTACTCCGTCCCTGCCAACCTACCATACATCGAGTAAATGTCTCTTGAGCTAAAGACTCAAAAATCTCAAAGTTTGGTCAGCAAGAGATTCCGTCATTTTGATTTCAAAGAACTTTGAATGAAAACTTTATTTTCTTCCCTCTTCATTTCTTACAATTTTTGTCATTATTGTTTGTTTTATTGAAACTATTTTATACAATATATTGTGATTACAGTTTGTTACCCTCACCTCCTCCCAGATCCTCTCCATTAGGTCCTTCTCCAAAAGGACCATTGACTTTGTTTTGTGTTGGTTGTTTACTGCTGAGCATGAGGTCTCCCTTTAAGTCTGGATGTATACTCAGTAACACTCCATTGGAAGACAACAAAATGTTCCTTTGTGAGCAGTTGTCACACCTAGAACCTTCCCTGAAACACATAGGTCCATGATCCTGAACAATTAGTATGCATTCTCAGTACCACCCTCTTAGGTTATGTGAACATCACAGGCACACACCAACCTAGATGTAATGGGTTCTGGTCAGACTACACAGCACTGTCTGCTATTCCTAGACTATCTGCATATGATAATAGTGTTGTAAAGGCCACAAATAACTGTAAAATTCAAGTTAAAGGTCTTGTTTGGCTGTTTGCTTTTAATGATCTGCCCATATAGCGCACTGACAGGCCTGGAAGCAGCTATGTTGCTCCAGGGAGTGAGTGGGAGTTGGGGCTACAGCCCTGAGCCTTTGCTGCTTATAGAAGTTAGAACACTGCACATTTATGATGCACCAACCTTACTTTTAAAGTTCTTCCTTCTAAGTTTCTGGGCTAATATCCACTTATCAGTGAGTACATATTGTGCGAGTTCCTTTGTGATTGGGTTACCTCACTCAGGATGATGCCGTCCAGGGGCCTAGCAAACACAGAAGTAGATGATCACAGTCAGCTATTGGATGGGTCACACGGCCCCCAATGGAGGAGCTAGAGAAATTACCCAAGGAGCTAAAGGGGACTGCAACTCTATAGGTGGAACAACAATATGAACTAACCAGTACCCTGGAGCTCTTGTCTCTAGCTGCATATGTATCAAAAGATGGCCTAGTCAGCCATCACTGCAAAGAGAGGCCCATTGGACTTGCAAACTTTATATGCCCCAGTACAGGGGAACGCCAGGGCCAAAAAGGGGGAGTGGGTGGGTAGGGGAGTGGGGGGTGGGTGTGGGGGACCTTTGGGATAGCATTGAAAATATAAACGAGGAAAATACCTAATAAATAAAGTTCTTCCTTCAATCATAAGTTAAGGAGCTAGAAAGATGTCTGGGTCCTTAAGAGTACTTGCTGCTCTTACAAAGGACTGCAGTTGAAGTCCCACGAAGATCAGTCAGCTCAGGATGCCTATAACTCCAGCTGTAGGGGAACCTATGCCCTCCGCTAGTTTCTGTCAGCACCAGCACTCAGATGCATACACTGTCCCCAGCATGCAGGCATGCACATTCATCAGATAAATCTTTTTTAAATCATATGTTAAATTTTTGCTTTACATGTTAATGTTTCTGCCTTTTGATTTGTCCTGCTAACAGCTTAAAAAATAGAACACTGCACAGTTATTTTAGTAGTATTTTTTTACTCTTAAAAAATTTAAATGACTTATTTTTTTCCCATGAATTGTCTTCGATAAACACAGTTACGCTAGGCCCATACCATGCCAGGCTTATCACTGTCTTCTTCCTCCTCGTTGTAAGAATTCCCACCTGTGAGGGCAATGCCTTCTAGAATCCTTCTTCATGGCCTGCCTGAGGAGATATAACCTTTTCTCTTCCATTTCATATGAATAGGGGCACACTACAAAACAATGCTAAAAGCTACAGTATAGTATATACATAGCATTATCATCTACCACAGACTGTGAAATTCCATGTGCGATATTGTCTATCTTCCCATCAGAAGTGTCATAGAAGATACATCTTCAGCAGTGTTGTCAAAATCCTATAGTAATACGTTCTGTTTTGAGTTCACAGTGGCAATGATCTCACCAAGCAATGAAAATCTTAGCTCTTGGAATCTTGTAGGAACACTTTTGTAAACCCTCCTGCAAGGAACCAAACCATGCAGTGAGTGCCTGTACTTTTTGCTTCATTCCTTGGTCTATGAAGAATTCAGTTCATCAGACTTTTTTCTCCAAGGGATGAAAGGCATGCCCCAGGTATTCATGTACAAAATGAAAAACTATGAGTGCTTTGCCATTTCGCTCAACAGCAGCAGCTCTTTCCTAGAGCCCATGTGTGTCCTTCCTCTCATGTTGTCTTACTAATGGAATTATAGTCTCTATATATTTTAACAGAATCTGCTGGGGGGGGGGGTTTCTATTGCCTTTTTCTTGCCTTTTATCTTCTTTCCTACTTTCTCTGTGGTCGATTTTTTTTCTCTTCTTTTCTTTTCTGCTAGTTGAAGAATTTTGTATCTATTTCTAGACTCTCAATGATTAGACTTAACTTCTGTATAATCATTTAAAACTCTAAATTTAAGCTATGTTTTTATCATCTTTTGGTGACAATAGTAACCACATAGCTTTAATTCCAATCACCTCTGTCTTGATTATGTTGATTGTATTGAATTTTTAGTTTACATTGTCTGCAATGAACATAACTTGATATTTGCATTACAAGTTTTCTTTTTTTTCTGTGGCCTAAACATGTAGTGAGAAGAAATTTAGGAAAATAAGGATTGATTTTGATTCCCAGTTTCAAGATATACATTTTATCATTTCAGGGAAGGCATGGAGCCAGGAAAGTAAGACAGTCAGTCAGGAGGCAGAGAACCTTTAGGAAGTAGGCAGATGTATAAAACTACAAAGCCTGCAGCTGCCCGAGGCCCCGACCAGTGAATGGCCCACGTTTTAAACCAAGGTTCCACCTCTTAAAGATTCCTCAACCTTCCCAAACAGAATTCTCAAGGCTTAATGCAGGAAACTTTTAGATACATTTCACTTACTTTTTCTTTTTTTCACTTTACATCCCAATAGCTGCTCCCCCATCACCCACAATTCCTCCTCCACCCTTCTTCTTCTCTAAGGGGGTGGAGGAACCCTGGGTATCCCCACACCCTGGCATACCAAGTCTTTGTGAGGCTAGGAGCATCCTCTCCCACTGAGGCCAGACAAGGCAGCCGAGCCACAGAAACGCATCTCATAGATGACAGCTTTTGAAATAACCCCTGCTCCAGTTGTTTATGATCCACGTGAAGTTAGAGCTGCACATCTGATACATATTTGCTGGGGTGGGGAGGGGTTTGGTCTAGCCTGTGCATGCTTTTTGGTTGGTGGCTCAGTCAGTCTCTATTAGTCTTCCTGTGGAGCTCCTATCCTCTTTGGGCCCTTAATCGTTCCACAAACTCTTCCATAGAGTTCCTGTTGTATCTTATAAAAATAAGAAGAGCAGGATATGTTTGTAGAGCCAGGTATGGTGAAGTGGAAGGGGGTGCCTCTGCGAGCACATGATGAGGCACTCCTTCCCCCTGAGGTACCAGCCATATGAGGATGGATATAGTTTAGAATTGAGTTTATTTGGGGCATAGCAAGGGAAGTTGGGAAGGGAGTAAAGACAGAGAAAGGGAGAGGAAGATGGAGAGAAAAGCAAAGAGAGGGAAGGGGAGGGAAGAGGAGAGAAGGGGAGAGGAGACGAGGGGAGAGGAGAGGAGAGGAGAGGAGAGGAGAGGAGAGGAGAGGAGAGGAGAGGAGAGGAGAGGAGAGGAGAGGAGAGGAGAGGAGAGGAGAGGAGGGAAGAAAAGGGAAGAGAAGGGGAGAGGAGAGAGAAGAGGAGAGGCTGGCCAGGAGCACATTAACAGGAGAGATTGGAAGGAGGGAGAAGGAGAGAGAGGGAGAAAGGAGTCAGGGAGAGATGAGAGTCAGAATAAGAGAGTGAGGAGGGGGCAAACGCCCCTTTATAGGCTGTTTTCCCTCACATTGTCTAGTGGGTTCTGCAGCTGTCATTTCCTGCTACTAATCACACTGCTGTATTATGCACTCTAGGTAGCACATGTGTGTGAAGGCAATATTTGACCTGATATCTCCTGGGGAAACAATAGGAGGGGTGATTAGAATAGTTCTACTGCTGCCACCATACTTCCCAGTGTGATTCATACCTGTTTGACAAGTGTGTTGAATTCTCACTGTAAGTCAGGGGCTTTTATTGATTTACCCAGTGAGTCCTCCAATTCAGGGAATTATTTTAATGCCACATATTTTACAGATAAAGATAGAGAAGACCAGGGTAGCAAATAATGTAGACTTGACCACCCAGCTTAAAAGAAATCACATCCCCAGCATACAAACTAGATCTTCTAATTCCAAATCTAGTCTAATTGCCTATAGAGTCAAGAATACTTATTTTCAGCTTTGCTTACTTGTATGACTCAAAGAAAATATAATATTGATATAAAGACACTTTGGCCATTTAGTTGATTGTCATATAATTGAGTAAAGCCTGCCTTGTCAGGTCTAAGGTGAAAGTCAGACTGAAAGCTTACATCAGGAGCCCTAATGCACAGATCTGGAGAAGTCGTTCCGTTCTAGATGGCCGAAAGTTCTGGACACAGCTGCTTGCTTGAACAGCCAAGCTCATGAATTTTAGATGTGGGATAGATTTCCCTACCGCATGTTGAGAAATTGAAAAATGGGAAAAGGGAAGAGTAAATGACCTTTGAAAGACAGAAGAGCTTTTACTCTGGAGAGAAATGTTATTCAGTTTTCATGCACATTCCAATTCTTTTAGAATTTGATGACTTATTGAGATGTGTGAGCAAGTTTAATGGGATATATTTACAGGAGGAGGTCATTTCTAAGCTAGAAAAATATTTATAGCATGAAAGCATAAGAATAAGGGAGGGACTGCATTTCAGTGTGTGCTTTGAGAGTAGGTATAAGCCACACTGCTCCAGGGACTTCAGCTTTCTCATTTATAAAATGTTAAGCCAGACACCTGTCTTCTAACATATGAAATGAATATGTTTCTATTTATTTGGTAACACATGTTGATATTGATTCTTCCTTACAACATGTGATACATAGGTATTTTATTTTAGTATCTCTTTTACTGACTTCTATTGAGTTGATAAAGTTTTTAGTATTCTTCATCATATGGGTGTGTGTATGTGTATGTATATGCATATATGTATGTGTTCACTGACCACTTTGAAACTGAATATGTAGTTCATTAGAGATTGCTGTTAACTTAGATTTACTTTTCTAGTTAACCTTTTTGAGGCTTGAAAAATGTTAATTTGTTATAGTTCTAAGATATTATCAAGCCATTGTCCTTCTCCCTCCAGTTTTCCAGGCAGCAAATATATCTTGCAAATCCTTCAATGGAACTCCCTGTGCCACCATCCACATGATGGAATAGGCAAATTTTCCTACTTTCTTATTCACTGCTAGCCTGGAGTGTCCCTTGGTAAGACAACACCACAGGTTGCTTCACTAATTGCTTGTGGAAGGACATCTAGGTTGTTTACGGTTTGAGACCATTATAAATGAAGCCATTAAGAACAGTTGTGTGCCAGGTTTTAAATGAAAAGACACAATTCTTTTATTTTTCAGGGACACTCAGGATTGTAGTTGCTCAGTATGAAGGTACTTGCACATATGAATATAAGATAAATTACCAAACTATTTTCTTAGGTGTCTATGTCATTGCATAGCCTGTCAAGCAATGCATGAGGGAGCTAACTTTTCTAAATTCTCACCAGCATTTGGTATTGGCACTGTTTTTTGTTTTGTTTTGTTTTGTTTTGTTTTGTTTCTGGTTGGTTGTATTTTTTGGGTTTTGGGGGTTTTGTTTGTTTGTTTGTTTGTTTGTTATCTTGTTTTGTTTGACATTTTATAGGAGTGGAGTCATCCCCCTTGGTCGTCACTTCCCTGATATCTAATAATGATGAAAAAATATTATGTATGCTTATTTTTGCTGTTTGTGCAGCCTCTTCAGTGAAATGCCATCCTTCTCTGCTACAGTTTGAATGTGAAATGACCTGCAGGCCTATGTGTTAAGGCATTGGTCACCACACACTGTCACTACTGGGAGATGATTAAACACTGAAGAAATGAAGCTCAGTAGAATGTTAGGGATCTCTAAGGGTGTAGCCTCAAAGAGTCTGTGGGAGCAATGGTCTCCTTTGTTTTTCCCTTTTACTCCTAGTCATGAGGTGCACAGCTTTGCTCTGCCCTGGTGTGCTATTTTAACTCATTGGTGCCCTAAAAGCAATGGGATCAGTTGAGCCTAATTAAAACCTTCGAGACAGTGAACCTGAATAAAGATGTCCTCTTATGAGTGAGTTAGCATAGGTATTTTGTTATGGTAACAAAGATCTGACTAAAACTATGTCTTTTGCCCATTTTTATTTGGGTTATTTGTTTGTTTATTGTTGTGTTTGGCATTCTTCTATATTTTCTAGATGTATGATTTCTCTCTGTCTATAGCTGAGCTACCTGTTCTCTTAGCAAGGTCTTTTACAGTATAAAAGTTTGTAATTTCCTTTAGGCTCTGCTCCAAACTTTGTCTCTGTAACTCCATAGGTATTTTGTTCCCCATTTTAAGAAGGAATGAAGTATCTACACGTTGGTCTTCCTTCTTCTTGAGTTTCATGTGTTTTGCAAATTTTATCTTGGGTATTCTAAATTTCTGGGCTAATATTCACTTATCAGTGAATGCATATCATGTGTGTCCTTTTGTAATTGGGTTACCTCACTCAGGATGATATCCTCCTGATACATCCATTTGCCTAAAAATTTCATAAATTCATTGTTTTTAATAGCTGAGTAGTAGTCCACTGTGTAAATGTACCACATTTTCTGTATCCATCCTTCTGTTGAGGGGCATCTGGGTTCTTTCCAGCTTCTGGATCTTATAAATAAGGCTGGTAAAAACATAGTGGAGCATGTGTCCTTCTTACTGCTTGGAACAACTTCTGGATATATGCCCAGGAGAGGTATTGCAGGATCCTCCGGTAGTACTATGTCCAATTTTCTGAGGAACTGCCAGACTGATTTCCAGAGTGGTTGTACAAGCTTGCAATCCCACCAGCAATGGAGGACTGTTCCTCTTTCTCCACATCCTCTCCAGCATCTGTTGCCACCTGAATTTTTGATCTTAGCCATTCTGACTGGTGTGAGGTGGAATCTCAGGGTTGTTTTGATTTGCATTTCCCTGATTATTAAGGATGCTGAACATTTTTTTTTCAGGTGCTTCTCAGCCATTCGGTATTCCTCAGTTGAGAATTCTTTGTTTAGCTCTGAGCCCCATTTTTTATATTTAAATTTTTATTAATATATGCATATAACATACAACACAGTACACAAGTAATTACATAATAACATATAGAACATATAGAAAATTACAAACGTAGCTATTGTCATAGGTGGACATATTCTTTTTTTTAATATTTTTTTTATTATGTATTTTCCTCAATTACATTTCCAATGCTATCCCAAAAGTCCCCCATACCCTCCTCACCACTTCCCTACCCACCCATTCCCATTTTTTGGCCCTGGAGTTCCCCTGCAGTGGGGCATATAAAGTTTGTATGTCCAATGGGCCTCTCTTTCCATTGATGGCCGACTAGGCCATCTTTTGATACATATGCAGCTAGAGTCCAGAGCTCTGGGGTACTAGTTAGTTCATAATATTGTTCCACCTTTAGCTCCTTGGGTACTTTCTCTAGCTCCTCCATTGGGAGCCCTGTGATCCATCCATTAGCTGACTGTGAGCATCCACTTCTGTGTTTGCTAGGTCCCGGCATAGTCTCACATGAGACAGCTATATCTGGGTCCTTTCAGCAAAATCTTGCTAGTGTATGCAATGGTGTCAGCGTTTGGAAGCTGATTATGGGGTGGATCCCTGGATATGGCAGTCTCTAGATGGTCCATCCTTTTGTCACAGCTCCAAACTTTGTCTCTGTAATTCCTTCCATGGGTGTTTTGTTCCCAATTCTAAGAAGGGGCACAGTGTCCACACCATTTTTAAATGGGGTTATTTAAGTTTCTGGAGTTCAGCTTCTTGAGTTCTTTGTAAATATTGGATATTACTCCCCTATCAGATTTAGGATTGGTAAAGATCCTTTCCCAATCTGTTGGTGGCCTTTTTGTCTTGTAAACAGTGTCATTTGCCTCATAGAAGCTTTGCAATTTTTGTCTATTCAGAGACTGCCCCACTTGGGGTTCTACCCTATAAACAACTACCAAACCCAGACACTAGGCAGATGCCAACAAGAGCCTGCTGACAGGAGCCTGATATAGCTATCTCCTGTGAGGCTCTTCAGTGCCTGGCAAATACAGAAGTGGATGCTCACAGTCATCCATTGGATGGAGCACAAGGTCCCCAATGAAGGAGCCAGAGAAATACCCAGGGAGCTGAAGGGGACTGAAGTCCCATAGAAGGAACATCAATATGAACTAGCCAGTACCCTCAGAGCTCCTTGGAACTATACCACCAATCAAAGAAAACACATGGTGGAACTTGTGGCTCTAGATATGTTTGTAGCAGAGGATGGCCTAGTCGATCATCAATGGGAGGAGAGGGCCTTGGTCCTGTGAAGTCTCTATGCCCCAGTATAGGGGAATTCCAGAACCAGCTCTCTTCCACAATCACTTCTCTACCTTAGTTTTAGAAATGAAATCTTTCGTTGAGCATAGGGTGTACCAGTTCAACTAAGCACCTGGACTCTGCTTTGCTGGCCTACATGCCTGACCTTTGATATGGGTTCTAGTGTCCAGTCTCAAAATCTCATGCTTTTCTTGTGTAGCAAGTACTCTGCCAAAGGAGTCATTTCCCCAGATCTATTGGGTTGTGTGCATGCCTTTGTTTGCTGTTTGTCTGTTTGCCTGACCGTTTTCCCTCATACCCAGCTATTGTAGAATTAATTCTGTTCTTTATAAGACCATCTTCAATTAAATGTCTTCAGTCCTCTTGCTTAGGATCTTGAACACACATAAATGTTTTCCTACACTCATGTGGATTTATAATCTGAAATAAATTCATGTTCTAGTTGTGTATTTTGTTAATGGTGTTTCTAAGCAAGGGACTTCCAGATAATTTTTAAATTTGGCTGATAATAACCTTGTAAGAGACTCTGGGTTTTCTCCCTTTTCTTCTGGGTGCTTCAGTCTTTCGCAGTTTGGCATTTGTTAGCTTCTCTGTGGTCCTACTCCTGCTCAGAGACTGCAGACTTTCACTTGCCAACCAGGTCTCCAGGTGGTTGTAAGACCTCTGTTCTGAGAAGTTAAAGGCCACATCGGTTCCCACCACTCACGTAGATCCAGCTTCTCTCATAGAGATGAATGCATATCTTCCCTGCTCAGATACTTGAAATGTTCATAGAAGCCTGGGACTTAGGGTAGAAGTTACCAAGCAGACAAAGGGCTTTAGTAAGGCTGGCTGTGTTATTTGTGGCATTTGTCTCTGGCAACCACAGTCTTTGCAGATGCTTCTTGTTGCCACACCATAGTATAGCCAATCTGGCCACTGTTCCTGAAGCATTTTCTTTCTTCTGGTTTCTGCTCATGTTTAATTCCTCTCAACATTTGAGCCTAAAAATATGTTGTTCTGTCTCTTCACATATTTTGTCGCTTGATATTTGAAGTAGAAGAAGAAATGTGTTCACATTAACATTGTACAGCTTAAGCCAAAACTTGTCCTAGAATTAATAACATTTTTCTATTTGATTTTAGAACTCAGAAAATTTTAAGTGGAAGATATATCCGCTTATCTGCTACCAAAACTAGAGTTCTATAAATTCTACATGTCTATACAAACTCATTTAGTGTACTGTAAGTCTATATCTACACATAAATGCAATGTGTTAATGTAAAAACTGAAGAAAACTCCTCTGTAAAAATGAACTGTTGCCACTTAACCCCTGGTTTTGACATTTACATCAAGTAGTAGTTGTTATCAGTGAAGGATATACAACGCACAATATACTATTTTTGGTTTTGTTTGTTTGTTTGTTTTTGTTGTTGTTGTTGTTGTTGTTGTTTTTCGAGACAGGGTTTCTCTGTATAGCTGTGGCTGTCCTGGAACTCACTTTGTAGACCAGGCTGGCCTTGAACTCAGAAATCCACCTGCCTCTGCCTCCTGAGTGCTGGGATTAAAGGCATGTGCCACTACGCCTAGCCACAATTGTTATGATTTCCTGTGAGAGTGTGATTAGAGACTTGAGCATTGGCTGCTCATTCCGAAGACCTGCATTCAACACCCAGTACTCATGTTATACAGCTTACAACGGCCTGTAACTCCAGCTTTAGGGGGTACAATCCCCTCTTCTAGCCTTAGAATGACCAGAAAACAAAAACAAACTCATTGGACAATCAAAAAATATATAAACAGATTGGGTAGGCTAGTAGTGAATTACTATATAATAATTATTTAATAATAAAAATATGAATAAAAATGGAGTATATTTTTGGTAGGTTAGGGAATTATCAATTACATATATTTTTAATTCCTTGAATTTTTAATATTGTTGTTTTGCTAAAAAGTTATGTCATGACACAAACTAAAGGATGCAAAATGGCATCATAACTGGCATTTGCTGCAAAGATTAAAATGAGGGGAATAGGTAATGGTGGCTGACAAAATGTTACTAAGCATTGCAGTTGGTTAACCGGTGAGAAGGAGGCCATCCAAGCTGCTCTCTATTATGTTTATGTTTCCGATTTCACAGTAAAATTCTTCTCAATCAATGTTTTATGTCACATCTTCAGATTATTTAGACCCACTCCTCATTTAAATTTATTCTGAGTTACAGAGAGTACACAGGTTAATTTTTTCAGTCACAGTAATACTTTTTGTTCCTCTGAATCATATCTTTTGTATTCTAATGTTCCAATCACGTATCATGCAAAAAATAGTATGTTATGAGTCTTAGCATTCCCCTTATAAGTTAGATAAAATGACCTGCTTTGTTTTTCAAGCAAAATTATTGAGGAAAAGATAATTTGCCTCCATTGCTATTACCACTAGTCTAATAACTGATATTTTTATTTGATATGTATATGGGTGTTTATTCTGCATGTGTATGTGAGCCACTTGTGTTCCTGATGCCCCTCAAAGCTAGGAGAGGGCATCATATGCTCTAGAACTGGAGTTATAGACAATTTTGAGCTGTCATGTGGCTGCTAGGAATTGAACCTGAGTCTTCTGGAAGAGCAGTCATGGTTCTTAACTGCTGAGCCACCTTTCTTGCCCTTGTAGTAACTGACTTGTATCAGGTATGAAATTGTTAATTATTAAATAATCTTAATATCAGTAAGATTTTCAAAGTTTCTAGCAAAAGAATTGCATGGTGATTTTTTTAATTGCAGATTATATACATGCTTTATGTTTTAAAAGACTAAGTAAAATAAAACAAGTTTGGCTGCTGGCAAAGGAACTCAAATGACATTACTGAGAACAGAAAAACATTGCCAATTAAATAAAAGAGTTCTATTTTAGGAAACTATTGGAATATTGGCTACAGCCCTAGATTAACTAAAAGCCAAGCACTAGAAAGGTCATGAAACTGGAGGGTAATTTAGAACCCCATGACTAAGGACTTTTTCTGGCAAAGTTGTCCTTAAATGTTTGTGTTTTATCTTACAGGTTAGAAGAACCAAGACAGGTCTGCTATAGGAAGACAAAAGATTTGTATTTGTTAAGCATAGATCTCATGCAGTGGTGTAGAGTATGGAATGTATAATGAGACCCAGACATGAGGGAAGTGAAATACAAAGCTATTTTAAAGGCCCCAAACAAGAGAAAAAAAAATGGCACAGGAGGTGGGAGGTGAGGGGTGGTGGGGATACAAGGAAAAATGCCTTGTCTGAGAAACAAGATCTGTAGGCTCCATTGAAATAGGTTGAAGATGAGCAACTAAGAGTTCTATGTCACCTTGGGAGACTGTTCTGAGAGTTACATGGCCAGGTGATTTCATACTTATACTTCGGAAAAAGCCAAGCTACCTGTCACTTCCTGCTGGCCTTAAACTACAAACCTGAATGTCTTATTATAAGCAATTGTGACATAATGATAATTGTTTGTGCATCTAAACATATCTGGCTATGAAAAAGATCCAGTACTAATTAGATGATATGAAATTGTTTTAGTTCTGTTTGTAATATTAGGGGACTACAATCTTCCTGTGGTTTATTCTTAACTAAAACACCATTATGAATAATATAACTGTAGTTGATAGTAACATTGTGATCCATGATTGAGAATACAAAGTAGGATTAGGAGAAAACCGGCATGAATGTGAGGTTTAAACGTCTTAAATTACCTACAATTACCAACTCAGAACTAAAGTATAATCTATTGCTTCTAGCCTGAGATTCCCGTGTGCCACAGAGTGATGAGAATATGACCAAACATCAAACTTTAAATTTAGTTAAAACCATATGAGGTATGTTTGCATCTTTTTTGTTGTTGTTGTTGTTTAATTGCACAGTTCTCAAGTGTCAACTTTCAAGTTTTCCTATAGTGATGTTGTGTCACAATGTCCAAAGCCTAGACATACTGGAAATAAGGAAAAAGACAAGACCACATGAGCCAATTCATTAAGGTATTAATTCAAAAGTCACTAGGTAAAACGCAATCAGCAGAGGCAAAAGAAGAGTCATCCAGAAGCCTAAGGAAACAGGGAGAACTCAGGGAGTCCTTGGTAATGAGAAACTGGTGTGTTGCATGACTCTAACATCCATGAAGACGAAGCCTGGATGAGCAAATACAAACACAAGTATACACAGTTAAATAATGAGAAGCAATCTGAGCTTACAAAGCTTTTATTTTTGCCTTGTTTCCTGCTTGTTTGTATTCTCCTGAACCTATAACGGGCATAATTATAAGCAAGAGTACTTCAAAGAATGCTCATTGTGTTAAACTTTGAGATATTTACAAGATTCAAAGCCTAAATTATCTTTGTGGGAATGAGCTTTGAGCTTTTCATTTCTTTAAAATGAAAACAGAGTTCAGAATGATATTAAATATTTTCTTCTCTAACGTTTTTTCCTTCTTTATTGATAGTATACAATTCTTTTTATCCTGTGCCTGGCAAATTCATTAACAAATATTTCACTGTCAAACAGATGACAATCTGTAGCCCAGCTTAACCCTCGTCATTCATTAGAAGAGAGATGGGAAATGGGGAACTTCAATTTCTCTCTTACTGTATCAAGTCTGAAATCTTACCTCCACATCAAAGGTTAGCTTTAACACTCAAAAAAGAATGCCTTTCGTGTCATTAGGAAAGTGTCTGTCATGAAGATTCTCAACCTTGGAAAGAGAACAGGACATGGACTGTTCACCAGTGCTCCACATCAGTGAAATAGGTACATTCATAAGAAACAATAAGGACTTTTGCAACAAGAAACAGAATTTTGGAAATAGCATCCTTAGTTCACTTTTAATTGTCAATTTCAGTGACTATAAATTCCTATATCATATGCTAGCAGATACATATATGTGCCATGAGGTACATCTTTAGCTCAGGTAATCAAATATCAGTTGACATTATAAAACTTGCTAAGAACTTTATATGCCCCAGTACAGGGGAACACCAGGGCCAAAAAGGGGGAGTGGGTGGGCAGGGGAGTGGGGGTGGGTGGATATGGGGGACTTTTGGTATAGCATTGGAAATGTAAATGAGCTAAATACCTAATAAAAAATGGAAAAAAAATAAAACTTGCTAAGAATGTTCTTTCTGAGCCCCCATATTCATATCATTTGGAAAGCCAGGCAAATGAGAGATTTTTAATTACATCCACCATGCCATGTTCTTGCGCACATATTCCCATGCGAGTTTCACAAAATGACAGTGTGTTATCAAAAGAAAAGCCTAGAAAAACCAGTAAACTTCCTATTTTCTGCACACTGGGAAAGAACGCCCACAGAGTCTGTGCTTTTTGAGACGGTAGCCTGGCTTTGAAAATCCATTACCTGAAGGTTGATAACCACAGCTACACTGGGTCTCCTTGAGAATGGCGTTACTCCTTTATGACCCTGTATGGAGTTTAAATTGGGTTGAACAAGGTGACCAAATCCTTCTGTTATCGAAATGAAGCATATTGTCAAAAGGAAAAGGCAGCGGCTGATCTATAGTAGTTGTTTTATTGCTGATTTTATCTTCTTGATGGTAGAGTATAATTTCTTTCCTCTCCCTGGGATGGGAGAGCAACTGTTTGAAAGATTCTAACTAAAAGCATCAGTAGGAAATTACTTTAATACATATACAAAAATAGAAACTAGGTGAAAGATTTCTTTTAGTATATTAAGAGCTGTTCAATAAAAACATTAATGCGATATAAATTATACATTAAGGAATTTTAAGGCACTTTAGCATCTGACATCTACACAAATAACATGTACATGTTAATTTTGTGTGGTTATCAAGGTGAAAGAACTGTGGCAGAATGCCTACATGCCTCGACTAATGTTCTTGAACAGAAGTACGAACAGTCTAAGAAAGGCTTATGTTTGAGCCATGGTTCTCAGCGGCCTCATTTTCTCCTTAATGTGGGGGTTGTGTGGCTGGTGTTAAATTATGTTCGTGTTCACATTACACATGCAGCTTGGAAGTCCCAGAGACTATTGCTAGAAGCCCTGACTTTGCTGAAGATATTTCTCATTACACAAACATATATTTATGTACACACACACACACACACACACACACACACACACACACATACACATACACACATGCACGGAAAAAACTTAGATCATTTTCTCCTTGATATTGTAATACTAAATATAGTGAGCCTTTTGTATCTTGTGCTTGTATAAGTTCAATTAAAAGTACTAAGAAAATTTCATCAGAGCATTTATGAACCTACTATTCTTTCTTAAGTAATGCATGAGAGTGTCTATTTACATTACTGTGTAACACTAGATATATTATAAGTGATCTAGAAGTGATTTAAATACATTATATATTCACATATTAAGATACCCTATAGAAAATATTTTATCCTGTTCAGGTTTTTGTGCCTTTGGAGATCTTGTAAGCAAGATCTCCTGTAGAAACGGAGGGAGAGAAAAACTAAAAATAAATAAATTGTATATGATGTTGAAAAGAATAAACAAAGGGGCATGTTTTAGAGTTGGTACATGTTTTAGATATATTACAGAGTTGAAGCCTAATAGCAAATTTCTATTGTAATAATAAAGTGAACCCTTACTTAAGTTTATTTTAAACCCAAGTACTTTGCAAAAGCTCTCAGACCTCAGAAACAGCCAAGACAGTCTTGGAAAAGCAAAGTTCTCAGACTGAGTAGTGAAGCCATGCCTCATGTTCCAGTTCACCTAGCCATCTAGTGCTGTGCAGCTCAGCTGAGGGCATCTCTTCCGGCTTCATACTCACTACAGGTTTAAATATTTAGGGTACTCATTTTCTAGAAGATAGATAACTTAAACTTTGAATTCTCCAGAAAGACTCTTTTGGGTTACACACAGCCCAAACCTAACTTTCCTATTATTAAAATTTAACCACCATATCGGTTATCTTAGATTAATCCCATACAAAACAGCTCTAAGGAGGAAATTATTGTATCGGGTGTTTAATGGTGTGTGCCCTTTGATGAACACTGGAGGAAATGAAGGAACACATTAATAGGGGGTGTGGGGCTGCAGTGCAGTCTCAACAAAGACTCTAACTACATGACATCTGAGAACAGGCAATATACCTTCCAAACCGCTTTGTGTGGGAAGCAACAAATTTTATGACCTAATGTTGGCCTCCCCAGAGCTGAAGGAATGGGTACTTGATCCTGTAAAGAGAATCTGAGTAACATGTCACAACATTCAATATACAAGTGTACTATAAACCTTTCTCCTGTTCATTCATGTAATGGACAGTTATTTCTGCTCAACCTACTGGATGTGTGATTTGAGCCTTGGCAATATAAAAGTGAACATAAAATGTTTCTGCAATATAAGAAAAACAAACAGATAAACAGCAATAACAACAACAAAGAAGCAGAATGGACTTGACAATAGAAGCTTTTTGTGCTTTGGAAGTAGAAAGGATGGGGAATTTCGCTTCACTTAGTGGGAAAGGTCCTCTCCACTCTCATACTACCTCTGACCTTCTTCTCCCCCCAGTACTCTGCCATTCTCCAACCACCTGCAATCATGGGGGAAACTTGTATCCCAACGTTCTCACTACCCCAGTAATCCTCAATACTGCATATCATCACAGTTTTATAGGCATCATGTCAGTCTCACTAAGTAGTTCTAGTAACTGGAACAACACAGCGCTCAGGAATCACAGAATGGAGTTAAAAGAGCGCGTACAGGGATCTAGATCTAGAATCCCAAATTGGGTGTGGAAGGTTGCTACAGTGTGGGATATAAGGAAGTGTGAATAATGCTTATTATGTGGTCTGCCATCTGGCAAGGCAAGAGTTTAAACTGAAGAGCAAGTTAACGGACTGCCTTACATTGTCTCCTGCAAAAATGAATCATTCAATGAGAGTCAGACTTAGCAAATTTAAGGAATCTGATTCACTTGTTAGGAAGTAGATTCGTTTTCCAAAAACAACATTTTATCAAGTATAAGTTTTAATTACTATATGTTGTTCAATTCAAGTGTGTGTGTGTGTACCTGTGTATGTGTGTGGATATACATGTGTGTGTGATGTGTGTGTTTGTGTATGTCTACAACTGTCTCCTTCATCCTCTTAACCTAGGCATCTCTGTGATTAGTAGAGCTACCACAGCAGACCAGAACCCTGTCCATAAGCTAAGCATATGGCAAGAGCATCTTCATCTTCATTAATACAGTGTGCATACCTGACTATGCATGAGTCTCACCTACGGATCACACACACACACACACACACACACACACACACACACACACACACACGACAGATGGTGAGGAGAATCCATAATATGTTTATCCAGCTAAGCTTCTTTGTTCTCTCCCTAATCTCTGTACTCTGTCCCCAGGAGAGACTGCATGTTATAATGAGAAAAAAATTCACTATATCAAATGAAGCAATGGCTTAAATTTGTTTTTATCACTTATACATGATGTACATATTTGTGTCACCTTTATGCACTACTACATTTAAACTAGTTAAACAAACTGAAACATGGATTCCCTTAGCCAGATTGAGAATTAGAATAACTCCGAGATTGTTTAAGAACATTTTGTCCCTTTCCTTGAAGATATTCAATGAATGGATGTGAAATGGGGTCAGAGGACTATGCAAGAAGAGGAATATCCAAGTATTGACATTATTGTTTAATGCATGTAAACAAATATGTAATTATGTAAACTTCCTTGACTAAGGCTAAGTGTTTATCACAATCTCGCACAGAACTCTACTCTAGAATGCAGCCCACATGTCTCACTTCTCTAGTCTATTCAGGTTGATGTAGTTCTCTTAGGTGGTACATATTCAAATTTCCTTAAAGTTACAATCCTTGTTCTTTAACTTTGTTAAATACGATTTCCCATACTCCCTCCAAAAAAAATTTCCATTCTATACTAACAAGGTTGATTTTAAATGGATAAACCTCAAGAAATTGAATTCCACTCCCTAAGCACTTCATAATTACCAAATAACAGGCACTGATCACTCCAAGACAAAAACCTGATCTCATTAGTACCTGAAGCTTTGGTAGAAAGAAGACAATCATATGTGAAGGGCACTACACTTTTGGAAATGCTAATTAATTATACATTATTTATTAGAAATACAATGCTCTCCCTGTACTGTAGCTAGGAATACAGAGGATGCCTGGGAGAACCTAAATAGCTGAGACATGCTGAATTGTAATGAACCACAGTTGTTTGTTCTAAAGCCAGGTTCTTTTGCTGGTTTGGAAATAGCTTTGTATTACTCTCTTCTATGTCTTTCCCCTGTATTAGAATGAACTTTCAAGGTCTAAGAATGGTAGTAAGAGATTACTTTGTCATCTGGCAGGTTTCCGAGAAACTACCCTGGCCCTACCATTTGAATTTCTCTTTGACAAAGGGAAATGATAGATTAATAGTAATATATTACGGATAAATAATTTGCCAGCCCAAACTTCATCTGTGGCTTTAAAGAGTGACTTGTAATGTAGTAAATTCAATCCTTTTTCATAAATATTGTTGAATTGTACTTATTCTAAAATCATTACCCATTTTTTTCTACTATTTGTTGACATTAGCAACAAATAGCTACTAACAAATTCTATCTCTCTTCATATGGGACACTCTGAGGACATCTAGTTCCCAGGAGCCTACATACTTATCTGTTAAGTTTTGACTTAGAATGCTAAGGAAGGAAACAGCAAAGATTAAACAAGAGTGCCCTTGTAGACCCCAGATGTCTCTCACCTTTAATTTTATTATATGATTTCTAATGTAGTTATCAAGTCTTTCAAATAGCTGTTCAGCTAGAATGTGAGGAACATACATACTTAATTTCAGATTCCTATGTAGTGTCTGCTAAAATCCACTGGTTAAGAGCTTGATAACTAGAATACATTTAGGAAGCCATTTAGTAAGGAGCCCAAAGCCACTCCAGGAGAATCTGATGGAGAAAAAAATATCTAGAAGCAGCATCCCCACCATGTGAATAAAGGGGATATCCAGTCAAAAGATACCACCTGCTCTGACACAGGAAGGCAAAGACAAAATAGCACACTTCAATCTGCCAAATCAAAAAGTTCATAAGCAAAGTAAGTTCCTGTGGTTGCTTTATAGCTACTCATTTTGATATTGTACAGTAGATAGATACTATGAATAGATAAAGAATCCCTCATAAGGTTGATGATAACTATGCAAAAGTAGGTCTCAGAGTCAGGAGCTCAGTCAACCTGAATGCAAAGTAGCTCAGAATGTCAGTCTCTGCCGCCTGAGTCATAACACTCAAGTGCTTTGGAAACTTAAAATTCAAAACCTCACCCCATACCAGACTGAAAATATAGACACTCAGTTTCAACAAGGTACCCAGTAAATCATGTCTATCCTGATTCCCGACCCTTACAATCTCAGTCCCTCCAAAAAGATCTCTGGAAGTATTTGGACCAAGGGATGACATAATGTATCTCCAACAGTAAAGGTAAAGAAAATCAGTGAAGAAGAAAAAAAAAGCAGTGTTACAAGGAAAGTATATGAAAAGATTCGAGAAAACTTTTTCTTCAAGACAAAAATCAAACCTAGCAGAGAGAAACTCCACACAGACTGTAATGTGTAAGGGAGAGTTTGAGAGGGTGGGACCTGTCTGTTATCGCAGTATTCATGAGGTAGAACAGAAGAATCAGTATTCCAATGCCATTCTTGGCTACATGGCAATTTTATGCCAGACTAAGCAATCCAGGACTCTGTCTCAAAAGGATTTTTTAAAAATGTATTTATTCATTCGCTTTACCTTCCACTATCAGCCCCCGTCTTCTCCCAGTACCTTCTCATGCAGATCCTCACCCCATTTCTCCCTCCCCTTCTCCAATGAGAAAAGAGAATACCCCTCTAGGTGTTCCTCCCACAACCCCCGTACTACCCCTCCCCCAGGCACATCAAGCCACTGGAAGACTAGACACATCCTCTCCCACTGAGGCCAAACAAGGTGGCCCAGTTAGTGAAACTGGATTCCTAGGCAGGCAGGTAACAAATTCAGACAGTCTGTGATGGTTTGTATATGCGATGCCCACGGAATGGAGCTATTAGGAGGTATAGCCTTGTTGGAGTAACTGTGTCACTATGGGCATGGGCTTTAATACCCTTGTCCTAGCTTCTTCAAAGCCAGTCTTCTCCTGTTTGCCTTCTCAACAAGATGTAAAACTCTCAGCTCTTCCTACACCAGGCCTGCCTGGATGCTGTAAAGCATCCTTGATGATAATGGACTGAACCTCTGAACATGTAAGCCAGCCCCAATTAAATGTTGTTCTTATAAGAGTTGACTTGGTCATGGTGTCTGTTCACAGAAGTAAAACTCTATGACACAGTCCCTGCTTCACTTGTAGACCCAGATGAATACCGAGCTGCATGTCTGCATCAGCTAGAGTAGCCCCTAAAGATCCTCTGATATATTCCACCATTCTAGGTCTCTGACTATCCTAGAAATTGCTCCCACAAGGCCAATTTCTGTTCTCTTGCTCACCCTGCACCTGATCCCTCCACCCTGTTCTCTTCTCTATCTTCTCGTCCACCTAGTTCTGCCTTTCATCTACCTCTGATATCTGTTTTATTTCTCGTTCTGAAAAAGATTCAATCATCCTACTTTGGTCCCTTCTCATTATCAAAATGATTTTTTAAAGAGAAAAATAATGAGATTAAATACATTTCAAATTTTATTAAGGTATTTATTAAATCACTACATAGAATACTAATTATTTCTAACAAATTGAATAATTTGAGATTAATTAGACACCAATGTATAAAGATTAAGAAAGCATATTTTAAACATTTTTGAGAATTTCATACATGAGTTCTATATTCATATCATTACTAGCCTGCTGCATCCCTCCCAACTCCTCTCTTGTCTTTCACAATTCCCTCTCAAATTCATGACTTCTTCTTTAATTATTATTGTGGTGTGTGTATGTGTGTGTGTGTGTGTGTGTGTGTGTGTTTTATAACCTACGGAGACCATTTAATATCATTCTTATATACATGTGTTTAAGGCTGACCACTTGGAATTGGAGGCTGTATCAGGAGTCTAGTTGTCTCTAGAGAAAAAAAGATTCTCCTTTCAGCATCCATTAATTGTTCTTCATCTCAAAGTGGGACATCATGAAATCTTCTTAGCCACATTGGCATGCCAATCTGTGTTGTCATTCTTCAGGTGTTGTTTGGCTATCATATCATTGAGCTTTCAGAAGTAACAGGATACACAGTAATAGGAAAAAATCAACTTTAAAAACCAGTAGTCTTTCAATATACCAATTACAAGCATGCTGAGAAGAACATAGAAGTATTTCCATCCACAATAGTCTAAAAAAAAATATCTAGGAATAAACCTAACAAAGGAAGTTAAAAAATACCTGTAAAATAAAACTTTAGTCTCCGAAGAAAGAATTTGACGAAACACTTAAAGATAAAAGTACTTCCCATGACTGCAGATTGATATAATTAATATTGTTAAAATGACAATTCTATCCAAAACTATAGGTTCAATCCAATTCCAACCTAAAACTTCATGACATTCTTCACAGAAATTAAAAAAAAAATCTAAAAATCATAATGAAGCAGAGAAGAGCTCAGATGGCCTAAGTAATCTGAGAAAAAATAACACTGAACGGACCACCATAAGCTATTTCAAGTTAAATTACATAAGCAGCATGGTACTGTCACTAAAACAGAGGTGTAGATTAGATGATTAAAATAGAAGATCCAAACGTGATTACATGTACCTAAAGCCTGATATTTAACAAAGATACCAGGAAATACACACTGGAGGAAATACAGCATCTTAAACAAATAGTGCTAAGAAAAATGTGTCCACATAAAGAGGAATAAATTATGATCATACCTATCATCCTCAACAAAAATCAGCTCCAAATGGACCAAAGATCTCTATGTAAAACCCAAAATGCTGAAGCTGCTACAAGAAAACATAGGTAGTTCTCTACATGATATGCAGTAGATTTCAACCTGTGTGTTGCGACCCCCTTGAGGGTCAAATGACCCTTCCACAGGAGTTGCCTAGGATCATAGAAAAACGATATTTACATTACAGTTTACGACAATAGCAAAATTAAAGCTACGAGGTAGCAACAAAAGTAATTTCATGGTTGGGGGTTGCAGCATGAGGAAACGTGAGAAGCACTGAAGTATAGGCATAGGGAAATACTCTATGAATAGATCTCCATTTGCTCATGACTTAAGGCAAACAATTAACAAATGATACTTAATGATATCTCTAAGCCTCTGTAAACCAATTTAATAAAGAGGAAGCCCATAGAGCTAGAGAGAAGCTTTAATACTATATATCCATCTATCTATTCAATAAAGAATCAATGTCCACAAAATACAAAAACTCAAAAAGATATCAAGACAACAAATATCCCTATTAAAAATAGACTATGTATCTGAACAGAGAATTTTCAAAAGAAGACCTAAAAATGACTAAGAAATATCTATTAAACTGTTTAGAATCCTCACAATTATAAGAATGCAAAATTGAGCTACTTTGAGATTTCAACTTCCCAAGCAAGAATGGCTAAGATTCATTCATTTCATTTAAATAGAAAACAATTGGCAATAAATGCTAACTGGATGGTAAGAAAAGCAGAAATCTCATCTACTGTTGGGGGATTATAAACTGTTGTAACACAATGGAAATCAGTATGAAGAGTTATCAAAAGGAATGGCTAATTCTGTTTGTTTAATGACTAGATAGCTACAAATGATAGGATAGGAGCATAGTAAGTAATAGAAAAAGAATGAGGCTGAACAACACTCTAATCAATGATACCTTGGTCAAGGAAGAAATAAAGAAATTAAAGACAGTTTAGAAATTAATGTAAATGAAGCCACAACATACCCAAACTTATGGCACACAATAAAAGCAGTCTTAAGAGGAAAACTCATAACTCCGAGTGCCTCCAAAAAGAAAAAATATATAACAAAAAAACCTAGAGAGAACTTACACTAGCAGCTTGACAGCACACCTAAAAGCTCTAGAACAAAAGGAAGCAAATATGTGCAAGAGGAGTAGACAGCAGGAAATAACCAAACTCAGGGATGAAACCAACCAAGTGGAGACAAAAAGAACTATTCAAATAATCAACCAAATGAGGAGTTGTTTCTTTGAGAAAGTCAACAAGATAGATAAACTCTTAGCCAGACTAACTAGAGGGCACAGGGAGAGTATCCTAATTAACAAAATCAGAAATGAAAAGGGAGACATAAAAACAGAACCTGAGGAAATCCAAAACATCATCAGATCCTACTACAAAAGGCTATGCTCAACAAAACTGGAAAACCTGGATGAAATGGACAATTTCCTAGACAAATACCAGGTACCAAAGTTAAATCAGGGTCAGATTAATGATCTAAACAGTCTCATATCCCCTAAAGAAATAGAAGCAGTCATTAATAGTCTACCAGCCTAAAAAAGCCCAGGACCAGATGGGTTTAGAGCAGAGTTCTATCAGACCTTCAAAGAAGACCTAATTCTAATTCTCCTCAAACTACTCTACAAAATAGAAACAGAAAGTACTCTACCCAATTCATTCTATGAAGCCACATAAAGACCCAACAAAGAAAGAGAACTTCAGACCAATTTCCCTTATGAATATCGATGCAAAGTACTCAATAAAATACTCACTAACTGAATCCAAGAACACATCAAAATGATCATCCATCATGATCAAGTAGGCTTCATTCCAGGGATGCAGGGATGGTTTAATATATGGAAATCCATCAACATAATTTACTATATAAACAAACTCAAAGACAAAAACCACATGATCATCTTGTTAGATGCTGAGAAAGCATGTAACAAAATCCAACACCCATTCATGACAAAAGTCTTTGAAAGATCAGGAATTCAAGGCCCATACCTAAACATAATAAAAACAATATATAGCAAACCAGTAGCCAACATCAGAGTAAATGAAGAGAAGCTGGAAGCAATCCCACTTAAATCAGGAACTAGACAAGGCTGCCCACTTTCTCCCTATCTATTCAATATAATGCTCAAAGTCCTTGTCAGAGCAATTAGACAACAAAAGGAGATCAAGGGGATACAAATTGGAAAAGAAGAAGTCAAAATATCACTATTTGCAGATGATATGATAGTATGTATAAGTGATCCTAAAAATTCCACCAGAGAACTCCTAAACCTGATAAACAGCTTCAGTGCAATAGCTGGATATAAAATTAACTCAAACAAATGAGTGGTCTTTATCTACACAAAGGATAAACAGGCTGAGAAAGAAATTAGGGAAACAACACCCTTCATAATAGTCACAAATAATATAAAACACCTTGGTGTGACTCTAACTAAGGAAGTGAAAGTTCTGTATGAGAAGAACTTCAAGTCTCTGAAGAAAGAAATTAAAGAAGATCTCAGAAGATGGAAAGATCTTTCATGCTCACGGATTACAGGATCAATATAGTAAAAATGACTATCTTGCCAAAAGCAATCTACAGATTCAATGCAATCCCCATCAAAATTCAAACTCAAATCTTCACTGAATTAGAAAGGGCCATTTGCAAATTCATCTGGAATAACAAAAACCTAGGATAGCAAAAACTATTCTCAATGATAAAAGAACCTCTGAGGGAATCACCATTGACCTAAAGCTGTACTACAGAGCAATTGTGATTAAAAAGTGCATGGTGCTGTTAAAGTGACAGACAGGTAGATCAGTGAAATCGAATTGAAGACCCAGAAATGAACCCACACAGTAAGCTAAAACCATCCAGTGGAGAAAAGACAGCGTTTTCAACAAATGGTGCTGACACAACTGGCAGTTATCATGTAGAAAAATGTGAATTGGTCCATTCTTATCTCCTTGTACAAAGCTCAAGTCTAAATTGATCAAGGAACTCCACTTAAAACCAGAGACAGTGAAACTTATACAGGAGAAGGGGGGTGAATATTGAAGATATGGGCACAGGGGAAAACAGAAAAGCAATGGCTTCTGCTATAAGATGGAAAATCAACAAATGGGACATCATAAAATTGTGAAGCTTCTGTAATGCAAAAGACAACATCAATAAAACAAAAAGGCCGTTATATGTAAAGCTGCTATGAACATAGTGGAGCATGTGTCCTTATTAGCAGGTGGAACATCTTCTGGGTATATGGCCAGGAGAGGTATTGCTGGATCTTCCAGTAGTACTATGTCCAATTTTCTGAGGAACCTCCAGACTGAGTTCCAGAGTGGTTATACTAGCTTGCAATCCCACCAACAATGGAGGATATTAGCCCAGAAACTTAGAAAACCCAAGATACAATTTGCAAAACACAAGAAAATTGGGAAGAAGGAAGACCAATGTATGGATACTTCATTCCTCCTTAGAACAAGGTACAAAATACCCATGGAAGGAGTTACAGAGACAAAATTTGGAGCTGAGACAAAAGGAAGGACCATCCAGAGACTGCCCCATTCAGGGATCCATCCCATAGTCAGCCACCAAATGCAGACACTATTGCATATGTCAGAAAGATTTTGCTGAAAGGACCCTGATATAGCTGTCTTTGGTGAGGCTATGCCAGTGCCTAGCAAATATAAAAGTAGATGTCCATTGTCATGTATTGGATGGAACATAGGGCCCCCAATGGAGGAGCTAGAGAAAGTACCCAAAAATCTGAAGGGGTCTGCAACCCTATAGGTGGAACAACAATATGAACTAACCAGTACCCACAGAGCTCATGTTTCTAGCTGCATATGTAGCAAAAGATGGCCTACACAGCCATCATTGGGAAGAGAGGCCCCTTGGTCTTGCAAACTTTATATGCCCCAGTACAGGGGAACACCAGGGCAAAGAAATGTGAGTTGGGGGGTTAGGGAGCAGGGCAGGGGGAGGGTATAGGGGACTTTCAGGATAGCAGTTGAAATGTAAATGAAGAAAATATCTAATAAAAAATTGAAAAACAAAAAAAACAAAAAAACAAACAAAACAAAACAAAACAAAAAAAAAGACAAAAAGGCCACCAACAGATTGGGAAAGGTGTTTTACCAATCCTAAATCTGATAGGGGACTAATATCCAATATATATAAAGAGGTCAAGAAGGTGGACTCCAGAAAATCAAATAACCCCATTAAAAAATGGGGCTAAGAGCTTAACAAAGAATTTTCACCTGAGGAATACCCAATGGCTGAGAAGCACCTGAAAAAATGTTCAGCATCCTTAATCATCAGGGAAATGCAAATCAAAACAACCCTGAGATTCCACCTCACACCAGTCAGAATGGTTAAGATCAAAAACTCAGGTGACAGCAGATGCTGGCGAGGATGTGGAGAAAGAGGTAAACTCCTCCATTGTTGGTGGGATTGCAAGCTTATACAACCACTCTGGAAATCAGTCTGGTAGTTCCTCAGAAAATTGGACATAGTACTACCAGAGGATCCAGCAATACCTCTCCTGGGCATATATCCAGAAGATGTTCCAACTGGTAAGAAGGACACATGCTCCACTATGTTCATAGCAGCCTTATTTATAATAGCCAGAAGCTGGAAAGAACCCAGATGTTCCTCAACAGAGGAATAGATACAGAAAATGTGGTACATTTACAAAATGGAGTACTACTCAGCTATTAAAAAGAATGAATTTATGAAATTCCTAGCCAAATGGATGGACCTGGAGGGCATCATCCTGAGTGAGGTAACACATTCACAAAGGAACTCACACAATATGTACTCACTGATAAGTAGATATTAGCCCAAAACCTAGGATACCCAAGATATGAGATACAATTTGCTAAACACATGAAACTCAAGAAGAATGAAGACTGAAGTGTGGACACTATGCCCCTCCTTAGAATTGGGAACAAAACACCCATGGAAGGAGTTACAGAGACAAAGTTTGTAGCTGAGACGAAAGGATGGACCATGTAGAGACTGCCATATCCAGGGATCCACCCCATAATCAGCTTCCAAACGCTGACACCATTGCATACACTAGTAAGATTTTATCAAAAGGGCCCAGATGTAGCTGTCTCTTGTGAGACTATGCTGGGGCCTAGCAAACACAGAAGTGGATGCTCACAGTCAGCTATTGGATGGATCACAGGGCTCCCAATGGAGGAGCTAGAGAAAGTACCCAAGGAGCTAAAGGGATCTGCAACCCTATAGGTGGAACAACATTATGAACTAACCAGTACCCCGGAGCTCTTGACTCTAGCTACATATGTACCAAAAGATGGCCTAGTCGGCCATCACTGGAAAGAGAGGCCCATTGGACACGCAAACTGTATATGCCCCAGTACAGGGGAATGCCAGGGCCAAAAAAATGGGAATGGGTGGGTAGGGAAGTGGGGGGAGGATATGGGTGACTTTTGGGATAGCATTGGAAATGTAATTGAGGAAAATATGTAATAAAAATATTTTTTAAAAAAATGAGGTACAAAGCTAAACAAAGAATTCTCAGCTGAGGAATACCAAATGGCTGAGAAGCACCTGGAAAAATATTCAACATCCTTAATCATCAGGGAAATGCAAATCAAAACAACCCTGAGACTCCACCTCACACCAATCAGAATGGCTAAGATCAAAAATTCAAGAGACAGCAAATGCTGGCGAGGATGTGGAGAAAGAGGAACACTCCTCCATTGCTGGTGGGATTGCAAGCTGGTATAACCACTCTGGTAATCAGTCTGGTGGTTCCTTAGAAAACTGGACATAGTACTACTGGAAGATCCAGTAATTCATCTCCTGGGCACATACCCAGAAGATGTTCCAACTTGTAATAAGGATACATGCTCCACTGTGTTCATAGCAGCCCTATTTATAATAGCCAGAAGCTGGAAAGAACCCAGATGTCCTTCAGCAGGGAAATAGATACAGAAAATGTGATACATTTACACAATAGAATACTACTCAGCAATGAAAAACAATGAATTCATGAAATTCTTAGGCAAATGGATGTATCTGGAGGATATCATCCTGAGTGAAGTAACCCAATCACAAAAGAGCACATTATATGCACTTACTGATAAGTGGATATTATCCCAGAAACTTAGAATACCCAAGATACAATTAGTAAAACACATGAAACTAAAGAATACAGAAGACCAAAGTGTGGATACTTCGCTTCTTCTTAGGATGGGGAACAATATACACATCGAACGAGTTACAGAGACAAAGATTTGAGCTGAGACTGAAGGAAGGACCATCCAGAGACTGCCCACCCGGGGATCCATCCCATATCCAACCACCAAACTCAGACACTATAGTATATGCCAGAAGGATTTTGCTGACAGGACCCTTATATAGCTATCTCTTGTTAGGCTATGCCAGTGCCTGGCAAATACAGAAGTGGATGCTCACAGTCATCTATTAGATGGAACACAAGGCCCGTAATGAATGAGCTAGAGAAAGTACCCAAGGAGCTAAAGGGTTATGCAACCCTATAGGAGAAACAACAATATGAACAAACTAGTATACCCCAGATCTGCGTCTCTAGTTGCATATGTAGCAGAGGATGGCCTAGTCGGCCATCAATGGGAGGAGAGGCCCTTGGTCTTGTGAAGATCATATGCCCCAATACAGGAGAATGCCAGGGACAGGAAGTGGGTGTGGGTGGGTTGGGGAGCAGTGAAGGGGAGGATGTAGGGGGCTTTGGGGATAGCATTTGTAATGTGAGTAAAGAAAATGTCTAATAAAAAAGGTCCAACAACAACAATGATAAGAATGACTAGGTAACAGGTTAAAATATCATTGCAAGCTGGGCAGGCAGACATCTGAATTCAAGGCCAGCCTGGTCTACAGAATGAGTTCCATGATACCCAAGATGACTCAAAGAAACTCAGTCTTGAAAACCAACCAACCAACAAACAAAAAATCCCAAACCACAACCATGTCTCTTTATGTGAGAAATACTGAAATATTTGTGCATAAAGTAGGCTCCTGTATGGTATACTTCTTACCTTCTATCCCAAAATGAAAGAGTAAGGAAATGCCATGTATGCTTCAGATTGACTTTGAAATTAAGGAAGACAAAAGGAAACTCAAGGAATAGTTCTCATGTTCCAATTACTAGAAGCAAAAGCATCCTTCAAAGAAAACAGATTTCTATACTTGATCTTAGCCAAAAGGCTGAGAAGCAATGAAAACAGATTTCCATAGTAATTATATATTTGAAACTTAAGGTGATGAAAGTTGTCATGAAAATGCAGAAAGCAAAAGAATCTAAGATTCATTTCAGAGCATAGAAATCTTCAAGTTATGCCTTCAGAAATAAGTAGTGCCTTTGTCTTTTATTTCACATAAATGTGGTTTTAGTAAGTCATATGACACAGTTTCATTAGTTAACTGATCTTATGTGACTATTTATCAAGTAAAATTTAATACTCATATTTAGTTATCTTTCCCACTTAGAAATTAATGAGTCTAGAGTATTCCCCTGTATTTGATGAGCCGCTTGCAGTCCACGGGAGTTATAATAGTTATTTAAAGGTGGCTGTAAATAGTACTAGTGACAAAATTGAATACTAAAGTAAATGTGAACAAGCAATGTAGGTCTTTATATACTACAAGGATTTAACCTTATTAAATTTCCTGAAATCCTTCTGTCCTGTTATCCATCTCACTGCTATGATAGGCTACTTCAGATATGTCACCAAAAGGGTTCACCTTTAACTCAAAGTTTCAGATAGTGTTACCTGTGGCTGCTTAGCCCATTTATTTGGGAAAGGACATCATGGCTTCAAACATGAGTATTGGAGACTGTCTTATCCTTCTTTGGCAAACAGGAATCAGAGAGAAGGATACAGGAATTCATGAGAACATACACACCCAAGGATATGCTCCCAGTCACCTCTTGCCACTAGCTTTGGTTTTCCTGGGTTCCATACCTCTCAGTAATGTGATTATATTATGAGTCATTTAAAGACTACTCTATTGAAAAGGTTAGAAAGCTTTAAATCTGTCCCTGGAAATGCCTTGCCAGACTTTCCCAAAGGTATACTTTGCTAACCTCATAGGTATTTACTAATCTAAGCAAATTCACCATCAAAATTTACCATCTCCCTCTCCCTCTCTCTTTCTATTTGTCTGACTTGACCTCAAGGTCTATGGAAATGAAGTTATTTCCATATTAAATACAACCCTAGTATAAAATAGCATCACGATTTGTACAACTCAGAACTGGAAGTCAACACAGGAACTAAGTTAACCATTAGAATGTTCATAGAGTTAAGATTAACTTTAATATGAAAAGTAACACCTTAACCTTTTAATAAACTTTAACCTCGCTTACCTAGAGAATGAAAATTCGATGGACATGTTCATTATTAAAATTGGTAAGTGTCATTAATGATAAGTCCACTTTTGGTAAAAACTAAAATCAGTTTTGTTTTGTTTTGCTTTGTTTTGTTTTGTTTTGTTTTGTTTTGTTTTGTTTTGTGGTTAAATTCCCTTAAGACTCTAATATTTGTTTTCCTATGAAACCACTAGCAAGGTCTTCAGTGTTTGGACCTTGTAAATGACATTGTGGATAATGAACTGGTATTTATTTTTAATGAATGCTATCTTCTTTTTTCACATACTTCATAACGTAAGGCTTATTTAAAATGCTTACCCTCAATTGATTCTATGCTTTGTCATGAGCTTACAAAAGTAACACTCTCCATTTAGGATTAAAACACTACTTTATAATCCTTTCAAATCAGTAATAAATGATTTAATAATGGTCACAACTGATAATTAGTAAGTGGATATTCAGCCATGCAAAGACAAAAGGAGATAATCCTACAACTGCTGTCAGTCAAATTATTGAATCTTTTTTGGGGGGATGCTTTAGGATTCCAGTAAAACTTTAATCTTATCTTAAAGAGATTTTATTTTGCAAATGAATATAGCATTCATGGCCTTATGTCATAGTTCTAGAATGTGTTGCTATTCAGACAGTGACATTTTGGTTTGCATTACGTAACTCTTTGCTTTCCATGACTTCACACAAGTTTTCAAAACCCAGAATGATTTGAGATCAACATAAAATAAAAGATTCTAAGACAATTTACATTGTCCCACATACTTAAATAATATGAATATACAAAGACTATTTATCTTACCTAATCACAATCCTACATGCCACTGTACCTATAGAAATGTAGTCATGGAAGCTATTGGATGCGTGGGTTTGGTTTCTGGATGTGCTCAAACTTAGTGGAAATTTGTTTAGTTGTTCAGTTTGTGGTTTTCAGTCTCTATTGTGTGCAGGATACATCTGAGCACTGATGATCAGATGAGGATAATTTTAATGATTTTCTACAATCTTCTCAGAAGAGCATAGGGTAGAAATAGTTAAACAAATAATTTTCACAACACACACACATGACCACACTGCCAAATTATTCAAAGTGTTCAATGAGAAAGACAGCTATGACACTTAGCAAATTGCTGATTTAGTAGACTCTTAGTAATGAAAGACACAACAAATTAAAATTGTGTAGATAGGATAATTTGAAATTATCCATTAATTGTCATAGTTGATCTGTAAATGTTATATGGCCTCCAAGTATCTGTGTAGACTCAACCTGGAGAAATTTTAACCTTATGACAGAGATGAAAGCATTGGTTGGCAAGGAGTGACTGACCATGTATGTTGATGTACTTTGCATGTGTAAGGTGCAATTATTGAGTATCAAAGCTAGAAACAGCCTTGCTTGTGTATTTTAATGTGAATGCAGTAGCCAGAGATCATGAACAAAGGAAAACTCATTAGCATTTGAAAATCCAGTTTCTAATTATCCAAGAAAACTGTGGACATGTATAAAGTCCTTCAACAAGAGCCTGAAAAGGATATTATTACTCTGAGAATTACCAGGATTGTTTGGAATTTTAATACGGGGAAATGATTTTTATTAACTTGGATAACTTTGCACAAAGAGGGAAGAATTTTGGATTGTTGTAATTTGACTCCACACCTGAGCAGCACACAGTATAGACATATTTGCTATACTTTTATTCCCTGCTAACATAGGCACTGCCACATTCCTACCATAACCAGATTGATATTGTAGTGATGCTGTTCTATATCATATCATTTCAATATTATTCTCTCCTTTTTCTAGTGGCTTAGAAAGTATATCTTTCTCTTTTAGCAGTTCCACCTTTGTTATTTTTACATAATCTCAGTGCTCTTTTATTGGCCAAATTAAAAACATAAAGTCAGATCGGCTATTTGATTTCAGTGATATATATATATATATATATATATATATATATATATATAATAACACATAGTCAAATATAGGGAGAATATTTGCACATTTCTTTGTCAAATAAATTTCAATATTAGAAAATATCCTTTATAAATTAAAGAGAAATAATATATCTACATCTTAAATAGTGGTGCCATTTAAATGGTGGTGCTTCTTAAAATTATAAATAAATATATACATATATTAGAGATGATCATGATCTTGTATTTGTCATATGTGTAAACTAAGAAGAGGACTACAAACTAACAAATCACAGATTAATTTAAATATTTCCTGTCTAGAGAAAAATCTAGGTTCAGGATGTTGTGAATGTAACTTTCACAATCACATATTAATATCCAAATACATCTTCCCGTAACCTTGATCTTAATGAACATAAAATAATATTTTATATATAAATGGTCTTTCTATTGGGTATTTTATTTATTTATATTTCAAATGCTACCCCATTTCCTGGTTTCCCTTCTGTAAACCCCCTCCCCCACCTCCCCTCCCCCTGCTTCTATAAGGATGCTCACCACCCATCTATCCACTCACTCCCACCTCACTGCCCTGGCATTCCCCTACACTGGGGCATTGAACCTTCACAAGATCAAGAGCCTCTATTAAGGCCAGATTAGGAAATCCTCTGCTACATATGCAGCTGGAGCCATGGGTTCCGCCATGTGTACTCTTTGGTTGGTGATTTAGTCCCTGCGAGCTCGGGGTCAGGGGGCGTCTGGTTGGTTGATCACAAGATGTTCTTCCTATGGGGCTGCAAACCCCTTCAGCTTCTTCAGTCCTTGCCCTAACTCTTCCATTGGGGTGCCTATGTTCAGTCCAATGGTTGGCTGAGAGCATCTGCATCTGTATTTGTCAGGTTCTGGCAGAGCCTCTCAGGAGACAGCTATATCAGGCTCCTGTCAGCAAGCACTTCTTGGCATCTGTAATAGTGTCTCAGCTTGGTGTTTGTATATGGGATGGATCCCCATGTGGGACAGTCTCTGGATGGCCTTTCCTTCAGTCTGTGCTCCATACTTTGTCCCTGTATTTCTTTTAGTTAGGAACAATTCTGGGATAAAAATTTGTAGATGAGTGGGTAGCCCCACCCCCAACTGGGGGCCTTGCATAACCTTTGGATATGGTCTCTACAGGTTCTCCCTCCCCTTTCTTGGACATTTCAACTAATCCCATCCCTGCTGGGTCCTGCCATCTTCTTGCTTTCTTGGCATCTGGGACTTTGTTATCATTCCTGAGGATGGATGATTATATTTCTAGAACACATCTTGACTAAACCATACCATCCTTCCGTGACTGGCTTATCATAAAAAGCAGAGATTCCCAGAGAGGTATATTCCCATTGCTAACTACATAAAGGGAATACAATGCATATGTCATTTACATAGTTATATCCATCAGGCTTCCTAAGAACTTTTGAAAAATTTAGTTTCTCAATGTGAGTCTCCCTTTGAGGGGCAGTTGAATTATTTAAATCTTAAAAGTGATGGAGAATAATCAAGGAAATAAGAGAAATCACGAAAGAAGAAAGAAATCTTCACTCAATTTTGTGTGCATATGAATATTTCCATGGAGAGTTAAAGAAGAGATGGCTGCCTGGGAAGATCAGATGCCTCTTTGCTGTCCCAGTGCTTACTGACCCTCTAGGATGCAAAACATCCTACAAGTAAATGCCCTAGTTCTAAACAAGGCAGACACTCCTGGGCTCTTTCCCTCTCATTATATTAGTAATATTTTCAGCTCCTATTGCTATGTTAAAATTTGTGCCATAAAGAGGATGAAACAGCCACTTGCTAGAAAATTCTTGTACCTGAAATCATCATATTAAGCAAAAAAGCCAACCTCATAATGACAAATACCACATTTTATATCATGTGATTCCTACCTATATATTTTATAGAATATAAACCTATTTATGTGTACGTATGACCAAAAGTATAAGCTGTCAAAAAGAATCAAGGAAAATATCAGGAGAGATGTCAGAGAGAGGGATGGGGAGAGGCAGCAAACATGATCAAATATATGATATTCTTGAAAGGAACTCTGTTTTTGAAACCTAGCACCATGGACAATGGCTATACACCAATAAAGAATTGTTTACATTATTAGCTCAGCCTATCAAAAGGAAAGGTGCAAAGTTATAAAGGTTCCTATTGGAGACATCACTGAGAGCATTTGAAACTGAGCTATCACATCAGTCATTATGGACCGTAGTCCATCATCACAGTAGTGGGGGACAGTAACATGCATGCTTGCTGTGTGCTTTTGTTTTTGCCAGAGATTTTGAGATTAAAGTGGTCTTCTTCATGCCTCCCATATATACTCAGATATATAATGTTCCCAGTTGATATAAGACTGATTTCGTGAGGTCCTGCAACCATAGGTTTCATTAGGTGACTAGGTTTTGATGACTTGCTACAATAATTAAGCAGACTGCTTTTTCATGTGTCTTGGTTTTCTTGCCTAGAAGGTGAAAGCTCTGCAGCAGCTGTACAAAATCCTGCTGAGCATACGCTGCACTGTAGCATAGCTTGATCCTCTTCTTTGCTGATGTTTATACCAATTTATAACATCTCTTGGTTGTGCAAGAGAAATGGCACCACTGGAGTGGGAAAGCTGGAAGAGTGGCTTATTAATGATAGGGACTTAGACTGTCCAGGCACAGATCCACTGTTATAGAACGATTTTAGTGTCCTATTCAGGAAAATTTCCCCTGTGCCTATGTGTCTTGACAGCTTTATTGATGAAAGAGTATTTGCATGCCAAATAAGTACAGCCAGGACATGATCTGAACCATAAACCGAAAGGCCCCAAATACATAGATCTGTCTGTCTGAGAGAAGAGGACCTCTTTGGCCATAAAGATTTTCATGCATCCCCATTTGTTTGCATTTCTACCTTGAGCTGTTAAACATGGTGATCCTGTGATTTATGGACAGCAGAGTCGAGGAAGTCTCCAGGTCATTAAACATTTTACTGAGTAGAAAATGAGAGCATCTGCAAAGAAAAGCAACTCCTCATTAGCCATCTGTGCCCATGCCCACTGAAAAAACACTCTCTGTCCCTGAAGATGAGGATTGGATATTCCTGTCAGAAAATGTCAAATCAACTGCTATTATTGCTACTTCAATCTTATGTTAGTTCTTACAGCAAAGTCCAAAGTCAAGTTTTTTTAAAAAAAAATGGTTTTTGTTTGTTTGTTTTTGCTTTCTTACTGAATTCAAACTTTTTGTTTTAACTCCACTGCAATCACAAGATGTTTTATTTAATTTAATTCTTTTACTTAATTCATAGCTGGGTCATAGTGATAACACCTTATCTGTGCTATATTAGTAGTAATAAACACAAATGAGGGTGAATTAGAATTGAATGTGATTTCACTGAAGTCTAGTAGAAAGAAAGAAAGAAAGAAAGAAAGAAAGAAAGAAAGAAAGAAAGAAAGAAAGAGAGAAAGAGAGAGAGAGAGAGAGAGAGAGAGAGAGAGAGAGAGGGAGGGAGGGAGGGAGGGAGGGAGGGAGGGAGGGAAGGAGGGAGGAAGGAAGGAAAAGAAAAAAGAAAGAACCTTAGAACAAAAGACAAAAGTGAGAAAGAATTTTCAGTCAAAGTTGCTGGTCTCATTTGGTGATTGTACCCAATGACCCCATTGTCTGTCTTGTGGGTGGTGATCACTACCAGGATTATGACAGGACAGAAGCCCTGAGCCTTGGCAATGGCTCACACTTCCTGAGTCATAGCACCACTCATCAGAAAGGAAACACTTTTGAGGAGTTTCATCCAGTTTCTCTGCCCTTCAGGGTGACCTGCCTTCATGTTCCACATCTTAAAAGAAGTTCAAACAAAATTTTCCTACTAATTATATTATGTATAATTATAAGTCATAAGAAAACCATTTCTAGGCCCATATCCTATTTGGATATAAGTAGAAATTAAAGATATTTCACCATGTCCTGGACCCTTTAATGTTAAGACAAAGACAAACGTTCAAGTTGAGGTTGCTTTTAACATGCCTTCGTATGTTCAGTTCTCTTGGTCCGATGTTAGTCATATGTTTTACGTATCTACTTCATACAAAGCTATGGACTCTCTCATTAACCAACAAATAAAGCAATATTGGATCTAACAGAATTTACCTCTTGCTTTATATAAATATAATTCCCTGCTTTCACGCCTTCTTTTTGCTTTCCCAAATGAGAACTTTGACAAAAAAACAAAATCGGATCCCAGAGCTCCTTTAATACTCTGATTCCCACTGTCTCCTGGGAGCTGAAAGAAGTCTATAAAGTAGAAATAGTGGCCCAGGTGGGAGTAGATACAATAGCCAATATGAAGGAGGAAAATTGGATCAGATCCGGGTGGAAGATATCTAAGTGACTGATGTAGCATTTCTATCATTAACTGTGTCTTATCCCAGTTATGCCAGTTGATGTGAAATAAAAACAGAGAAAAATGAAGGGTTAGGCATTCAAAGTAAGACTTTGACTTCTGACTAAGTCGATATCTTGGCAGACAGGATGGGAACAGAAGTAGACTGGCATTATAAGCAAGGATTGGATAATGTGTTATGAAAGAAATGGACAAGACAGATTTAGTTCAAATCTGACAGCCCTAAATCCCCCTTATGTTGCCAGAGTAAATATATTTTTTCCTGAATATATCATTAGCACTTATTTCTGTATTTTATTTTATTATTCAATAAAATGTTCCTGAGTTATTTTAATTCTTAGCTCCATGTTGGGGCCTTCAATCACATGAGAAAATAGAGGATAGATTCAGAATGTCAAATTTCACAGATTTGACAGTTACCCGCAAGGCAGAAACGTCCTCCTCAGAACTTGAGTTTTTAAAAGTCCATCCATGATCTTGCAGCTACCAGGGAAGATTGAAGAACAAAGATCAAGAGCACAGTGGTGGCATGTGAAGGGCAGGGGAAAGCCATGCACTTTCCACCCAGAAGAGGTGAATGTGTAGGGAGAAGCAGAGAGTAGAAGAGATCTGAGGAATGAATGTTCTCAGAAATCAATGACGTGATGGCAATGACGTGATGGCAATGACGTGATGGCAATGACGTGATGGCAATGACGTGATGGCAATGACGTGATGGCAATGACGTGATGGCAATGACGTGATGGCAATGACGTGATGGCAATGACGTGATGGCAATGACGTGATGGCAATGACGTGATGGCAAGGGCGAGATTTATCAAGCAGAAGTGCAACCGGTGCTTGAGCTTTCCTGTTTTTATAAATGATAAGATGGTTTATGTTTAAAACCAGCATCATGCGATGTTTTAATACCTGTGTCTAGCTTCAACATGACCTGTGATAAAAGACAAATACATAAAGAATGTATACTTTCCTTGCTACCTTTTGCTCTGCTGGGAGAAACTTCTGTTCTCTCTGTTTTGAGCTCTAGTTTAATTGCAGAGCCTTATATGTGCTAGGTTATAAACTAGCCTAGCTCAGTTCCTTCTTAAAAAATGTTTTCTTTTCCCAGTTACTTTATGCTGTAATTTTCCTTCAAATGAAAAGAGAGATAGTTTCACTTACCCCAAATCAATTAAGTATGCAAAAGCTTCAGTTGTTTTCATCTGCTTGTCCCTGATTCATACACAAATCCTAGGGAGGCATTTCCCGTCTACTCCATTTGTAGTATGGAATAGATGATCGGCCATCTCCTGTAAGTAGAGCCACAGCTATAGCTTCTGTGTCATACGCAGTGCTGGGACATATTTGTTTGTTATGGTGCTAATGTCAATAACATAAAGAGGGCACAGGCTGGTAAATAGAAAGGCAGGGAGAAGGGAATTTTAATAGCTCTGCTCCCTTGGTGCTCTGTCTGAAAGAATCACTCTTGCCTTTGGGATTTCTTGCCATTTTGCTTTTTCACTTTGAAATGTGGAGCTGGACTGTGTATCTTTGTTGGAAGGAGGAGAAGTGACTTCAGAAATGTCATAATTATTACCACTGGCAGCCTTTAAGCATAGATAAATGGATAAGTTGGGTCAAAAAGTACTTTATCACTCTGTTGTAACATTTGTTGTGGTTGGGGTGGTAGCCGAGAAAACTCACTTCAGATATGGAAGCTTAAAAATGAAAGCTTTATTTTCTGAGTGCTCATGGAGGAGTCCAGTTCCAAATCTGAGCCATGTCCTGGAAGAGAAATCAGACAATGTTTTTAAAGGATAGGAACACAAAGCAACTGGAGGAGGAGCTGCAGTATTATCCAATCATATTTTGATATGGGTTAAGCTGGGAGTACCCATTGGCGACAGGTCCATACTCAGCACAGCTGGATTCAAGGTCCTTCATTTCTTCTCCGGACTTAGGTCCAGAGCTCAGAATGATACGAGAACAAAGGATCGGGTCAACTATGTGTAGTTAATTGGGGCATCACAGACAATTAGTTATGTTTTATAACTTATACACCTTGCTTTAGATAACAGCAATTTCTATATTCTTTATCAGTTAACAGGCAGTTAAGAAAACATTTAGAGAAGTGGGATATGTGTTCATTCCTAGGACTGGAAGTATAAACTTCTTTGACCCTACCAGCAAGATGGAAACATTGTTCTTTAGATGACTGGGCTCAAACAACTGTCTCCTTAAAAGTTGTCCTTGAGACGTCAAGCCTGAAGAACTGCTCACAACAGGAGCTGTTCAGCTATAGGACAGTCCCCAACACCGCTAGGCCTGAGACCTTGAGCTTAGTTTCTCCCTATGATTAAATGGAGTCTGAAAATGAAATAGTAGTACTTAAAATAAGTTTCTTTCGCTTGTTCTCAATAGTTGACTATGAAGTAGGGATCAGGAAAAATAATGATGTGTATATTTGAGAATGCTGGGGGATGGGCACTGAGCGGTCACTCAGCCAGTAAAGTGCCTAACACACGAGCCACTCAAACCTGAGAGCCTAAAGTGAGAAGAAAGCAGAGTATAATAGCAAGTGCTTACACATCCAGCACTGGGGAGGTGGAGACGAGCAGATCCATGAGCTTGCTTGTCAGCCAATCAAGCTGAATCAGGAAGCTCTCAGTTCAGTGAAAGACCTTGTCTCAAAAACTACTGTTGAGAGCAATCAAGGAAGATATTAGATCATTCTGTTTCAGTGTTTGACCTTTGTTCTAGACACACACACACAAACACACACGCACATAAATTCACATATACCCACACAGCCTAGTATACCTATAGGCACATTTAAACACACAAATATATATGTACACACAAAGACAGCATAAAGGCAAAATATGTGCTATGGCAGGAGTGGTTTCTTTTCAGCAAGTCATGCAGTATGCTAGGTATCATAGGAGTGAGAATAGCATGTGGGCAAACCTAATAGAATTTCATTCCTGTCCTTCCTTGTGACCTTGGACAAAGTCCACAAAACAAGCTTTACCTTTCTCCCCTGTAATAGAAAAGTATGCCATGCACCCCTTGGGTCTGTTGAGAAGATTAATGACATTGTGTACACAAAGTTTCAGAACTCGCCAGTGCTAGCTTGCCTTCCCTCCTTTGTTTCTATTTTAAACACACAAATAATTTACAATAATGGGTCATGAAAAAAAACAAGTCCCAAAGCCATTGTATGAGACTGTCCCTACCTAACGATGTGAAGAGAGATTAATTCACTGCAAAGAGCTTGTTCTGATATTTTTTCTGTTAAACATGGTATTTCTAAGCCCCTGGTGATATTTGAATAGTCAGAGTAATACTTGCTCACATTTTCTTGCCTGTATATATAAGGTCAGTAGTCTGGGACATGGTGCCAACAGAAGATTTCCTCTCTTCCAGTGTGCCATGGCCAGAACCCTAATGTCTGAATTAGGTTGCAAGTAGTGACTGGAAACAGTTGTATAAGTTATGTTCTTTGTCTTGCACATAATTTACACTCAAGAGTCAGCCACCTCTAATCCATATACCAGATACATGAGTCTAGGTAAATCCACTAACATCAGCTTTCCTCTGTGGGGAAACAAGCTTGGTAGAACTGTACCAGCAGGCTGGTCTCATTTCAGGGAAGAAAGAAAGGCATGGTTCTTAGTGCTAAAAGCTAAAGCTAGTTAAAGCAAATCACCTTTCCACACATGGCATGACAGACTTGTCTATGGATTGATCACAACTTTCCACACAGCTGAGTATATAAAAATGTCCAGGACTGTAGGGTCATCAGGAATATGTGGTACTTGAGATGATAGAGTCTGCCACAAGGACTACCATGGAACATGGAAGTAGGTTGAAAACGTCATTCTATTGGAATTTACAATATGGCGCTGGAGAAAAGAGCTTGGTGGTTAAGAGCACCGGTTGCTCTTCCAGAAGACTCAGGCTCAATGCTCAGCATCCACATGGTGGTTCCAAACTCACTGTCAATCCAGTTCTGGAAGTTATGATGCCTTCTAGCCAATGAGGGCACTGAATACAAGTGGTACATTCGGGCAAACAGTCACACATGTAAAATAAAAACTCATTTTTTTAAAGAGACTCGCCATTATTTAACAGCTTAGTCTATCCACCTACTGAAAGCTTCAAGATCATACACATCCAGAACAAGTAACATCTTGACCTGGATTGCACTAACATGAACCCAATACCACAAACAAGCACAACATCTAGTCAATGCCAAAGCAAGTTTTAGGTCCAGTAATGATTGTGAACATCACAGAAATATCCACTCCTGGGTGTTATGTGGTACCACACAGCTTTAGGATTCTGGAGGGTTTATCTCTGCCTTTGTAATGGACATTTTCATATCAACTTGACACAAGCTATAGTTACAAGAATATTAGAACCTCAATTGAGAAAATGTTTCCATAAGTTTGAGCTATAGGCAAGCCTCTGGGGCATTTTCATAATTACTGAGGGCTCAGTCCATTGTGCATGGGACCTCCACTGGGCTGGTGATATTGGCTTCTATAAGAAAGCAGGCTGAGAAAACCATGAGGAGCAAGCCAGTAAGCAGTAACCCTCTGTGTCCTCTGCATCCGCTCCTGTCTCCATGTCCTCTCCCTGTTTGAATTTCTGCCCTGGCTTCCTTCAATGACGGACTACGAGGATATGAAAGTGTAAGCCAAATAGACCACCCCCTCCCCAACTTGCTTTTAGTCACAGTGTTTCATTACAGAGATAGAATCCTGCATCACTAGAAGTCATCAGTAGGCAAGATTTCAGCATCATTCTGACAGCTAATCTCAAGAAGGGACACACTCAGCTGTACAAAAGCAAGCAAAGCAAAATGTGTTGTTTCAAACAGAAAGCCCAGAACTAAAAGCTATTGGAGCTTTTAAACAAAACTGTACCTGTCTCTACCCCTCGACCTGAGCAATCATCGGCTGGATACATGTATTCTTGATGAGACAGTGTTGGCCTCCTGTGGAGAATTTAATGAAAAGAATTCACAGAAGGGCCCATGCTGTCCTCCAAGAAGAGAAGTAATGATACTTGAATGTGCAACTAGCACCAGATGTTGCATAAAGTTATTATCCAAAATCAATGCCCTCCCATTGGCCCCAGGCTGGTAGCATTATAACAGGGAGCCACAATTTACACCAAACAAAGAGTCCTGAGGACACACACTGGTAAGAATCACATACACACATTAAAAAAAAGCCCCTATCTTGGAGGGTTTGTAGCCAATTTGAATATTACAGGCCTCTCCGACTTATCCGACTATAATTGTGTTGGACTGCTGCATAATTTTGTGGTTGGGTAGCAATTAAGTTCTGTATTTTAGCACCAGTCACAATACCAGCTTGCTACCTATTTCAAAAATTATGAATTTCACTTTGCCTTGGCAAGATTTTTGAAACTTGAGGTCCGGTTCATTTCAATAGAACAATCATGTATTAAAAGCACACATATAACTAGATCTGACCTATGTTTCCCTAATCCAGTAATTTTCATATACATATTAAGTAATGATGCACTTATACACTTGTGTATTTATACATTATACTATATTATATAATTTTTTATTTTTTGTGAGACATCGTCTTAGTAGTCCAGGCTGTCCAGGATCTCACAGTATAGTTAGGAACACCATCAACTCCTGATCCTTCTGCCCCTACTTCCCAAGTTGTAGGATTGTAAATATGAGCTACATTTGATTTAGCTGGTACTGGAAATAAATAACAAGCCTACGGTCTCAGTATCATGGATACTAGACAAATGTTCTATAAGCTGAACTACATTTTCAGCACTTTTGAATTTTCTTTTTCTTTTAAATTGCTTTTTAAATTCTTTTTACATCACTTTACTGCTTCTCTTTCCTCAGCCACTCCCATGACCCTCATTTTCAAACTGATAGCCTATTATGCTTGATTAACATTGTGATGTGCATATACACATATAAGTGTGCACAGATATATGACTACACCCTGCTTAGCCCGTTTTTGATGTTTGTGAGTATGTGGTCTCAGAGCTGATCACTTTCTGCTGGAGAACCAGTAAGTGGGCTCATCCCTGGGAGAGGCTAACTCTCCTTCTCCCAGCAGTCACTAGATGCCTGCAGTTCTTTGCCTGTGGATGGAAATTTGCCTCTTCCATGTTAGAATGCCCACTGATAATGCCATTGTTCCAGACTTACAGATGCAGCCACTTCTAGGAGAGATGTTTCACAGCTGACATCCTTGTATTCTGGCTCTTAATTATTCTGCTTCCTCTCCTCTGGTGTTCCCTGGGACATAGATGCAGGAGATACGATGTAGATCTATCTAGTGGGACTAGAATGTTCACAGTTTTTTAATCTCTGCATTTTATCTAGTTGTGTTTTCAGTGATTGTTTCCATTTGCTGTAAAAGGATGTTTCTCTAATAAAGGGTGACAGCTATGCTCACCTGTGTGTATAAGAATTATATTTAGAATGAAGTCATGTATAATGCTAGTCTAGCAAAGTGGCAGTAGTAGATTCTCTTCTAAGGTCCATAACCCTGGCAATTTGTGTAGGTTTCTAGAACTAAGTATAATTTCACTCTTGTTGCGTGGGCCCTAATTCCAATTACACAGCCATTAGATGCCACCAACGTGAAAGTGCTACTTGTTGCACCTTTGTGGCCATTGCAGTGGCTCATAGATACTACAGCTGGGTAGGACTACTAATTGCTTGCTTCACTGTAAGATTGTACATTATTTTCTGGCACAATAGAAGGTAGACTACAGAAAAGAAGCTTGCATATTAGACACAGCGTGAGACATATGAATTTGGTGAACAAAGTGGGAAATATCTTCAGCAGTAAGAGCTGTACTTCAACCTCTGTTATGCAGCCAACTGATAATCTGTATTGTTTAGGGAGTCACTTGGACTACCCTGAACAAACATTCAAAAGGATGTTTCATTTGGGACACTGAGGTTCTTGTTCGTTTATGATTCTTATGGTGAGCATTATCAGCCCAAGTGACATAATTTCCATGTATTAAAAATACACACACACACATGGACACACACATGCACACACACACCTGTACATATATATAATTTTGGTAAATATAAATAATGTAATTTCTTATGACTGTATCAAGTAACATTGGTATGATTTGCCCCATCCCTCTTTCTTATGTGTTGACTTCTCTCACTCCTCCTCATACCATACCAACTATGATTCCACTTCCTACTGCATAGCACCTGTATTCTGCTATCCTCCTCTTAAGCGCACGCGCGCACACACACACACACACACACTTTGTGGTCACATTATACAGTAATGGTTTTTGTGGTTACTCAATACTGTATATTCACATCTGAGGATTTAGAGCTAGGAACCACAGATAAGAGAGAGCATATAGTGTTTGTCTCTCTGACTCTAGGATACCTCGCTTAGTATAATTTTTCTACATTCATCCATTTGCCTTCTAATTTTTTCATTTTTCTTAACAGCTGAATATGATCCCATTTTGTATAATATGTACCACATTTTCATTACCCTTTCTTTGGCTAAAGAGCATTTCATTTCTTTTTATCCCCAAGCTATTGTGAATAGAGCAGCAATGAACATGGCTAAGCAAGTGCCTATGGAGTAAAAAAGTTCTTCGGACATATGACAAGAAATGACATAGCTGGTCACATGGCAGATTTAATCCAGTTTCTTGAGGATTTCCAGAGTGACTGCACCAACTTGCACTCTTATCAATGGTACATAAGGGATCTGCTTCCCCACAACATCACAAGTATTTGGTGTTGGTGTTGTGTTGTTCTCAGCAATTCTTTCTAGGATGAAATAAAATCACAAATTTGTTTGAATTTGCAGTCCCTTAGTTGTAAAGGATGATAAACACTTTTCTTTTTTTTTTCATTTTAATAATTTTTTCCATTTTTTATTAGGTATTTAGCTCATTTACATTTCCAATGCTATACCAAAAGTCCCCCATACCCACCCACCCCCACTCCCCTACCCACCCACTCCCCCTTTTTGGCCCTGGTGTTCCCCTGTACTGGGGCATACAAACTTTGCATGTCCAATGGGCCTCTCTTTCCAGTGATGGCCGACTAGGCCATCTTTTGATACATATGCAGCTAGAGTCAAGAGCTCCGGGGTACTGGTTAGTTCATAATGTTGGTCCACCTATAGGGTTGCAGATCCCTTTAGCTCCTTGGGTTCTTTCTCTAGCTCCTCCATTGGGAGCCCTGTGATCCATCCATTAGCTGACTGTGAGCATCTGCTTCTGTGTTTGCTAGGCCCCGGCATAGTCTCACAAGAGATAGCTACATCTGGGTCCTTTCAATAAAATCTTGCTAGGGTATGCAATGGTGTCAGCGTTTGGATGCTGATTATGGGGTGGATCCCTGGATATGGCAGTTCTACATGGTCCATCCTTTCATCTCAGCTCCAAACTTTGTCTCTGTAACTCCTTCCATGGGAGTTTTGTTCCCAATTCTAAGGAGGGGCATAGTGTCCACACTTCCGTCTTCATTCTTCTTGAGTTTCATGTGTTTAGCAAATTGTACCTTATATCTTGGGAATCCTAGGTTTGGGGCTAATATCCACTTATCAGTGAGTACATATTGTGTGAGTTCCTTTGTGAATGTGTTACCTCACTCAGGATGATGCCCTCCAGGTCCATCCATTTGGCTAGGAATTTCATAAATTCATTCTTTTTAATAGCTGAGTAGTACTCCATTGTGTAGATGTACCACATTTTCTGTATCCATTCCTCTGTTGAGGGACATCTGGGTTCTTTCCAGCTTCTGGCTATTATAAATAAGGCTGCTATGAACATAGTGGAGCATGAGTCCTTCTTACCAGTTGGGGCATCTTCTGGATAAATGCCCAGGAGAGGTATTGCTGGATCCTCCGGTAGTACTATGTCCAATTTTCTGAGGAACCACCAGACTGATTTCCAGAGTGGTTGTACAAGCCTGCAATCCCACCAACAATGGAGGAGTGTTCCTCTTTCTCCACATCCACGCCAGCATCTGCTGTCACCTGAATTTTTGATCTTAGCCATTCTGACTGGTGTGAGGTGGGATCTCAGGGTTGTTTTGATTTGCATTTCCCTGATGATTAAGGATGTTGAACATTTTTTCAGGTGCTTCTCTGCCATTCGGTATTCCTCAGGTGAGAATTCTTTGTTCAGTTCTGAGCCCCATTTTTTAATGGGGTTGTTCGATTTTCTGAAGTTCACCTTATTGAGTTCTTTATATAAGTTGGATATTAGCCCCCTATCTGATTTAGGATAGGTAAAGATCCTTTCCCAATCTGTTGGTGGTCTTTTTGTCTTATTGACGGTGTCTTTTGCCTTGCAGAAACTTTGGAGTTTCATGAGGTCCCATTTGTCAATTCTCGATCTTACAGCACATGCCATTGCTGTTCTGTTCAGGAATTTCTCCCCTGTGCCCATATCTTCAAGGCTTTTCCCCACTTTCTCCTCTATAAGTTTCAGTGTCTCTGGTTTTATGTGAAGTTCCTTGATCCACTTAGATTTGACCTTAGTACAAGGAGATAAGTATGGATCGATTCGCATTCTTCTACACGATAACAACCAGTTGTGCCAGCACCAATTGTTGAAAATGCTGTCTTTCTTCCACTGGATGGTTTTAGCTCCCTTGTCGAAGATCAAGTGACCATAGGTGTGTGGGTTCATTTCTGGGTCTTCAATTCTATTCCATTGGTCTACTTGTCTGTCTCTATACCAGTACCATGCAGTTTTTACCACAATTGCTCTGTAGTAAAGCTTTAGGTCAGGCATGGTGATTCCACCAGAGGTTCTTTTATCCTTGAGAAGACTTTTTGCTATCCTAGGTTTTTTGTTATTCCAGATGAATTTGCAAATTTCTCCTTCTAATTCGTTGAAGAATTGAGTTGGAATTTTGATGGGGATTGCATTGAATCTGTAGATTGCTTTTGGCAAGATAGCCATTTTTACAATGTTGATCCTGCCAATCCATGAGCATGGGAGATCTTTCCATCTTCTGAGATCTTCTTTAATTTCTTTCTTCAGAGATTTGAAGTTTTTATCATAAAGATCTTTCACCTCCTTAGTTAGAGTTACACCAAGATATTTTATACTATTTGTGACTATTGAGAAGGGTGTTGTTTCCCTAATTTCTTTCTCAGCCTGTTTATTCTTTGTATAGAGAAAGGCCATTGACTTGTTTGAGTTTATTTTATATCCATCTACTTCAGCGAAGCTGCTTATCAGGTTTAGGAGTTCTCTGGTAGAATTTTTAGGGTCACTTATATATACTATCTTATCATCTGCAAAAAGTGATATTTTGACTTCCTCTTTTCCAATTTGTATCCCCTTGATCTCCTTTTGTTGTCGAATTGCTCTGGCTAATACTTCAAGTACTATGTTGAAAAGGTAGGGAGAAAGTGGGCAGCCTTGTCTAGTCCCTGATTTTAGTGGGATTGCTTCCAGCTTCTCTCCATTTACTTTGATGTTGGCTACTGGTTTGCTGTAGATTGCTTTTATCATGTTTAGGTATGAGCCTTGAATTCCTGATCTTTCCAAAACTTTTATCACGAATGGGTGTTGAATCTTGTCAAATGCTTTTTCTGCATCTAACGAGATGATCATGTGGATTTTGTCTTTGAGTTTGTTTATATAATGGATTACATTGATGGATTTTCGTATATTAAACCATCCCTGCATTCCTGGAATAAAACCTACTTGGTCAGGATGGATGATTGCTTTAATATGTTCTTGGATTCGGTTAGCAAGAATTTTATTGAGGATTTTTGCATCGATATTCATAAGAGAAATTGGTCTGAAGTTCTCTATCTTTGTTGAATCTTTCTATGGTTTAGGTATCAGAGTAATAGTGGCTTCATAAAATGAGTTGGGTAGAGTACCTTCTACTTCTATTTTGTGAAATAGTTTGTGCAGAATTGGAATTAGATCTTCTTTGAAGGTCTGATAGAACTCTGCACTAAACCCGTCTGGTCCTGGGCCTTTTTTGGCTGGGAGACTATTAATAACTGCTTCTATTTCTTTAGGTGATATGGGACTGTTTAGATGGTCAACTTGATCCTGACTCAACTTTGGTACCTGGTATCTGTCCAGAAATTTGTCCATTTCGTCCAGGTTTTCCAGTTTTGTTGAGTATAACCTTTTGTAGAAGGATCTGATGGTGTTTTGGATTTCTTCAGGCTCTGTTGTTATGTCTCCCTTTTCATTTCTGATTTTGTTAATTAGAATTTTGTCCCTGTGCCCTTTAGTAAGTCTAGCTAAGGGTTTATCTATCTTGTTGATTTTCTCAAAGAACCAACTCCTCGTTTGGTTAATTCTTTGAATAGTTCTTCTTGTTTCCACTTGGTTGATTTCACCCCTGAGTTTGATTATTTCCTGCCGTCTACTCCTCTTGGGTGAATTTGCTTCCTTTTTTTCTAGAGCTTTTAGATGTGTTGTCAAGCTGCTAGTATGTGCTCTCTCCCGTTACTTCTTGGAGGCACTCAGAGCTATGAGTTTCCCTCTTAGAAATGCTTTCATTGTGTCCCAAAGGTTTGGGCACGTTGTGGCTTCATTTTCATTAAACTCTAAAAAGTCTTTAATTTCTTTCTTTATTCCTTCCTTGACCAAGGTATCATTGAGAAGAGTGTTGTTCAGTTTCCACGTGAATGTTGGCTTTCCATTATTTATGTTGTTATTGAAGATCAGTCTTAGGCCATGGTGGTCTGATAGGATACATGGGACAATTTCAATATTTTTGTATCTGTTGAGGCCTGTTTTGTGACCAATTATATGGTCAATTTTGGAGAAGGTCCTGTGAGGTGCTGAGAAGAAGGTATATCCTTTTGTTTTAGGATAAAATGTTCTGTAGATATCTGTTAGGTCCATTTGTTTCATAACTTCTGTTAGTTTCACTGTGTCCCTGTTTAGTTTCTGTTTCCACGATCTGTCCCTTGATGAAAGTGGTGTGTTGAAGTCTCCCACTATTATTGTGTGATTTGCCATGTGTGCTTTGAGCTTTACTAAAATGTCTTTAATGAATGTGGCTTCCCTTGCATTTGGAGCGTAGATATTCAGAATTGAGAGTTCCTCTTGGAGGATTTTACCTTTGATGAGTATGAAGTGTCCCTCCTTGTCTTTTTTGATAACTTTGGGTTGGAATTCGATTTTATCCGATATTAGAATGGCTACTCCAGCTTGTTTCTTCAGACCATTTGCTTGGAAAATTGTTTTCCAGCCTTTCACTCTGAGGTAGTGTCTGTCTTTTTCCCTGAGATGGGTTTCCTGTAAGCAGCAGAATGTTGGGTCCTGTTTGTGTAGCCAGTCTGTTAGTCTATGTCTTTTTATTGGGGAATTGAGTCCATTGATATTAAGAGATATTAAGGAAAAGTAATTGTTGCTTCCTTTTATTTTTGTTGTTAGAGTTGGCATTCTGTTCTTGTGGCTGTCTTCTTTTTGGTTTGTTGAGGGATTACTTTCTTGTTTGTTCTAGGGCGTGATTTCCGTCCTTGTATTGCTTCTTTTCTGTTATTATCCTTTGAAGGGCTGGATTCGTGGAAAGATATTGTGTGAATTTGTTTTTGTCGTGGAATACTTTGGTTTCTCCATCTATGGTAATTGAAAGTTTGGCCGGGTATAGTAGCCTGGGCTGGCATTTGTGTTCTCTTAGTGTCTGTATAACATCTGTCCAGGCTCTCTGGCTTTCATAGTCTCTGGTGAAAAGTCTGGTGTAATTCTGATAGGCCTTCCTTTATATGTTACTTGACCTTTCTCCCTTACTGCTTTTAATATTCTATCTTTATTTAGTGCATTTGTTGTTCTGATTATTATGTGTCGGGAGGAATTTCTTTTCTGGTCCAGTCTATTTGGAGTTCTGTAGGCTTCTTGTATGATCATGGGCATCTCTTTTTTTATGTTTGGGAAGTTTTCTTCAATTATTTTGTTGAAGATATTAGCTGGCCCTTTAAGTTGAAAATCTTCATTCTCATCAATTCCTATTATCCGTAGGTTTGGTCTTCTCATTGTGTCCTGGATTTCCTGGATGTTTTGAGTTAGGATCCTTTTGCATTTTGTATTTTCTTTGACTGTTGTGTCGATGTTCTCTATGGAATCTTCTGCACCTGAGATTCTCTCTTCCATTTCTTGTATTCTGTTGCTGATGCTCGCATCTATGGTTCCAGATCTCTTTCCTAGGGTTTCTATCTCCAGCGTTGCCTCGCTTTGGGTTTTCTTTACTGTGTCTACTTCCCTTTTTAGTTCTAGTATGGTTTTGTTCATTTCCATTACCTGTTTGGATGTGTTTTCCTGTTTTTCTTTAATGATTTCTACCTGTTTGGCTGTGTTTTCCTGCTTTTCTTTAAGGGCCTGTAACTCTTTAGCAGTGCTCTCCTGTAATTCTTTAAGTGACTTATGAAAGTCCTTCTTGATGTCCTCTATCATCATCATGAGAAATGTTTTTAAATCTGGGTCTAGATTTTCGGTTGTGTTGGGGTGCCCAGGACTAGGTGGGGTGGGAGTGCTGCGTTCTGATGATGGTGAGTGGTCTTGATTTCTGTTAGTAGGATTCTTATGTTTGCCTTTCGCCATCTGGTAATCTCTGAAGCTAGCTGTTATAGTTGTCTCTGTTAAGAGCTTCTACTTCAGGTGACTCTGTTAGCCTCTATAAGCAGACCTGGGAGGGTAGCACTCTCCTTGATTTCAGTGGGTAGAGTATTCTCTGCAGGAAAGCTCTCTTCTTGCAGGGAGGGTACCCAGATATCTGGTGTTCGAACCGGACTCCTGGCAGAAGTTGTGTTCCACTCACAAGAGGTCTTAGGATCCCGTGGGGAATCCTGTGTGGGCCCTTGCGGGTGTCAGGCGACTCTGCTGGCCAGGAAGCCTGGGGCTCGAGTGGAGCGGAAGGGGCTTTTGTCCCGGGTCAGGCCCGGGCAGTCTGCTTCCCTATGTACCGCAGTCTCAGGTTCCGCGTGATTGGATTGGGGCCGGCGCTGTGTTCCACTCACCAGAGGTCTTAGGATCCCGTGGGGAATCCTGTGGATAAACACTTTTCAAGGTATTTCTCAGCCATTTTTATTTCTGCTATGAGAACTCTCTGCTTAGATTCCTAACCCATTTTTTAGGTACATCATTCTGTTCACTTAACGGTTTTCTTTGAGTTCTTTGTAATATTCTGGGTATTAATTCATGGTCAGGTGTTCAGTTTGCAAAGATCCTCTCCCATTCTATGAAATTCTTCTTAGCTTGAATGTTTCCTAAGCTATTCTTTAGCTCTTATGTTTCATGAGGTCCCAATTTTCAATTGTTTCCCTCATTGGTGGGACCATCCCTGGGCTGGTGGTCTTGAGTTCTATAGGAAAGCAGCCTGAGCAAGCAATGGGGGAGCAAAAAAGTAAGCAGAACTCTATGGCATCTGCATCAGCTCCTGCTTCTAGGTCCTTAAGTTCCTGTCCTGACTTCCTTTGATGTTTAAATGTGCTGTGGAATTATAAGCTGAATTAAGTCTCTCCTCCCCAAGTTTCTTTGGTCACAGTGTTTTGTTATAGTAATAGTACCTTTCAGACATGAGCCACTGTATAGAACTAGCCTTATGGAATGGAGAAAGGATAGGAAAATGATAGAAGCTGATCAGGAGAGATGGCTGGTGAACAAGGAAGGTTTGTGGGCCACAGGACTAGAACGAGTTTCTATATATTTTTAACTCCAGAACAAGTTGTGCTTTTTTTTAAGAATTTTTTATTAGATATTTTCTTCATTTACACTTCAAATGCTATCCCCAAAATCCCCTATACCGTCCCTCTGCCCTGCTCCCCAACCCACCCACTCCTGCTTCCTGGCCTTGGCATCCCCCTGTACTGGGGCATATGATCTTCACAATACCAAGGGCCTCTCCTCCCACTGATGGCCAACTAGGCCATCCTCTGCTACATATGCAACTAGAGACACAGCTCTGGGGGATACTGGTTAGTTCATATCATTGTTCCTCCTATACAGTTGTAGACCCCTTCAGCTCCTTGGGTACTTTCTCTAGCTCCTTCATTAGAGGCACTGTGTTCCATCCAATAGCTGACTGTGAGCATTCACTTCTGTATTTGCTAGGCATTGGTATAGACTCACAAGAGAGAGCTATGTCAGAGTTCTGGCATATCCAATAGTGTCTGGGTTTGGTGGTTGTATATGGGATGGATCCCTGGGTAGGGCAGTCTCCGGATGGGCTTTCCTTCTGTCTTAGCTCCGAACTTTGTCTCTGTAACTCCTTGCATGGATATTTTGTTCCCCATTTTAAGAAGGAACGAAGTATCCACAATTTGGTCTTCCTTCTTCTTGAGTTTCATGTGTTTTGCAAATTGTAACTTGGATATTCTAAGTTTCTGGGCTAATATCCACTTACCAGTTAGTGCATATCATGTGAGTTATTTTGTGATTGGGTTACCTCACTCAGGATGATATCCTCCAGATGCATCCATTTGCCTAAGAATTTCATGAATTCATTGTTTTTAATTGCTGAGTAGTACTCCATTGTGTAAATATACCACATTTTCTGTATCCATTCCTCTGTTGAGGGACATCTAATCATCAGAGAAATGCAAATCAAAACAACCCTGAGACTCCACCTCACACCAGTCAGAATGGCTAAGACCAAAAACTCAGGTGACAGCAGATGCTGGCGAGGATGTGGTGAAAGAGGTAAACTCCTGTTTTGTTGGTGGGATTGCAAGCTGGTACAACCAGTCTGGAAATCAGTCTGGTGGTTCTTCAGAAAACTGGACATAGTACTACTGGAAGATCCAGCAATTCCTCTCCTGGGCATATACCCAGAAGATGTTCCAACTTGTAAAAAGGACACATGCTCCACTATGTTCATAGCAGCCTTATTTATAATAGCCAGAAGCTGGAAAGACCCCAGATGTCCCTCAACAGAGGAATGGATACAATTTGTGCTTTTAAAAAATATAAAATAAAATTCCACTAAGAACTTTTGTTCCCTAGGTTTGTTATAACAACATACCACATAATGGGTGGCTTAAACAGCAGAAATTAATTTCATTACAGGTCTGGATAATGACAGCCTGACATCAGGATGCTATCCAGGTTGATTCCTCCTAAGGGCTATAAAACAAAATTTGTCCTTGGTCTTTCTCCTAGCTCCTGGTGACTTGTGGACAGTCTTTTACAGTCCTTAACTTGTGAAAACATCACCCAACCTCTGCCTTCATGTTTACATGGTATTCTCCATTTATATTTACCTCTCTCTGTATCTAAAGGTTTCTTTTTTATAAGAACACAGGTTTATTGAGTTAGAACTCACTCTAATGACTCTACTTTAATTTGATCATCTGCAAAGACCCTATTCCCAAATGAGGTCAAATTTACAGGCACTAGGGAAGAATCCACAATATCTTTTGGACGATAAGCTTCTAATTCACAACATAACTCCATTGTCAAGCATAGGGTAGAAGCTACTATCTTAGTAGGTGTTCTATTGTAGTGAAGAGACACCTTAACCACAACGACACTTATAAGGAAAAGCCTTTAATTGTGGCCGGCTTTCAGTTTCAAAAGTTTAGCCCATTGTCAGCATGGTGGGGAGCATGGCAACACACAGGCAGACATGATGGTAGAGAGATAGGTAGCTAAGAGTTCTAGATCTCTAGATCTGGATCTGCAGGCTATGGGAAGAGAAAGAACCACTAGGCCCAGCTTGGGATTTTGAAAAAAACCTAAAAGCTCAAAACCAGTGACACACTTTCTCTAACAAGGCCACACCTCCTGATCCCTCCCAAATAGTGCATCTTCCTGATTAGTAAGCATTTAAACATATGTGCCTATGGGGGTCATTCTTTTACAAACCATTAAATACCTTTCAATGAACTAGAGGTTAAAAAGTCCTTTCTGCTTGATATCTATCTCTATCATTGTCTATCTCTCTCTCACATTTTTCTTTCCTTCCATACCCAATTGATATTTCTCTAAAACACCACGAGCTACACACTACTATAAACTGAACTTCAAGAGAAAAATCATAGTCTCTAGTGAATATCTGATAAGGTGAATGTTATAGACACATATACTATTAACTGCTACATCTAATTTCACAGCTTTAAAATTTGGGGATATTTGGGATCTTGAACTGTATCAATGAAAATCACCAATAGCAAAACCAACCCTGGTCATATCAACATTGCTTCCAGCAGCAAATCTCAGGCAGTCCTGAAGACAGGATATGAAATTAAAACAAGCTGTTCCAGATAGAAATATCAAGAGTAAAAATCTATTTAAGCCTTGAAAAACTTTTCTTAATTGCTTCCTCAATAAAATTGGCATGCAACAATTTTCAAAGATCTAGGAAGAGTTAAGGGCTGTACTTATGAATTTAATATTAATTATATCTGAACAACCCAATCTTGTGACTTGCCCTGATTGTTGGCAGAAGCCCTGGGAGCAAGAGCAAGGCTTCCTGGGCCCCAGGGAAGGCAGTGATAGAGATATTTCTAGAATGGTCTCTGTAGAGTTTAGCATCTTAAGAAAACAAGCTATTTTCCATCCAACCATCAGCATCAACTCAAAAAACACTTGTGGTCCTTTCTGGGTCAAGAAAATATCACTCAAAACATCATCAATGACATATGACTGATAAGAAACTATAAAATTGTTTACTGCTCTCGAGGTAGTGGGACCTGGGGAAATGGTGCCAATAAATGAGGTAGACTAAAGTTTCCTGCAGTAGCTGACTTAATTCAGAGATCAGATAATTTTTACTCTGAGGGTTAAAATGAGGCACATGAATAAACTATATAGTCATAAGGCCAAACCACATATTGTGGACATGACACACATGGCAAAAGTCTGTTTTTCCATGGAGGCTTATATCCAGTTGTAATGAATAATCAGAAATAAACTCATTTCTATTGGCTAGACCTTGGAGAGGCACAAAAACACATTACAAGAAAATTTTCATGTTTTAGAACAAATTGAGGTCACAGAACTCTTGTGAGCTTTCTCAAACAAACACACAAAATTCTCCTGACATGATTCCATTCTTGGACTGTGTTCCAACAAAAATAACATTACAATTTTTCAAATAGCTGATAGCTAAGGAATCCATATGTGTGTATATATGTGTGTATATATGTGTGTGTGTGTGTGTGTGTGTGTGTATTATATGTACATATATAATACTCTTTTTAAAAATCTGTCATTTGCTTGTAGGTTGATCCCAGAGAAGGGTTGCAGGTCATGAATGCTTCAAAGCATTCTGAAATTTGATGAAAAACTGTAGTTCTTGTTGTGTTAGAATATGACTTTTAACACATGTGGTTGGTACCAACCTGAAGGGATTTCAGCTTTTTATTTCAACTCCTTGCTCTTTCCTTTATTCTAAGCTGCACCTGTCCAGATCAGCCCACCATAAAATCATAGAATGAGCCATAGTCTTGGTAATATTCCACAGGGAGTTTATGAGTATCTATTAGACTAGGAATTCTCAAAAACTTTCAAATCTCCACCCATTTTTGACAAGAAATTTTTACATGAACTCTGATATGTAAATATGTGTCACTGGTATAAAGAGCAAATATTTACTACTAGTAAGTAATTTGGTTTTAAAAAGAAAATTGGTATACATATAAATTGAGTGCTGATTGAACATGAAAACAAATTTGGATTCTAATGAGCTGGCTGTACCTATTTCTACATAAAGAATTAAATCTTGTCAGAATATTAGAGACTGTAGGATATGTTTCAGAATCAAAAGTATTTTGATTTCATAATCATTAATGCTGAGAATATTATTCCACATAAATACAATATATGAAGTGACCAAAGTATATTGATTTCAGCAATTTTTAGGAATTCTGTTCTGATCACAAGCAAAATAAAATCTATTTAATAATCTTTTTTATCACTATTAAACTCAAGTCACCAAGAAATAATTTTTCAAAACAAGTTTTCTAGCACTATAAAATTAAAAAACATACTGATTTGATATGTTCTCACTTAGAATAAAAGTAAGAAAATGTTTGAATTATTTATTTTCCATAATTAAACAATTACATGTTTATAAGGACAGAAAATTTTCTATGTACAGTATTGTGTGCAATTCACAACACACAATAGTCCACAATCAGAGCTGCCATATTTCCCACACCTTTTGTTGAAATTGCATGGCACAATGATGTTCACATATCAAAAAAAGCATGTAGCATGTTCAGACACAAGGCTGTAGTGATGTCACATGATGTTCTGTAGGTGAATACTGATAGAAATACCTCAGATTCATTTCACATTATAAATTAATTGTCAGATATTGTGCATTCTGGAAGCTTTTACTGTTACCAATTTTTTATTTCAAAAAAAAAAAATAAATTATTTATATTTCAAAAGTTATCCATCTTCCCAGTTTTATCTCCACAAGCACCCTCCCCCACCCCTCCCCCTTCCTCTATGAGGGTGCTCCCCCACATGCCCACCCACTCCTGCATCAGTGCCCTAGCATTCCCCAACAATGGGTCATGGAGCTTTCACAACACCAAGGAGCTCCCCTCCCAGTGATCCCTGATAGGGCAATCCTCTGCTCCATATCCAGCTTGAGCCATGGGTTTCCCCACCCCACCACCCCCTACACCCCACCACCCCACTCCCACCCCCACCCCGTCCCCACCCCCACTTCCCTGTGTGTACTCTTTGGTTGGTGGTTTAGTCCCTGGAGTTCTGATTGGTTGATACTGTTGTTCTACCTATGGGGTTGCAAATCCCTTCAACTCCTTCAGTCATTGTCCTAACTTATCCACTGGGGTCACCATGCTCAGTTCAATGTTTGGCTGCACCTGCATCTGCATCTGTATTGGTACAACTCTGACAGGGCCTCTCAGGGGACAGCTATATTAGGCTCCTGTTAGCAAGCACTTCTTGGCATCCACAATAGTGTCTGGGTTTGGTGACTGTACATGGGATGAATCCCCAGGCAGGACAGTCTCTGGATGGTCTTTCCTTCAGTCTCTGCTCCACACTGTGTAACTCCTTCCATGGATACTTTGTTCCCCCTTCTAAGAAGGATCAGAAGTATCCACACTTTGGTCTTCCTTCTTCTTGGGTTTCATGTGGTTTGTGACCTGTTCCTTGGTTATTCTGAGCTTCTGGGCTAATATCCATTTATGAGTGAGTGCATATCATGTGTGTTCTTTTGTTATTGGGTTACCTCACTCAAGATGATATCTTCCAGAATCCATCCATTTGCCTAAATTCATTGTTTTTTTGGTTTTGTTTTTATTTCTGTTTTTTTGTTTTGTTTTGGTTTGGTTTTGGTTTTTTTTTTTTTTTTTTTTTGAAGAGCCTAGAAAAGAACTGTTCCAACTGGAGATGGTGAGTGCCATTCTCTCATAAAGCTGAGATCCGAATGGTGGTACTGGGTAGAGAGCATGTCAGATGGCTGGCATTTGGCCACTTCCTGGGGTGACTAGCTGGGCAAAACATGAACACTGCAACTGTGGAGCTAAGTACCTATTCACACTGGCACAAAGACAAGAGGGCATGTTGTGATATAGGAGACTGGAGAACAACATGCCAGTAGTAGTTGTCCCAGACAATGACTAAGCAGAGGCAACATGAACCAGGGTATGTGAGGGCAGCAAGCACAGACTTAACTCAGACCATGTCTCAGCTTATGCCTATCTGTTGCTTGCTCTAACAAACATATCAGTTTGTCTGGTTTATAAACCACAGACATTTATTCCTGAGAGCTGGCATTCTGAGATCAGAATGGCTGTATGGGTTAATATGGATGAGGGCTCTTTTCCACATTGCAACAGTCAGATGGTTCTATAGCTACTTCTTAAAAAGTGCTCACCCCATCCATGAGGATTGAGCCCTCAGCACTTACTTACCTCCTAAAGACCCAGGATTTAATTCCATCGCTGGGATTTAGGGGTTTAGCATATTAACACTCAGTCAAGGCATAGGAAACTGCTTCCATGCTCTCACCAAGGTTTTAAATTAACAGGCCATACAAATACACTCATATTCTACTTTCCACTACATACCAATTATGTCATATTGTTACATGGTAGAGACTAATTCTGTGATTAGGACAGAGCCCTCATGCTTCCATCTCTCCCTTTAACACAAGCCTTTGTGGAATATCTCATATTCCTATCATAACAAAGTTAAAATTCATTGTTTTTATTAGCTGAGCAGTACTCCATTGTGTAAGTGTATCTCATTTTTTGTATCCATTCCTCTGTTGAGGGACATCTGGGTTATTTCCAGCTTTTGGCTATTATAAATAAAGCTGCTATGAACATAGTGGAGCATGTGTCCTTATTACATGTTACAGCATCTTCTGGGTATATGCCCATGAGTGGTATTGCTGAGTCAACTCAGCCATATTCAGTCACTCAATCATATAACCAATTAGGAAGTTATATGTTAGATCGAGAATCGATAAATGGGACCTCATAAAATTGCAAAGCTTCTGCAAGGCAAAAGACACCGTCAATAAGACAAAAAGACCACCAACAGATTGGGAAAGGATCTTTACCTATCCCAAATCGGATAGGGGACTAATATCCAATATATATAAAGAACTCAAGAAGGTGGGCTCCAGAAAATTGAATAACCCCATTAAAATGGGGCTCAGAGCTGAACAAAGAATTCTCACCTGAGGAATACCGAATGGCAGAGAAGCACCTGAAAAAAATGTTCAACATCCTTAATCATCAGGGAAATGCAAATCAAAACAACCCTGAGGTTCCACCTCACACCAGTCAGAATGGCTAAGATCAAAAATTCAGGTGACAGCAGATGCTGGCAAGGATGTGGAGAAAGAGGAACACTCCTCCATTGTTGGTTGGATTGCAAGCTTGTACAACCACTCTGGAAATCAGTCTGGCAGTTCTTCAGAAAATTGGACATAGTAATACCAGAGGATCCAGCAATACCTCTACTGGGCATATATCCAGAAGATGTCCCAACCGGTAAGAAGGACACATGCTCCACTATGTTCATAGCAGCCTTATTTATACTAGCCAGAATCTGGAAAGAACCCAGATGCCCCTCAACAGAGGAATGGATACAGAAAATGTGGTACATTTACACAATGGAGTACTACTCAGCTATTAAAAAGAATGAATTTATGAAATTCCTAGCCAAATGGATGGACCTGGAGGCCACCATCCTCAGTGAGGTAACCCAACCACAAAGGAACTCCCACAATATGTACTCACTGATAAGTGGATATTAGCCCAGAAACTTAGGATACACAAGATATAAGATACAATTTGCTAAACGCATGAAACTCAAGAAGAACGAAGACCAAAGTGTGGACACTTTGCCCCTTCCTAGAAATGGGAACAAAACACCCATGGAAGGAGTTACAGAGACAAAATTTGGAGCTGTGTCGAAAGGATGGACCATCTAGTGATTGCCATATCCAGGGATCCATCCCATAATCAACTTCCAAACGCTGACACCATTGCATACACTAGCAAGATTTTGCTGTAAGGACCCAGATATAGCTGTCTCTTGTGAGACTATGCCTGGGCCTAGCAAACACAGAAGTGGTTGCTCACAGTCAGCTATTGGATGGATCACAGGGCTCCCAATGGAGGAGCTAGAGAAAGTACCCAAGGAGCTAAAGGGAACTGCAACCCTATATGTGGAACAACAATATGAACTAACAAGTACCCCAGAGCTCTTGTCTCTAGCTGCATATGTATCAAAAGATGGCCTAGTCAGCCATCACTGGAAAAAGAGGCCCTTTGGACTTGCAAACTTTATATGCCCCAGTACAGGGGAACGCCAGGGCCAAAAAGGGGGAGTGGGTGGGTAGGGGATTGGGGGGGTGGGTATGGGGGACTTTTGGGATAGCATTGGAAATGTAAACGAGGAAAATACCTAATTAAAAAAATAAATAAATAAAGTTCAAGGAAAAAAAAAAAAAGAAGTTATATGTTAGACCAGAATCTTAACAACCTGATACAAATTTGAATTATTTCTCATTTTCAGAGTGTTTTTGAGAATTCACTCTATTTTCTAAATGAACTCAATTCAGTCAATGCCTTGTAAAATAAAGGGCATATTCATTCCTTCCAGGCAGTGCAATTCTAATGCAGTTTTGCATATTTATTATATTAGGATATTAACATATTCATTATGAATAAAATCAGTGCTGTTGTGACTCAGAGTTTGGCATTTACTTAATGCTAAAGATACTATATGTGATTTTAAGACTTAATCATAGATGTGCTTCAATCGGCAGCCTCAATTTTATACTATAAAATGACTTCAAATGAGTGAACATATACAGAAGAAAAGCTCACCTTAAGATGCTTGAACCTGAAGGAGGTAGCACGGAGACTTCCCTTATAGATTCTTTAGTGTCACCTATGAAATGAAATGATGTGTTTTATACTCAATGTTACATTTGTAGCCATAATACTCTCTTTATCTTGAAGATTTATTTAGTTTTATTATATATGTAAGAGTATTTTGTGTGTGTGTGTATGTGTGTGTGTGTGTACACATATATATGTATGTATATATACACACCACAAGCATGGATTTCCATGGAAACCAGAAAAAGGCACCTTGGAACTGGAGTTATAAGTAGTTGTGAGCCATCATATACAGCCTGGGAACTGAACCCAGTCCTCTGCAAGAGCAGCAAGTGCCCCTAATAATCACCTAGCCATCTCTCCAACACCCCATCCCATTTTTGTGAGTAAACAACTATACTTGTCCTAGCAACAGCTCACTTATGGTATGTGAGAAGGAAGAAGAATATAGCTGATTCATCAACAAGGTGTGTGTGTGTCCATATTATAGATATTGATATGACAACAACTAACATTTCGTATTTCTTAAGATCTATTTACCCATGTTTCTATTTATGTACCTATGTATCTATCATCTCATTTCATGCGCAAACTTATGAGCTAGCAACTACCATTATTTTCATTGTGGAACAGGGAACAGACCAGCAAGGTTGAGCAAGGAATCAGGACTCCGTGTCCGCCCTGCACATTACACCTTCACTTGCTCTAGTCCCATACTCACAGAGACCCATAATGCCTCTTGTCTTGGGTGCACATGATGCATTGCTCCCTTCATACTTTGAACTCTCCTCTCCTCCCTCTTTCTACCCTGATCTTAGGACACTGACTCAGAGTTCAGGATATATTTTGTGAGAAAAAAGACATTTTTCAAAAAAAGAAAAATGCTGACCTCTAAATCTCCTCTTTGATTAAAGGGGAATTTAAAACACTTAACAACAATTTACATGTCAAATGTTGGATATTATTTTAACCTGTTGTTAGTCATATTATGCCCGTACAATTAACCATAACAATGGGTGAAATAATCCCCTTTTATAGGAGAAGGATTTTGAGACAGGGTTCTTTTGTATAGCTAATCTTTTTTTCAATAAATTCATTTTCTTTGATCTCTTTAACTTTTAACTACTAAAATGTTCTGATTTGAACCTGCTCTCTTCTACAAGAAATAATAATTTCCTATGGACATGTAACATTTCTATAGTATTAACCCTTGATTTCATGTTATAGTTTCTCCTTTATCTGTCATCTCTCTGTCTCTCTGTCTCTCTCTGTCTCTCTGTCTCTGTCTGTCTCTCTCTCTTCCTCTCTCTCTCTCTCTCTCTCTCTCTCTCCCTCTCTCTCTCTCTCTCTCTCTCTCTCTCTCTCTCTCTCTCTCTCTCTGCCTGTCTCTCCATGTTTGCTTGTTTTGTTTTTTTCTATTTTCTTTCTAGACTTATTCTGTGTACACTGTCGTCACATCATAGAAAGTTATAATAATAATTCATTACTTTTGCTTTATAGATGAGAAGGCAGGTCATGCTTTTGCCTTAAATATGGAGAGACTCCTATCTACCTATCTGCTCTTGTAGCAGATCACGAATGGAAAACTAATGTTTGTTAAAACACATTAGTAGCACAGATGCACACGCTTGTAGTCAAAGACAATGGAGATTCTGGACACTTCAGTCCTCCATACCACATGTCTCAAAAGTTAAGGAAGAGGTAAAGATAAGTAATTTCAGAACATTTTAGCTGAGAAATATATGCACATATTGAGGAATACCTATACAAAGACATGTAACACTCAGCAGTATAGGAATAAGTCGCTTTAAAACATATCAGCAAATCAGCAACTAAATCATTCAACTGACAGGAAGCCTTGTTCTCAGTCATCTGTCATTCTGAGAAGAATATATGGATCTGACTAGAATCCATTATGAGACTAGTGTGACTGGAGTTTGAAAGATTTCTTTAAAGAAAAAGGAAGTATCGCTCTTAGAAAAGGAAGCAGGAACTATCGATTGTGGAGAGCTACACCTCAGCATCTCTATCACAATTATTAAAAGTTCTCTTTGATGTCTTTCCTGTTACTTTTATTTTTTTGGAAGGTTTGGGTTGGGGGTAGAAGTTATCACAGGGGTGTAGATGGAGCATGGCCAAACTCCCAATTTTCTTTAAGGGCAGAAAACTGGGAGTTTGGCCATGCTCCACTAGGTGTATGGACAACACAAGTTGGACTTGATTTTTTGTGAGGTTGGGGATGTCACAAGAGTGGGGGGAGCAGATATGGAAGGAGTGGGAGTTGAATGTGATCAGGGTGTATGAGGTGAAATTCCCAAAGAGTCAGTGAAAATATTATTTTTATAAAGAAGAGGAAACAGATGTACTTTCTAAGATAAAAACCCAAATTATGAACATTTGAGCTTTACACCAACTTTAGTAACCCTCTCTGGTGCAACATAAGAACTCTAAACTGCAATGAAAGCAGAAATAATTCATCACCCCAGCCATAGGGTAGTTTTTCTTCTCATATTTCTCTCTCTCTCTCTCTCTCTCTCTACCTCTACCTCCCTCCCTCCCTCCCTTTCTCCCTGCTCTCTTCCTCCACCTCTCCCTCATAGTTTCTGTTACAAGTTAGGACTTGAATGGTGAAGAGAAATGGACCAGGGAGTCCATTTGAGTAACTCAAGCAAAAATAATTCACAGCTGAAGGAGCCAGACAGTTCAGATAATGTGGGGTTTTGCTTAGATTAACTACAGACCTAATTTGGCTTCACACACACACCAAGTGATGACAGTGCTGTGTTCCAACTGTGACTCATACCTCGTGCTTGGCCCAACCTGTTTTGTGGGGCCTGCTGTGACAGCGCTTGCATTCTCATATACATGAATGCTCATTAAACACCACAGCTCATTCACATATTCTAAGCTGACTAGTGAGAGAAATTTTACTCATGACTTACAAGCTCTGGTAAGCTCCATTTCTCAGTAATCCAGAATCAGCCAGGAGGACAGTCACCAGATGCTGTGGCTGAACTGGAACATCATACGTGCTGTTTCCATGTCCTGCCTTTAGACTTCAAGCTACATTTCTAGAACCGGATGAAGATATTTTCTGAATCACTTTCCAGACCTTTGTCACTTGCTCTTTACAGTCAAGATAAAAGAAAGAGAAGAGATCATTCCATTTTCTTGTCACCTCTGTTGTACTCTGATGATCAGCCAGTTACTAGACACAATAAGAAAGTGGTGTGCTTTTGGTCTCCCATGCTCTGAAGTGACCTCACCTAAAAATACTGCTAGAAATAGGTATTAATTACAAAGAAAAAACATCTGAAACTTTTATAGAAGTGTGAGGTTTCAGAGGGGCAGGGCAGATTCTTCAACTTGTGGTACTATTTTTCCAATAGACTGATTTAAAAGTGAATAATAATATCTAACCTAAGAAATAAACTAAATGGTAGGAATCTGAAATCTGACACCTAAACTTAAAAGAGGTAAAAAGAAGAATAGAAAGACATTTCAGATGAAGTAGATAGCAGTGTAACATTTGAATAGGATTCTGAGGAGAACCTGGTGTTCATTTGCAACCAGACAGAAGGGAAACCACTAAATGAGGCCATTTGTGCTGGCCTTCCAAAAGCAGGTAGAAAGAAAGACTTGGCTGGTCATGCATGGTCGGTTAGGCCTTAAGCCCTAGCTCTTCAGAAGTGGGCTCAAGGCCTATGTACATTACAGCATGAATTTAAGAGCAGCCTGAATAACTTAGTGAGACCTGTTCAAAGATAAATTAAGGAAGGAGGAAGGAAGGAAGGAAGGAAGGAAGGAAGGAAGGAAGGAGGGAGGGAGGGAGGGAGGGAGGGAGGGAGGGAGGGAGGGAGGGAGGAAGGAAGGAAGGAAGGAAGGAAGGAAGGAAGGAAGGAAGGAAGGAAGGAAGGAAGGAAAAAGGAAGGAAGGGAAGAAGTTTCCACCGTCCATGATTTACTGCCTGCTTAAAAACAAGCAAGCCATTCTCCAGAAATGGTCGACTAAGTGTTGCCTTAGGCCATTGAACTTGAGGCTAAATCAGGAATGTGCGTAGCAATTTACATGCTTAAATACCAACACAGGTATCCATTTTCTTTAAAACAAGCAGGAGGTCTGGAAGATTTACTATTGTGCACCCGTATTCACCACATAGATCTGTATGTTGTGGTGAGAACAGACAAATGTAGATGTTCTGGATCCTACTAGAGGTTCTTTTAGTATTTCACCTTCTACTACTGACAACTGACTGACCAAAACCTGCTTGATACTGGAAAGTGGAGGCTCTTCTAAGCAATGACTCAAAGTACAGGTGCTGAAACTAGACTACACATTTCAAGGTGAGTTGTACAGGCATGTTACACATATTATCCATACTTAGCTCAGCCTGTATATCCAATCTCCGTTCTGTAATGATCTTTCTTCCAGTTGACCTTATGTTTAGAGTTTAGCAAACAGCATAGTTTTCCCAAGTACCCTTTACTCTTTGATATGGATAATCTTCACCTTGTGTGAATATACCACACCATGGAGTGCATGGGAACTTGTTACTTTCTGTTATGTTTTGCTGCAAACCCAATTGTGCTGTAGAAAAGTTTATTCATCTAAACCTCTCACATTAGAAGAGTCCTTATTATATAACTAAAGATAGTATATTGAATACAATAGTCTAAACTTTATACTTTGTATTGAAATTCCTTCCTGTTGTTATACATCGTATAGGTTTTCAATAAATATATGACTATACTCATTACCAAAGTATCATGCAGAATTACTTCACTGTCCTAATATTTCTCTATATCCCTCCCCAAACCTTGGCAGCAACTGGTGCCTTTGTTGCTCTATATGGTCATCTTTTCCAGGTGACCATTACTCTAGATTCATGCATGATTTCATCACTTAAGACCTGCTGTTTTCCCTTATTAATGTGCATTTAAGTCTCTTCATCTTTTTTCTGTGGTTTATGACTGGTTTCTCTTTAGGCTGGTGTCCTATTGTCTGAATAAACCAAGTTTTATTTATCCACTAACTTGGCTGCTTCTAAGTTTTAATAACTATAAATAAATTTGCTACACATATTTAATCATAGGTATCTATTTATACTATCTTGTTTGTTAAGATATCTCTTCAGACCTTTAGCCCAGCTTTTCTTTTCACTATTTATTTTCTTAGGGCTGAATTTTAACAGTTCCTTTTAGACTAGGGATAGCACTAATTTATCAAATTTGACCACTGTAAACATTTTTACAGTATTTTTGTTGCCTATCTTATCTTTCTTTAGACATTGTCATTGACAGAACAGAACTTTTTAATTTTAATGAAATCTACCTTATCAATTATTTCTTCATAGATTGTAATTTGATGTTATTTTTAAAGGCATTACCAGACATAGGACCACTTAGCTCTTCTTGAAAATTATTGTAAGGGAATTTCATAGCTTTATATTCTACATATAGATCATAAATCAGTTGGAGTTAATCCTTTGATGAAAGTACACAATTTCTGCAAATATATTTGCAGTTCTCCAAGAGCATTTGTTGAAAAAAAAGTATTTTGCCCAACCACATAACTTTTGCTTCTTAGTTAAAAATAAAACCACTTTACCCTATTTGTGTGGCAAATTTTCTGGGCTTTCTATTCTGTTCTGTGACACTTTCTGTCTATTCTTTGGCTAATGCTATACTCTATCACTATAGCTGTATGCTATGATATAAATTCAGGTCTTGACAAATATTATTCATGTCTCTCTAAATATTCAGCAAAATTCACTAGTAAGCTCAGGGTCCCCTGACTTTATTCTCCTTGATATAATGTATGATATTCTAATATTCACAACTCTCCATTAAAAAAACCTTCAACTTCAACTTGTAGATGTATGTATACAGTGTCAATTTCTTGAACTTTTATTGGAGTTTCATTGAAACTACCAATTAATTAGGAAAGCCATCTCAATGGAATATGTTCTGGATAGAAAACCACAAGAGACATCTTCCTCTGTCCTCTGAAGTGTACACATGAGCACACACAGCATAGACACACATGAGCACACACAGCATAGACACACATGAACACACACAGCATAGACACACATGAACACTCACAGCATAGACACACATGAACACTCACAGCATAGACAAACATGAGCACACACAGCATAAACACACATTTTTAAAAATTCTGTTGAATTTCAAAAGAAACATCAAAGAGCATCAAGATGACACGATACATAATTAGATAAAATGAGATACAAATATTAAAGTTTGTGGGTATAGTAAGAAGCCATCACTTTCCACGCACCAACTAGAAAATACATTATATGGATGTTTTATATAAAAGGTTTTTAATAACTCTTCCATGGAAAAGATGGGCTTTTAGTGGCTCTTAAAAACTGATGAAAACTGGTAAGGTAATGTGTAACTTAGAAATATTGAATAAAGAGCTCCTCTACCCACTTACCCACTCCTGCCTCACTGCTCTAGCATCAAACCCCCACAAGACCAAGGGCCTCCCCTCCCACTGATACCAGCTAAGGCCATCCTCTGCTACATATGCAGCAGGAGCCATGGGGTCCCTCCATGTGTGTTCTTTGGTTGGCCATTTAGTCCCTGGGAGCTCTGGAGGGTCTGCTTGGTTGATATTGTTCTTCCTATGGGGTTGCCATCCCCTTCAACTCCTTCAGTCCTTCCCTTAGCTCTTCCCAGTGGGGTCCGTGGGCTCAATGCAATGGTTGACTATGAGTATCTGCATCTGTATTAGTCAGGAGGATAGGATGGGGTTTGTGGAGGGATATCATTTGAAATGTAAACAAATAAATTTTATTTGATTAATTAAAAAATGAAAGAAATACAGAATAGACATGATAGGGCACTTCAGAGATGATCAGATGGACTCAGAGGCCTTCATGGCAGGCTCCCAGGACAAACCTGGAGTGATAACCAGGACTGAAGATGGAGGTTATAGTATGAACGATCCAGCATGGGAGGAATGACTGGACCCTCATCCAGTCTGCACTTGGAAACAAAGAAAATGCACCTTACTGATATTGATAGACTCATGATTTGAAACCATCATGGAATTACATAGAACAATTCCTAAAGCTTCCTAGAACAAAATTCTACTTGATGCCAACACAAAGAAAAGATATGTTAATATGTTATATGTTCACCCTCACAATCAAAATAAATGTAACTCATAAAATAGATCTTTTTTGAGATTATAATTTTTATTGGATATTTTATTTATTTATAGTTCAAATGTTATCCCCTTTCCTGGTTTCCCCTCCACAAACCCCCTATCCCATTTCCCCTCCCCCTGCTCCTATGAGGGTGCTCTCCCACCCACTCACCCACTCCCACCTCACTGCACTAGCGTATCCATACACTAGGGCATTCATCCTTCACAGGACCAAGGGCCTCCCCTCCCATTGATGCCAGACAAGGCCATTCTTTGCTAACTATGCAGCTGGTGCCATTGGTCCCTCCATGTGTACTCTTTGGTTGGTGGTTTAGTCCTGGGAGCTGGGAGTAGGGGTGGTTGATATTGTTGTAATTCCTATAGGGTTCTAAACCCCTTCAGCTACTTCAGTCTGTTCCCTAACTCCTCCACTGGGATCCCTGTCTCAGTCTGATGGTTGGCTGCCAGCATCCATATCTGTATTGGTCAGGCTCTGGCAGAGTCTCTCAAGAGACAGCAATATCAGGATCCTGTCATCCAGCACTTGGCATCAGCAATAGTGTCTAGGTTTGTTTTTGCATGTGGGATGGATCCCCAGGTGGGGCAGTCTCTGGATGGCCTTTCCTTTTGTCTCTGTTCCATTCTTTGTCCTTGCATTTCTCTTGGACAGGAGCAATTCTGGGTTAAAATGTTGGAGATGCGTGGGTGACCCCATCCCTCAACCAGGGGTTGGGGGGCATGCCTAACCTCTAGATATGCTCTCTACAAATTCTCTCTCCACTTTGTTGGGTATTTCAGCTAATGTCATCCCCTTTGGGTCCTGGAAACCTCTTGCTTTCCTGGCATCTGAGATTTTCTGGTAGCCACCCCCAGTTCCCCATCCCCTATTGCTACACACCTCTGTTCAATTTCCTGACCCTCTGTGTATCTCCCCTATCTCCTCCCACACGTGATCCTGCCCCCTTTTTAAATTCCTCCTCCTCAAAATTCTGTTTGATACCAACATGAAGAAAACATGTGTTAATGCCTGATATGTGTTTGCCTTCACGATCAAAATATGACTCATAAACTATGTCTTATTTTAAACATTTCCTATTCTTGAATATATCACAGGTTTACTGACCTTTCTCGCTATTGGAGTCTGCAATACTTTTCTTGGACCTGTTGATCTAAAGCCTAATGAAGGAAATTGTTAAATTATTTAAAATGACAGTAGACTAACATTTAAAAACCCTGACCTTTAAAGATAATCACTGAAGATTGTTATGCTCTGACTGTAGATTGTGTGTGTGTGTGTGTGTTTGCTCATCAGCATATCCTTTGTTAGCAAGTAAGATTGACAGCTCTGCCTTTCAACTCCCATTGTTTGAATATTTGAACAGTGAGAGGTTACAACATTCAGGTATCTCTCTCCTTCCAGCTTGTGAAAACTTGCTATGCAGACAAGTTCTTCCTCTCAACCAATCTGTGTTTTATGATGTTGGTTTCTAATTCATGAAAAATCAGTTTCTCTTCCATTTACAGCCATTCATTTTCCTTTATCCCTTATACAAAATAGGTAAAGTCTACAGCTATGAGAGGTATTCAAACATTAAAAAATGGTCAGCCCAGACTCCTTGTTAAGATTTCTTTTCCTCACCCAAGTGTGCTTGGGTGTCTATATTTTGGGCATTCTCAACCTCATTGTTACCAGTGGCCTCTAGACAACCACAAAAATGCAAGTTCAGTCACCTTCACCTTGGTTGTGAAACTGTGTGTGTGTGTGTGTGTGTGTGTGTGTGTGTGTGTGTGTGTGAATTAGATATTTTCTTCCTTTCTCCCCCTGCCCTACTCCCAATCCACCCTTATCATCCACACAAATTCTCCATAACAAATTGTCCTTTCTCATATCCCAGATAGAAGGTCACGCCCTGAAATTTATTCACCTGTGATTGTTAAATTGACATGTTTCTTTAATGTTTTATCACTTGAAAACTACAAAGTGGCTGTCATTTTATTGTCTAATACAAACAAAGTATTTTAGACTATACAATCAGGGGTAAGGTGGGATTAGGGTGACAGAGAATTTCACTGAGGCAGAGAATGGCAAGGTAGGCACATGTGCAGCCAAGAAAGGCTTTAAATAATGTTTAAATAACATTTCTATTTAGCCACTTAACAGAGACAATTTTTTTCTTGCCAAGCTTTTTGCTATTTCTAATATGTAGTTAAAATCCTTCCAAAATCACTAGTAAGATTTTCACCTTAACAATATTATTAACAATAATATTAACAATATTATTCTTTCTCTCTCTCTCTCTCTCTCTCTCTCTCTCTCTCTCTCTCTCTCTCTCTCTCTCTCTCTCTCTCTCTCTCCCCTCATCCTATTTATATTTCCTGTTCTCCCTTCCATTTTCATACAATATGTACAGTTGATAAATGAGTAGAGAAGGATAAGAAAGATGCTAGGAAAGTCCTTGCCGACAGCTATCCACAATCCATCATAAATGGAAGAAGGTTTGAATGACTTCTTTGTGCACAGTTGGAACATCTCTGGTTTCAATAATAAAAATAAGAGAAAAATATGGCTTATAAATATTCATAAGCCAGATACCTCAGTAGATTCCTGGGGCTACTTTTATTCATTTTAATAAGGATTAAACATATTTAAATAGTTCTATGTTATATACCATGTAATTATTTTCTGAATGGGGGCTCCAAAGAAGTAAAACCCTCTGGAAAGTAGAAGAAAACAATGAACAGAAATGAAAAGCGAAGGCAGAAGCACACTGCTGTAGATTAACATGCTTTCACTGGCTCACACAGGTTAGCATTTTTGAAAGGCATTCACAACATCTCCCTCATGTCTGAGGGCTTCCCCAGCTCTGATTAACTTCACTTCACATTAGCACCTTGGGAGGGAGAAAGCAGACAATTGTTCTAAACTATCATCAAATGAGCTGATGTGAGAAACCATTTCTGGATCTAACGAAGCATGACTGCGGTTTATTCTGATGCTTTCTGGCCACAGTGATTAGTCCTCTAGTGAAATGTTCAAATTGGATGTTAGAAACTACATCTGCCATTGTCCTTCCAAAGACTATAAATAAATAAAACTCAGTCTGTCAGTATAATGCAGGTAATAATAAATCCAAACATAAAGGCTAAGAAAATCTCAAATGTGCAAATTAGTAACAAAACATACTGTCATGTCAAAATACCAGTTGTGTGATTTGATTGTTCACACAGATTATGCACATGATCTTTTGTGCTCGAAAGAAAGAAAGAAGAAAGAAAGAAAGAAAGAAAGAAAGAAAGAAAGAAAGAAAGAAAGAAAGAAAGAAAGAGGGAAAGGAAGAAAGAGGGAAAGGAAGAAAGAGGGAAAGGAAGAAAGAGGGAAAGGAAGATGGAGGAAGGAAGGGAGGAAGGGAAGAAGAGAAGGAGGGAGGGAGGGAGGGAGGGAGGGAGGGAGGGAGGGAGGGAGGGAGGGAGGGAGGGAGGGATGAAGAAGAATGGTGTCAATGATTCCAGAACTCCACTATTAATTTGGAAGGATCAGATATATAGAGAAGAGGCAAGGAGGCTTAGAAATAGCAATGAGTCTTCTTAGGTGATGATAATCAGCCCATGAGTGAGTTTCCTTATCTATAAAATACAGGGACAAGGAAACTTATGCTATAGGCTTTGTTTTATGTTCCAAGTGCCTGTTAGTATAAAAAGTGACTGAATAAGAGGAAACACATTGAGTATTCTGCACACTGCTATACACAAACAGTTTATGGCTCCTTGTTCAAAGAGAACACAGCTTAGACATGATGTAGTCATAAGTTTATATTTCTCCGGAAATGGGAATGTCTACTACAAAGTTTTGTATACATGTTTTTGCTCCACTAATAGATCATTTATCTTTCTTGAACATGTTGAACTCCCTCATCAAGGATGGATCATGACCACAGGAGGAGAAATAGATACCTGTCTCAGAGTTCAAGGAATTGGACTGCATCATCAAGCAGTTATCATTCAGTTTGAACCAACTGTTGACACAAAATATTAAGATTGTATTCTTTTCCAGTTTTAAAGTGAAACAAGAAAGTTTTACTTTTGTAAAATTTTCCAAAAGACATTTCTAAAGTAAAGTTCTAATTGTGAGCAATTATGTTACCATGTTAAGGAAATAACCCATGAAGTAATTAGAGTAAATTTTGGAAGGAGTATGTGTCTGTGCACACAAGTGTATACATGCACATAGACAGGACAGCTAGGAAGGGAAGAGAAGGGCAGTCCACCAGGCTGAGAAGAGATTCACAATCAACAGGCTGAAAGAACAAGAAATTATTGGGTGTATTCAGACAACACAAGAGAAACCCACCCTCCCTTGCTAGGTGAAAAAGGATAAATCACTATAAAACAGAGCATTGGAAGGCAAGTAGGAACACTTGTGTGTGCAGAAAATTCTGGAACAATCTTAACTAATTGCATTTTGATTATCCATAAAGATTTGTGTCATCCAGGACATGCATGATAAAGTTACGAGACCAGTGCAAGTCTTTGACTTTGTTAAGGTTAACTGAATTACATCAGAAACCAACATGCAACAGCATTCAAATCCATTTCCACCCCAGCCACCTACTTATTGGCATCAGCCATGAGAATAAGGTAGACAGTGGTTTTCATCAGGGATGATGCTAGTGTTCTGATTATTTGGACAGTGATCCTGGAGTAAAATTCTCTAGAAGGTGAAGCTGAACTGAATGTCAAACACATATACTAATTTCCACTTGTGTAGGAATATCTACTTAAGCTCATATAAGGCAGGTGGGCCCATTTACACCTTTAATAAAAACAACATACCACTCAAAGAAAAGACATCAGACATTGAAAAGCCAAAGAATGTTTCTCTGCAACACTCGCTGGTTATGGTTTCACTTGCTCCCCTCTTCTGTTCAGTGCTGACAACTCATTCCTTGCTACTGTGGTTGTTTCTCAAAGAGGACAGAAGAGATACAATACAGATACTTGCATGTCTTCCCGGCCTTTCGATCAAAGAATATTGGTTCCTCTCTCCAAAAGCAATACCCAATATCAGTTGTTGAATATGCTTCCAGAAAAATAGTGCTAATACCAGAATCATAGGGTCATTGACTTCATCACAAAATAAAAGGAATTCCAGATAATAGTTAGAGGGTAAGTAAAGATTTATTTCTGCTCCAATAGAAGAACTCTGGAAGCAGACACTCCAGGTTTGGAGTAGTCACATAGGCACCTTTGGTCTTTTTCTCTTGCCATTTCCAGGGTGTGGTTTTCATATATAAAAACACCTCATAAGTGCAATATGATTGCTACAGTAAGAACCAACAAATTAACATTCCATTTAAGAAGGGCCAAAGGAATTTCATAAGTTCATTCTTTTTAATAGCTGAGTAGTACTCCATTGTGTAAATGTACCACATTTTCTGTATCCTTTCCTCTGTTGAGGGGCAAATTCCTAGGCAAATGGATGGACCTGGAGGGCATCATCCTGAGTGAGGTAACCCAATCACAAAAGAACTCATACAATATGTACTCACTGATAAGTGGATATTAGCCCAGAAACTTAGAATACCCAAGATATAAGATACAATTTGCTAAACACATGAAACTCAAGAAGAACAAAGACCAAAGTGTGGACACTTTGCCCCTTCTTAGAATTGGGAACAAAACACCCATGGAAGGAGTTACAAAGACAAAGTTTGGAGCTGATACAAAAAGATGGACCATCTAGAGACTGCCATATCCGGGGATCCATCCCATAATCAGCCTCCAAACGCTGACACCATTGCATACACTAGCAAGATTTTGCTGAAAGGACCCTGATATAGCTGTCTCTTGTGAGACTATGCCAGGGCCTAGCAAACACAGAAGTGGATGATCACAGTCAGCTATTGGATGGATCACAGGGCCCTCAATGGAGGAGCTAGAGAAAGTAACCAAGGAGCTAAAGGGATCTGCAACCCTATAGGTGGAACAACAATATGAACTACCCAGTACCCCCCCCCCCCACGGAACTCGTGTCTCTAGCTGCATATGTATCAGAAGATGGCCTAGTCGGCCATCAGTGGAAAGAGAGGCCCATTGGTTGTGCAAACTTTATCTGCCTCAGTACAGGGGAATGCCAGGACCAAGAAGTGGGAGTGGGTGGGTGGGGGAGTAGGTGGGAGACTTTTTGGATAGCATTGGAAATGTAAATAAAATAAATACCTAATTTAAAAAGAAGAAGAAGAAGAAGAAGAAGAAGAAGAAGAAGAAGAAGAAGAAGAAGAAGAAGAAGAAGAAGAAGAAGAAGAAGAAGAAGCAAAGTTCCAGGACAGCCAGGGCTATACAGAGAAACCCTGTCTCGAAAAACCAAAAAAAAAAAAAAAAAAAAAAAAAAGTTTACTGAACATTCAATACTGTATCTAAATGTTTGAGGTCTGAGTTAGCAGATGAAGCCACTGTAACTTCGTAACGTGGGAATGCCATGGATAAAGAGATAGTTTCTGCCAGGATATTTTTTGATTTAACATTGTCTTTGATTGATGTATCCATTTCTTTGATCGTGTCTTCTATGCCTGAGATTCCCTCTTCCATCTCTTGTATTCTCTTGGTGAAACTTTCTTCGAAGGTTTCTTTTTGAGTTCCTAATTTTTTTATTTCCAATTTTTTCTTGCTTTGAATTTTCTTTATTGATTCTATTTCCACTTTTATGTTTTGAATGCTTTCATCCATTTCCTTCTACTGTTTGTTTGTTTGTGTTTCCATAGATTTCTCTAAGGGATTCGTTCATTTTCTCCTTAGAAACCTCTATGATATTTATAAAGGCCGTTCTAAGATCTTTATCTTGTACCTCAGCTATGTTGCTATTTGCATGAACTACTTACTTTGTAGGGTTTGAGCTGCACTGGAACACATGCTCTCCAGGCTGTTGTTGATTGTGATTTTATTATGCTGGGATCTGGGTAGCTGAGTTTGGGAAAAGTTACTAGTGGGGGTGCAATGGCTGGGAACTGCCTGCTAGGAAATTCTTCTGGGATCCTGATTGGTGTAACCACGGAAGTTTCTCTGTAAAACATGTTTCTAGGTATTAGCTGCTGATGGTTAGATTGGGGATGAGCTAGAAGAAAGTGGGAGGATATCAGAGTGTTCTACCAGGATCTGCTTAATCCTCTGGGGATGTGGGCAGAGAGGGGAGAAATGCCAGGGCATAAAGTCAGCTACAAAACAGGGGATGAGACTATAGAGTATTGGATGTGGAAGGCAGAAGAGGGAAGAAAGGAAGCTAACAATTCTGTACTGATGCTACTTGCTAATCCGTCAGAATTGGCTGCTTGTAGTTCTGGGCTGTGATAACAGGATAAGTAAAGAAGATGGTTAAAGGAAGATATCTGTTTGATCTGCTAAAGATGAAGTTAAGAAGGAGAAGGAGGCCACTGCCTGTGGCCTGCTATAGAATGGGGAGGGGATATTTTGGGACTGAATTTAGAGGAAAGATGGGAGAAGTGAAGATCTGCAGTTAGACTTTCTCTTTTCTAGCTGTGGTGGCTGGTGTTTCCCAATGTGTTTCCAAAGTAGTGAGGACTGGATTAAAGTGAAGGGGATGGAGGGAGGGATGGAGGGATGGAGGGATGGAGGGAGGGATGGAGGGAGGGATGGAGGGAGGGATGAAGGGAGGGAGGGAGGGAGGGAGGGAGGGAGGGAGGGAGGGAGGGAAGGAGGGAGATTGAAAGGGAAGATCTCTATGATCCATAGGAGATGAGGCAAGAGGTAGACAAAGCAGAGCAGGTGGTCTGTTACAGAGATGGGAACTGTATTTAGAGGAGAGGAGAGAGACATAAAGATCTGTAGTTAGCCTACATGATCCCCTGGCTGGTATGTTATATGTTTATTTCTCAGTAAATTACTAAAGCTCATTTTAGCATCTTTAATATTTTTCAGTGGATCAATATTAATGCCTAGAATATCACATTGTATAAGTACACAGAACAAAATTATGGAAATAAATGTTTATAGCCATTACAGAAAGTTGTTTAAAATTCTGTCCTAACATCAAGCCAAAAATCATTTAATAATTTTAAGTGAAATTTGAGTCATCAATTCAAGCAACATTTTCTTTTTTTTTTTTCCTGATGGCATTTTTTTCCATTTTTTATTAGGTATTTAGCTCATTTACATTTCCAATGCTATACAAAAAGTCCCCCATACCCACCCACCCCCACTCCCCTACCCACCCACTCCCCCTTTTTGGCCCTGGCGTTCCCCTGTACTGGGGCATATAAAGTTTGTGTGTCCAATGGGCCTCTCTTTGCAGTGATGGCCGACTAGGCCATCCTTTGATACATATGCAGCTAGAGTCAAGAGCTCTGGGGTACTGCTTAGTTCATATTGTTGTTCCACCTATAGGGTTGCAGATCCCTTTAGCTCCTTGGGTACTTTCTCTAGCTCCTCCATTGGGAGCCCTGTGACCCATCCATTAGCTGACTGTGAGCATCCACTTCTGTGCAAGCAACATTTTCTAAACCAAGCATTCTTACACAGTATAATCCAAAGATAGACTAATTCCTACATGCTGAGGAATAGAGATGGGAAAATATTAAATGTCTTGGTTTTCTGTAATTAAACCAGTGTCTCTTTTAGAGAGGAAATGGTGTGGGTACAGTAAAAACACTATAGGTCATAACACACTAGAGTCTTAAATCTGGCCTGAGGTATTTCAGGCAGTGTCCACAGGTCTTGTATGAGGTAATAGCACACACAGCACAAAGTACCCATGATATATGATCAGATAGGAAAGTCAACAGTGGTGAGCAGGTCCAACGGCACCTCATCTTCCTCACACACTTGATGTTTAATATGTTTTGATAGCTGTGCAATCAGAAAACTGAGTGTTACCAAAATGTCTGTGGAGCCCCACAGTCATTTACACTGCCCAATATTGGATGGTGACCCACAGTTTAAGAAACTAGATTATTCATAATCACATTTAGGCTTTGAATACAGGACATCCCAGGGAAATCCTAACTTGATACATGCTGTTGAATGATGGTAGGAAAACCATCCAAAGAAATGAACTAAGAGATAAATCTCCTAAGAAACAGGTTTGACCCTACTGTGTTCCGGCATAATGACAGCTCTCAGCGCCTTTTTATGCTCACAGTTTGCTCTGTAAGCCAACCAAACCAAGATGATTTGACCTTAGCTTGATTATTGTGCATTGGGCACCCTCCTGACTAGTGCTGAGGACTGAAGTAGTTCCATGTCCTAAGCTACTGTCTGTGATAAGTGTGAGGAGGGCAGCTCAGTGCTGCACACTTGCTGATCTATTTCTGAAAGTACCAAAGCTCAGACATTGTAGTCTTATCCAACTGGGATTCCTTCTTTCTTGCCTCCTCCTATCTACCAAGAGGGACAGAAAGTTCTACAGTTTCAGCTTCTACCACACACACACACACACACACACACACACACACACACACTCCTGCTGTTACCCCCAGCTTTTCTTAGGAAGCCATCTTTGTTTCCAGCTTCTGAGTCTTCTCAAACAAGCCTTGTTTTGGTTTGGTTTGGTTCAAGCAGCAAACCTGTTATTTGGAGCAGTCTGCCATTGAACTGACTACACAGCCCAGGGTGAACGGACTGCATAGCAAGAGTGGCCTGAAACTTATGGCAAATATCCTGCCTAAGTCTTCAGTGCTAGGATTACAGGCATGCACACTCTCATATACCTTGTATGGTTTATCACCATTCTGAAACCCAAAACCTGCTTCACCTTGTTTTCGTGAATTGGTACAAACTTGGTGTTTCAATGAGCCTGAACAGAGTTTTAAAACATGGGTGCCTTATAGGCAACAAAAATAAAAGGAAGCAACAATTACTTTTCCTTAATATCTCTTAATATCAATGGACTCAATTCCCCAATAAAAAGACATAGACTAACAGACTGGCTACACAAACAGGACCCAACATTCTGCTGCTTACAGGAAACCCATTTCAGGGAAAAAGACAGACACTACCTCAGAGTAAAAGGCTGGAAAACAATTTTCCAAGCAAATGGTCTGAAGAAACAAGCTGGAGTAGCTATCCTAATATCTGATAAGATTGACTTCCAACCCAAAGTCATCAAAAAAGACAAGGAGGGGCACTTCATTCTCATCAAAGGTAAAATCCTCCAAGAGGAACTATCAATTCTGAATATCTATGCTCCAAATACAAGGGCAGCCACATTCATTAAAGAAACTTTAGTAAATCTCAAAGCACACATTGCACCTCACACAATCATAGTGGGAGACTTCAACACACCACTTTCACCAATGGACAGATCATGGAAACAGAAACTAAACAGGGACACAGTGAAACTAACAGAAGTTATGAAACAAATGGATCTGACAGATATCTACAGAACATTTTATCCTAAAACAAAAGGATATACCTTCTTCTCAGCACCTCATGGTACCTTCTCCAAAATTGACCACATAATAGGTCACAAAACAGGCCTCAACAGATTAAAAAATATTGAAATTGTCCCATGCATCCTATCAGATCACCATGGACTAAAGCTGACCTTCAATAACAAAATAAATAATAGAAAGCCAACATTCACGTGGAAACTGAACAACACTCTTCTCAATGATACCTTGGTCAAGGAAGGAATAAAGAAAGAAATTAAAGACTTTTTAGAGTTTAATGAAAATGAAGCCACAACATACCCAAACCTATGGGACACAATGAAAGCATTTCTAAGAGGGAAACTCCTAGCTCTGAGTGCCTCCAAGAAGAAACTAGAGAGAGCATACATTAGCAGCTTGACAACACATCTAAAAGCTCTAGAAAAAAAGGAAACAAATTCACCCAAGAGGAGTAGACGGCAGGAAATAATCAAACTCAGGGGTGAAATCAACCAAGTGGAAACAAAAGGTACTATTCAAAGAATCAACCAAACCAGGAGCTGGTTCTTGTAGAAAATCAACAAAATGGATAAACCCTTAGCTAGACTCACTAGAGGGCACAGGGACAACATCCTAATGAACAAAATCAGAAATGAAAAGGGAGACATAACAACAGATCCTGAAGAAATCCAAAACACCAATAGATCCTTCTACAAAAGGCTATACTCAACAAAACTAGAAAACCTGGACGAAATGGACAAATTTCTAGACAGATACCAGGTACCAAAGTCAAATCAGGATCAAGTTAACGATCTAAACAGTCCCATATCCCCTAAAGAAATAGAAGCAGTCATTAATAGTCTCCCAGCCAAAAAAAGCCTAGGACCAGATGGGTTTAGTGCAGAGTTCTACCAGACCTTCAAAGAAGATCTAAATCCAGTTCTGCACAAACTATTCCACAAAATAGAAGTAGAGGGAACTCTACCCAACTCATTCTATGAAGCCACAATTACTCTAATACCTAAACCACAGAAAGATTCAACAAAGATAGAGAACTTCAGACCAATTTCCCTTATGAATATCGATGCAAAAATCCTCAATAAAATTCTTGCTAACCGAATCCAGGAACACATTAAAGCAATCATCCATCCTGACCAAGTAGGTTTTATTCCAGGGATGCAGGGATGGTTTAACATACGAAAATCCATCAATGTAATCCATTATATAAACAAACTCAAAGACAAAAACCACATGATCATCTCGTTAGATGCGGAAAAAGCATTCGACAAGATCCAACACCCATTCATGATAAAAGTCTTGGAAAGATCAGGAATTCAAGGCCCATACCTAAGCATGATAAAAGCAATCTACAGCCAACCAGTAGCCAACATCAAAGTAAATGGTGAGAAGCTTGAAGCAATCCCACTAAAATCAGGGACTAGACAAGGTTGCCCACTTTCTCACTAACTATTCAACACAGTACTTGAATTTCTAGCCAGAGCAATTCGACAACAAAAGGAGATCAAGGGGATACAAATTGGAAAAGAGGAAGTCAAAATATCACTTTTTGCAGATGATATGATAGTATATATAAGTGACCCTAAAAATAGAAGAACTCGGGCCAGGGACCCTGGTGCTGCAGTGGGCCGGAAGTCCAGCTTTAATCTTGAACCAAGGCTGGTTGTCCTTTATTATTCTGTTTTGTTCAATAGTAAACCAACATAAATTTCTCACAGCACCATTCTTCTAAAGCTAGAGAGGAACTAGTTGCTATAGTTAAATCCGCCAGAGGGCATTGTGTTAAAAGCTTGGCCTCAGTTTGGCACTTTAGTAGAGGGAACACTTAAGAGGTGGGGCCTAGTGAAAAGTCGTCAAGTCCAGACAATAAACAGAAATGTCTTGCTGCCTCATGGTGACCACATTCCTCTATGTGTTCTCCCACCACCGCAAAGTGAGGTTCTGTTGCACAGCAGGCCACAAAGCCACAAAGCCAATTGGCCATGGGCTGAAAGTAAAAAAGCAAGACAAACCTTTCCTGCCTGTAAGTTGTTTGTCCCAGATATTTTACTACACTAATAGAAAACTGACAAGCTCTGTTATTGCTTGGACCCTTCATTCCTTAAGTCCTTTCTAACCACAGTATAAGCTTCTGAGGCCAGACTGCAATACAAAAGTTTGGAGCTAGACAAAGGTGAGCCTGCCCGGGTGCATGCAGTCTAATTAGGGCATGGGGTCAATACTATATAAATTTTGATGGGTAAAATAGCTATTAGATTTGATAAAATGTTGGCTGTTAACCTTTAGGAGAGCAATCTCAGCAGAAAAGTCCAGCCAGAAGCCAAGCTGCAGTGAATCAGAGGACAGACAGGAAGAAGAAACGGAGGGCCCACTTCAGACCTTCATGAGTAGCAGGGAGAGAATCAGGTGGCACTTTTCTAAGATAATGGATAAGTGATCCATTTCGAAAGAAAAGGAAAATCATCTGTGCAAAGGAGACATTGGAAGAAGGAAAATGGCTTTGGGTGTCCAAAGTAAGGGCAATGTCAGACTAGAGCCATCTTTAAACAGAGACTCCCCTCCTCCAGCACAACAATGAGTGAAGAAATGAATATGAAAACAAAATCCAACTCAGAGTGCCTACAGGACTACTACTCATACTACTAATTACTCACAGATGTACAACATAAGAGGCAAAGAGAATACTGAATTTGGGTAGGAGTTCTAATGGAGTCAAAAGGCTTATGGAAACAATCTATTCATATTTCTCTCCATTTGAAGAAGTGGGAGACCATAAATGGATAAGGTAAAGTGATTCAATAAGATGGTCTTAAAGGAATCTGCTATGCATTGGGATTTGACCCTGTCACATAATCCTTCAAGACCATGAACTGAGCAGAAGGCAGGATTTGCTAATCCATGGACAGAATGCCCACACCATGGCAGGCATTCAGGACAAAGATGAGTTTGAGACTGGAGATGATAATCAAGAGGGCAGCTGAGAAGTAAATTCGTAATTCATTTTCACTTGCAGCTCTGCTTTCCTTGTAACCCAGGAACAGGTTCAAAGAAAGCACATGCAGAAATGACTTAAGGCTGATGTCTTTGTGGTGGTCAGTTAGCAGGAAGGAAAAAACATCCGAGGCTGCAGAAAAAGTAGCATAAGCCATCAGGCACCTCCATGGTGGGGTGTCTCCAGTATATCAACTACTTCTCAGATCTGCCTTGTGAAAATGGACATACTGTGCACTATGTTTGAGACAGAAACCTTTGGAAAAGAAAAATATGTGTTGCTCTGATCCCACCACTTGCTAGCTTTGGGAACAAAGCAAGCTGCTGTGCTGATCTCTGCTTTTCTCATAAAAAGAAAGAGCTGAGAATATTCACTTCACAAAAATGCTGTAATGTTTGTTATTGATTTTTTTGTCAATTTGACACAAGCTAGAGTCATCTGGGAAGAGGGAACCTCAATTAATAAAATTCCCCATTAGATTGTCTTCTGGCCCAATCTATGAGGTATTTCTTAGTTGACACCATAATTGATGGCTCAGACCACTATGAGTGTGTGTCACCCAGACAACTTATTGTGTAGTGCATGAGAAGGAAGCCAGTAAGGCGCATTCTTTCAGCTTTTGTATCAGTTCCTGCCGTGACCTCCCTCAATAACAGACTATAATGTGAAAGTAGACAATAAAATATATCCTTTCTTCTCCATGTTGCTCTTGGTCATCGTGTTTGCCACAGGAATAGAAAGAAAACTAATACAGCAAAGGCATCAAGAAGCAGATAAATTGCTAGACGGTACCTAAAAAACAAGCAGGTCAACATTAAAAAAGACTTATTTCATAATGTAATACAAACATGCACCATAAAAAATAAAGAGATGTTACCTGCCCAGATATATTATATTGTTATCAGAAACACTCTTGTTATCAGAAATAGTATACACACTCTTCAGGGCTTCTCTACAGTTCTAATAACAAGGGAGACAATTGTTCAGCTCAGCTCCCTCCATGAAGGAAAGATGAGAGCCAGCTCACCAGTAGAAACTATGTACTTTCAGAGTTGATTTAACACTATGGGGACCTGGATGGCATTTTCAAAAGCCATGTCATTAAAGCTCATTGAACACTATTCTTCGCCACTGAGTTAAAACAGTGCCAAAGTTTCTTCCCCCACAGTTTCTACCTTTTGAGCCCTAGCAGGAAGCCAGGCTCTGATTATTATTGAGCCAATCCCAACACCCTCTGCCCTTCACAAAACTTGTCTTAGCTGCTGGACACTTACCATCTGACAGAGAAGGTGAACTGAAGCCAGAAGGCAGCAGGCAGCCCCACTGCTGGCTCTTGTGTTTATAAGAGCTGAAATAAAAACAGAGCTAATTGTCACTCACAACCACATGCCCATGGGAGTATTTTAAGCAAAAATCAGAAATAGTCTAGATCACATCACTGGTTCCTGGAGCAAAATAATGTAAATTCCAAAAATTACAGTTGAAAATGGTATGAAAACACTTTCTATCCTATCTGATGGGAAGTTGAGAAATGGAATCATGAGTTTAGGATCAACATGGGATACAAAACAAGATCCTGTCTCAAAAAAAAAATCATCAATCCCCTGGAGTCTAGCCTTTTGTGACAGTCTTCTCTTTGAGGGGAGTTTGGCTGCAACAGGAGTGTAGCCTGTCCAGTCTAGCAGGTGCTCTCCTTCCAGAACTGGCTTTTAGAAATTCCAGCTGGCTTTTAGAGCAAATGAAGATTGCCTTTCTGTCTCTTGATAGAAGCACATATCCCAATTTCCCAAAAGATACATTCCCAAAGTTATGAGAAAACCACCCTGCCTCCATTCCATCTTTACCAAGCACATTATTTAAGGATTATAAACAACAAAGAAATTGAACTCGAGGTCAAGATTGGCACATTGAGCAAGTTATGAGTTGACTTTGCCTCATTTTTGGACATGGTTATTATATAAATCTTGTGCCAAAGATAGATTTAATATACGCAACTTTAATAATACTAATTTTGTTGGACAAAGACAGACACTAATATAGAAAGGTAAATATGGCCACATAATTCTGTTCTCTTAATTTCAACAATGAGAATATAAGTATCATCAGAAAAAAAGAAAATTCTGCATTCCTATAGATGGTTGGATGGTAACAAAACTTAAGATATTAACAGTAGCCCTTCCGCTCGACTCGAGACTCGAGCCCCGGGCTACCTTGCCAGCAGAGTCTTGCCCAACACCCGCAAGGGTCCACACGGGACTCCCCACGGGACCCTAAGACCTCTGGTGAGTGGATCACAGTGCCTGCCCCAATCCAATCGCGCGGAACTTGAGACTGAGGTACATAGGGAAGCAGGCTACCCGGGCCTGATCTGGGGCACAAGTCCCTTCCGCTCGACTCGAGACTCGAGCCCCGGGCTACCTTGCCAGCAGAGTATTGCCCAACACCCGCAAGGGTCCACACGGGACTCCCCACGGGACCCTAAGACCTCTGGTGAGTGGACCACAGTGCCTGCCCCAATCCAATCGCGCGGAACTCGAGACTGCGGTACATAGGGAAGCAGGCTACCCGGGCCTGATCTGGGGCACAAGTCCCTTCCGCTCGACTCGAGACTCGAGCCCCGGGCTACCTTGACAGCAGAGTCTTGCCCAACACCCGCAAGGGCCCACACGGGACTCCCCACGGGACCCTAAGACCTCTGGTGAGTGGAACACAGCGCCTGCCCCAATCCAATCGCGTGGAACTTGAGACTGCGGTACATAGGGAAGCAGGCTACCCGGGCTTGATCTGGGGCACAAACCCCTTCCACTCCACTCGAGCCCCGGCTACCTTGCCAGCTGAGTCGCCTGACACCCGCAAGGGCCCACACAGGTTTCCACACGTGATCCTAAGACCTCTAGTGAGTGGAACACAACTTCTGCCAGGAGTCTGGTTCGAACACCAGATATCTGGGTACCTGCCTTGCAAGAAGAGAGCTTGCCTGCAGAGAATACTCTGCCCACTGAAACTAAGGAGAGTGCTACCCTCCAGGTCTGCTCATAGAGGCTAACAGAGTCACCTGAAGAACAAGCTCTTAACAGTGACAACTAAAACAGCTAGCTTCAGAGATTACCAGATGGCGAAAGGCAAATGTAAGAATCCTACTAACAGAAATCAAGACCACTCACCATCATCAGAACGCAGCACTCCCACCCCACCTAGTCCTGGGCACCCCAACACAACCGAAAATCTAGACCCAGATTTAAAAACATTTCTCATGATGATGATAGAGGACATCAAGAAGGACTTTCATAAGTCACTTAAAGATTTACAGGAGAGCACTGCTAAAGAGTTACAGGCTCTTAAAGAAAAGCAGGAAAACACAGCCAAACAGGTGATGGAAATGAACAAAACCATACTAGAACTAAAAGGGGAAGTAGACACAATAAAGAAAACCCAAAGCGAGGCAACGCTGGAGATAGAAACCCTAGGAAAGAGATCTGGAACCATAGATGCGAGCATCAGCAACAGAATACAAGAAATGGAAGAGAGAATCTCAGGTGCAGAAGATTCCATAGAGAACATCGACACAACAGTCAAAGAAAATACAAAATGCAAAAGGATCCTAACTCAAAACATCCAGGTAATCCAGGACACAATGAGAAGACCAAACCTACGGATAATAGGAATTGATGAGAATGAAGATTTTCAACTTAAAGGGCCAGCTAATATCTTCAACAAAATAATAGAAGAAAACTTCCCAAACATAAAAAAGGAGATGCCCATGATCATACAAGAAGCATACAGAACTCCAAATAGACTGGACCAGAAAAGAAATTCCTCCCGACACATAATAATCAGAACAACAAATGCACTAAATAAAGATAGAATATTAAAAGCAGTAAGGGAGAAAGGTCAAGTAACATATAAAGGAAGGCCTATCAGAATTACACCAGACTTTTCACCAGAGACTATGAAAGCCAGAAGAGCCTGGACAGATGTTATACAGACACTAAGAGAACACAAATGCCAGCCCAGGCTACTATACCCGGCCAAGCTCTCAATTACCATAGATGGAGAAACCAAAGTATTCCACGACAAAACCAAGTTCACACAATATCTTTCCACGAATCCAGCCCTTCAAAGGATAATAACAGAAAAGAAGCAATACAAGGACGGAAATCACGCCCTAGAACAACCAAGAAAGTAATCATTCAACAAACCAAAAAGAAGACAGCCACAAGAACAGAATGCCAACTCTAACAACAAAAATAAAAGGGAGCAACAATTACTTTTCCTTAATATCTCTTAATATCAATGGACTCAATTCCCCAATAAAAAGACATAGACTAACAGACTGGCTACACAAACAGGACCCAACATTCTGCTGCTTACAGGAAACCCATCTCAGGGAAAAAGACAGACACTACCTCAGAGTGAAAGGCTGGAAAACAATTTTCCAAGCAAATGGACTGAAGAAACAAGCTGGAGTAGCCATTTTAATATCGGATAAAATCGACTTCCAACCCAAAGTTATCAAAAAAGACAAGGAGGGACACTTCATACTCATCAAAGGTAAAATCCTCCAAGAGGAACTCTCAATTCTGAATATCTACGCACCAAATGCAAGGGCAGCCACATTCATTAGAGACACTTTAGTAAAGCTCAAAGCATACATTGCACCTCACACAATAATAGTGGGAGACTTCAACACACCACTTTCTTCAAAGGACAGATCGTGGAAACAGAAACTAAACAGGGACACAGTGAAACTAACAGAAGTTATGAAACAAATGGACCTGACAGATATCTACAGAACATTTTATCCTAAAACAAAAGGATATACCTTCTTCTCAGCACCTCACGGGACCTTCTCCAAAATTGACCATATAATTGGTCACAAAACAGGCCTCAATAGATACAAAAATATTGAAATTGTCCCATGTATCCTATCAGACCACCATGGCCTAAGACTGATCTTCAATAACAACATAAATAATGGAAAGCCAACATTCACGTGGAAACTGAATAACACTCTTCTCAATGATACCTTGGTCAAGGAAGGAATAAAGAAAGAAATTAAAGACTTTTTAGAGTTTAATGAAAATGAAGCCACAACGTACCCAAACCTATGGGACACAATGAAAGCATTTCTAAGAGGGAAACTCATAGCGCTGAGTGCCTCCAAGAAGAAACGGGAGACAGCACATACTAGCAGCTTGACAACACATCTAAAAGCCCTAGAAAAAAAGGAAGCAAATTCACCCAAGAGGAGTAGACGGCAGGAAATAATCAAACTCAGGGGTGAAATCAACCAAGTGGAAACAAGAAGAACTATTCAAAGAATTAACCAAACGAGGAGTTGGTTCTTTGAGAAAATCAACAAGATAGATAAACCCTTAGCTAGACTCACTAAAGGGCACAGGGACAAAATCCTAATTAACAAAATCAGAAATGAAAAGGGAGACATAACAACAGATCCTGAAGAAATCCAAAACACCATCAGATCCTTCTACAAAAGGCTATACTCAACAAAACTGGAAAACCTGGACGAAATGGACAAATTTCTGGACAGATACCAGGTACCAAAGTTGAATCAGGATCAAGTTGACCATCTAAACAGTCCCATATCACCTAAAGAAATAGAAGCAGTTATTAATAGTCTCCCAACCAAAAAAAGCCCAGGACCAGATGGGTTTAGTGCAGAGTTCTATCAGACCTTCAAAGAAGATCTAATTCCAGTTCTGCACAAACTATTTCACAAAATAGAAGTAGAAGGTACTCTACCCAACTCATTTTATGAAGCCACTATTACTCTGATACCTAAACCACAGAAAGATCCAACAAAGATAGAGAACTTCAGACCAATTTCTCTTATGAATATCGATGCAAAAATCCTCAATAAAATTCTCGCTAACCGAATCCAAGAACACATTAAAGCAATCATCCATCCTGACCAAGTAGGTTTTATTCCAGGGATGCAGGGATGGTTTAATATACGAAAATCCATCAATGTAATCCATTATATAAACAAACTCAAAGACAAAAACCACATGATCATCTCGTTAGATGCAGAAAAAGCATTTGACAAGATCCAACACCCATTCATGATAAAAGTTTTGGAAAGATCAGGAATTCAAGGCCCATACCTAAACATGATAAAAGCAATCTACAGCAAACCAGTAGCCAACATCAAAGTAAATGGAGAGAAGCTGGAAGCAATCCCACTAAAATCAGGGACTAGACAAGGCTGCCCACTTTCTCCCTACCTTTTCAACATAGTACTTGAAGTATTAGCCAGAGCAATTCGACAACAAAAGGAGATCAAGGGGATACAAATTGGAAAAGAGGAAGTCAAAATATCACTTTTTGCAGATGATATGATAGTATATATAAGTGACCCTAAAAATTCTACCAGAGAACTCCTAAACCTGATAAACAGCTTCGGTGAAGTAGCTGGATATAAAATAAACTCAAACAAGTCAATGGCCTTTCTCTATACAAAGAATAAACAGGCTGAGAAAGAAATTAGGGAAACAACACCCTTCTCAATAGTCACAAATAATATAAAATATCTTGGCGTGACTCTAACTAAGGAGGTGAAAGATCTGTATGATAAAAACTTCAAATCTCTGAAGAAAGAAATTAAAGAAGATCTCAGAAGATGGAAAGATCTCCCATGCTCATGGATTGGCAGGATCAACATTGTAAAAATGGCTATCTTGCCAAAAGCAATCTACAGATTCAATGCAATCCCCATCAAAATTCCAACTCAATTCTTCAACGAATTGGAAGGAGCAATTTGCAAATTTGTCTGGAATAACAAAAAACCTAGGATAGCAAAAAGTCTTCTCAAGGATAAAAGAACTTCTGGCGGAATCACCATGCCAGACCTAAAGCTTTACTACAGAGCAATTGTGATAAAAACTGCATGGTACTGGTATAGAGACAGACAAGTAGACCAATGGAATAGAATTGAAGATCCAGAAATGAACCCACACACCTATGGTCACTTGATCTTCGACAAGGGAGCTAAAACCATCCAGTGGAAGAAAGACAGCATTTTCAACAATTGGTGCTGGCACAACTGGTTGTTATCGTGTAGAAGAATGCGAATCGATCCATACTTATCTCCTTGTACTAAGGTCAAATCTAAGTGGATCAAGGAACTTCACATAAAACCAGAGACACTGAAACTTATAGAGGAGAAAGTGGGGAAAAGCCTTGAAGATATGGGCACAGGGGAAAAATTCCTGAACAGAACAGCAATGGCTTGTGCTGTAAGATCGAGAATCGACAAATGGGACCTAATGAAACTCCAAAGTTTCTGCAAGGCAAAAGACACCGTCAATAAGACAAAAAGACCACCAACAGATTGGGAAAGGATCTTTACCTATCCTAAATCAGATAGGGGACTAATATCCAACATATATAAAGAACTCAAGAAGGTGGACTTCAGAAAATCAAATAACCCCATTAAAAAATGGGGCTCAGAACTGAACAAAGAATTCTCACCTGAGGAATACCGAATGGCAGAGAAGCACTTGAAAAAATGTTCAACATCCTTAATCATCAGGGAAATGCAAATCAAAACAACCCTGAGATTCCACCTCACACCAGTCAGAATGGCTAAGATCAAAAATTCAGGTGACAGCAGATGCTGGCGAGGATGTGGAGAAAGAGGAACACTCCTCCATAGTTGGTGGGAGTGCAGGCTTGTACAACCACTCTGGAAATCAGTCTGGCGGTTCCTCAGAAAACTGGACATAGTACTACCGGAGGATCCAGCAATACCTCTCCTGGGCATATATCCAGAAGATGCCCCAACAGGTAAGAAGGACACATGCTCCACTATGTTCATAGCAGCCTTATTTATAATAGCCAGAAGCTGGAAAGAACCTAGATGCCCCTCAACAGAGGAATGGATACAGAAAATGTGGTACATCTACACAATGGAGTACTACTCAGCTATTAAAAAGAATGAATTTATGAAATTCCTAGCCAAATGGATGGACCTGGAGGGCATCATCCTGAGTGAGGTAACACATTCACAAAGAAACTCACACAATATGTATTCACTGATAAGTGGATATTAGCCCCAAACCTAGGATACCCAAGATATAAGATATAATTTGCTAAACACATGAAACTCAAGGAGAATGAAGACTGAAGTGTGGACACTATGCCCCTCCTTAGATTTGGGAACAAAACACCCATGGAAGGAGTTACAGAGATGGAGTTTGGAGCTGAGATGAAAGGATGGACCATGTAGAGACTGCCATAGCCAGGGATCCACCCCATAATCAGCATCCAAACGCTGACACCATTGCATACACTAGCAAGATTTTATTGAAAGGACGCAGATGTAGCTGTCTCTTGTGAGACTATGCCGGGGCCCAGCAAACACAGAAGTGGATGCTCACAGTCAGCTAATGGATGGATCATAGGGCTCCCAATGGAGGAGCTAGAGAAAGTAGCCAAGGAGCTAAAGGGATCTGCAACCCTATAGGTGGAACAACATTATGAGCTAACCAGTACCCCGGAGCTCTTGACTCTAGCTGCATATATATCAAAAGATGGCCTAGTCGGCCATCACTGGAAAGAGAGGCCCATTGGACTTGCAAACTTTATATGCCCCAGTACAGGGGAATACCAGGGCCAAAAAGGGGGAGTGGGTGGGCAGGGGAGTGGGGGTGGGTGGATATGGGGGACTTTTGGTATAGCATTGGAAATGTAAATGAGTAAAATACCTAATAAAAAATGGAAAAAAAAATAAAAAAAAATAAAAAAAAAAGATATTAACAGTAGTCCTCAATGAGTTAAAAACATACACTGTAAAACCAAAGGTAAAGTATAAGAACTCTATCTGGGTCATCAGGCATAGTATCCTAATGTTGTCTCATGAATTTTACTTAAAGTTTATACCTTTTGTGCTTAAGGAAAATGATGTTAGAGATTTAGACACCATTCTAAAAATATGACATATAAAATGAAGATTTAATGATATGGCTAGGCAGACAGCTCTTGGTTCTATTAAAGAATAACTACAAAACTTCTTAGGCCATGTAGTACTCGGGAGTGTGCACCTGCTTCAGTAGCAGATGAGGGTGTGGGGTGGAAGAACTCCTTTGTGGCAAGCAATAAACAGAGTGTCCCATCTTGGGCCTCAAGAACATCAATTCTTTCCTAAGAAGTTTGGGGACTAACCTCTGTCCCTCTGCTTTGAAATTAAATGTCTCCCCTAAGGCTCTGAAGGTGTCCTAAAGTTGCCTCTCTGGTCCATAAGTCAGAGCCAGCTCTAAAGTTAGACTTAAGAACAGCATTAAGGAATCTGGGTATGAAAAAAAAAGGGAACAGAAGATCCAACAAGCAAGTCTGAGGTCAGTTCAGTTTGTCTGAATGGACACAGAGGGTCCTGTCACCCGTCCCCATCCTGCTTTCTGTTTCTGACAGAAGTGCTCACTGTATATTCCTAGCTGTCCTAGAACTCTCTGTGTTGACCAGGTTACCTTCAGACTAACAGGGATCAGCCTGACTTTGTCTACCTAGTGCTGAGATTAGAGGCATGTGCCACCAAGCCTTACCTGGATTTTACTCCAGTTTGCTAGGTCAAACTCTTTTAATAGATAAGGCAAGAGGAGGCAGGACTCAGGGCACACTTAGGGATTTCTCCACACATCTCCACACATACTCAAGCTCAGATATTACCCATCCAATCTGACACTGCTACAAAAATAATTCCCTAACTCCAAAATACATTTAGAGTTACCATCCAGAGTTTTAAAGTCCATTTTAGTTATAGTTAGGATGTAAAATCGGTTGAGACTATATGAAATTTTCCATGCTAGACACATTTATTTTTAAAACCCTAGATACATCTATCTACTTAAACAGGTACTGTTTGAGGGGGGGAACCTAGACACTACCCTTAACAGCATGTACTCAAACCAGCACAGGTAGAGGATAAATTATCTGAGTTTAAGTAGCACTTGTGTCCTCTATGATATTGCTGGACTCTTTTGTGCAGTGTCTGCACTACAAAAGCATGCCACTGAAAGTTTCTTCTCTTTTGGTGGAAGCCAGAAAATCATTTGTTTTTCATTTGGAAGCTGTCTACAGGAATGGTCCAGACCTACAGAAAAAAGGTATAAAGCCTCAGAGGCTGAATGCATTTGGTCCAATCCCTGCTGTGCCTTTTTATGGTTATCATAGAGGGGACATCCACTTTCCATATTCATTGATTTATTGGGAGTTGAGGTTCCAGGGGACCTCTTAGGAAGGAACCAAATATCTATAGGTAAGTTCAGACTTCCCTAGGGCACCATAAATAGACATAACTCTCACTGTGGATCCTGAAAAGAACAGTATAAGCAATTTGATTAAAAACAAGTTGGTTAGTTATTACAAAGATGCATACTCTCTCCACTGATCTAAAGAAGCAGAAAGTCATTCGCTCTCAAGACTTCTTCCCCTGGGGTTCCTCTGATAGTAGGCCTCTGTTGGAGGCATAAAGGAGAAAGCAGGTGAACCTGGTAGTAGTGGCTCAGAAAGGCTCTCTTGGGAACAGTAAAGGAAGAAATGTGTCCAGAAAGCAGTGTGAGATGAAATTGTCCATCTGCTACCTGTTCTTTGGTATCTGAGGGTTTTTTTGGGTTTTTTTGTTTGTTTGTTTTTTTAGTTTGCTTATTTTTATCCAAAACTCCTTAAAAGGAAAGATAGACCTGATGACTAACCCAACATTGAAAGTGAATCGATAGACAGTGTCAATCCTGATTCCCCAGAAAGAGAGGTCAAAATTTCTTACGTTACTGAATGAATAAGGGCAGTAACCCAGTATACAAATGCAAGAGACTAACACTGGCTGAATGACATTCCTGACATTGGTAAACTGGTAAAACCCAGAATTCAGAGTTTGCTCCACATTGTATTAGAATGCAGGCTCCCATCCCTCAACTCATTCAGAAACTCTGATGAACACCTGCCTCTTACAAGGTCATGTACTGAATATTAAAAAAAAACAAAATCTCATGTTGAGCTGCGGAAAGAAAATTCTATGGTAGAGCTTTGTGGTCTAGACATGAATAGATGGTGCAATCATTTTAAATGTGTCCCTGTAGAGGGTTTATGAGCCTGGAGCAAAGTAGAGAAAGACACAGACCATCTCCCTGAGGGATCAAGACAGGACTCTCAGAGGGTTACAAACCAAATGTCTGATCATTTCCCAATTGTGGAAAGTAATTAACCTCTTATATGGGAAAAAATGGTGTTAACATCAATTCTTAAGTCATGTGCCTTCATTAAGTATATTGGAGAAGATAGTTTTATGCTGCCAGAATTTACAACACAAAGAAGATAATTTTCAATTCTATAGGGCAATGGATGGCTTTTACAGAAAAGACAAAAAGTTTACCTTAAAAAGACAGTCTCACCATTGCATACACTAGCAAGATTTTGCTGAAAGGACCCAGATAGAGCTGTCTCTTGTGAGACTATGCCTGGGCCTAGCAAACACAGAAGTGGATGCTCACAGTCAACTATTGGATGGATCACAGGGCTCCCAATGGAGGAGCTAGAGAAAGTACCCAAGGAGCTAAAGGGATCTGCAACGCTATAGGTGGAAGAACAATATGAACTAACCAGTACCCCGGAGCTCTTGACTCTAGCTGCATATGTATCAAAAGATGGCCTAGTCGGCCATCACTGGAAAGGGAGGCCCATTGAACACAAAAACTTTATATGCCCCAGTACAGGGGAATGCCAGGGCCAAAAAAATGGGAATGGGTAGGTAGGGAAGTGGGCGGGAGGGTATGGGGGACTTTTGGGATAGCATTGGAAATGTAATTGAGGAAAATATGTAATAAAAAATTTAATGTTCTGCACTCAGAGTGTTTTCTTTAAAGTTCTTATCAAGAATCCAAATGAATAAAGAGTGAAGCAAGTAAAAAAAAAAAACAGTCTCTTTTATAACTTTACTAAAATTAGAAATATATACCAGGACTGTATTGAAGTGCCAAGCTCTAAACTAGCAGTCATGAAAGTCATGAAGCTCCGTGTTCAATCTTTAGAACTTCAAGAAAAAATTCTTTGCCCAGGTAAAATACTTTCTACCTATAGCTTTAGCACTCTGGGACTGAAGCAATGGCTTGCCATGGATCTGAAGGTAGCTTGTGCTACAGTGTACCCCAGGCCAGCCTGGGTTACAGAGTGAGACCCTGTCTCAAAAATCCAAAATCACAAAGGATAAAATACTGAAGACTGTCACTCTTGTGTTACTTGTGTTGTATGGGTTTTTTTTTCTCTCTTGGCAAGAATACATTTGATTCCATTTCTTGTTGATCAGCAGAGAGCCACAGAGATTATTTCAACTTTTACTCTAGGAAACCAAGAAGCACACAGCCAGCCATCTACAATTTGGTGATTAACAGGATGTCTAGACAGGCTCTTATGAGCATAACATTATTAATTAACCAACAGTTTGGTTAATCACAATAGCAAGAGTAATTCCTGAAATAAATATTTTATTAATATGCCCATCAATAAAGCAAAAGTAAGAGGAAATATTTTAATTAATTCATTTGCAATAATATTGAGATTATGACTGGCAAATTCTGTTTGAGAGTCTGGAGAGTGAGCTAGTGTTTCTAGCATAGTAAATCTTCATCTTACTGTTTCTAATGGAACTGTATATTTCAATTTCCTGGCCAGAATTCCTTTTATGTCATCAATCTAGACTATATTAAGGTCCATTAGTGAACAATTGGCTCTGACAAACATTCTGTTGGTACATATTGTTCCTTCCTTTTAGAACTGTGCATTCCCAAAATCCCACTGGTAAGAACATTTTTTTTTTTTGCTAGATAAGGAATGTGCTGTCACTATGATTAAATATCTGATAATATCCTCTGTCAATCAAAAACATATATGAAAAAACACATAATATTTGAAAAGGAAAAAAGTAAATACATTGACCAGCACATACACAGTACACATTTTCATGAAATACAGCTAATCTAATATTTTTCAGAATCCATAGCTTTAAACCATGGGGGAGAAATACAAGTTACATTTAATCTGAAAATATTAGCCCAAAGCCTACTGTTTTGCCTTCACAGAAGTCCTTGTATAATGAACTTCCATGTTCCTCCTGACTTCTTTACTGCCATGAGCAATCCATCTACCCCCAAACTGTTTATTCCATTTCAGCTTTACTTACTTGGATGAGGAAATGAAGGCAGTAAACCTCACATCTTATCTTTAATGTTAACCATCTGGTCAACAGATATTTTAAGGCTAGAAGAAGATTTGAACTATAACCACATAAAAGTTTCCTGCAAAAAGTAAAATTTTATTTTATGCTATAAAAATCCCTTGGAGGACACATATTTGTATCTTTAAGTATATAAGTGTATATTAAAATGATTTACCAGTGAGCACTTAATACTTTCCAGACCTGTTCTGGCAGCTGGCAGGAAAGCAGGAAGGCCAGGCTTGCACAGTTGCTCTGTCAGGGAACAGGAGGTGGGGGTGGGGTGGCTGCTCAAGGCAAAGTGGACTCCTGTTGAGTCTCCAAGCTCAACTCCATCAAATTAACTTCACATATTGATATGTGAGAGCAGTGTTTTAGCAAGACTGTTTGCTCCTAAGGGGCCTTCTCATCAATCCTCTGGCCTTTCTTCCCGTAAATGCCAATAGAGCAGCCAGTAAATGCTGATGGACTTACCAATAAATGTTGATGGATCCAGCTGTGCCAAATGGAATGAGCAATTTTAGAAAACACAAAAATATATGTTCTCTGTCAAAATGAACAGTAATGTGTGAATGCATACTCTAGATATCCTGCTCAGAAGACACTCCAAAAAAAAAAAAGTTACAAGAGTCCACATTCCCTTAGGTCAACACTTAGGTGTGCATAATGGTGTTGCCTGTTTTCTTAATTACAACAGAAATTCATACTCACAATAATAAGGATCATGATAGTCTCAGACTTGCTTCAGAGCCCCTAGTGCACTTGTCCAAGCATGGCCAGACATCATTGTCTGCCTTTCACTTATCTAGATGAGATATGGTGATTATGTGTGAGAAGTAATTGGCCTTAGTTTGATATAAAACTTAAAATACAAAATTATCATATAACATAGCAAGGTCTAAGATAAAATTAGAAATGCTTGTCTAAATTTCTGTCTGTGTGTCATTAAACACCAAAACTGGTCCAGATGGGTTTCTATCAAGGCCAGGCCTATCTTTTCCTACAATGTTGTAGAAGACCCAAAGTGTCATTTTAGTCATAATGGATAGGAAGAAACTTACAGCCAGTTTAGCTACATCTTGTCTACCCCCTTATGGTTCCAAAGAAACCTAATCCATTAAAGTTTATCTTATTGAACTCAGATTCCCTGAACCCATTAAACTATCTTGTCAAGCAAAAAGAATCTCTTCAAAGATAGTTGCCAAAAGCAGGTTGTCTTAGTCACCATTTCATTGCTATGAAGAGACATCATGACTAAGGCAACACTTCGAAAGCATTTAACTGGGGAATTGCTTACAATTTCTTATGGCTTATTCATTATCAGCATAGTGAGATCATGGCAGGACACAGGGCGGCATGGCCCTGGAGCTGAGAGCATTACATCTTAGACAATGGGCAGGAGAGAGACAGACAGACAGAGAGAGACAGAGAGACAGACAGAGAGAGACAAAGAGGGACAGGGAATGTTTGGGTTGCTGTGGACTCTTTAAAACCACAAAGCTCACCCATCCCTAGTAACATACTTTCTCCAACAGGCCACACCTATTCCAACAAGACTATGCCTATTAATTCTTCTAATCCTACCAGACAGTTCCACTCCCTGATGACTAGCCATTCAAACATGTGAACCTATGGGCTCCATTCTAATTCATAGCACCACACAGGCCAAACAGATACATTAGACAGCCCAAGATACAATCCAGAATGCCTGAATCTGAAGGACGTACAGATAATATATGTAACATGAGAATAAATACTACATCAATTTTCATATTTACTTTTATCTGAACCTAAGAAAATTGAGCTTCTAATAATATCCGATTTGTGGACTCCCAGGGGTGGCCTTACCCAGGCAAATACATCAGGTGAACTGTGGCACTGAGACCCCACCAATGCCCTAGAGAGTGTGGAAAGGGAGAAAGCAGGAGTCACAGTGTGACTAGATTTCCATTGGCAGTCATGAGGAACTAAGATTAACTGGAATTCATGAAGGATTCAGCACATTTACAAATTACATACTAAGTATAGCAAGGAAAAATTTCTTTCACTGATGCTTCTGCAACAATCTGTGGCTTATGAATAAAAATGTGAATTATGTTTCTTGTTAAATAAGAGTGCACATGCAGCATCCTCTTGGTATAAGTGTGGTATCTGTCAGGCACAATACAAAATAAAAACCACACTCTTTCAAAATGAAAGATAGCACACACACGCACACACAATTTGAAGTTGTCACTATAACTACTTGAAATGAGTGGTGTTTAAAGCACTTAGGTTCTGCTCCTGAAGCACATATTTTAGAAAAGTTGAAAAGACATAAAATCAGAAATAAAATGTGCAGATGCTTGTAGCTGCTTTCATTTCAGTATTACACAATGGCATTTCCTGAGAGGAATGAATGAAAATGTGACTTCAATATCATTATCCCAAACACTGACCTCAGAAAGTTATTCTCTCACACTATCTCCTAGAGCTAAAATTGTACAGTAAGCTTGCCCATGACTTAATCAAGTTTGCAGACATGTAATGTATGTCCTCAGATGGTTTCCACATCCTAATTCATGATACCTCTGGTAATATAACTACTCAACACAACGGGCAATAAACTGAGTTTGCAGATGAAAGTAGGTATGATGATCAGGTGGTCTCAACAGTGGGGAGATTGTCCAAGGCTGTACAGGTGAGTCCAACACAATGGCCCAGGAAAAGCAGGACAAGGAGGCAGTGTGGCAAGGACAAAAGTGATAGAAGCGTGAGAAGAAATCTGTCTTGGGGTTGTTAGCACTGTCTTGGTTGTTAGCTACCAGTGAAGCGATATTAACATCTTAAGGAAGCTGTAGAAGCAGGAAAACAGATGTTGACAAGACCGTCCAGAATTACTACAACTCTACTGATATGTGATATTAGATCAGGGAAAGCTATTTCAGACTCCAGCAAGGAAAACCAATTTATGTTATGAATGCCAATTTGTTACACCAGCAACATAAAACCAGTATAAGAGAGTTCCCAGTTTAAGCATAAGTACATATGTTATAGACTTATAGAGACAGAGTTGAGAACAGTTGCTGCTCTAGCTGTTGTGTTGAGTGCACAATGTGTACTCCAAAACAGAGACACCAACAAGAACTAGGTACCTGTCCATTGGCAGATGCCTTCCAGTATATGATTTAGCAAGAAAACTATTCCATGGCTGTAAAGGCACAATTACTTTGTCAAGTAAAAAAATAAATCCAATCTATTTAGCAAACATTTTAGACCATAAAAAAACTTATACACACACACACACACACAAGACTAGAGTCTAGATTGATGGTTAGGAGCACTTACTATTCTTGCAGAGGATCCAGATTCAGTTCTCAGTATCCACATGGTGACTTATAGCCATCTATACCTCCAGTTCCCTCTTCTGGAATTCAGTACCCTCTTCTGGCTCATACAAGCACCTGAACATGTATGGTACACACACACTAATGCAAGCGCGCGCGCACACACACACACACACACACACACACACAAATAAATAAATAAATCTCAAAAAAACAACAAATTTTTGAGAATGTCAAATTCTTAAATGAACAAAGAAACTTTTCATATAATTCACATAACTAATAAAGAATAAAAATGTATCCGATGACGTAAAGGTGTTACAAGGTAAAGAGGTGTTTTATTTTATAAATGAATGCTTTCTAGGAACAATATTCTCTAGTGTCAATGACTGGTAAAATGAGTATTTCGTTACTACTGTGGTTGAATAAGTGATACTTCAGCTTATTTTCATTGTTTTATTTGAATCATAATAATTATATATTCTTCCAGCATCAAATATTAAAAAATAACCAAATGACCAGATTTTGAATGGTCTAACTATAGGGAAATGGAAAAAACTTTCTAAATACCAAGTCAATAGTTATAAAAATAACAAAAGGAAGTGCCCAGTCGTATTTTCCTATAGTAGTAATTCTACTTTAGGAAATAAAATACAGAAATAGAGACAAATGCATGGAAAAAAATCAATATTACCATAGTATTTATAATAAAAGTGACCTAATAGTAGGGTAGTGTATATTACAGTACATTCAAATGGTACGTATTTATGCAGACATGAGTAGTTTAGTATTGACCTGTGTCATGGCAGTGTCCCTATGACTTAGAGACTATGTGAAAGCACCTTAGAGGAACCTCCAGCAAGACATCATAGTGCGTGCGGACGTCGCAGGTCATGTCTTTCTCTGCATGAAGCTGACTTCCTGCACAAGCTGGATTCCGTAGAAGCCGATTGAAAAACAAGTCATGCTTCCACTGAGACTGCAGCACATTCAAGGACCCTATCTTATCTCACAGTCTGGATCATAGTTCAACCTGAGTTTACAGCTTTGGGAGTTCCCTTGTAGATATAAAATTATCTCAGCCAGGTTCATGTGAACCCTCAGCTCCTCCGTCTGAGCCGCATCTTACTACCCAGGTCTTCATTAAGAAGGGACCATACAACTAGCTGCTTTCCTCTCCACTCCTCCCTCTTTGGTCATCCAGGGGATGAAGGAGTTGTGATGGAAGATAGAGGGAGTAAGGATGGAACACCACTGGCTCATGTGTAAGCTGGCAGAGAACACTGGCTGAATCTGACAACTGGTGATTTCTGCACTGACTACTGTTTCATCTAGAAAGCAATTCTGTGGGTGTCTCAGAATCCCCCCCAACACCTCCTTCATGATTTCTCTGCACTGTCTATGTGTCTCTCAGCATTACCACTTTCTGGCTGACCACTTAACACCCACCCATACTTTACTCTTTGGACTCAGAGTCCCAGCCTTCTTCTCCTGACCACCTCAGTAGGAAGCCCCTCTGTAAGCATGTAGAGACCTCCTCCCTAACAACTCACTCAACATCTTAGACTTCTTGGCCTTAGCTCCATCATCTGGGGTAGAATATAAGCCTGAGTTAGGAATCACTATGGGTGATTGATATCCAACAGGCATTCCCCACAATAGGAAGACTAGCCTTTGACCCTGGGACTATCTTCATTATAAAACTAAACTAAAGACGAACAGTTCCTTTCCAGTGTTATCTCACAATGAGGATAGGAGAAGGGAACAAGCTTTGACCACACAGAAAAAGGCAACGTGGCTGACTGTACCAGCTAGAGAGGCAGCAGTTTTTAACTCCATTGAAGAAGTCTAGTAATTTTAGATTAGCTGAAATTAAGTAACAATGTTAACCTCCAAGAACTGTTGTGTCCCCTGGCTGAAATTATCTTTCAGGGAAGTGCAAGAAAAGAAAAATACAAGAAGTACCAAAGGCTGTTCTGTGATATGTTTGTTCTCTCCTACTGCATTTCACCACTAACAGCTAATTACCAGCGAGTTAATGTATTTTCTTATGATGTAATTAACAAAACAGCTCAGCAGCTGATAGAATTTACACTGTCACAGTATTTTAAATTATTAAGTAGATGATTGCTGTTTAATTTATGTGCAACATATTTTGGTTTCTTTTTTTTCATGTTAAACATTAAAATGGTTATAAGAATAATGAATATAGTACAAATTGCTTTATAAATAGGAAAAAACTAAAATATATTCTATAAATAATTTGTAATGGTTTGTATATTTTAAATCTAAGTGAGGTATCCAAAAACTGTTTCTTCTTATTTATCTATAATTTTTAGAAAGCTATTTAGCTTACTGAAAAATGAATGTTTTAAATTACAGCTATTGTTTAGGTTTAAAAGTTGATTCTACTACACATTCATAGAAGTTATTGATATATTGATACAAACTCTAAAAACATCTGCTTTTTTCCAGCTGGTTGGTTTTGTGTATGCCTGTTATGTGATCAGCATTTCCATGGAAGAAGAAGACACCTGTAAGTACCATAATCATTCCCTGGGGTCCCCTCTGGGTAAGACACTGACCCCTAAAAGCGATTATAAGGCTAGGAATCTTTCATATTTCAATCAGAAATATTATAACTCAACAGAGTGAAGTTATAATAGAGGAACCAAAGTCAACCTCATATAAGCTAGTGGGAGAGAGACTCAGAAGGCTGGAGAGTGCTGTCAGAGCATGTCAGAGGTCCCAGCATGGGTGTAAGCAACATGCTCAGCAGTTAGGGGATATTCTATTCATCATCAGTTGAGAGCATGCTGGTGGTAAAACTTTGAAATTTAACTAACAGCAATAATAGTAATACAATGTGATGTATGTGAGACATCCATATGTATATGAACTAAACAACAAAATTACATGAATGATACCACAAAATTACAGTTTTTCATGTGAAACTCTTTTGAAAAAACTTGAAGAGAATAAAAGTGACTTGTGGGATGCTCACAAACTAAGTAATGGTTTAGCATCAAATAAAAGGCATATCGTGCCTTGAGGTTCTGTTTTAGAGGCATATCTGCACAGGTCAACAAATGCCACTTATTGAGCACCTGAAAATTTATAAGGCATTTTTACCACAATTCTCTGGTGTGACCATGTAAGATATTGACCAGTTTTTACAGTTGAATTACTTTAGAAAATCACATCTACCCAATTTCCACTGTTGTTCATATTGCTTAAAATAGAGCTTTTAAGAAAATGGGGTGGTATAGCTAGCCTTTTCAATGGCCTTTCTAGAATACAGTTCCCAGGGCAATGGTGCCCACCAAACACATGCAGAAGTGGTGCCTAAACCAAAATCCATGGCAATGTGGTCTCATGTCAGTTAGCACAACAAATGATAGACAATTCTAGACGTTGAGACTAATAGTGTCAGTTGGTAAAATAGGTAAACACTAGCAGCATGTTTAGTGTCTACTTGGGATAATTTGCTTTTAGTGTTAAATGGGAAAGAATTCCTGGCAATTTTAAAGTGCAGTTAATGTAACAACCTGTCTTACTTGGCGAGGAGCTTCCAGGATGATAGCTTCAAAAGCTCATTGGTTGTGAAAACTGACAAATGCAAACACAGATCAACATTGTGATTCAAGCCCATGCTACACACACACACACACACACACAGAGAGAGAGAGAGAGAGAGAGAGAGAGAACAGAGAAAAGAAAGACAGAGAGAAGAGAAGAGAAGAGAAGAGAAGAGAAGAGAAGAGAAGAGAAGAGAAGAGAAGAGAAGAGAAGAGAAGAGAAGAGAAGAGAAGAGAAGAGAATTCACAATCCACATGGCCAGGAACAATTGATTGAATATGACTATCAACTGGACTGAGATTGTAAAGAAGCTGAGATTTGGGCTAAATAAATACTTCAAATGTTGTCTTGAATTTTGAATACTTGCTCTCACATTACCCACAAAAAAGGGACTTTTTTCTTTCTCCTCACTGAACTGTTCAGAGGCTCTCAGAAGATGCCAGTAGTCCACCTTGCTTTGCTGAGGAGAAAAGGCATTCTAATCATTAATCTTTTGTCAAACACAATAAATATAGAAAAACATTTCCTCAAGGCTTATGATTTTTGAGTGAAATTGGAAATACTCAATAGCATGCAAAATAAAAGTCTCACCTACACTGGATAGAGATTTTTTTGAAACTCTATCAAACTCCCTTGAGAGCAGTAGTTCTCAACCTGTCAGTTGCAACCACTTTGGAAGTGAACAACTCTTTCACAGGTGTTGCAAATCCAATATTTTTAAAAATTTATAACAGTAGCAAAGTAGTTATGAAGTAGCCATGAAATCATTTTATGTTTGAGAATCACCACAACATGAGGAACCATAGTAAAGACTCACAGCATTAGGAAGGTTGAGAACTACTACTTTAGAGTAATAATGTCAGAGAGGAACTGTATTGCTACTGGCAGATACTGTAGTTCTATTGACTTTGATATTAGTAATCAAGTGAATATTCTCTATACAAATCTCTGAATCAGCTACCATGATGCCATCAAACTCAGACTGAAACAGCTGTTCACAGCCTAGTCTATTAATGGTTTAATACGAGTGTTTGTTATTAGGGTTATACATAAAGTTACTCAGCAACATCTGGATGTCGTTGTGTTGCTCTAAATTCTAATAATACTAAGAGTCAAAAAGAGCCTAGGATATGCAAAACAAAGCCTTTATGCCCAACATAACATGATCATCTGCCGGAAGAAGGATGACACTGAAAAAGAAATTGCAAGCCTTAGAGACTGGAAGTCCTCATGACAGCTTTTCTGCTTTTACTTAAAAAAAAAAATCAAAAGAATGGGTGAAATTAAATTGTACCAGAGTTTTCAGCAGCAGATGGGAGTAAAAAGCAATGTCTATGGCCAATTTTGATGATCTCATAGACTATCATAACCACTGCCAACACTTTGTAGAATTCTAGGCAATGTGCAATGCTCTTTGGATATGACATTGCCAGCCCACAGCCAAAGGGAATCACACTTTCTTTGAGTTATTTTTCGAAATGTAAACACTAAATAAATAAAAAAACTACTAATTTTACAATGTCTTTAAGTATATATTCATCTAGAAAGCTCATTCTGAAAGGTAACTTCAAAACTAACCTAATGACACCGCCTGTTAGTCAATATTCTGTCATTCATCTTGATTCCTATTTGAACTAAGATAATCTCCACATTATTCAAAATAGAATAAAGCCTGTTCTTGGACTGAAAGATGCCAAGAAGAAGAATTAGTAGCAGCTCCACATTCCCTCCTCTGCACTGTTCATATAGCCTGTGAAGCTGATATTTCAGATAGACATTACAAAAGGGTAACAAATGTTTAGGGAAACATTCATTTCCAACTACTCACCTTCCCAGTTACCTCTCTGCCTCTTTACTCATTGCTTCACATAAAGACTGTATGCATAGGTCAAAGACAAAGAGATAAAAGCTGGCAGAGCAATAGGTGGGATCTGTGTGAGACCTGCCATCATAAAACCCAGCTGAAATCTCCTTGGTGAGTTCTCCGCCAAAGTGAACTGCCAATTTGTTACTTTCTTATCAGACATACCAAACATGTAGAGGTAAGGCAAACTATCTTGAAAAGTAGGCATTAGTGTAGAAAATAATTGCCAGGAATTTCTCGGGCATCTATTCTAGTCTTGCTTTTCATCTTGGCTTCCAAATTGTACCGGCATATTGATTTGGGCAACTGCCATGTCAGGGATCTGTGGATAGCAGTTTCAATCATCCCACCTAAGGGAAGATCAGGCAGCTTAAGAAGGGCCTGATTTTCAGTGCAAAGGCAGAGAGAGAGAGGAAACTAGTTCCTGGATATGTCATAACACACACACACACACACACACACACACACACACACACACATTAGATGGGAGAGAGAGGGGGCGGGGGGATAGGTAGATAGATAGATAGATAGATAGATAGATAGATAGATAGATGATAGATAGATAGATAGATAGATAGATAGATAGATAGATAGATAGATAGATAGATAATTACTCTCATAGGCATCCAAACAGACTAAACCAGACTCACCAAAGGGGATAGAGGAACATTTCATTGAATCCATTTCCAAAGTAAAGGCTAAAATTACTATGAAACAGGGCCTCAGCTGCTCTCCAAAGCAGTCAGACTTCTGTAGCTCTTCTGAGCAGGGACTGTCTTGTTTGTACACTGCTTCCTTCATGCACTTCCAGCCTAAAATCACCATTCTTTTGCCTGCTCACACCTTGAAGAAGGCTTCTTCCCTGTCTACTAGCAGGTTTCTTTCCATAGGAGTTTAATTGCCTCTTCCCCAATTTGGTCAACTTCTCCCTCTTCCAGGCTATCTTAATGGCCCTGTGATATGTTGCCCAATGCTTTCCTGGCACATTATGTGTTTCCTTTGAAGACAATTAACACAACTGTAATTTTCTAAGGTCATGGTACTTACCATGGAAACCTCATTTCCTAACACAGTTGGCATTCTATACAATATACAATTTTGTGACTTTTTCTGGGGAAACGTGCATTAACTCCAGATGCAGTATCGAAGGCAGAATAAGGAAGTGACTCTACTCACATCTGGTTTAATGAAACAGTGAGTGTACTGGACTTCTTTGAGGTGTACAGGTCAGGAGTTTCTTACAGGATCATGGTGACTCAAAGAGAGCTGTATAGCTGACAAGCCCACCACAGCATAGGTGACAACCCTTGAAAGTTGTGTCCCTTCCCTAGAGCTCACACTTGGCAGCAATGCTGAGATACACAAGCCATTATTAAGTTGATGGTGAAAGAAAAAGAATCTGCTGTCCAAATGGCATAAAATGGAAGTTGGGGAACTTGAAGCTCAGATTCACATGAATCTCAGCTTTCATGAAGCTCAGATTCATGAAAGAGTAGGGTCACACATGACAAACTTTCCACATGCTGTGGCATCTAGAATTCATGACACAAAGAAATTCAGTGTAAGGTTATTAGTGGTAAATTTTAATAAGAGCAAGTGACAGCATTCTGCCCTTTTCCTGTATTTTTATTTTGTATTTGAATTCAGTAACCTTAATCCCAACTCCCATCTCACCCTCGGTGACTAACCCACTAATCCAGCTTTAGCAGCCTCACTAGTGGTTTGAGGAGGGTCCTGCAGTTGGCAGGGCAGGGAAGTGAGCCTTGAAGAGATACGAATGAAAACCCGGTGCAGAGTGACATTGTCAACCTGGGTCAGTTTTCTGGGAGGCGAATGCCAGGCAGTTCATCATATTTAACACACCACGTTACAATTTGGGAAAGGTTTCCAGGCAACAGTCAGTACAATCAGTCCAATTCCAGGTGCACAATAAAGCTTAAGGCGTGACTACACAGGAACTCCTTTACAGTGTACAAGTGGGAGCTGGAGAGATGGCTCAGCAGTTAAGAGCAACGACTGCTCTTCCAAATTCCCAGAAACCACATGGTGGCTCGCAGCCATCTGTAATGAGATCCAGTGACCTCTTCTGGTGTGTTTGTAGACAGCTACAGAACACCCATAAAAGTAAAATAAATAAATCTTAAAAAACAAAATTAAAGAAAACAAAACAAACAAACAAAAAAAAACTGAAACATAGTCCAAGTGAGCATGAAGATGAGTTCTGTAGCTAAAAGGCCTACAATCTAATGTGGTCTCTGACTGAGAGCATAGAGGCCAGCAGGCCACAAAGTACATATGACATCTCCCCTAAGGATGGGTAATAGCCTAGGGAGGGAAGAGTCTGGGACAATTATTCTAGGACTCTGGGTGAGATATGCTTCTATAAGATATGTGGCATCTACCTCCACAGATAGCAAAAAGGTCACCTGGTTGTCAACAAAATCCACTTTCAGTTTTCTGGATGGAATACAGGTATTTGATTTTTTTACTCCTTCTGAGAGGACATTCCTAAGTAATTAACATTCCTGATTCCCTTAGTGCTTCTCTGTGAGTTCAAGGACCTCTGTGCTCCCAGCAATGGTATACTGTGTCTTCCTTTCTCTGTTTTGGCCTTTAGCTCAGTAGTGTTGCTGACAGTAGTACCATAATGAAGTTTTACAGTGTTCCTTGACCAATTTTTAGTCAGAATCTTCTCCACATCTCATATAAGCTTCTGAGTTATCTGTATTTCAGAGAACACTACATTTCAGATATTGGCATTCCCACCTCCTGCTTAAGGACGATTGACTGAATCTCAAAGTGATAGTGTGAGTCACAGTTCCTTCTCTTCTTTCCAGTGTCTTTATCAAGAATCTCACAGAGGGCTGGAGAGATGGCTCCCTGGGTTAAAATTCTTGCCTGGCAAGAATAAAGGTCTAAGTTCAGATCACACCACTCATGTTAAATGCCAGGTAAAACTGGGAAGGGTTACATATATACCTATAGCTCCAACACTGGGTAGGAGGGTGTGTTTAGACAGTAGGATCATTGAACTTGCCGGCTCCAGTCTAGTTTCACATTCAATGAGAACCCCTTTCTCAAGGGAATAAGATAGAAGGCAATAGAGCACGAGACACAACATCTTCCTTTGGCCTCCACACCTGTGTGCACAGGTATACACACCTGCATACACACCTGTGCATCTATGACACCTACACAAAGACTACCACTGAAATATTGTCACAAAGGAACTTTAAATCCATGTCCTCCCATCCCTCAAACTCCTGCGCTTGATCTCCACTCAGAACCATCTGTCTTCCTATAACTACAACCTCCTTGACATAGAAAAGGAAGATTCATTCCATACTTTGGGTCTTGTGGCCTTTATCTCTATGTCTCCAACACATAAAGATTAGTTGCTCCTTTAACTATTTTGTCCTCTCCTCCTTCAGCTACTGTTTCCTCCCCTTCTCCTTCATCACTTAAGTAGGCACACACATTTTTTTAAAAGAATAAAAGAATGCCTGCAGCCTCCCTACCAGGCATGCAATGAATGTGCTTCCTGTCTTCCATGCCTCTTCATTGCGTCTCACAGACTGGCAGCTCCCATTTTTCAACTTCTCATTCAGGACAAGTCAATTGCCATCACGTGTTGGTCATTGTTAGCTCCTGGAAATCTGGCCTTTTTGGATTTCTAGGTAATCCTGTTCCCTGAGTTTTGGCACAATAGATCCTTTCTTTTTCCAAAGTGCATATTTCACAATTTAATTACTGTTTTTAAATCTTCATACCAATGTTTCAAATTTATTATGGGAATGCTGCATTAAGAACTTGAAACCCTAGCTCTGGGTACATTTGAAATGATAACTTATCTTTGTCTTTATAATGCTACCAGCTTTTCCTCTCTTCAGACTTAGCATGATGGCTCATACTCTTGTATGATGCTGTACTCCTGTATGTTAAAATGGGGCAATAAAATAAAATATTTCAAATACAAAGTAGTAAAAGAGATATTTGGGTCTTTTAGATAACTAAATGGCACATCATAGTTCTAAAACTCTATTGTTTCAAGCTAAATATTTAAGATTTTATAAAGATCTGATTTTATAATCCCTTTGAAGAAATGCCATGTAAGTAACTAGCTGTAAAGGCATATATGTAACATTAGTGTTGTATAAACATATGTCCTTCTAGTAAACCACAAACAATAATAAAGTAGTGTTACTTCTGGGAACAATTTTTGAACCTGGGACTGAAATGAGGTAATTGGGTGTGTTCACAAGATTTAGACAGCAACTTAGAAGCCTGTGTATAGCACAAAATGGGTAAATTATAGTATGTAGCACAACTGACTAGCTTCTGTTTTGTCCAAATTTCCCACTTTGAAACACACACACACCTTTCCCCCTCCTTCCTTCTCATCGTCTTTGCTCATTTGCTCGTCACAAGAACAGAAAGTCTACATTAGAGTTAATGACCATTTCCCAAGGACATCTTTCTTTCCACAGTTCAGTCAGCAGCAAACTTGTAGTGATTCATGAAATGCCATCGTTAGATATTTAATGGCTATACAAGCAGTAGCAGAGGCTTCCTAGCTAAGCCACTAAAATCATCTGTTTTCCAGTGCAGTTACAGTGCATGCTGCCGCCTCCATAGAGTTGGGTTATTGGCTTCTACAGGATAGATTTCAAACCTGGCTCCTAAATAACCTGTACCTGCTTCTTTACAAGGTCTCTTCCTTCAACTGTGGGACATGAACAGGCATGGAAGCTTTGGAAAGCATATCTAAAATGGAGGTGCCACATATTACACAGTGCCCAAGTGCCCTGGGTCTTGCAAGAAAGCTGATGATGGAATTTGAAACTAGGACATTAAATGCCTCTGTGGCTCAAGGTGCTAAAAAGCATGCAGGAATATCTGCAATGGGGGATCCCTGAGCTAAAACCCTGCTCTTCTCCTTCATGACTCAGAGAGCTGTTTGGGGATGAGAGATTTGAATTAAGATCCATAAGACAGGAATAAAACTGCCAAGCAAAGCCAGACTAGAGACTTCCCTAGAGGAAGAAACAGGAAACACACAGGAAATCACTTCCTGAAGGACAATTCCTTGAGTCAAACCAAGTGTGGCTCCAGTAACGCTCTACACAAACTCCTCCAACAACGGGTCAAAGCGGGTGACCTGGGTTTTCCTGCCCTGATGACTCACAAAAGGGTAAACTATCTCCTCATTGTATCTCCTGCTTATGTGCTGAGCAGGAGAACGATGGAAAAATGATCAAAGCTCCCGTTTGATTTCAATTCTGTTTGATCTATTTAAATCCAGGGTCTGGATTCATTTGCATAATCGGTTTTATTTACAACTTAGAAATCTCCTAGCCTTTAACCTGTTCTGAATTCATTAGAGTTATGGCTGTTGTGGAATTTTTCACAGAATCTTTCTAATAAAACTGCATGTTTGTTGTTTTAAAGCTGCCCCAGCAGATAAATCTAATAAAGTAAACTTATACAAAAATTAGATTTCAAGTTTTTAAAAAATGTCCCATGCATTTAATGAAATTTTAATGTCTTTCAACCACCTAAAATTGCAAATGAAAAACAAACCAATTTAAAACTTGAATTGGCATTACAGGAGAATCTGTCTTTTCTACTACAATCTATATGATTATATTAAGAATTGCAAATATTTTACACACCAAACTGGTATAAATTCTAGGTAATAGTCAATAGGAGGTTATTAATACTATACAGTACAGCTGCTTTACTTTCTCCCTTTCCCTTAGTAGACATGCACAATTTCTATCTAATGTAAGCTGGTATTTCTTCATGATCAGGATCTTTCTGGTGGAAACAGGGCATTAATTTCAAATGAATATCTTCCTATGAATAGATTTAAATAATTGATATGCATTCTGTATTGTGTATGCATTGCAGCTATATGTTTATGTATATGTACATACATATTTGTTAAAACAAGAGGGATTCTCATTCCACAGTCTACAACTATGATTAACAGTTAATTTGAGTAGACAAACATGTTTTCTGTACTCAATTTATTTGGGGTGCATTTTAGGCTTGCCGTCAATTTAAAACACTTCACTATCTTCTGGCCTAGCTTGACAGCACTTGGTTGGCATTCTGTTTGTTTCTATTAACCATACCACCTGGTGGCACTCTACACTGCTTCCATTTCCCAGGTAGGATGCCAACTGTTGTAGACATTTTAGTGATTAGTTAGGCTGAATTTCAATCATACTTTTTTTCTTGTTCTAAGGTTATTGTCCTGGCCCAAAATAGTTTTTGGTTTTCAATGTCTATACTAGCTCAGATAGCAATCCCTTGTGGATTTACTATTGATCTACTCATTTGAGAAGCAGTCATTGAGGGGCTTCTGTGTGGTAAGCCACTCCATACAGAGATGAATTGAAGAATGTAGCCATATCCCAGGGGATCTCACATTCTAACAGATGAGCCAGACTTATGCATATACAGACCTGTGAAGAGGAGATGATATTATGGCAAGTGAATTAAGTAGGCCAAAAAACAGAGGCTGTAGTGTAAGTGAATCAAGCCCAGATGTTCAGAGCATGTGTCTTGTCCACATGTATGGAATATCACATTGTAAGGAAAAGAACAAAACAAATACGTTTTTAAATAATAGAAAAAAAATATCTACTAAGCTAAAATTCTCAAAAAGAATTTTAGGAAAAAAGAAAGAAATCATATATGACCTTGAAGTCTTTTTTTGCACCAGCAGTGCCAAAAATGTTTTATATTTGGCACTCAGAGACATAATGTCAACACATATACAGGCACATAGCAAATAAACTACCCTTCCCTTAGTAAGAAACAAGTGTCCCAAAGGGCTGGTTGCTATCTATTCCAAGTGTCACTTCCCTCAAAATCGTCACACATGCACACTAGTGCATTCACAAACATGTCTACACACATATAGAGATACATGCATATATACACATGAGTATGCACACAAACACATATACATGCATATATTCATGCACATAGTTATGCACACGTATACACATGTAACATATACACGAATACTCATGTATCTACTCACAGAGACACTTCAGAGAGTAAGGCCATCAACCTTCTGTCAGTTCAGCATCCTCTCAGGCCATGCCATTTGGGGTGTTCTACTGGATGGTGTGGAGTGGTGAATAGATTTAATCTTGGGAATGATAGGTTCTGATCAATTTTCTTTGGAAAGTAATTCACAGAGAAAAGGATTTATGAGAGAAATCGCAGTAAAGAAATGATACTTTTGATGGAGATTGTCCTCAGAAACAGAACAAAAACTGATGATGCAGTTATAAAACAAAAAGGAGGAAGAGGAGGAGATGAAGAAGAAGAAAGGAGGATGGGAGGAGGAAAAAATATTGTTTCCAAGGAGAAATGCCTAAAATTGTAGGAGCAGACAGTAAAAAGGAGTTATAGCGAGGCTTCAAAGCCAACAAGTATTTGTCACTTGATTTATAGAGCAAAGTAAAATATCGGCTAGTCATAAGCAAAAATGATAAAAAAAATGGACTGAGTAAAACTGAGTAACTGTAAGAAAATACCTTACATGGGTCAGGAATTCACTTAAGAGTTGTTGAGACAAATTCTGGGACTGTTTGTGCCCTCATACCTTTTGGAACATTTTTTTTTCAGCCATTCTCTTCTGCTTCATTGACCTCAAAGAGTTTCTAGAATTTATTATCTCATTATTTAAGTATTACACACTCTCTGGAAATTCTAAAGTGGAAAGAAACTGTCACCAAAGATTACAAGAAACAGTTTGCTCCAGGAATCTGAACTCACAAAGGGAACAAAAGCCAAAAGCACAGCCAATAAAAACTCAGGGTAGTACAAAAACACAGGGAGCAGAGAGAGGATGAAACTATCTGGCAGGCTAAGGGCATTTCTACCATAATGCAACTGGTGTAGCTTTCAGAACTGAGAAAGCTCAGGAAGAATTGAATAGCTATTAAAATGAATGTCACAGAAGAGAAGGAAAAAACTAAACAAAAGGAATGATGCTTGCTGTGGTCCCAGCAGTTGGGAGGTAGAGGAAGGTCACCACCTCAATGACATCGTCATCTGCATAGTTGAAGCTAGGCTACATAAGCTTTGTCAGGGAGAAAATTTAAAAGAAAAAGAAAAGAAAAGGGCAATCCCTGGTCTTTTCTAAATGCTAGAAAGTAAACACACAGTGCACATGTTAGGTTGATGTAAAGGTGTCATAAGCATCTCATAAGGATGAGACAGCTCTTCCAAAACAAAGCCAAGTGTAAAGGAAGAGAATAGTAGATACTCACCATCATCAAAGTACCTTACAAGGAGACTGAGCAGCGTTCTCGATATATGAATCAAAGAGAGCATCCTAATCCTTCATGGTCTAGGTGAGCCTTCTGCAATAATATATACCCCAGCAACTAAAAGAACAACACTGGAAATATTAAGAACACCCATGGAAGGAGTTACAGAAACAATGTTTGGAGCTGTGACGAAAGGATGGACCATCTAGAGACTGCCATATCTGGGGATCCATCCCATAATCAGCTTCCAAACGCTGACACCATTGCACACACTAGCAATATTTTGCTGAAAGTACCCAGATAGAGCTCTCTCTTGTGAGACTATGCCGGGGCCTAGCAAACACAGAAGTGGATGCTCACAGTCAGCTATTGGATGGATCACAGGGCCCCCAATAAAGGAGCCAGAGAAAGTACCCAAGGAGCTAAAGGGATCTGCAACCCTATAGGTGGAACAACATTATGAACTAACCAGTACCCCAGAGCTCTTGACTCTAGCTGCATATGTATCAAAAGATGGCCTAGTCGGCCATCACTGGAAAGAGAGGCCCATTGGACACTCAAACTTTATATGCCCCAGTACAGGGGAATGCCAGGGCCAAAAAGTGGGAGTGGGGGGGAGGGGGAGTGAGGGGGGAGGGTATGGGGGACTTTTGGGATAGCATTGGAAATGTAAATGAGGAAAATACCTAATAAAAACAAACAAAAAAAAAACAAGACAAAAAAAAAGAATAAAAATCGCTGTGTGTGTATCACACACAAAAAAAGGGCATATTCATCTGCAAAACATCTGTGGAGTGACTTAAAATATGAAGAAATGAGAAATCTCACCCCTTCGAAGTCCATGCTACTGGAAAAAATAAAGAACAGGGACAAATATCAATGCCAATCAGAACTTAAAGGAAAGATGAATGACACCATCTCATGGGCATTCGGACAGGTTCTACACTCCCTCCCCCTCCCCAGCAGCAGTATACAGAGAGCCTAAACAGATCCCATAAGTGAGTTGAAGCCACAAATTCTTCCTCAAACGAGTTTTGTTTTGTTTTGTTTTTCTTGAGCAGAGTTTACAAGGGGAAGTGTACCTTTCTAAAAATAAAGCCATTCATAGAAGATAGAACCTCTAGGCATCAAACTATGACTGACTGATAATTTTCTACCCTACAAGTCAGCTAACCTTTCCAACTGAGAAAACAGATCTCAAGTGCAATGCAGGTTCTATCAGGTCCCAGCACTCTCCATGGGAACAAGAATGCATTGTTGGGATTTTTACAAATTCTCATATAACTCTAAACTAAACAAGATTTCTGAAATATGGGAATTCAATAGTCGGAGAAAAATGTGTTATCAAGAGAAGTACATTGATATCCACTGTAGCCCTGTTGGGAGACAGGGATTTGAGACTGTGTCTCAAGAGGGGTAAACGTCATAATTTTATGGGGAAGTGTATAAAAACTCCTCAGAACCGTTTGCTTCAGTTCAAAAATGGAATTTTTAGAAATTAAGACATCAGCTGGGCGTGGTGGCACATGCCTTTAATCCCAGCACTCGGGAAGCAGAGGCAGGCGGATTTCTGAGTTCGAGGCCAGCCTGGTCTACAAAGTGAGTTCCAGGACAACCAGGACTACACAGAGAAACCCTGTCACGAAAAAAAAAAAAAATCAAAATGTATCTTTAGAATCTAACCAGATAGAGAAAGTAAGAGAGACAGAGAGAGATCATAAGGCATGTGGTCTAAAGGTTTAAAGTTTTTGTTGTTATTGTCATTTTTACTTTTCCTGGTGGTTGTATATAAACTTCCTAGGAAGTTAATCAGTGAATCAAGAATAACCCTAATTATGATTTAGACCTTAAAGTTCTCTCCAAAGTCAAGTGTCTCTACCTGATGAGAGTGTTAGGAAAAGATGAGAGGGGGGAGGAGACTCGAGTAATAGGGGGTGTAAATGTGATGAAAGTACATCGTGAATATATGGAACCTGGTGTTTTACAGTTCATATCTACAATAAAACAGCCTTCATTGTTAAAAAAAAAAAAGGGGGTAAACGTCTTGGTCAAGAAGATGGCTAGATACAGAGCCCACATCTTCGACTTTCTGCCACCTGTAACATCTTCTCTTGCACATGTTCTTATGGCCTCTCGTCTTACACAGGAGTTATGAGGCAATACAAAAGCCCTTAATAGAAGCCTCCAGATCCACCAACTTAAAATTCCTTTTCATTCCAAGTGAGTAAGCCATCTCAAAAGTTGGTCCTCTCTCTCCCTGCTAAGAGCCACTGGCTAAGACAGAGTGAAGCAGAAATGATTCTTCCTTGCTATTCTGGGCTCCAACTGTCAATCATGAGCAAATGTTTTTAAATCAACCCTATAGGGTGACTGATCACTTGTTAACTGATAACTCTACAAGCCAGCTGCCTAAGCACATAATGCACTAAGAAATTTAATGATATTCCATAGTTCTAAAGCTAGAAAATTGCAAAGTTGAAGTGTAAAACAAGGCCTGCATGATATGTAAAACCAAAACATGATAGATGTGTGAGTTTTCCCTGTATTTGTAACTTGTATTTCTTAAAATCAAAAGAAATTTGAATAAAATACACTGAAATATTAGCAATCTTTTTACCTCTAATAATAGAAACATAAAAATCTGTTCCTTTACATTACATTTTTTTCTGGGCATTATAAGTGTGTTATAATTTATAAATATATTCTCACAGATAACAAAGAGAACTTATCAACTTCTTAAATATGACTAGTTAAATCCAAGTAGGGCTTTTATTAAAATTCAGAGATATTGCTGCAAAGACCAGGATGGCTAGGAGGCTCTCCAGGTTCCTCAAGAATGCACAAGCAAAGGAAGTGGGGCTGACTGTACCTGTCACAGTTGAGACTCTTACTACAACCAAGTCCTTGCTCAGCTCCTACACTAACCATGTTGCCATGATTAACCAGGCTAAGTACAACTACCCAGTGCCTGCTCCATGAGAATATGCCCAAAGAGCCCAGGCTAAAGACCCTAAGGCCCAAGTTTTAGCCAATAGCTAAAGAACCTCTGAATACTCCCACAAATGGAAAGGACTTCCTTCTCTATGACCTTAAAAAAAACGAGAGTAGGAAACTCAGACAGTACCCCGGAGCTCTTGTCTCTAGCTGCATATGTATCAAAAGATGGCCTAGTCGGCCATCACTGCAAAGAGAGGCCCATTGGACTTGCAAACTTTATATGCCCCAGTACAGGGGAACGCCAGGGCCAAAAAGGGGGAGTGTGTGGGTAGGGGAGTGGGGGGAGGGGTATGGGGGACTTTTGGTATAGCATTGGAAATGTAAATGAGCTAAATACCTAATAAAAATGGGGAAAAAAAAAAGGAAACTCAGGCATGAAAAGTGAACTAAGATGCTAAAGGCCACATTTTATAAACTAAGACACATGATTAATGTGATGTCTTGATAATAAAAGAAAAGCTTGTTCCTATGTGCCCAATGCCATTTACATATATTGTAAGCTTTTGGTTCAGAGGAAGTTTGAAAATACAAAGAGATTCAGATACAGTGAAAAACAAACTCCCTCTCCAGGAGGAGGGTCTATATATCAGCATCAGCAGAAGTTTCCTCATGAGGAATGAGAAGGATCAAGGCCTGTATGGCCTCTGAGAAGCATCAAGAAATTGTCACATCTGAAGGGGACTTGTCCTACAACCCTAAAGGAAGGGCTTTCCATTCTCAAATGGCTTGCAATGCATTATTGTTCCCATGAAACTACTGCTTTCACTACCAAGTATTTTGTACATATTCTGTGCTGCACACAATGCCCAGCATCTGCCTTATATTCTTCAATCCCATGTAAGGGAAATTTGCAATGGCTGAGCAAACATGACTGACTCAGGAACATGAATGAAAGCTTCATTCATGACCTAAAGTGTCCTTGGGGTGAGTATGGAAGTTACGATTGGTTCTGAAAACAAACCTGAACGTTCACAATGGCATAAGGCTCTGTAGACAAGTGCTGTCATTCATTCAGTTGGGTGAGAACCTTGTCAGGGATTCAGAGGGCTACAGCGAGTACCCGCAAAGATATTCAATTACAAGCAACATTAGTTCTTCCAGGAAGATGCTTAGCTGTGCAATTGAAAATTGGCACCAGAAGTGAATTTGAAGGACTGAAACAGGGGCCATTCCTGGTCCTGCGCTCTCCATGTGAGGCCTGATAGCAACGCCTCGGTTTTGAGAACAGAAGACACAGCAGTGCTCGACTTTTCTAGATAGTGGCTGCCAACTCCCAATTGTGCTAATTGATTTCTAAAATGCACACCGTACTTGTGGGATGTAATAAGTAGAGTCTACAGAATTCACCCTCGACACCCTGAAGGTTCCTGGCAAGCTGTGGCTGGATACTGCCTTCTACCGCTGCCTGCATCTCTGCCACACTCACTCTTACGGTTTGCTGTTGTGACTACAGATTTCACAGGATGTCACCATTACAACTTCCAGAGTCCCTTCAGCTATCAATTTCAATTATACTAATGGTAAGCCAGTGGAATGGATTAGCAGGTAAAGCACTCATTGCCAAGAATATTGAGGAGAGGTGAGTCCCAGAATCCACATGGTAGAAGGAAAGAAGCAACTCCGGCCTGTTGTCCTCTAACTTCCACGTGTGTGCCACGGCACACAAACACACCTACACTCAGAAATAAATTAAAAATACAGCGTTGAGGCTAGAGAGCAGCTCAGCAGCTGAGAGCACTTATTGCTCTCGCAGAGCACCTTAGATCAGTTCACAGTACCTACATAGTATCTCACAAAATCTGTAACTCCAATTCCTGAAGATTACACACCTCTGCTGACCTCTGTGGCTCCTGTAGGCACACAATGCACACACAGAGATACATGCATATAGGCACATGCAGATACGTATAAAACAAATACCAAACTATAAACAGTCATTTTAAACTTTTAATTTAAATTTGCTAATTCTACAAAGAAACTTCAGAGAAAGCTATAAATAGATTAATAAAAATAATGTAATTAATATTGAACATTTGTTTTCCTCAAAATACCATTTATGTGATATGTCAACAACAGAGATAATTAAGGAACAGATAAAAATCATAAATTTCTATAGAAAATAATGACTATTTAACATATTGTTAAAAAATTGCTAAAAATCAATATACAGACCTACTCATTTTATTTTTCTTTGATACATATACATATATACCACCTAATGTCTCAATTTTGAATATAGTTTTTAAATCTAACTATTTTATTTATTATTTATATATTGTTATAGTTATTTATAAATCTCATTTATTTTTTATATCCTCTTTACTTTTTAAAAGTGCCCTACAAGTAATCAATCATTCAGTTTTAATCAATGCAATGATCTTCCTTCTCCAATTCTTCCCAGAGATCCAAAGAGTTGAGGACAAATAGTTTATAAAATTTCTTATAAAGCTTAGTCCAAACTATCACTTAAATGTCTTACTCACACTCAGAGAAGAAATGTTTTCAAGGTCCCAGGCAAGCTGCCACTCCTCACTTCCCTCCTGAAGGTGGTATCCTATTAACCTGGGCACATGACAGAAAAATGGTGGCCTGCCTCCTTTACCCACTAGGGGAGTTCTACCCATAGAGATGCTCCTAGCCATTTGTGTGCTAGGCACTCACAGGCTCATGTTTATTTGTTGAGCTGGTTAAAATTGGATTTTCCTGGGTTTGCTTCAGCTACTCCCAGGAAGTGAAAGGATAAATTTAGTCAGCAGTTGCCAGAGTTGCTACAGCTAGCCAAGAATTCAGCAAAACTTCCAGGCTCATTCATCAATCCTTCAACCATAGTTCCTGAAATGCCTATCTTGAGCTGAAGAGTGATAGTTTACATATTGTGTATCTTACTGTGTGTGTACATACCTCATACTCATGTCCCTGAGAGTCCAGTGCCCCTGTATGCCTACATACCTATTAATAAACCACAGTTACACACCAAACCTCAGTGGTTTTCAACCTTCCTAATGCTCTGATGCTTTAGTGCAGTTCCTCATGTTGTGGTGACGCCCAAACCTAAAATTATTTTCATTGCTACTTTATAACTGTAATTTTGCTACTGTTATGAATCATAGTGTAAATATTTGCGTAAGTATTTGTGTTTTCTGATGGTCTTAGGTGACCCCTATGAAAGGGTCATTTGGCCCTCCAAAAGGGTTGTAATCCAGAGGTTGAGACCTGATGATTTAGAGTAATAGCTTCAGTGAGAAATAGAATACAAGAAACAAATTAAAGATTTGAGAGTAAAGTAGTGTAAGGCAGAAGGAAATAAATATGGTTATAAATATGGTTATAAAAATCGCCATGCCTCCAGAGACAGCAGCCCGATCCCCCATTGTGTCCAGACCATGGAAACTTCACAAAAGTTGCAAGATAAATGTTTGTTTCTTAGGAGCAACTTGAGGTCAGAGGCATGGAGACTGATTGACTTCCCAAAAGTGTTTTTAATGATGCAGTGAATATGCACAAGAAGGTAAAACGTGGATTTTGGCAACCAAAAGAAAAGAATGTATTTTGAGATATAAGGAGACACATTATTTCAAACCTTACACTATTTCAGATGACCATATTTTTATACTAAAATCAATAGCAACTGTGTTTTGTTCCGGCCCTAAAAGCTTGGTTATTTGTGTGCTTTTTAAAACTCTCCCACAATAGTTTTAGGAGCCCTTCATAGTAAATACTCACTTCTTCCCCTTTATAGGAAACTGATATTTTTCTTAGTCTTGTGCATATGTAGTCTACTTTAAAATTCTTGTGTCATACGTTTTCATTTATACACTGATCCAACTTGGGCTGCTGTATTTCAGTTGATTTCATAGGTGGACTAGACGCGCACTCCCACTACCAGGATCATGTTGCATTAAAGCCTGTTAAACCTGTAAGTAGAGGTATGACAGTGTGAAAAATATTAATCTGTCTAACTTGGCCTAAACTAACCAACCATGGGGGATTTTGAACCTTCTACTCACCACTGCTTTAATCTCCACTCATATTAAAACAACCTTCCATGTATAACCCAATGCCATTCTTACTCACTGCAGAAAGGATTTGCTATAGGTGATGTGGCATGCACTTCTAAAGTGATGTTCTTGTCTAAATTTTCTCATCAGCCATTGTCTGCATTTGGAAAAATATGATCATTTATTCTACAGAAATCGGAGACTTGAATGAGTCTCTGGACACAACAGCAGAGTAAAAGAGGGTGGGGAAGGAGTGAGGATTAGAGTCCAGGCTTCCAGAATCGAGATACCTTGCTCAACATGTCTGAAACTTGCATCATCTGTTAAATGGCTTCATGGGAGAGGAATGAGTCATTATGGGAATGAAGTAATCTTCAAGAAGCACAGCTTATATGAGCAGTTGCTTCTAATTTTTATTTACACTCACTGTTGTTTATAATAAAAGAAAACCCTTTGGGAATCAGTTTATTATATTCCTTGAGGATATGGAAAACATCAACATTGAAGTGACCCCATAGAACTCTTCCAGTTTCAGATTTAGGACAGAATCTCTGTCACTAGATTGATAAAACCTTAGCCTATAAGGAAAGAGACTTGGTTACTCCACTCTTAGGAAACTCAAAGTAGAATTAGACATGCATTCAAAACAACAGCTGTCATATGCTAGCTATGTTGCCTACAACTCTTATTTAATTATTGTGAAATGTATATTTTTAGTATTTCCATTTTATGAGTAAGGAAACTGAAGATCAACAAAGAATTAGGGAGCTTTCTAATAAGTTGAAGAGCTGGCCTCATCCTTGGGTAATGAGAGGTTATCTAACCTGACTGAATAGACATGTTCATATGGACTTCCTATATATTCATCCCAACCTTACTTAATTCTATTATAGCAGAGATTATCCTGTGAAGCCATTACTGGTTTGCAACCACACAGCAAAGGCTTCACTGTTGCTTTATTGGCACTTTGTTTGCAGCTCAAATCTTCACTGTTCCCCTAGCACCTCTGAGGACTGAGGTCCTGAAGAAGCTGCAAATGGAAAACATCTGTCCTACATAACACCCCAAGACCATTCATCACCTCATTACATATGCTTTTGGATGATACAAATGAGGTGCTCCAAATGTTGGTATTTGTGGGTTAGGGAACTTGGCTAGGGTTATGACAATTAGCAGGATGTCACTTGCATTGAAAACAAAAGAGAACAAAACAAAGCCCAGTGATGGCTGGGAAAACCTTCATATATTTGATATAAGATAAGAGGATGATTAATGGACTCTTTAATCTTACCATGAAAAAAAAACCCTCTACCAAGAAATAGCAGTGTGAAAAATGCTGCTGCATAAGAGAGCATATTAGCAAGGGTATTAAGAACTCTAATTGATTAATGCTGATAATAGAAGTCTCCTTTCTTGGGGGACATTAAAAATAGATTATTAAATACCTGAGCATCTCTCAAGGTGCATGTGGCATGTCTGAGGGCAAGGAACCTCCTTTTATGTTCTCTGAAGTCCCTTCCTCTCTGGGAATTGAGAGCACATAAAACATCCTCAAGATCACCTACCAGGCTTTGATCAAGACCTCTCAAACCCTCAAAGGGTTTTCTCACTATCCTGGTTCACTTTTGAATAGTCACCACTTCAGTGGAGCATTAGCATAAACTACCAGCTACAAAAAGCTACAGAACAAGGCTCTGCTTTGACACATTATGCTTATTAACACATCATATGAATATGGAGAGCGTTTCAGCCGTGAAAGGGATGGGAACCTGAAAAATCAAACTGAGCTTGAATTGAAATCATTGTGCATAGAACTATGTAGGAAATCAGTCTCTATTCCTCCCCAGTACGAAAATGTTTCAGCGTTGATCTAGTGAACATCTGTCACATGCTTGGTTTCTTTTGCTAAGGCCTGTTACATTAGATTGCAATATACCCAGCACACTCATAGCATAGTATGTATGTGCGCACGCGTGCGCGCGCACACACACATCATCATCATCATCATCATCTTAGTGAAAAAGCCAGTTTTCTGAACTAAATTGGTCAAGAAGAGAGTGAATGCTCCACTGATTTTAAACTTTCATAAGGCTCTTTCATTTACATGGAGATAAAGCCAGATTTCCTGAGGAAGCCCCTTTATTGAGAGATTCAAAAGAATTCTCAGCATATTCTCAGACACCTGTGTATGAACAGGTGCCTTTCTGTTGAAGAATTGATAAAAGCTAACAGCTATTCATAGGCAGCACCATACAAGTAACTGCACAGGAAGATTCCATATGCCTGTGTCAGCATCAACTTGTGTGAATATATATAGCCGAGAGCAGTGTTGGGGATTGATGTAGCCCACATACAAGGCTGGGGGTTTTTATTCTTTTTTTTACAGTAATGATATCAAGCCCCACTTATTAATTATATCACTTTAATTCAATTTGCAGTCATTAATTGATGAACTGCAATGATGTGAACCACTCACTGCCCTGGGAACTGGGGATAGAAAGATAAAAAGCAATTGAGCATTGGCCTCTAAAGCTGATCACTGGGGAGAAGAGACCTACATAGAAAAAACTAAACATAAAGTAATATCCCCACCATAATGTTTTTTTCAGAAGGGAGATGGCTATGCTTCCCTTAGTAGAGAATGTTTTCACTGGGAAATGACACTGAGGGAACATGGTCTTTATAAAAATAAGATGGAGTCCAAGCTTGGTGGCACACACTTCTAATCCCAGCATGAAGAATGCAGAAAGGAGGGAATTTCTGTGAATTCAAGTCCAGCCTTGGCTACAGAGTGAGAATGTTTCATAAATAAATGATAGATAGATAGATAGATAGATAGATAGATAGATAGATAGATAGATAGATAGATAGATAGATAGATTGATTGATTCTAGAAAGATAGGTAAATGAGGAAGGCATTCAGTCCTGAAACAAATGCAGAATGTGCACAACCACACACACACACACACACACACACACACACACACACACACACATGCATTCACACATGAATCTTCATACATAAACAGGAAACACTCTCAGTGGTTGTCTTCTGAGTGGGGTTTACAACTGTGGGAGGAAGGCTGGAGTTAGCTTATGCTGGAGTCCATCATCTTTCCATGGCTGACAATTTGCAGTTAACATAGCCTTACACTAACTCCCAGGAGGGTCTCTACCAGGCCTTCTCTGACTACTGCTCACAAAGGATTCTATCTCTGCTAAAGGCATAAAGCAAGAGCCACTCTGGCCTAAGAGGACCAAGGGTTCTAGAGGCCAGCCGGGCTTTGAAGAAGCATTTACACATTGAGCCAATAAGAATAGCAAGGGGAAAGGACTAGCCAAAGTACATTTACCTTTGAGAAGGAAACTAGTAGGGCATAAAACCATATATGACAGTGAGATGCAATTTCAGAGAACAACATAATGAGTGACTAAATTAAAGTTTGTCAAAATTGTGACTGTGTATTTCCATTCAAAAGACAGCATCTGGATAGCAGGAAAATTAACTTCCATGTAGCAGTAATTCTTCACATAAAAGTAATTAGACCAAGGCAGTTTGTCAAAGAAAGATAGCAGCTGAGTTCCAGATCTGTAATGTACAGCAGAAGTGAGGCTGGATCGGAATCTGTTAGAAGTCATCCAAGAGGAAGATGCCCCAGAGCTACGCTTAGAGAGATTTAATGAGATATTTATTCTGAACTTGCCTGCCACTTTTTAAAAATCTTCTTCTAAGAATTCTAATGGAGAACTTGACTTTTCTGTGGTATCTTGACTTGTCTGATTGTCTTTGCTGGAGACTAATTTTTCTTCACAAAAATTGTTATATGTTCTGTGACGACTGCTGATTGAGTGGCCCCTATTGCCTCTAAGTACTAAAAGGCAGAGGCAGCTAATCCCCATTTCAAGACTACACTGGCACGCAGGTACCTTCGTTGCCTGATTGTTTTCTCCAATAGTCCAGACCAATGCCAAGAAGAATATGTCTATTTCTCTTTCCTGAGAATACTACTTTTCTATAAGTAACAATACCATCGCGAATTGTTTCCACACAAGATCATTTTAGATTTAGTGTCTTGATTGAGCTCTAGCTAGTAAGACAGACCAGGTGTACAATCACAGTACCTGGGGTAGGGGAGATGGGTAAGAAGGCGGAACAATGAATTTTCACATTATTATTTTAAAAAATGGCTATCACCACTTCAGCCAGGAAAACAGGTAGGCTGATGTCAGACCTTCACTTCTCCTTTTGCTCTATCAAATCAAATCCCCAGTCTTATTACCCAGGATTTTTACCAACTCCATATCCAATAGAGGGCTAATATCCAAAATATATAAAGAACTAGAAGAACTAGATATCAAGAAAACAAATAACTCAGCTAAAAATGGGGTACAGATCTAAACAAAAGAATTCTAGAGGAAACTCAAATGCCTCAGACATACGTAAAGAAATGTTCAATATCCTTAGTCACCAGGGAGATGTTAATCAAAACTACTTTGAGATTCCATCATACACCTGCTAGAATGATTAAGATCAACAAAACAAGTGGCAACACTTCCTGGTGAGGATATGGAGTAAGAGGGACACTCCTCCATTGCTAGTGGGAGTGGAAACTTGAATAGCCACTTTGGAAATCAGTGTGGCAGTTTTTCAGCAAGATGGACTCAAAATCCAGTAATACCAGCTATGGGCATATACCCAAACAACACTTCATCCTACCACAAAACACTTGCTCAACTATGTCCATTGTTTAGAACAACATACCAATTTCATAACCCAGAATTGGAAACCTAGATGTCCTTCAACAGAAGAATGGGTAAAGAAAATGAGGTACAGTTACACAACAGAGCATTACTCACCTATCTCTTTTTTAAATGGCATTATGCAATTTGTAAGCAAAATGGATGGAACTAAAAAATTATCCTGAGTGAGGTAACCAAGACCCAAAAAGTATAGTGCATATTTGTTTATATGTAGATAGTAGCTGTAAAGTCAGTGATAAGCAAGTTGCCATCAAGAAAACCAGAGTGGCTAGGTACAGGGTAAGGGACTAGAGGAAACAGATCTAGTTAGAAAAGGGAAATAGAATGGATAGATAAGAGTTCAAAGGGCTTCAAAAGTAGGAGTACTGAGTTGGGAGAAAGAGAAGTTGTGAAAGGGAACAGGTAGGGTAGAAAAGGTAGCTAAAATTAAGGGGTGTGGGAGGGGTAGTATGTAAATGTAGTACAGTAAAAACTTCCTAAAATATATGCATACATATAGGAAGGCAGTTTAAATGAAATTGCCCATAATGGGAGAAAGAGAGCGAGCACCAACTGAGTACCACTTGTCACCAAACAATGTGTACATTATGGGAATTGGGGTGCATTTACTTGAGTTGTTCTCCAAAGGGACTCCTCAGAAATTCCCAAGCAACCCTGGATGTTGCCAAGAATCTATGTTGTTTTCCACAAACTGACAGTGAAGCCCCATTACTGAAGACAACACCTATAGAACTCAGTGAACATGGAGAGGTCGAGTTTGTGCCTACACAGAGCCTTCACCCTACATTCTACAGTCTTTGAAACAGGAAGATTCTGTACATGCTATTAAAGGATAAAGAGAAACACCAAACTAGCCACAAAACCCTTGATCTAAATAGAGTAGTAGCTGCAAGATATGTTAGTGCAATGGTGTCACAGAGCTGGTGGAGTAACCAACAAATAGCTGATTTGACTTAAACCCCAATTCACAGGATGGAACCCATACCTAATACTGCCTGGGTGAACAACAACCAGACTACATAGACCAGAGACCTAGGAAAAACCAAATAACACCAGTCCACAAAAAGAAGAAAATGTATGATAAAATGACTTTTAATGACTTTCTGCTAGACTCACAGATGAGTGCCTCATTTGGTGGTCATCAGAGAAGATTTAGTTGCGGCAGATGGGAACAAAATATAGAGACACACAGCCAGATGTTATGCAGAGAAAGGGAGACTTTCGAATACTCAGTCCTAAATGGGATATCTCCATCAAATCTTACCCTTCAGATCTCTGGAAACACCACAAAAGAAGGGACAGAAAGAATATAAGAGCCAGAGGGATGGAGAACACCAAGAAAACAAGGCCCTTTAAATCAACATGATCAGAGCTCATATGAACTCACAGACACTAAGGCAGCAGGTTCCCTTCACTTTTATGATGGCTCCCAGTTTGCTGTTTTGTTCATGGGATTCGTGAGTGTGAAAAAGAGTGGGTCTTTGATTCGTGTGCCTTCTTAGGTTCCTTACTTTCTGTTGGTTTGTCTTGTCCAACTTCAATGTGATAGTTTTTGTTTTGTCTTATAATGTTTTAATTTAATTTTTTTAATATTTTATTAGGTATTTTACTCATTTACATTTCCAATGCTATCCCAAAATTCCCCCATACCCTCCCCCCAACTCCCCTACCCACGCACTCCCACTTTTTGGCCCTGGCATTCCCCTGTACTGGGGCATATAAAGTTTGCAAGTCCAATGGGCCTTTCTTTCCAGTGATGGCCAACTAGGCCATCTTTTGATACATATGCAGCTGGAGTCAAGAGCTCAGGGGTACTGGTTAGTTCATAATGTTGTTCCTCCTATAGGGTTGCAGATCCCTTTAGTTCCTTGGGTACTTTCTCTAGCTCCTCCATTGGGGGCACTGTGATAAATCCAATAGCTGACTGTGAGCATCCACTTCTGTGTTTGCTAGGCCCCGGCATAGTCTCACAAGAGAGAGCTCTATCTGGGTCCTTTCAGCAAAATCTTGCTAGTGTGTGCAATGGTGTCAGCGTTTGGATGGATCCCCGGATATGGCAGTCTCTAGATGGTCCATCCTTTTGTCACAGCTCCAAACATTGTCTCTGTAACTCCTTCCATGGGTGCTTTGTTTCCAATTCTAAGAAGGGGCAAAGTGTCCACACTTTGGTCTTCCTTCTTGAGTTTCATGCCTTTAGCAAATTGTATCTTATCTTGGGTATCCTAAGTTTCTGGGCTACTATCCACTTCTCAGTGAGCACATATTGTGTGAGTTCCTTTGTGATTGGGTTACCTCACTCAGGATGATGCCCTCCAGGTCCAACCATTTGCCTAGGAATTTCATTAATTCATTCTTTTTAATAGCTGAGTAGTACTCCATTGTGTAGATGTACCACATTTTCTGTATCCATTCCTCTGTTTAGGGGCATCTGGGTTCTTTCCAGTTTCTGGCTATTATAAATAAGGCTGCTATGAACATAGTGGAGCATGTGTCCTTCTTACCCATTGGGAAATCTTCTGGATATATGCGCAGGAGAGGTATTGTGGGATCCTCTGGTATTACTATGTTCAATTTTCTGAGGAACCGCCAGAATGATTTCCAGAGTGGTTGTACAAGCTTGCAATCCCACCAACAATGGAGGAGTGTTCCTCTTTCTCCACATCCTCACCAGCATCTGCTGTCACCTGAATTTTTGATCTTAACCATTCTGACTGGTGTGAGGTGGAATCTTAGGGTTGTCTTGAGTTGCATTTCCCTGATGATTAAGGATGTTGAACATTTTTTCAGGTGCTTCTCTGCCATTCGGTATTCCTCGGGTGAAAATTCTTTGTTCAGTTCTGAGCCCCATTTTTAATGGGGTTATTGGATTTTCTGGAGCCCACCTTCTTGAGTTCTTTATATATATTGGATATTAGTCCCCTATCTGATTTAAGATAGGTAAAGATCCCTTCCCAATCTGTTGGTGGTCATTTTGTCTTGTTGACGGTGTCTTTTGCCTTGCAGAAGCTTTGCAACTTTATGAGGTCCCATTTGTCAATTCTCGATCTTACTACACAAGGCATTGCTGTTCTATTCAGGAACTTTTCCCCTATACCCATATCTTCGAGGATTTTCCCTACTTTCTCCTCTACAAGTTTCAGTATCTCTGGTTTTATGTGGAGTTCCTTAATCCACTTAGATTTGACCTTAGTACAAGGAGATAGGAATGGATCAATTCGCATTCTTCTACATGATAACCACCATTTGTGCCAGCACCATTTGTTGAAAATGCTGTCTTTTTTCCACTGGATGGTTTTAGCTCCCTTGTCAAAGATCAAATTACCAAAGGTGTGTGGGTTCATCTCTGGGTCTTCAATTCTGTTCCATTGGTCTACTTCTGTCGCTATACCAGTACCATGCAGTTTTTATCACAATTGCTCTGTAGTACAGCTTTAGGTCAGGCATGGTGATTCCACCAGAGGTTCTTTTATCCTTGAGAAGACTTTTTGCTATCCTAGCTTTTTGTTATTCCAGATGAATTTGCAGATTGCTCTTTCTAATTCGTTGAAGAATTGAGTTGAAATTTTGATGGGGATTGCATTGAATCTGTAGATTGCTTTTGGCAAGATAGCCATTTTTACAATGTTGATCCTGCCAATCCATGAGCATGGGAGATCTTTCCATCTTCTGAGATCTTCTTTAATTTCTTTCTTCAGAGACTTGAAGTTCTTATCATAAAGATCTTTCACTTCCTTAGTTAGAGTCAAGCCAAGGTATTTTATATTATTTATGACTACTGAGAAGGGTGTTATTTCCCTAATTTCTTTCTCAGCCTGCTTATCCTTTGTGTAGAGAAAGGCCATTGACTTGTTTGAGTTAATTTTATATCCAGCTACTTCATTGAAGCTGTTTATCAGGCTTGGGTGTTCTCTGGTGGAATTTTTAGGGTCACTTATATATACTATCATATCATCTGCAAAAAGTGATATTTTGACTTCTTCCTTTCCAATTTGTATTCCCTTGATCTCCTTTTGTTGTCTAATTGCTCTGGCTAGGACTTCAAGTACAATGTTGAATAGGTAGGGAGAGAGTGGACAGCCTTGTCTAGTCCCTGATTTTAGTGGGATTGCTTCCAGCTTCTCACCATTTACTTTGATGTTGGCTACTGGTTTGCTGTAGATTGCTTTTATCATGGTTAGGTATGGGCCTTGAATTCCTGATCTTTCCAAGACTTTTATCATGAATGGGTGTTAGATTTTGTTAAATGCTTTCTCAGCATCTAACGAGATGATCATGTGGTTTTTGTCTTTGAGTTTGTTTATATACTGGATTACATTGATGGATTTCCGTATATTGAACCATCCCTGCATCCCTGGGATGAAACCTACTTGGTCAGGATGGATGATTGTTTTGATGTGTTCTTTGATTCGGGTTAGCAAGAACTTTATTGAGGATTTTTGCATCGATATTCATAAGGGATATTGGTCTGAAGTTCTCTATCTTTGTTGGGTCTTTCTGTGGTTTAGATATCAGAGTAATTGTGGCTTCATAGAATGAGTTGGATAGAGTACCTTCTGTTTCTATTTTGTAGAATAGTTTGTGAAGAACTGGGATTAGATCTTCTTTGAAGGTCTGATAGAACTCTGCACTAAACCCATCTGGTCCTGGGCTTTTTTTGGTTGGGAGACTATTAATGACTGCTTCTATTTCTTTAGGGGATATAGAACTGTTTAGATCATTAACCTGATCTTGATTTAACTTTGGTACCTGGTATCTGTCTAGAAACTTATCCATTTCATCCAGGTTCTCCAGTTTTGTTGAGTATAGCCTTTTGTAGAAGGATCTGATGGTGTTTTGGATTTCTTCAAGATCTGTTGTTATGTCTCCCTTTTCAGTTTTGATTTTGTTCATTAGAATGCTTTCCCTGTGCCCTTTAGTGAGTCTGGCTAAGGGTTTATCTATCATCTTAATTTTCTCAAAGAACCAGCTCCTCGATTGGTTGATTCTTTGAATAGTTCTTCTTGTTTCCACTTGGTCGATTTCACCCGTGAGTTTAATTATTTCCTGCCGTCTACTCCTCTTGGGTGAATTTGCTTCCCTTTGCTCTAGAGCTTTTACATGTGTTGTCAAGCTGCTAATGTGTGCTTTCTCTAGTTTCTTTTTGTAGGCACTCAGATCTATGAGTTTTCCTCTTAGAAATGCTTTCATTGTGTCCCATAAGTTTGGGTATGTTGTGTCTTCATTTTCATTAAACTCCAAAAAGTCCTTAATTTCTTTCTTTATTCCTTTATTTGACCAAGGTATCATTGAGAAGTGTGTTGTTCAGTTTCCACGTGAATGTTGGCTTTCTATTATTTATTGTGTTATTGAAGATCAGCCTTAGTCCATGGTGGTCTGATAGGATGCATGGGACAATTTCAATATTTTTGTATCTGTTGAGGCCTGTTTTATGACCAATCATATGGTCAGTTTTGGAGAAGGTCCCCTAAAGTGCTGAGAAGAAGGTATATCCTTTTGTTTTAGGATAAAATATTCTGTAGATATCTGTCATATCCATTTGTTTCATAACTTCTGTTAGTTTCACTGTGTCCCTATTTAGTTTCTGTTTCCATGATCTGTCCATTGGTGAAAGTGGTGTGTTGAAGTCTCCCACTATTATTGTGTGAGATGCAATGTGTACTTTGAGCTTTACTAAAGTTTCTTTAATGAATGTGGCTGCCCTTGTATTTGGAGCATAGATATTCAGAATTGATAGTTCATCTTGGAGGATTTTACCTTTGATGAGTATGAAGTGCCCCTCCTTGTCTTTTTTGATGACTTTGGGTTGGAAGTTGATTTTATTAGATATTAGAATGGCTACTCTAGCTTGTTTCTTCATACCATTTGCTTGGAAAATTGTTTTCCAGCCTTTCATTCTGAGGTAATGTCTATCTTTTTCTCTGAGATGAGTTTCCTGTGAGCAGCAAAATGTTGGGTCCTGTTTGTGTAGCCAGTCTGTTAGTCTATGTCTTTTTATTGGGGAGTTGAGCCCATTGGTATTAAGAGATATTAAGGAAAGGTAATTGTTGCTTCCTGTTATTTTTGTTGTTAAAGTTGGCGTTTTGTTCTTGTGGTTGTCTTCTTTTAAGTTTCTTGAGGGATTACCTTCTTGCTTTTTCCAGGATGTGGTTTCTGTCCTTGTATTGGTTTTTTTCTGTTATTATCCTTTGAAGAGCTGGATTCGTGGAAAGATAATGTGTGAATTTGGTTTTGTCGTGGAATACTTTGGTTTCTCCATCTATGGTAATTGAGAGTTTGGCTGGGTATAGTAGCCTGGGCTGGAATTTGTGTTCTCTTAGTGTCTGTATAACATCTGTCCAGGCTCTTCTGGCTTTCATAGTCTCTGGTGAAAAGTCTGGTGTAATTCTGAAAGGCCTTCCTTTATATGTTACTTGACCTTTCTCCCTTACTGCCTTTAATATTCTCTCTTTATTTAGTGCATTTGTTGTTCTGATTATTATGTGTTGGGAGGAATTTCTTTTCTCGTCCAGTCTATTTGGAGTTCTGTAGGTTTCTTGTATGTTCATGGGCATGTCATTATTTAGGTTTGGGAAGTTTTCTTCTATAATTTTGTTGAAGATTTTTGCCGGTCCTTTAAGTTGAAAATCTTCATTCTCATCTACTCCTATTATCCGTAGGTTTGGTCTTCTCATTGTGTCCTGGATTTCCTGGATGTTTTGAGTTAGGATCTTTTTGCATTTTGCATTTTCTTTGATTGTTGTGCCAATGTTCTCTATGGAATCTTCTGCACCTGAGATTCTCTCTTCCATCTCTTGTATTCTGTTGCTGATGTTTCTATGGTTCCAGATTTCTTTCCTAGGGTTTCTATCTCCAGTGTTGCCTCACTTTGGGTTTTATTTATTGTGTCTACTTCCCTTTTTAGGTCTTGGATGGTTTTATTCAATTCCATCACCTGTTTGATTGTGTTTTCCTGCAATTCTTTAAGGGATTTTTGTGCTTCCTCTTTAATGTCTTCTACCTGTTTAGCAGTGTTCTCCTGTATTTCTTTAAGTGAGTTATTAAGGTTCTTATTGATGTCCTCTACCCTCATCATGAGATATGCTTTTAAATCCGGGTCTAGTTTTTCAGGTGTGTAGGGGTGCTCTGGACTGGGCGAAGTGGGAGTGCTGGGTTCTGATGATGATGAGTGGTCTTGGTTTCTGTTAGTAAGATTCTTATGTTTACCTTTAGTCATCTGGTAATCTCTGGAGTTAGTTGTTATAGTTGTCTCTGTTTATAGATTGTTCCTCTGGTTACCCTCTATCAGCAGACCTGGGAGACTAGCTCTCTCCTCCGAGTTTCAGTGGTCAGTGCACTCTCTGCAGGCAAGGTCTCCTCTTACAGGGAAGGTGCACAGATATCTGGCTTTTGGACCTCCCTTCTGGCCGAAGATGAAGGTCCAAAACAGAACCTTTCCCAGAAGCTGTTTTGTGTTAGCCTATCACAGAAGCTGTTAGCTTCTGTGTGCACACTCTCACCTGTGCAGACTACTTTTCGGTGGGGTCCTGGAACCAAGATGTCTCCAGCCGTTCCTGAGGCAAAAGTGTCCTGGGTTGGGTGGACACCTGTCCTCTGGGCGGGAAGGTGGTCGGATGTCTGGAGCCCGAAAAGGGTGCTGCCTCAGAAGCTCTGTGGGCCTGCCTGTCCCCAGAAGCTGTCAGCTTCTGTGTGCACACTCTCAACTGTGCAGACTACTTTTCGGCGGAGTCCCAGAACCAAGATGGCTCCCACTGATCCTCTATGTTTTAATTTATATTGAGTGAAAGAAAGAAATAGAGAGAGAAAAGAAAGAAAGAGAGAGAGAGAGAGAGAGAGAGAGAGAGAGAGAGAGAGAAAGAAAGAAAGAAAGAAAGAAAGAAAGAAAGAAAGAAAGAAAGAAAGAAAAAAGAGAAAAAGAAAAAGAGAGGGAGAGAGAGAAAAGATAGACAGGAAGAAGACAGGAAGAAAGGGAGGGAAGAAGAGAGGGAGGGAGGGAGGGAGCAAGGAAGGAAGGAAGGAAGGAAGGAAGGAAGGAAGGAAGGAAGGAAGGAAGGAAGGAAATAAATCTAGCAACTAGGGTAATGGTTAACAACTAAACTGTCGTTTACCCCTGTTTGGAGAGGGGAAATAGGCTTTCTCCAATGAACTGACACTGAGTATATCTCATGTCTTATGTAAGGGCATGTCTCATGTTTAGAAGTAGTTGATCAGCATATAATATACTCCATAGCTTTTTTCCTCGATCAGTTTTCACAGCTTACCAAGCAAGATGTATAAAATATGCTAGCTCTGTCCTCTGTGGTACATAGAGAACTTTTATTTGGCCACAGTTTGGTGAATTGTTGTTGGTTTTGTTTGTTTGTTTGTTTGGTTGGTTATTGACTTTTTTTGAGGGGTTAATATTTTATGTTGTTTTCTTGATTGGGAGGGGTGTTGTATTGGGTTTTTGTTTGTTTATTTAGGAAAGAACTAAGGTTGGTTAGGTAGGGAGTAGGAGAGGATCTGACAGGACAGAGGTCTTGGGAAGAATATGACTGAAATATATTTAAATTTAAAATGGTTTTAAATAAAAAATATAATAAAAAAGAAGAAAAACTTATAGTAACTAATTGTCAGCAACAGTAGCTTAAATAAAATAAAGATGAATAAATGATAACTCTCCTTAATGTTGTTTCCATTTGTCCTCGATCACTTTTCACAGCTTACCAAGCAAGATGTATAAAATATGCTAGCTCTGTCCTCTGTGGTACATAGAGAACTCTTAACTAAGTTTTGTTCCTAGTGATGGCTGTCTCACTCTTTCCATTGCTAATCATGGAGTCCCACTCATTGAGAACCACCATCAGCCCCTGGAAACAGAAAGCAGTTTTAGAAACATTAGCCTTTGAGAACTATCTCAAGGGCACTACAAAGGCAACACACTCAGTGCAGTCTTAGTTGTTCCAAAGGAGAGACAGGATTTTCTGTACATATAACACAAGGATTGCTTCATCTCAGCATTTTAGGTCCACTCATGTCACCAAACCATTCATCTTTTAAAAATCAGTGTATGTGTTTTGTGTGTGTGTGTGTGTGTGTGTGTGTGTGTGTGTGGTTTCAGCACAGCAAGGTCTCAACCATGCCTAGAATTCAGACTCTTGCCTCTTGGGTGCTACAATTAAAGGGTTGCACCACCACACCCCTCTCAAAGATCAGTTCTTTACAACTGTGTGTGTGTGTGTGTGTGTGTGTGTGTGTGTGTGTAGTGTTGCACGTGCGCTATGTCAGATATGTGGAGGTCAGAGACAGTTTGCAGAAATCTTCCTTTGCTTCTGCCATCTGTGTTTGAATTACATTAAAAACACTATTACACTATTTCAAGTCTTTGGAAAAACAATACTAGAAATAAGCAAGGACAGAACACTCTCTCTCTCTCTCTCTCTCTCTCTCTGTCTCTGTCTCTGTCTCTCTCTGTCTCTCTTTGTGTGTGTGTGAGAGAGAGAGAGAGAGAGAGACAGAGAGAGACAGAGAGAGACAGAGAGAGACAGAGACAGAGACAGAGACAGAGAGAGAGAGAGAGTTCTGTCCTTGCTTATTTCTAGTATTGTTTTTCCAAAGACTTGAAATAGTGTAATAGTGTTTTTAATGTAATTCAAACACAGATGGCAGAAGCAAAGGAAGATTTCTGCAAACTGTCTCTGACCTCCACATATCTGACAAAGCGCACGTGCAACACTACACACACACACACACACACACACACACACACACCAGACATAACACCAAGAAACTTAGAAAACAAGTAGAAAGAAAAATTATTGCAAGATTACCAGGAACACATTGAATTAGCATCATTGTCTTGCCATCTGCTTTTTCTCTGCCTTTGGAGGCTGGGTTAATCTAGCCATTAATAAACTTTATTCATGCACCTATTTAAAAGCAAGAAAGTGAGGAGAGTCATGAGTTTAAGGATCCAAAATCAATACCTAGACCTATTGCTCATTTATAACTATTTCTATGCCACATAAAAAAATGCATGTATACCACCACCAACCAGATATGGACACCAACCAGATGCCTGTCTGTAAAGTCAAGCCTGACCTTGAACTACTCTATTTAGTAACATGAACCAAATCTTGATGTCCATAATTAATTAGAAAAAAATTAATTATGGGAAAATCTTAATAATTAAAATAGATTGAGGAGACATAATGGTCTAATGTAATGTGGATTATCATTTAAACAAATCTACTATAATGAATATTTCTGGGTAATTGGAGCAATGCAGGTATGAAATGTATTAAATATTATTAAGAACTGAGGTGGTGGAGACTAAGTAAAAGTAAGCAGACAAGCAGGCATATTCTTATAGTCAGACAGGTAATCCTGGCCTCTACACACACTTTTTTGGGCCAGGTAATTCCTTGGATCAGGTCTGTTCCACTGTGAAACTGCTATCCAGTAGTATCCTTGGCTCCCATATATTAGATACAGTAAGGCTCCTGCTTTAATCTACTTCACTCAAACAAGCTTCATTGAAACCAGCTTCATGTGTTCACAGAGACGTGATCTTTAGAACCTACACTCTTCCTGCTAACTTAAGACTGTATGAAGTCATAAATTCCTATTTTTATAATCACATCTCTTTATGTCCCCATGGAAATCACAGTTAAAATGCAGAGTGCAAGGATTAGACTTAGGAGCTTGCCACTCAGACTCCAAAGAAACAGAAGCACAGAATCAACGCTGCAGCAAGACTCCAGATGGCCAAGGGCCTCCTAGGTTGTGCAGGAGGAAACACAATTTGTGGAGAGAAGAGAGACACAAGAAAGGGAAAAGTAAGAAGCCAGAGATTTTTTTAACTATTTCAAATTATGACTGAAAAGTGCATCCCAAGCAATGAAGTCACTGAGCTACACGAGTGGGAGAGAAACGTCTAGACAGTGAAAGTAGTGTGAAACAGCTTTCCTTGTCAGGTGCTTAGGATTATTGTGTTAGTCAGGGTTCTCTAGAGTCACAGAACTTATGGGTAGTCTCTATATAGTAAAGGAACTTATTGATGATTTACAGTCTGTAGTCAAACACTCCAACAATGGTTAGCAGCAGCTGTGTGAAGGGAAGGCCAAGATGTTGCTCAGTCCCAAATGGCAAGCAGGCGAAGGAGAGAGAGAGAGAGCCTTCCTTCTTCAAATGCCTTTATATATCTCCATCCGAAGGTGTAGCCCAGATTAAAGGTGTGTGCCACCACACCTTTAATCCCAGATAACCTTGAACTCAGGGATCTCCCTGTCTTAATCTTCTGGAATCCATAGCCACTGTGCCTCAAGATCTCCATACCAAGATCCAGATCAGAAACTTCTATCTCCCAGCCTCCAGATTAGGGTCATGGTGAGCCTTCCAATTCTGGATTGAAGTCCATTCCAGATATAGTCAAGTTGACAACCAGGAATAGCCACTACAATTATTTTGGGAGGGAAAAACTCTTATGACTTCGATGAGCAGGGTAGAAAGTGTCTTGAGTGGCCACTAGCCGCACATAGGGAAGTATAGAGCTCACCTGAGTTCTTGTAGCAGAATGAGACATGGCAAGCTAAGCACTAGTACAAGTGTACAGAGGCCAGTTTCCCCTGGGCTGTCAAATGAGTGTTAAGGTTTAGACCAGCTAAAGCTTCGCAGAGAGAGATGGAGAGAGCTAACACACTCTACCTGGCTATGCAGGTATGGTGCTGAAGCTGACTTTGACTTTGAGCACAGACACACCGTTCACATCTAAGCATTCCAAAGGCTACAAAAGAAGTTGTGGGAACACTCTGTTCAAAATGTGGAGACCGGAATGATTCACACAGGAGGGTTGTAGTGCTTTGGGATTGGCCAGACAAGCAAACTTTACATTGGTGGTTTTGGGATAGGGGGGTGCTGCTGGAGACACAGAAGCAGGAACTGAAACAGGAGGTATGGGGGTAAAGGATAGAGGGGGAAAGAAGAAAGAGTTGGTAGAGATGTTAAGAAACTGGCCTATGCAGTAATTGAGCCTGGAAAGTCTTCAATCTGCAGTTGAGGCTAGCAGATTGAAGAACAGGACTAAGTCAATGTTACAAATGACCTGACAGGAGAGCCCCCTGTGACTCAGAAAACCTCACTGTGTGGTGAGGCTTTCGAATGATCCCACAACGTCCACCCACACTGTGGAGAAAGATAAACTTTACCTACTCCATGGACTGAATGTTAATCTCATCTGAAAGACACTGCCAAGAAGAGCTTTTTTGTTTGTTTGTTTTTTCCCTCCTGGTGGAGTGGTGGGATGTGTTGTTTTGTTTTGCTTTCTTTCTCTTTCCCCACCAAATATTTAGGCACAGTGACCAAGGCAAATGAATATGTAATGCTATATATCCCAGGATAGGATATTGGTGAGGGAGCCAGGTCCACGATTTTTCTCAGACCAAGACCGGTATCATGAAGAGGCTACGGGAGTATGGCTAGTAAATTGGGGATATATAGTGCCTTCCCTTCCGAGACAGTGAGTCCACCTCATCCCATAGTCCTGTGGCTGTCAGCTGTCTCCCTATCTGGACTGCCACAAACTGATCTGGAAAGCAGAAGAGCTGAGCCTTTAACCTTCCTAGCTCCTGGGTCCAAGAGAAGCAGGCCCACCCTAAATTGCTTTGCATTTCAAAAAGCCTGGAGAAAGAGACAGGCTTTTCATTTATCAGCACTGGAGTTTTTTAAAGCAATTTATATTTTCTTTTTCAGGTCGAAATAAGTAATGACATTGACTCTGAAATGCGGCTCCTGGACTTGAGTTAGGGAACAAAGCACCATTGGCCTCTAGCTCTGGGGATCCTACAGCGTCACCTTCCTCCTAGACAGCAGGACTGCGCCCCCTGCCGACCAGACCAGCGAACACGGAGCTGCGAGGTCTTTGGTCTCAGCCTGTGTAACATTAGCGTTGTTTGCTAGATGCGTTCTGGGTGCTTGGGTGGGTTTGTTTTTTTTGTTTTGTTTTGTTTTGTTTTGTTTTTAAAGTCATCTTCTTATATAAGCACTTGTAAATTGTAAAAAAAATGGTTTTAAATTGTTTTTAATTTAACTTGAGGCATGCAAAATGAAAAAAAAAAATCTATGAAAATCTTCTCCAAGTCATTTCTAAGAGGATTGTCTGTGTTATTGAGCTGTGACATCCAGGTTACTGGACCCTGAACCCTGCTAAGCTAATGGTTTTGTATACACAGACATTGCCTTTGGGCATCAGACACAAGGGTAGACCTGTGGCAGACTGCACAAAGACTGGATCTAACTTTCCAACCTAGCAAAGATCACTGTTTAAACAGCACCAGACACAGACAAAACATGAAGCCCTTTGTTCTGAATCTCTAAAGAGTGCACAATCTCTAAATAGTCCGATATAAATGTGCAGATCCGTGTATCTCTTGTCCTTGCAATGTTCCAAGACACACATGTATGTGCGTGTTTATATTATGACTGAGTACAAACCCAGAATGATGTGTGGAACCCTTCCTAGGCAGGGAGTTGGCTGGCTGTGAGCTTCGTATTTTCTGCTCTTAGTTTCACTCTCACCACTGATGTCAGACCTATACATACAGCTCAAGGGCTGTGGGACAGAAATCACAGCCATAAATCTGTAGTCAGGAACGTTTTGAATATTCAAAGGGGGCATTCAAATGCTATAGAATTCTCTATAGAGATCTGTAACAAAAATATTTATGCCTGAGTTACATCAGTTTTTCTTTCTTTTTCCCCATTCATCCCAATAATCAAGAAAATTAAGTGGAAAATCTAATTTTCTAAGGGGGAGAATAGGTCCATCTTGGAAAAAGTATTGCAATTCTGGGGCCTTTTAGATTCAAATGAAATATAGATATGGTGAAATGCATAGGTTTTTAAGGGTACAATGAGAAGTGCACAAACTTAATGAGCAGTGCTTCAACCAAAATACAGAACATGTCTGACCCTTTAGGAACCTTCCTTGGTCCCCTTTTCCATTGGTCTCCATGATGCCATTGATCCCCAACAAATACCACATTAGAAATTGCAGTGTGCTTGACTTAGTCTGCTGATGTAAACTGGTTTTGACCAAATACCTGGCCATTGTAAAGTGGCCAAGTAGATGGATAAAATCCATGTTGATTCTCACTGCTAAGGTTTAACTGCATCGCTGATGAACTGTCTGCTCACCGTATAAGGCAGGTATTTGTCTCACCACATTGTTTTCCTGTCTCTGCCTTAGTTCTCATGTGAAAAGCCATTCTGGTCCTTTTGTACACACACAAAAATTGAGTCTTCCCTTCATCACAGTTCTGTCTGTCCACTGTTTGCTCCAGAGTCAGTCCAGTGCAGCTCACATATCTCTAAGGCATCCATAAACCACTGAAATTGGTACAAAGTTTTGTATGCTTGTGGAAGTCTCTCTGTTCCCTCTTCTCCCTCTTATATGCATAGATTTCATGAGTCTGCTATCAGAATTTAATGCAATCCCCTCTGCCCTAATGCCTCGAAGTTCATGTACTAGGCTGTATCCTGTCCTTTAGCTGGTACTCCCACTGAGTTCTCTCCTACAGAATAAACCTAGATTCTAAATGACAGGGAGCTCTTGGAACCTGAAAGGTGGTGCCATCAAACTCCCATTTGAGGAGACCAGGGTTGTGGCAGGGTGTAGAAGAATAACACAAAGGCCATGTCTTGGCACCAAGTCTTTGCACTCATGACCAACCTGGCTCCAGGCACAGCCTTCTTTTGAATGAATGACTTACTCTTCCTTGGAGCAACCAGCTAAATTATGTGGAAATGCAAGAGCTAGGATGGCATCAGCTTATTTATGGGAACTTCCAATCATGTGCCAGCAAAAGTTAGGCAGAAAGATAAAAGGATTAGAGAACTCTCGGACATGAAGTGGCTTGAGCATGGAGCAGTCCATATCAGAGAAAAACTATATGAGTATGTTCTCCAATGATCTTAGCCTCCTTTTTACCACCATAGAAAGGGTGAGGGTGTGACCCTGAAACAAGAACATGTCTTCATACAACTCTAAACCTTGAATGTGGTTGGTTCACCTTTTTTTAGAAGATAACATGGCATCTTGTTCTAGCAATATATTGATGCATTTTCTTATCCCTTTGGTAAAACAAACCTCGCTGTTCCCATAAGCCCAAATAACAGAGGCAGCTATCTTTTAGTAGCTCAACCTGACAGGATATAGCAAAATGACTGGCTACCTGTTTCATCCAATGAACAGCCCTTTTCTGATAAGCGAAATTTGTCTACGTTAAAATCAACTGAAATGTGTGTTGTGAAGGCGAGAAAAAACATCATGACCGCTAAATGGAGGAGCAAGTAAAAACCAAAATTGCACTTTTTGTCTCTGAAAATTAGAATCTTGCCAAGATAAAACAGACTTTCATTTTTTTTTTTTACTTAATCTTAAATTTTATGTTCCCAAAATAGTCTCACTATGGAAAACAGAGATTCTGAGTGTGTGGTTTTTAAAGTAAATACTTATCACTTATGAGTCACTTTAATAAGGAATTCAGAAAAAAAAACTTTATAGGTTGATTAGAATTCAGGTGTTCTGATTTGACATTTTAGCCCAAACAATATACACTTTCTTTCAAGAGTTGGATGAATAAAGTAGGAAAAAATACAAATAACTGATGTGTTATGGACTGGCCATGGGCAGCTCAGATGAAACCAAGTCCAAGACAGATATTTCTACACTAATGAGCTAACTCCAGGGTGGCTTAATGTGTTCCTGAACTAGCCCCAAGCTGTGAGCAAAGCTACTGACCAATGAAATGTTTACAAACTTGGATTTTTGGAAAAGGCCCTTAGACCTGGCTTCTCTACTCTCTCCGTGGATACCCATCAGCAAGAAGAAATAAAAACTGGCTTCTGGTGTGGTCCTCGCTTCAGTGACTGTTGATCTTCTGACACCATTGTTGAGCTCACACATGCCCACTTGTCTTTTAAAGACTCGGAAACCTTAAATTTCCAAACTTACAAAACATATTTTCAATAAGCAAGTGGTCTATAACATTTTGAAGTCAAGGAGTCTTTTAAGTGTCCAGAAGTCAACTTTAAATATTTGTTATAAATAAGGCTACAAAATAAGAATATTTTATCCAAGAGCAAAACCAATGGAAAGCATTACTCCTTGTGTGATTAAGTAATGTGCCACTCAGAAAGGAAGTTGGTACATTTTAAACATCAGACAAATGTATTTATTAAGAAAATGAAATCTGAAAAGTGGAAGACTAGAAAAATTCACATTTTGTTTTGTGAGTGGTATCTCTTTTGCTCCTGAAGAGAGTTTAGAGAAAAGGCTATTTCTTCATGGTGGATAAACCTTCTTAAATCCTGGGATCTTTCAGGGAGTCAGCACCCACAGAGAATTAACCATTGCCTTTGAACTTGCATTCATATAAAGGGCATGGATCCTATTAAATGGTAAACGCTTTAAAAAATGAAATATTCAAAGGATCCAAATATGTGTGGGCTTGAACTTGAAAGATAAGTTAAAAGAATAAAGGAATGGATGAAAGAGAGCAGCAAAGAAGGAGCAGAGTGAGAAGTAGGTTGAAAGAATGGAAACGGAAAGTTACGCCATCTTTATTTGGATAATGCCAGTTTTGCTTCTTTGGTCAAATGGCTGTCTTTGTTTCACTGAGTAAAAACACTGAAGTACATTTCCCTTCCTCTATAGAGCTGGTAAGAAGTAGTGTGATGAAATAGATAATCTAGGTAGTTTTCCTCATAGTATCTGCCTTTATAAATAACCAGTCAGTCTACTTTAGAATTAAGTTGAACCACAAATGACCATTACTGTCACCAACACTAACAACGAAATGACAACAGCTTAACTGAGAGAACTATTCCTCTTCATATTCTAAAGTTCTGAACAGCATCCGCAGGGAACAGCATGGGAGCTTCCTCGAGAGCTTGAGGTCTTGCTGCTTCATCTTGTGAGGTTATGGTCCTCAGATCATAACAACATTCACAATGACTGCTGAAGCATATGTCTCCTTGTTTAATTCCAGCCAGGGGAACTAAAGGGAATAAAGGCAAAAAGAATGACATTTCTTTTGTTTGAGGACACATCTCAGAACCTGGCTTTTTTTTTTAAAGATTTATTTATTTTATATGTAGGCACACTGTAGCTGACTTCAGACACCCCAGAAGAGGGCATCAGATCTCATTAAAGATGGTTGTGAGCCACCATGTGGTTGCTGGGTTTGGAATTCAGGACCTCTGGAAGAGCAGTCAGTGCTCTTAACCACTGGGCCATCTCTCCAGCCCCAAGTATGTCTACTTATATCATTTGCCAAAGTTTGGTCTACCCCAAACTTTATAGCAAAAAATGCTGGACACTAGAGCCTATATTCTAGATGAAATTGTACCCATCTAAAACTAAGAATAGTAAATACATAGAGAAGAATATTGAGCAGCCTTTTGCATATACTTCAAGAACACCATGTTGTTGAAATGGAGGTCTCGAGTTTTTAATTGTCATTGATTATACAAAAAAAGAGACATATACTTTCTAACGTTGTAAAAGTACCATCATCAGCTCCATGAAATAAAACTGTCTGCATCTTGCTTTCTTATCTGGTCTTTATGGTCAGAAAGAAAACTTAATATATGATGCTAGATTGTCCAGTGTTTCATTAATTCTGTAGAATGTATTTTGGCTTTTCTGCTGTTGCAATGACTCTAATTAAAAGAGCCAGTCCAATACAGGTCTCAGTCCACACATAACAGCACCAATAGGCTAATTCTTTCATCTGAAACAGTTGAACTCTGTTCCACAGGATCTTCTTAATTGATCAATAAGGTCTTTATTTTATTGCTATTTAATTGAACAAGTACCTAGAGTATACAGTGCTTAGTAAAGTGGATCAGGACAGGTAGTGTGTGTTTACATTGTGTGATCTTTTGTACATCTGTCTCTTGTTCCTGATTCATGTGGATTTACTTCGAGTTTCTCTCCATTTAAACTTTTGTATTCTGCTATTTCCTCTGTGTTAAAGTTGAGCTCAGCTACTCATGGTGGCACAGACCTATAACCTCTACTACATGGGAGGTTGGGGCTGAATAAACACAAATTCAAGAGCAGCCTAGGTGGCTTAGTGAGAGTCTGTCACGAAGATTAAAAACGGAAGAGAAAGAAAAGAAGGAAGGAGAGGAAAAGGGAGAAAGAGGAGGAGAAGAAGAAAGGGGTTGTTGTTGCTGTGAAGTTTAACGTTTAAAAGCGGGTCTGGAAATGGACTTCAGTGGTGGAGCACATGGCTGTCACTGAAGCCAAGATCCTAGATTTGATTGCCAGCACTATGACAACTAAATGAAAAAAAAAAGTACATTTTTTTTTTTTAAGTTGGTCAATCTCTTTTCACTTTTTTTCTTGGAAAAAAATACATTATTTTTGAGAAACTTAAAATTATAAAAAATTTTATCATTAGACTTTACTGTGCCCTCTTCCTGAACCGTGTGCCCCAGATACTGCTTATTCAACAACACTCTAGGGAATGATCTGGGAAACTGAAGAGTGCTGCTCATAGACTCTCTGAGCATACATTGCCTCCAAATCTAGGTAGTGCCTGATAATTTCAAAATGATTAGGTGAGTTGGACTCTAATACAGGAGCCTGAGGTGGAAGGATTGCTTGAGGCCAGAAGTATAAAGCCACCTTGAGCAGAATAGCAAGATGTCATTTTTAAAAATTTATATAAGCAAGGGGCAAAAGAGATGCTTCAATGTTAAGTCAATCTCAGGATGATTAAGTGTGTAGTGCTTGCCTGCAGCCCTGGCAAAGGACCCAAGATAAGTTGTCCACATTCAGTAACTCACAACTGCCTGTAATTGTAGTTCCAGAGGATCTTACTTCCCCCTTTGGCCTCTGAAGGTGTCTGAATTCATGAGCACACACCGCCAAGTATATGCTCTTTCTCTGCAAGCTAAACTCATAGCAGTGGAAAGACCTGTGATATCTCCCTGTGCTCATTTGAAGAGGAGGACGTTGAGGCTAGTCACAGCAGTAAATTCTTCTGGTGTCCTATTATATGGGAATCAGCCTTCTTCCCCTGCATTCATTCCACCGCTGTCTTTTTTAGAGTCCCTACCGATCAGGCTTTTATTGGCCGGCTCTTTTGTGATGACATTTGATGCAGATCTGGATGATCAGGTTGTAGGCCCCCTGCAGGAAGACACATGCTGCTGGCCTCCTACCCATAACCTGCTTCTCCTTTCTCCTTAGCAGAATCACTAGCCAGAGGACATTAGTATTCTCTTCGGTTTTGTTGTTGTTGTTGTTTGTTTTGTTTTGTTTTGTTTTGTTTTGCTTGTTTTCTTGACGTCATTTTGTCTTCTGAGGGGATAGTTAGAAATCCCTGACCACAGGTCACTCTTTCTGTCTGTTTTATTTTATGTCTTTAAGACTTGTTTATTTTATGTATATGGCTACTTTGCCTTCATGCACACACACACACACACACACACACACACACACACACACACACACACACACCGGAAGAAGGCATCAGATCCCAGGACAGATGGTTGTGCTTGATCAGCTTGGTCTCTCTGTGTCTGCTTTCTTCACTTGCAGCTTAAACACAATTTTGTATGCTCTGAACAACCTGCATACTACATTTACCAGCTAGATCACAGAGAGCTTACTTTCAATGACAGGTCCTAGGGAAGTGAATATGCTGATAACTTGCTTAAAGCCACTTTCAGACTGCTTCTTACAGTTTCGTCTTCCATGAGCCCCCTTGCTCAAAGGCAATCATTCTATTTTCTTTCTGGCATCTTAAATTCTAACCACAAATCATATTCACTGCCTGTACTTTTACAAAATAGTTTATGAAGAGCACCTGCAGCCTCATATTAAAATCAGATCCCAGTAATCAAAGTTATTGTAGTGAATTCAGGTCTTGATAGAAGAAATAGGTACTAAGGATGTAGGTCATTGATAGAGTGCTTGCCTAGCATATGTGAGGCCCAGAGTTCAATCCTCAGTTCTGTTAGTAAGTAAATAAATAAGCAGAAAACAGAAACAGGTAATGCTCTGAATATTAACCGGCTTTCCAGTTCCTTCATCAATACCTGCATTGTATCATACAGACTTTCCTTCTTATTGCCAAGTGGGGGGTTATTATTATAAACACTTTATAATAATAGATCAATTTATTCATCCAATATGCATAGTTATTTATTTGGGTTCTCTATAGCTTTTCATCTTTGCCTTGCTTTTAAGATTCCACCACCACAACCGGGGCTTGGTGATTTATGCAATTTATAATGTATGAAGTAGTAAGTTAAATATCTGTTTGTTTGAGGCAGGGTCTCAATATATATGGCATGAAACTCACAGACACCCACCCACCTGCCTCTGCTTCCTAAGTGCTAGGATTAAAGGCTGGTGCCACAATGTGCAGCCTGCATGCTAAGTCTCTTTAACACTAGAACTCCTGTGTTCTTACTCTTGTGGCTTCTTTAACTTGTTTTTGGAGGACAAGTAAGACTCGTCAGTTCCTTTCATTGTTTTTAAACCACATGCTTTATATAATGGGTTTAAAATATCAGTTGGTGACTGTTAGACTTTTTAATAACACAAGGGAAGGTATTGATGACAGACGTCAAACTACCTGAAATATGCCCAGAGATCAAAGTCCCTCCGCTGGCTCTAAAATGCCCCCCTGTGGTCTTAGGTCTGCAGGGTCTGCTTTGACTCAATCCTTCTCAAAGTAGGAGGGCAGTGATATCAGCAGGTTCTGGGCTTGTTTCCTTATTTCTCCTTTGTTTCAGGACCACTGCCATCTCCCTGCCTTGATTTCCTCCACAGAAACCCCATATTTTCATACCCATAACTAAGGAGCTGCATAATTAAACACAACCTTTAAGAAAATGGAATTTTCATTAAAGTTCTGCTGGGGATATGAACTGCAACATGACAGATGCTGCTAGAAGCCCAGAGTATTATTAGCATCAATAATAATTGCTATAAAAGCATGCCTCGTTCTCTGTTAAAGATGTAGATGTTACATTTTTTTTCCCCATTTCACATAGCTAAAGGGAAACGTGGGTGTGAACACTTCAAAACACTTTCACGTCCTCAAGGGAAAACCCTGAAGTGGAGCGAGTTAGAATTAATATCCATATCAGTTCCTAGAGCAAAATGCCTGACACAGAATAACGAAGCAATTTCTCATCCTCGCCTAGTAACTTGTAGGTGAGAGTTCCCAGAGAGATCCCTTGGGCTGGAAACAATGACAAATTTCTGACTTTGTATGTTTTTGGTTTTCTTGGTTTTTTGGCTTTTGGTTTTTTGGGTTTTTTTGTTTTGTTTTGTTTTTTGTTTTTTGGGTTTTTTTTTTTGTTTTCTGAGACTTCTTACATATGACAAGAGCCCTGCTGCCTAGCAACCTCCTGCACACACAGCAGAACCAAGGAGCCAAAGACAGACAAAATGGTTTCTGCCATTCTTGGGTAGGTTTTTTTATATTCCACATTTTGAAATCCCTAAGTTCTCCACAGAGGGAAGCTCTCCAGCCTAGTATTTATTAGTCTTAATTAAAACACAGCTTGGATTTTGTTAATAAAGTAGTTTCCAAGCACCCAACAGATTAAGGAGCAGGAAACTATGCAGAGAATATGCAGAAATGCTGACAAGCGTTTAAACACGCGACCTCTGAAAGAGCACACGGAGGAAACCAATATAAGAAGCTGAATCCCTGGCATATGGACACATGTGATGTGAAAACCCCTGTAACAGTCTACAGGAAGTAGTGCATACCTTTACTAAACTGTCTTACTCCTACTAACATAAAGCCAGATGTTAGCTAAAATCATGTCTGTGTGAATAGAGGAGGTACTCTAGTTCTCTTTGACCTGTCTTACAATTATAACCATTATTGCTTTTCTGTCACGTGCATCTGACATGTGGCAGTTCAGAGCCCCACATCTGAATAAGATACACTACTTCTGGCTGCTGGTAATTTCTTTTTTTCTGATGATCACACAGATTTCCATTGTCTGTGCTTCTTAAATATGGCATTGCTTTCTGTAGCATGATATTTCCAGAGTGTCCGGTGGCCTGTGATCCTTAGCATCTCTAACACTAAAGACACTTGATAAAGAACACTGTGTAATTATACTCCAGTTATCTCCCCATGCATGCCCCACATAGGAGCCTCAGCATGGTGAGAAACTATCCAGGCGAGAGGAGGATTTGATTTTCAAAGGATTTAAGTCCCTAATACGCGTTTCTGAGAATTATCCCCTGTGATAAATTTCCCTTTACCTTGTAGTTACCAAATTGTCTCTTTTAGTAGAACAGCATTTCACAGAACAGGTAAGGGTTCCTCCAAAGCATGCCACATTGGTCTGCCACGCTCTCTTCCGATTCAAGAGTTCGGGCTTACATTTGCCCGTTTTGTTTCCTGTACTGTTTTTAGTCTATCAGTAATTGACAGCTGCTCACTCAGGCAAGTTTATCATTTCTGAGTCAGTCAGATTTGCCCTTTCATGTAGAAAGATGACCATCTAGGATCGGCTACTGCTAGGGAGCTTTTATTGCAAGTCACTGCCATACTTGGCAGGTTTTTTTCTTTTAATCCACCAGCATACACCGAGGGACACAAGGTTCTATGAACTCTTTTAACTGACACCATGTGGTGGCAAGCAGTGGTAACGGCCTTTCTTTCAAAGCATGCCTGCAGAGAATCTCATGGGTGAGAGGCACTGTCCAATTATTAGAGAAATAAAGCAAAATAAAAGAATCTTCCACGGGGAGCATACATGTTATCCCTGGGGAGATATATTAATCTGCAAAGCCTCAAGAAAATACCATTCTAGAACATCTGGACCCTGGAAGAAGGTGTGGACAATGTCCTTCCCCACAGATTCTGATCTTTGGTGAGTAAGGAAAATGGTCAGCCCAAATGCGACCTTCCTTTGCTGCCTTGGGATGCTTTAAACAAACACTTGGCAAGAATCTGGTTTTGAAAGCACCCCTCCCCATCCCAGGGGGTAGAGGGGCAATGAAAACTAATCAAATGTCCCATTTTTCTTTGAGAAGTTGATTATAGAAATCTTCATAGCTTTGGGCAAACGTCTTCCTTTGCAGAGCTCAGTCTCTGTGACACCACTCTTCATTCATTCTGTGATGCTCAAGACACTGAGATCTAAGCAACATGTCTCTCTGAGCATGTGTGTGCCATACTTGAAAATGGTGCCCTATCACTTAGGACTGGATTGACAGATCTAAGAACCAGTTACCGGATCACATAGCCAGTGCCAGCCTGTCGCACCCCTCTCATTAAGGTAGGCCATTCTGCAGCCCCTGCCAGTCTAAATAATTATGCTTGCTTCAGCCACACGCAGATAAACTCTAGTTAACTCTGTGATGATCTGAGAGTACCACCGTGGGTCCTGGAGTGACTGGGTGTGGAAGAGACCCTGCAGAGTCATAACTGTCTGGAAAGAAATAGCAGTGCTCAGAGAGGGGGTCTCCAGGAAACACTGCTATACGTGGAGGTCCACGCATAGCTGCTCCTTTGCTGCTATTTCTGACAAACTGGGTACTATTAGTACTATTGTAGAATGAAGATAGCAATAGTGAAATGCTAAGAATGACCCTAAGTCTTCTACTGTTCCCAAGACTAACAGTGAGTTTGCTCTTTTCTTTGTAACACCAACTCTGCCATCTTATGGAGAGGAGTGGAAACAGCAGAGCATTTTGCTCCGTGCCTGCTGTTAAAATGACAGGTTGTAGCAACTTCTACCCAATTCTAGTTGCTTTTAAACCACCAACAATTTACCAGCAAAAGTATTTGTTTAAGAAAATCTGTATCTAATAATTCTCAGATTGCTTGCTAACCAAGATGTCTCTCAAACTTGGCACTAGAATTCTATGTATAAACCTCAAGTGATATTTTGTATTAATACGAGTTTCTACTATCACATAACACTGTGACGTAATTTCTTTGTATATTAGTGTCTTTTTCTATCATTTCTTGAGCTACCAGGTGAAGTAAATGAAAATACCTGAACTCTGTCAAGAACTGCCCGGTATAATATTGGTAGCCTGTAGGAAAATGAGTCTTGTTTTTCTTACACATACAGGTAACAGGACTTGTTTTCACAATTTTGCTTTTTACATTTTGTGCTTCTACCTGTATATTATATTCTACAGTCATTAGAATATGTCATTTAATTCATATGTCTTTCTCTAAACACTGATTCTGAATAAGTTTACAAGTTATATGTAATTAACTATTATTTTCAACCATGAATAAAAGTGTACATTGAAATAGAAGGTGAATGCTATTTTCAATGCTTCTCCTCATAATAAATGCTCAGCATCCTGAATCCCCAAGTCCAAGGTTGAAAACTTTTTTAGCACTGCATGATGCCACAGATCCAGAATTCCAGGTCATGAAACTTTGACTCACATAAAATTGGTAAAATAAGTAATATCTTATGCATATTATAAGATTACTTTCAGGGGCATAGAAATCACTGGATTCTGTGTTTAGTCTTAGAGTGCATCCCTAATTTCACTATGCAAATATAAATATTTCAAAATTCAAGACCTGTGCTCCCGGGCATCTCAAAGAGCAATGCTTCCCCTATCCTATGTGTTTGTAAAAGAAACTTGGACAAGTGTGCATCCTGAGTGTTCCTGCATTCTTCAGATTGCAAGAGTTTACACTTCTGTTTCACGAGCAAGGAAAATCACTGGCTATTGTGACTGGAAGAAAACAGTCCACTTTCCAAGAAGTCCCAGAAGACTTGAAGGACTACAAACCAACTCAACCAATTTGCCACTGGTTGTGGCTAAGCTGGCTTCTCATCCAATGATCTATTCAGTTCTTACCTCTGTCATTCACCCTAGGCTACCACTTCCAAAGCAGAAACCAGGCTATAATTTTGTTCTCCACGGGGAAAAAAAAGCCTTATAACTAATTAATTAGACCATGGTTTGATGATGACAGTGTAACATGCTAAATACAGCCCAGGAAAGAAATGTCTAAAAGTTGGCACCAGGACCTAGTGCACTGAATCATACTGAGTTCATTCTTATGGTAAGTGATTTCTTCCTTCCCCCTTGTCTGTCACCATGTTACTCCCAGGATAACTACTTTCCTAACTTCTTCACTGTCTCTGAGTCAAGTCACACAAACTACCCTCCACCCAGCCTACTCGGGGAGCAATAACCCCTTATCACCAGCATGATTTCCCAGATGTAAAAGAGTGTTAAATATCTGACCTGAGTCACCCAGGCTGGGATTCCATCTCCAGGGACAGGGAGTGGATTACCTTTGTAGTGACTGCCACTCTTCACCTGAGCTCATCACCATCAGACAAAAGGAAAGGGAGGGGCACATTGCATGGGAAATGTATGCATTAAGTTCATAGTATTAATGTGGTTCTGTAACTTTATTAAAACTGAGAAAATTGTTTTAGTGACACTATGGTATGGATCTTAAATGTCCTCTAAAGTCAGTAGATTAAAGGCTCGGTCTGCAGCTGGTACGCCATAGGAAGATGGTAGCTGCTAGGAGATGGAGCCTAATGTGTGTGGAGGCAGAATGGCAGAGTGGGGATGGTGTGTCAGGTTTTAGGTCACTGTAATTGTTCCCTAGGTAAACATAATATGGCTCTAACCCTTCTTTCTTTCCTTTTGTTTAACTACAAGCTACTGGCTTTTTGCCTCACCGCCTGCTCTCTATCATGACAGTTTGTTTGCTTTACTACACTAACACAAAAGTAATGAGGCATCTTGAGTTCCACAACTGTGAGCCAAAGTGACCTTTCTCTCTTTGCCTGCTGATTTGTTTCTGGTGATTGTTACAATAGCAGAAGAAACATGACAATATAAAAATCCTGAATATTTTGTCCCTATCTACACTAATCAAAGACTAAAGTACAGTAGTGTAATCTAAAAGCACTGGTCTACTTCAAGACAAAAATAAAGACCAATTGATCATGTTGAACATTGTATGGCTTTTGGCAGTGGAAGGGATGGTGTGACATGGTTTCCACCCCTGGAGCTGAGCTAGCAGGACATGGGTCTCTTCCTGTGCTGATGGCTGCTGTCAGCATAAAGCTTGTGTGCATAATAATGTATATATTTTACTTCATATTCCTTTTTGTGGAATGTTCTTCCTGCCATGGATAATGACTCCATGATAGTCAGAAATAACATTATTCCAGGAATCAAGAATGTGTCTGGCAATCCTCAACCATCTGATAATGCTGTAACCTTCAGGGCAGCCCATAAGGCTGTGGGAAAGAACTCTGAGAAGATGAGTTCAAAGAGAATGGAATAGTTAAAAAACAAGGCTAAGATAGATTGTTACATAATATTAATGGTGAAATTATAACATAATATTAGTAGTCTTCTCCACAGAAGCCATTAACTAAATTTGATCCAGATATTCTACTCCCTAAAGGAGGGAGTTATATGTGTTATCCAAATAGAGGTGGGGACAGACAAAAGTCAGAAAAAAAAGATGATGGCTTCATGATATTTCTACTTTCTGGGATTGCTTAATACTTATTAATAATAAGCCTCAGAGTCAGTGAGATAAAAAAGAAAAAAATCCAAAGATTAAAAGAACATATTGAGGTAGCTAAGAATTACAAAAATGAGCTTCAATGCTGCTTGCATCAGCATAAACAAGAGCTCACTAAATTGAAAAAAAAAGTTATAAAAAATACTATACCTAAAGCTAACTTTCTCATTTAAAATCAGCCTCTCTGTTTATCTAGACTTGACAACCACAAGTGCCCCAAAAACCTCATTGGACTTGCTATTTTAAAATGTATATATACTTGCTGTCTTGTTCATTTGCCTAGAAAGTGTTCTATAAATCAGTTTCTAAGAGTCAGGAAGCTAAGGTCATAAAATGCTGACTCTTAGGATGATTACAAGGTAAATATTAAACGAATACACAATTTCTAAGGTATTAGCTTATGCAAATAAAAGACTTGGCTTTGGTCTGCAAGAGAGAGATCTTAAGCAGAACACAGAAATGTCAGCTAGCATCCATTACTGACTTTGAGTCATTCTTCTACCACTCACATTCACTTCCTCAGGCCCCTCTCTCAAGCTAAGACTGATTCTCAGCAAAGGATCCCTTGACTAGACATTTCAAGTTTAATGTCTAGTTGGGCAAACATCAATGATACTATCTGTTTCCATGCTTTATCAAGGGTATGGATTTAAATCACAAACTATCATAGATTTTTTTCACTCTTTCACTTTTTTGCCTACTTTAACAATCTCTCTCATTTGTTAGCTCCTACTCTCCAACCCCACCACCTTCAATTATGAGTCTTATCATCTCTATATTAAATATGCCTCTAATGGAGCTTCAAGTGTCCTAAATTTCTCTTCTCCTCTTCTCTCTTTTGCGCTCTTCTCCTCCCCTTCCTCCTCCCCTCCCCTTTCTCTTCCTTCCTTCCTCTTCTAATCCCCAGCCTTCTCCTTCCCCTTCCCCTCCCCTCCCCTTCTGTACTCCAGTCCTCTTCCCCATTCCTCTCTATCATCCCCTTTCCTCTCTTCTCCCCTCCATACCTTCCTCTATATCTCCTAAATTCTTAGATAGAAGGAAGTCTTCCATCTCAGACTTCTGAGGTTGGGAAGACAGGAATATGTGTCTGCACCTGACAAAGCAATGCTGTATTTCTAACATAATAAATCTGAGCTTTGTTTGCTTACAATGTTGCAATGGGTGACCAGCATGGAGACACACCTGTGATCACAGCACTTGGGAAGGTGGAGCAGATAAATCAATGTGAGTTCAAGGTCACCATGGAGAAAGTCCCTATGAAACTATAATGTGAAAACAAAAATAAGATCTAGGTGGAAGATCTTCATGTCTGTACTGAGATCATCCATGGCCTGAAACAACCTGAAGTATTACTTTAAAGTATTTGCTTAAAATGCTGCTGTTACTTCAATGTTTCTCTTAATGCTCTTATCTTCATGCTTCCTTATTTCAACGTGGGTCTCCGACTGGCTTTTGTCAAACATCCTCCTCCTCCCTCATCCTTACATGACTCTTTATCTATAATTCTCACCACTTAAGTTGTCCTCTGACAGTCATGTATTCTAAAGTCAACCCCTAAAACACCATAGTGACAGGTGGCTCTTCTGTGAAATGGTTAAGTCATGAGAGGTCAGCAACTGGTGAATCACCCATGCTTCAGTAGATGGTCCACATACATGCTCACATGCTCAGCCCTGGTGAAACCTAATGAGTCACAAATCAATACCACCATCAACAAAAAGACCTGTAAGTAGGATGGAAACTTGGTAGGAGAAGAGGTGGTTGTAAGGATAATAGGGAGATAAGGTAGGCAAGAGGGATGGATGTAGCTAGAATGTATTGGTGAACACATGGATGAAATTGTCAAAGGATAGATATGTTTTAAAGAATCAGATCACATGTGGATAGCGCTGTGAGAAATGAACTGAATGATGTGAGAGAGAGGAAATGGATGTGGTGAGATGCGGGACAGTACTGGCTCCAGAGTGCCTTCCAGGCCACATAACTTTTCTCTGAGAATGAGCCACTAGCTAAGACCTGAGCAGTCAGCAATGCAGATAACCAAAGCAGATACCTTTGGGTCTGAGAGAGGAAGCTACATGATGCAAACATAGGAGAGCATGTCTCAGGAACTGAAAAGAGTCTAGCCAAGACAAGGGTTGGTCAACAGAAACCACTAGCATGCCTTAGGTTTTTATTATTAAATTTTAAGATTACTATACAAAGTAATGGGTAACATTTTGGCATTATCATACATCTGTCTCCATTATACTTGGTTCTAATTTGTCTTCTCCCATGCTCCATTCTTACTGATCCACTTCTCTCAAATAGACAAACCCTTCCTGTTCTCATACTGCATGTATTATATCCTGTCTCTCATCCCCAGCCCCATACATTAAGTCGAAATCACCATCGGGTAAAATTAACCACGTGCGACGGTGCCTATCTGTTAAGAATGGAAAAACCTAGTAATTAACAGAACTTGGGAGTATTTTGTATTTATTTGCTGTTGTTTGTTTGTTTTAAAGACAAAATTTCCATCTGCTGCTCCTGGTGGCCTTAAACTTGAAATCTTCATGTTTCAGTCCCCCCAGAGCTTGGATAACAAGCTCTGACACAACCTGCTGCATATACCTTTAAGAATCAGAATACTTGACAACAAATACAGCGTCTGCATTCTTCCTCTCACTAAAGCATAAATTTAATTTTTTCCTTCCTGTAAGTCACTCAAACTGATACAGTGGTATCAATGTACAACAAAGGACACTCTTGGTCATTTCTCAGTGATGCATACGAATTTGACATTCCTCGATATGGAAATTCAGTCACAAAAGACATTTCTGCTTCCAGATTCTGTCAAAGTGTCTTAATCAAGTTAGCACTCACAATGCGTCACCCCTAAACCAGCCATCTCCTGTAAGAGGCGTGTTAAAGTTCTCTAATGAGGAAGACCAGCATTAGTGGAGTTTGACTCTGACCTTGTCATTTTGTTGATGAGAAATAGAAGATGATGGCACATCTCAAGTGAATGCAATCCTTTTAGAACTCCAATTGAAGACACCTTTAAGGACAGTGTAACCTAGGAAACAAAAACTGCTGGAAAGGATTTTCTTGCTTTGCAGTCCTGGTTGCAAAGTGAACATAGAGAAGAGTGGTGCTGTGTCTCACGTCCCACCCTGGCTCCTTTCAGTCCTTTCTGTCCTTTGCTTTTCTTCTCTGCCTTTCTCTCATTTCTATGCTTCCTGCATTATGTGGTTGTCATTCTCAATTAACCCATGCTATGCTAGTGCCCAGTCCCACTAACACTAATCCTTCACTCTGCACTTGACCCACAGACACCATTTATAAATAATTGACTATAATCGGTCTCAATTTCCTAATCTATACTAGAACTCCACCACCATCCCACTTGATTACAAAGAGAGAAAATACATGAAAACCAGTCAAAACAGATCCTGACATCAGAAGACTCCCAAAATCTTAGGGTTTGCATACCCAGCCCACCCTTCAAACTTCCCTTCATTCTCTTCCCCTGCCATACCACAGGGCACTAAGCTTCCAGTACACACACACACACACACACACACACACACACACACACACACACACACCTTAGTTTGGTATCCAAGGTCTGAAAGCTTCAGGTTCCAAATCCAGTGCACTTAGAAGCATATTCTAGCAAGCCGAGTATCTATTTTGATTTTTAGTTTGTGAGCATAAGAAGTTTCAACAAGAATTGTCTGACTACCCACACTGATTAAGGAATACCTTTTTCAGATAAATGTCTGTCCCCTCTTCTCCTCAGGAGTTTACTCCAAATGGGTGCAGAGTGAGAGCTGGGTGGGATAAAGCTAAGAAGACAGATAGTAGAGTAGAGCATGTCCCAATCCCTGCTAGGTGTGCTGTTGTAGAGGCTGTCAGCAAAAGGAAAAAGAGATCTCACACACATTGCCTGGCTTCTGGGGACCGGTACTTGAGTATGATCTGAAAACTGGCAGAGGCTGGCCTGATCTATGTGAGAAATGTCTTGGAGATACAAGGTAGAAATGAGACTAGGGAACTAGAAAGTCATAGGGAAGGGATAGGTGAATGGCTGTGTGAGACGAGCACAGTGCAGGCACTATGGAGAGAACACTCGTTTCACAGTGCATGCATCCAAATCTCAGGTTAAAGATGTCTCTCAGTGTTGAGAGTGCTCACCTGGCCTGTGCCAGACCCTGGTCTCAATTCCAAATAACCTCCCAAAAAGAGAAATAGATACAGTCATACACCTTAAGTATATAAATTGCCCATTTGTCAGTTAGCCATTAATAAAGCTGATTTAAAGATCAGAGTAAATCTAAAGGATCCAAATGGGAACCTTAGGCACCCCTGGTGGCGCACAGTGTAACAATCTTTCCCTTCCTAGGGGAATCAGCCTCCCACCCTTCCCAGCCCCTGTTGGAGAACCCTTGAAGACACTTTCTGCTTGATGTCATTTCCAAGTCTACCTGTGTTATAAACTCCAGCAGCACGAACCTATGTAGAACTTCTATAAGCGGTCTTCTGGTTAGTTGCAAGACAGACCTATTCACTGAAAGAAATGATAATAAACCATCCCTCCATTAAAAAGGGGAAAGGTGTTTCCAGAAATTAAGATCAAAATGGAATTTAAATTTTTTGAGATAGAAAAGGGGGAAGGCCAGGCAGAAGGCAAACATTCAGATTCATGTTTGAGGCAAATATATAGCTTTTAGGTTGGATTTTGAGATGTGTCAGTGGATAAGAATGAAGCAATAAACATGCAAAATAATCTAGGGCTTAAGAAGGTAAAATTTTGGGGGGTATAATTTATATGAGGCTCCCTGGGGGCTGTGTGGTGTCACGAGTAGTCAGATCCTATGGCATTTGACCTACATCCAAGCGTGTGTGTTACCATTTTAGATAAGACACTATGTATAGGGGCTTATCAGAAACTCTCCTGGTTTCCATTTATTCTTACATTATTGTGATAGTATATGTGATATATGTATATAGTATAAATAAAAAGTGTTTGACTATAGCTTGTCCATTTTGAACTTACAAAATAAATAAGATCTTTCTTTATAAAAGAGAATGTGGGGCAGAGAAGAAGAAGAAATGTTTGCGGAGTAGGTTACTAAATCTTGGTTTATTTTTCACAATGAAACTGCTCCCTTCTTAACCTTATAAAATTAAAATGAAAATAGCATAGAATGACCTACATTAATCTTCGGCGCTTTTTTTTTTTATATCAGATTTACAGTTTTCCCTAATGGATTTATTCTATTGCAGTAGAAATGTTAAAGTTGAGACCCTGAGCCTAGTACTTTTTTTTTTTTTTTGTATACCTGATGTTCAGAATCACTGACCTCAGCTCTTACATACTGAATATTAATAGATGCTTTAAACACCTTCGGGTTACAGGGTTCTTGTCATTCATTTTATGAAAGAGTCCATCTGGAAGCTATCTGTAGAATGGGGTCAAATTCTCCCCAGAGGTTAAGTGTAATGTGAGTGTGCAAGGCAAAAGGCAAATGTAGTCAAATTTTCCTCTAAAGATATTCAATAGCACAGTTCTCACTCATACTTGGTCCAGGCAGGGGTTTTGCTGGCACTGAGTACACAGCACTTCCTTTATTTATGAGCCACTAGACATAGGCAGACAGTGATATAGGGCAAAATCAAGTTCTTGTTTTCATGCAAATTGCATTGCAGGTAAGGAGGCAGAAAATAATTACATGAACAAGTAAATAAAATTACGTTGGATAGTTTTATATACTGTGAAGACAAATGAAGCAGCAGACAGGAGCAATCCTGACAAGAAAATATGCTCCTTACCACAGTGTTCAGGAAAGGCCAACCCAAAGCAGGCAGCAAAGAAGCAGAAATGTGTGTTTGGAGGGTTGAGCAGTGGTGGAGAAAGGTCAAATGCTCAGGTATAGAGACAGGAAGAATGCAGTGTGTGGAGGCCAGAACCTATGACCTCACAGGCTAGCATATACATTAGGTCTCACTCTGAGAGAGCTAGGAATCAGCTCCAGAATTCAGACTGTGGGGAGCAGGAGAGACGGATCCTTTGCTAATCAAAGACGAGTGCCTTTGAAAGGCAGAAATAGGTTTGGGGAAGGAGGATGAAGCAGTACTCTTCACTAAAAGATGAGGGTGGCGTCCCCATCACAATGGTGAGCACGTGGTAAGAGCTGACTGAATTCTCCACTCACCAGCTAGTCTAGCATACTTTCTGTTGCTCTGATAAAACACTGACCTAAACCAGCTTAGGGTATGAACGGGTTTATTTGGCTTACACATCCAGATCCCAATCCATTTTTTGAGGGTAGTAAGGGCAGAAGTAGAGACAGGGACCATGAGAGAAAGCTGCTTCCTGACTTGCATTCAGCCTTGCATTCTTTTATAGCTCAGCCCTACCTATCAGGAAATGATACCTCCCACAGTACAGGGGGACATACTCCATCCTCCATCAATTAGTAAAATTGCTCCCCACAGGCCTCTCTATTTGTTCCCATCTGCTACAGGAGAGGCTTCCCTGATGATGACCGAGCTAGGCACTGATCTATGAATACAACAGATTTCCATTAGGAGACATTTTATTGCTATATTCCTTTAGCAAGGTGGTTCTCAACCTCCCTAATGCTGTGACTCTTTAATATAGTTCCACATGTTACGGTGATCCTTAACTGTAAAAATTATTTTCATTGCTGCTCCATAACTGTAAGTTGCTACTGTTATGAATCGAGCTAATGTCTGACACGCAGGATCTCTGATATGCAATCCCCGCGCAAGGCTCGGCCGCAACAGGTTGAGAAGCCCTGCTTTAGCAGGGCAGTGGTATGTCTTTTTCCCTGGGTCCCTGGGCAAGCCTCATATTCTTATCCACCCAAGCAGTACAGGGTGTGGGTTCCAGCTCTTGGAGTGAGCCTTTACTCAAATCAGATATTGCTTACTTACTCTAACAAGCTTTGTGCCACCGTTGCAACAGTGTGTCTTGCTGGCAGGTCCCTCTTGTAGAGTTACAAACCTTTGCGTTTGTTTGGAACTGCCTGTTGTTTTCCTTCCTTCTTTGGTAGTGGACAGAGTAACTCTCAGAACCAGGGACTGAAAGTTTCAGTCCATCAAGGTGAAGACTCTAGGCAAGTACTAGCTCTATTTCTCTGTGTTTGATAAGCTGTGGAGGACTTGTCTTCAGCGATAGGGCTTTATCATTAGTTTGCAGAGAGCCATCTATAGCCTGAGTTGTATGGGGGTTCCAATAAGACACTTCAGCCAACGACTCAATCAGTTGTAACAGAATCTTAGTACTGGAAGATGCCTTTGGTGTCAAGAGAGGGCCAGTTGGGATTTTTATCTCCTCCATTATTTGTCAACTTCATTGTGATCACCTTCATCTATGTATATATTTCAGGAAGCTTCTACTGTACAGGTTTCTACAGAGCCCCTCTAATAGCCCATAGTTTTTGTTGTCCTTCCTCATATTCTTTTTCCCTGTACCTCTATCTCTGTTTAATCCTCTCATTTCAGTCTTTCCCTTTGAAACTCCATAACGATCTAGTGTATTTCCCAAAGCCCTTACTCTCTACGTATCGTCTGTGCTTGTATAGATTGCAGCTCCCTTATGAGCAAGCAGTGACTTATGAGCAAGCATCCACATGTAAGCAAATGCATATCATATGTGTCTTTCTTGTCGAGTTACCTCTCTCTGGATGGTTTTTTCCTAGTTCTATCCATTTACCTGTGAATATAATTTTTTTTATCAGCTGGGTGATAATCCATTATAGAAATACACCTCGTTTTCTTTATCCACTCTTCTGCTGAGAGACATCGAGGTTTTTACTGATTTCTGGGTATTATTAATAGCAAAACAATGAACATGTTTGGGCAAATGTTCTTGTGATAGAATAAAGCATCCTTTATGTATATTCCCAATAGTAGTACAGCTGGATCTTGCAGTAGATTGATTTGTATCTTGCTGAGGAACTACCACACTGAGTTCTATAGTGGCCATCCCATTTGCACCCCTATCAGCAATGGATTAGTCACCCCTTATTCCACATCCTTTCCAGCATGATCTGTCACTTGTTTTATTGATCGTAGCCATTCTGACATGTGTAACATGAAGTTTCAAAGTCGTTTTGATGTGTATTTCACTGATGACTAAAAATGTTATACATTTTAAGCGCTTCCCATGCATTTGAGTTTCTTGTTTTGAGAATTCTTTATTTAGATCTGTACCTCATTTTTAACGGGCTGTTCCTTGATATCCAGTTGAGTTCTTTATATATTTTGGATCTTAGTCCTCTATTCGGTGTGGGGTTGGTAGGTTTTTTGGGTTTTTTTTTTTTCCATTCTGTAGGTTACTGATTTGTCCCAATGCTGTTAAAAAGATTTTTGCCATATAAAAGGGTTTTTTTTCAGCTTCACCCATTTATTGGTTATGATTAGTGCCTATGCTAATGGTGTTCTGTTCAGAAAATCTACTCCTGAGTCAATGGGTTCAAGACTATTCCCCACATTCTCTTGTATCAGATTTGGTGTACCTAGCCATATGATGAGGTCTTTAATCCATCGGGAGTAGAGTTTTATGTGGAGTGATAATATGGGTTTACCAAGATTATTATTTGAAACTTCATTATTACGCTGTTAGAGGTAAATACATATTTGTTAACAACTCCCTAGGAAAATTCATATAACATTATCCTCTGTCTACTTTTTTAATTGGATTTTTTTTTTCTGTTTTTGCTTGGTCATTTGACATCCTCATACATTTTCTGTATTTTCCTCCTACCACATCCATAGCATTCAAATACTTTCTTCCATTCTGTGTGGTTTCTTTTTACTTTACTGATTATTTTCCTGCCTCTCTTGTGGCTTCTCTGAGTGCTGTAGTCTCTCATCTAGCTTTGCCTCTGTTTGCATTGAGCTTACCTATACCCAGCTCAGTGTCAAGAAGCTTTCCCATCATGTAGTCTTCAAAAAGTTTTCAAGTCTTGAGTCTGCATCTTATGTTTATTCTTTAATCTTTCCTGAGTTGACATTTCTATGGTATGAGGTAGGAGTCCATTTTTATTTTTCTGCGTGTTGGTATCCATTTTGTGTCTGAGCCTTATGTTTATTCCTTAATTTTTTCTGAGTTGACATTTCTATGGTATGAGGTGAGGGCTCATTTTTATTCTTCTGCATGTTGATATCCATTTTGCCAACACCATACATTGAAGCATTTATCTACTCTCCATTGTGTGTCTTCAGTGTCCTCATTCAAATTCACTGACTATAAGTGCATGGATTTATTTGGTCTTGGAGAACATGTAGAGAAAAAAAAGGCTCATATATTATTTGTGTAAATATGAGTTAATTTAGCCATCATTGAGAAAAATATAAAGTTTCTTCAAAAATTAAAAGTAAAAGTACTATATAAGTCAGCAATCCTACATCTTGGAATTTATCTGAAAGAATTAAAACCAATATCAAAATCTTGGTGTTCATGTGCTGAGCTGTTACTGCAGCACAATTCAAGAGCCAACATATGGTATTAGCCCAAGTGTTGATCAGTAAATTAATGAATGTACAAAATTGATGTTTATGAAAAATTAGATCATATAACATCGTTAAAAAAATGAAATCCTATCACTTGTGCAGAACAGTATGCTAACTATAAAAGACCAGGCACAGAAAAACAAACACACGGCTAGTCTCAGAAGTGACATGTTGGACACGGGTCTCTAGAAGAATGGAACTGATAGAATGTGTGCATATTACAAAAGCAGGTTTACTAAAATGACTCACATCTAACTGGGAGGGCTTTGGCAGTGGCTTGCTGAGGAGGCTGAGAGCCCAGTAGTTACTCAGTCCACAAAGCTGAATGCTGCAGCTGTTCTAATTCAATACACAAGGCATACAAGATTCCTGGAAACCTGCTGGACTATGATGGAAACCTGCAGAAGTTAGAGTTTGATGCCAGCAAAAGACAGACATGCTCATGGCAAAAAGTGAAGGCAGGCAGGTAAGCACACAGCCTCTTCCTCAGACCCCTTTAACTGGGCCACCTGCCAGCTGGTGCCATCCATCCTGGGAGGGAATCACCAGTAATTCCATCCTTCCTGGAAATGCCCTCACGCACCCAACTAGAAGCAGATCTCCTAAGGGATTGTCAAGTGGCACTCAAGATTAATTAGTATAAGTGAAATATTTAAAAAGCCAAACTCACAGGAGCACAAAATAAAATGAAGATTCCTAGAAAAGGCAATATGAGAGCAGAAAATGTGGAAATTTGGTTTAATAGATAGAAAGCTTCTCTCGGGAAGGAGGAATACATTTTTAAAATGTATTATACAGCTGAGTGACTACAGTTAACAATTTACATTTTTAAAAAGTTAAAAGAGTAAATATCAAATATCATACCAGATGCACAGGCAAATTAAGGATGTAACTAATTAAATTGACCTAATTATGCCATATTTTATACATATATCAAAAAATCGCATCATATTTGTGACCATTGCTTATACCATTGCTGACCATAACCATGTCAACTCATAAATGAAAGTATTTAATTGAAAATGGCTTAAAGTTTCAGAGGTTTAGACCATTGTCCTCATGGCTGGAAGGATGGCAGCATGCAAGCAGGCATGGTGCTGGAAAAGGAACAGAGAGTTCTGTGTCTCTATCTCTAAGCAGCAGGAAGAGAGAGGGCCATAGGATTATTATTACTATCATTGTCTTTATCATTATTGTAGAGAGAATCTCTTGTCCTGTATGGAGCCATCACCTATCAATAAAAACATTTTTTTGGCCCATTACCTTAGGCAGGCAATAGGGAGGTGGAAGTTTGGGTACAGAGAGAGGAATCTGGAAAAATAGTTAGGTGTGAGAGATTTGCCCCAGACACAGAAGAAGATGGTCATATGAAACTGGGAACCAAGTAACAAGTCATGTGATATGACTTGGAATAATATGAATGGATAAATAAGATATGGGCTAGTCAGAGACCAGGCCTAAGTGTTTATTAATATATAATTAAGTCTCAGAATCATTATTTCAGGGAATTTATGTACAGGTAGGAAAAGTCACAGTTACATATTATTTATTTTTATTTATTATTATTATTATTATTATATTTAAGACAGGGTAACTCTGTGTATCTCTGGCTGTCCTGGAACTCACTCTGTAGACCAGGCTGGCTTCCAACTCAGAGATCTCTTACCTCTGCCGCCTGAGTTCTGGGATTAAAGGGATGAGTCCCTACTGCCTGGTGGTAAATGGGATTTTTAAAAATTGGAGATGACATAGTTAATATGATGACCACAGTGATTCTGTATCTATGAAGGGATTGTGGTATAAGAAAAATCATATGCTAGTGTGACTCTCACACATGGTGGGAAAGGGAAAGGACCTGCCACTCAGTAACCTGCCATCCATGGATGCTGAGAGAAGAGGCAGGGGAAGCAGACTGTGAGTGTGCAGGCACATGCTCTGATGGCTGAGCAATGGAAGCTTGCAGGCATTTCTTCTCTCCTTCCTGATTCGTCTGAGCACATAGAAGCAAGTGCATCATTATAAAGGATGGAGAAAGAAAAAGAGCTGCAGCTTTGGGAGGATGCGTAGGAAATAATTTCCTAGGACAACAAAACCCTCAATAGATGAGGAGTGTGCATCTAACTTGTTCAGGATCACTGAGGCCCCGCTTTTCTAGGTGCCACCTGCTCCCCCTCTGGATGAACACCTCATAAAATCACTGGTTGGCTTTCAGGGACTGTGTTATGCATGAAACACAGATCCGAGGTTGTTTCACCCATTACAGCTTTTCATTCATTTTTTACTAATTTTTGAGTTTGAGAAGCTAAACACCCACATGAGATGAATGTGAACTCACATGTATAATCCATCACTTCAGAGGCTGAAACACAAACACAAGTTGCAGGGTATCTTGGGCTACCTAGTGAGCTTGAGACCAGCTTCAGCTATAGGATGAGACCCTATCTAAAAGAAAAAATTCATTAATGCATGAACAAAAGAATGAGCAAATGCTATTCTTTCCTTTTAACACAACTGCTCACTCACCCTTCAAAGAATCACTGTTCTAGACCCACATTCTTTTAATTCTATGTGATTCTTTGCACTCAGCATCTTGCTCACACAGGTAAGTGGAATGCTCGTACTCCTAATGAGACAGACATTTGTTAAGGAAACTAAAAAGAGAGTGCTTAGGTGTTCCTTAGAAGCGGAGTTCCTGCATAGCATTCACAAAAACCTGGATTTCATACCCAGTGCCTGGAAAACTGATAAGATGAATTTCTTAATAGTAGGCAAACATTTTTTCCATTTGTTTCATAATATTTCACAAGTGAGGAAGCCATAAAACCTTGTCTTTGGACTTCTACCTCTTGATAATGTTTTGCCTAATTTCTTTGCATTTTGTGAGGTTCAGTTTGTTTTCAAAAGTTTATATCCTAACATCTGCACAATAATATCACGGTGCCAGGTTGGAGCCCACCATTAAGAGGGGAACCCCTGAGTTCTGGTGTTCATATGACGTTAAGAATCTCTCTCCTTGGGGCCCAAGGACAATTCCAAGGCTCCTGCAGAGTGTATGGCCCTGAAAGCTGACCCTGTAGGACTGAGAGCAATGGTACACTTCTCAGTCTTCTTGGACATTATGCACCCAAACAATTTCATTCCAAACCAAGATTCCAATGATATGCTTTATGGTAGGCAGAGGGCCTATAAGACTTAACTTTCAATCCTTTTTCAGAAGTAACCATACTGCAATAGAGACCAAAACAGAATTAACATCCACAAAAATTCCATTACGCTTCAGACATCAAGATCAACAAAGAGCCCATCATGTGGCTTTAAGCAGACCACAGCCACTGGAGACTCCTCATTTGCCAACTAAAGTGATAACAGTAACAGCATATGTTATAGGAGACCATGCTCACTGACTACAGTGGTTGTTACCTGCTTTACCACATGTAACTCTTCTTGTACAGGGCTCTGCCCAGCAGACACTTCTTTTCCCATGTCTGCACTCCTGTGTTTGAGTGCTTGCTCCAGGTTAGGCATAGGAAAAATTAAGCTAACCAGAACTCAGCAGTAAATTAAAAGCCTGACTTTGGAGTCCGTTGAAGATGTGGGGTGTGGAGAAAGCTTCCACAAAACAACTCCCTAGCTTACAAATATCAGGCCAGAAAAGACAACTACTCAGGAACAGACTGATTGAGAGGAATTAAGCAGACTCCAATATAGCTGGAATTGGGTAAGATCCTGACCTCAATGTAAGTTTCTCATTTGTCATAAAGTGAAATAGTGGAAAAAACTGTTCAAATAGGTCAGTCGATGATGAAAATTATGTAGCATTATGCAATAGCATGGGTATTGGAGTATTTAGAGGGAGAAGGCCATTTATCTGCAATTTAACTTCAAGTGTTTTTCATTATATGGGGGTTGGCCTTAGGAACACACCAAGTTCACAGAGAAGATGAGGAGAAAGATGATACAAATGTACAAAGTACTGACTCAAGGGTAGAAAAGAATGTTTTGTGTGGTGTTTCTAATTTCTCTATGAAGTGAAATTATTTTAAAATTTAGAATTTAAAATGTTTATAAACAGTAAAATAAATGACTTTTCTGTCATAATATCAAGAAACACTAGAGCAGAAAAAAATTGGCATCATCAATATTAGCTGCCAGGCTTGTAAACACATTCAAATGACCACAGCTAGAGGCCTGGAAAGATAAGAGGTTGCTGGAGGCTCTAATTAGAAGATGTGAGGCTTATGCCAGTGAGACCTTGAGATAGTCTCATTGGCTCAGCATCAATTCTTTTTCGGAGGTGCTCTTCAACAGCAGGGCACTTTTTGTGTCTTCCTGGGTACCTGGAGGCTCTCTAGAGTTTCCCAGTCTGTTCTGTCTGGACAGAAGACAAAGGTAAAGCTTAGCTGTAGCTGCAACTCTCCCAGGCTTCTAAGCTACTCAATAGCTTCTTGAAGATGAAGCACCCAGACAACAGCCTGCAATGCTAAGCCCCCATAACTTTAATTATAGCATTTCAGTATGCAAATAACTCAGTGCCCCTTAATGGGCACATTAAATTCCTTATTTCTGGGAAAGAGTCAGCACACATATATGTCTGTCTATGTGAAAATTCATGTGCATGTGTGAAAATGAGTTATATATTGCAATAAAGTATATTCTATATTTATGTATAAACATGAATATAAGATAAAATACCAGTCTGTTGACATCAATAAAAATGGTTTTTTTAAATTCATAAATGGCTCAATAAAAGGAACAAGTATAGAAAGCCACAGGCAGGAATCAATAGAGTGCTGGTAAGACAACTCCTACCCCTCTGTTGCGAATAAAGCCTGTTATAAATGTCTAAAGAGATCGCATTTTTTATGGGCTCAAGGGAAGTAATTTAAAACTTTATGTTGAGTAAAGCAAATAAGCTCCTTTGAGAAATAGACATGATAATAAAATAGCAAATTGTATTCAAAGATGACTGTGGCGTTCTTTACTAAATTAGGAAATGCAGAGGGTGTGTGCTGTCCTATCAAAAAGATCTGCTTGGTTCCCGGGTGTGGTAGCAGCTATGGAACCCGGTATACTCAGGAAACTGAAGCAGGAAGACTGAAAGTTTACTGTCAACCTGGACTACAGAGCAAGACTCAGACAGGCATATAATTATATGCCTCTCTATATGCTTGCATAGAAATAATTGATAAAAACTGAGGTTTTCTCAACTTAAAATGTAAGTCTATTGCATTTCTATTAAAACCCTTTCTACTGTAGGAGACAGGGCAAGGCTGCAGTTTGATAAAAGCATTGCAAACCTGATCTCACAACATCATGACAGTTTTCCTCACTCTTGCTCTGTTTTGTTCTGGTTTTTGGCTATTAAATGGAATTAGGAGCTGATGTGTTTCATAATCACAATCCATTTTCTAGTACCAATATCACATTTTCTTCCCATCCTTAATTATACATAATGCTTCCAAAAGAATGAATTAGGCTATTATAAGTACTTATCAGGTTCTATCAAATTTAATTTGTGCTAATTCTTATGTAAGTACTTCTACTTTAATCAAAATATACACAATAATACAGACTCTCTCTATATATATGTGTGTGTGATATAGTTTAAAAATTATATATATACAATTATATACTTTATTCATTATAGTACAAAATAATACAAATTATATATATGTGTGTGTGTGTATATATATATATATAATTGTATATCTCATACACACATATAATTTTCAGGTACCCAAACACATCAACCTATTATAATTGTTTCTGGTTGCCAACCATACTAGATGCTGTTAGCATTTTGTCTCAGCTTCATCCCACAGTTACCTGGCAACAGCCAGGTGTGCCTGATTCATTATAAAAGGGGCTGCTTGCCCCCGCTCTTGCTCTCTTGCCTTCTTGCTCTTCCTCTGTCCTCTCATCCTCCTCTCTCCTAATTCCTCTCACCTCTCTCTCTCCACATGCTCATAGCCAGCCTCTACTCCTCTCTCTCTCTCTCTCTCTCTCTCTCTCTCTCTCTCTGTGTGTGTGTGTGTGTGTGTGTGTGTGTCTGTCTGTCTGTCTGTCTGTCTATGTATGTGTGTGTGCGCCTTTCTCTGTCTCTACCCCCATCTCAATTCCCCTCTCCATTCCCCCAATAAACCCTATTCTATACTATACCATTGTGTGGCTGGTCCATCAGGGAGAAGAGAAGACTCAGCATGGGCCAACGGAGGCACCCCCTTTCCCCACACCGGACTGCATATCCACCAAATATATTCCTTCTCTCCTTACCTTTGTATAAAACACATTTGGTGTCATGACTTGGATTTAGAAACTGCACAGGTTCACATCCCCCCTACTACCACATGGAGAACCAACACTCACTAACTCAAACTGTTGTGGATTGTCCTAGTGCTGTTTGCATTTTGATGCCAATTCCACTTTCCCAAGAGGGGCTGCCTGGGACAAGGAGTGAATCACATACTCAGATGATTTCAGGTGAACCTTCCCCTAATGATTAAAGAGTTCAGGGGACAATCACTGGGCAAGGAGTAGTGGGACTTCCAGGTCAGAGAAAGGAAGAGGGGAGGCAGGGGAGAGATACTTTCTTTTGGACTGGGAGTTGATGGAGGCCAAAATGTAAGTAGTGGAGGCCCCAGTTCAGGTGGATTGGGATCCACTACTGGAAGATTTACCTTAGAATGGCTTACACATTAGAATCCTAGTTGTTGTACCCACCGATACTATTTCCTTTTGATTCTAGACTAAGATTGTGTGATGTTTTCCTTCTCCCAGTGACTCAACTGCAAAAAGAAACTGACCAAAGAAAAGGTATGATGGCAGGGCACCCCAGCCAGCCATGGGAATTTGGAAGCTTTGGGCTGGCATGGCAGCAACCTTCCATGGAAACTTACTAGAGAAATTTTGGAGCTCCAGGTCAGAGAATCTGCCGAGATGAGGACAGGCCGGCCTGTCCACCGGTGCCTGGTTGGCCTGCCTGCTGGTGTCTTGCCGGCAGTAGCATGACTGCTTTTTAATATTTCATGCAACACCAAACTTCAGAGAACTGGTAAGCTCCCTCCCCCACTGGTCAGAGTAAATGTCCCCATGGTTCCAACAGCAAGTTCTTGAGTTCAGAGCTACCCCTGTGCTGCCCTTGTAGATGAAGACATTTAGTCTTTTCACTGAACCTCATTCTAGGACATTTTCTCTTGGGTGAGATTTTCCTCAGTCCTCTGAGATGGTTCCTTTCTCACTGCTGAGAAATCCTAGACCTAGGTGAACCACTCTCTGTCACTCAGGACACCAACCCAGTGTGTGGCCCCCAGACCACCACGTGATTACCTGGTAATCTGGCATGGCTGTCAGTCTCCCTGGTTATTAATAGTATTCTTAGGATGCTGGTATAGGTAATTAATAACCCTATTCTCACCCAACAGGTTGGTCTTCATTGCCTTGTTCCTACTTACTGGAACATCCCAGTCTAATTCACAGTATGAAGCTAGCAATATCTCCACATGGCCACCAAACTGGCACTTTAAAACAACTCCCTCACTAGCAATCTGAAGTGTAGGCTTCCCCCTCCATCAGACTCTCCCCATTTGCTCTGCTGCTAGTTTGCCTCCTGAAAAGCAGATCTGGCCCCGCTTCCTTCCTGGGGACTGTATCTGCTGGGATGTTGCTTTCCTGAGTGCCCCTGTCCCTGTTCTCTCTTTCTTTCTATCTCTATGTCTAGGACTTTGCTCCTGTGCTCTGCCTGCCACGGCTGCCACCACCCCTGCCTGGCACTTCGAGCTCTGCCAAAGCTACAAGAAAAGCAGCTTTCCCCCTGCCCCTGTGTGCTTCCCATGCTCTGTCTGCGACTTTATTTACTGAGATGCTGTTTACCTTTAGTCAGGACCATCCCCCCTCTACTTGTCCTCTCTCGCATACACACATGTGGGCATGTATGAGTCTCTCTCTTTCTTTCTATGCCCAGGACTCATTTAAGTGAGCATGAGTCCCACTGCCTGCCACAGAAATAGTGAGCACATTGCTAGGAGAATGCTACTTCAAGTGCTTCTCTTTCACCACCTACTGCAGACTCCAACAGGCAGGACTGAGCAGCACCACCGGCCCACAGCCTGAAGTATTGGTGGAGGGGTGGTTCCAGCTGCTAGGAGGAAGCCCCCACCCCCCACTTCAGAGCATGCACGCTGCGCAGCTGTCTCTGTCTCAAAATGAAGCCAGCAACATCCAGTCCCTCTCATGCTCCGTCTGGACTATTGTGACTCCTTGCGATCTGCACTTTTCAGACTGTGCACATGTCCCACACCATCAACCTGGGTGCATGCCTGGTGCTTCAACTGCACATGCCTGCACCTGTCTCTCACTCCACAGGCTGGCCCAGGTCAGAAGTGGAACAGGTCAAAATTCCCCAGCTCCAGCAGGGATCAGGCTGTGAGCTTGCCAGGCTCTGAATGCTGTGGCCTCCACACCATACCCATCCAAAGCCCTGAGCTAGTGCAGGTTGGTGCTCCCTGCCCACCTACTCCTGTCACCAGCCTGAACCAGCCTGAACACAATCACTTTTGTCATCACGGCTTCATGCCACCACTGCCAGCTTTCTGATTCTTTTATATTCTGGTTCTCCACACCAATTTTAAGCCAAGTGTTTCTCTACAAAATATGTTTTCTCTACTTATACAACCTGTCAACGTGACTTAACAATTAATATGCTTGTTCCTATTCTACCTTGGTGAGTAATGATTTTTACTACCACTACTAAGTTATAATATTCTCTAATTACTAGATACTTTCTTTCTTTCTTTCTTTCTTTTTTTTTTTTTTTTTTTTTTTTTTTTTGACAGGGTTTCTCTGTATAGCCCTGGCTGTCCTGGAACTCACTTTGTAGACCAGGCTGGCCTCAAACTCAGAAATCCGCCTGCCTCTACATTCTCAAACAAGTAATTTAACAAACACAAGTTGTCTAACTTGGATATGACCAATAGATACAGCTCTCAATCTTGTCAGAAGTCTACTAGTGTGTGTGTGTGTGTGTGTGTGTGTGTGTGTGTGTGTGTGTACTCAAGCTTATGACAGACAAAGATTCCCAGAGCCTAACAACTTACCCCATAAGGTCTCAGAAGATAATGAACACAGCTACAAGAGATTTCCTGGATTGTGGAATGATAACCACTGAGAAACACTGTGGACAGAACTGGATACCCTGAGAATCAAGTGACTCATATTGTCTAAATCAAGGTGAGTCATTTCTCATTTCACACATATCTATTCCACAGGGAAAAAAAGCTCTCCATCTTCTAGGCTTAAAAGCCAGACTGACTCTACCCAAGTTTCCATGGAGACCACAGAGACCCAGGAAGTGTTTGGATTATAGATGAACTGTCATTTTTAATTAACACACGAGTCCTAGATTATAATTTATTCTTCCCCAGCTTTCTGACTACATTGACAGCTAAGGTAACTGTAGCTTGAAAAGAGGCCTAGCTCCTTACCCTAAGGCAATCCGCCACTGTATTTACTCATTATTAAATTCATTAACTAGCTAAGACCGCATTCATGATAAACAATATACAAGTTCAGATGTAGGCTTTCACAGATAGAACCTGTTACTTTCTTACCTAAACTCAGTTTCCAACAACTAAATGCTTCATAGTTTCTCTCCTGGCTATGTCACTGTCTTAACATTATTTGAGTTCTTATAAATTTGTGTAAGCCTAATGAAACATTCCGCTATACAATCCAACTGTCTAATCACAAATTCAAATTTTAAGTTTTCTTTGATTGTCTTTTAACTAAATGTGTTCTCATTATGTATATTCAGTCTCCTAGACAGAAGGGAAAAGACCTTCTTGTTCCTTCTGCTCCCCAAAAGGTTTGTCCATCTTACTGTTCATGCTGTTAACAAATCTATGTCTTTTGTAAGCTAATAAGCTACAGGAAACTCTCTCAGGGACCAAATAGACTCCAACCAGGTAAGTATATCTGGTAATCAATAGCCTAAAGTTCCCACTTACTACCTATTCCAGAGGGTGGGATTCCTCTGGGTTTCAAATGTACATCTAAGAAAAAATTTCTTCCTCCCAAACATACTTAACTTTATTCTCTACCTAGTGTGTGTGTGTTTCATGAACAATACAATACTTCAGTTCCTCCTAAAACCACAACCCACCTTCTTCCTAGGCCATTGTAAATTCCTGTGTATGGAGTGACTCAGCTACTGTTCTAAGTATTTACTATGTAGACTAGCCCTGAGATTTCTAGTTCTATTCAAGTAAATTGTAATGCCTGATTTCTTTCACTGTCTCTCTTACAATACTAGAGGTAATTTTGAATGTTATTGAATAGTTAACATTCTTACCGAATTCCAAGCCCAAGGTCGGCTCAAGGACTGCCTAGGACATTAGAACACTGGTGGAGGCTAATCTAACTTAGCTATATGTCAAAAATCAATCCTTAAAGGCACTTACAATAAAACAATATTGAAGGAAAGCACGCAGATCAGTTCACCAACTAAAGCAAGGACAGATTTGGAGCATTCATTTTACAGGATGCCATGTTTCCAGGAGACTGAGTTTCCATAGAAACTCTTTGCCTCAGGACTGCCTCCAAGCCTTTAGGCCTGTCACGCAGTTTTCACTGGAGTAGGTGTGGCAAAACAGGTCAAAGATACAGAAAATATTTTCAACAAAATCATAGAAGAAAATTTCCCTAACATAAGAAGGAGATGCTATCAAGTTATGAGTGTATATAGAACACCAATTATGTCTAGACCAGGACAGAAATTACCCTGGGCAGTGAAGAATCAATATACTAAGCATACAGAACAAAGAAATTGTATAAAAAGCTGCAAGGGGAAAGGATAAAGTAACATATAAAGGCAGACTTATTAGAATAACACCTGAGTCCTAATTGGAGACTTTAGATGACAGAAGGACCTAGACAGATATTCCACAGATTCTAAGAGGGCACAGATGCCAGGGAAGATTACTATACCCAGCAAAACTTTTAATCATCATAGATAAAGAAAATAAGGCATTCCAAGATAAAAACCAATTTTAAGTAATATTAATGTATAGGTCTGCCTCTGCAGATGGTACTAGAAAGCAAACTCTAAACTAAAGAGGCTCATCAAACCAAGAAACCACAAGTAATAAGTAATCTCAGACAAGCAAACAAGACAAACAAATCCAAAGAGGAGAAGCACATGCATACACACACACACACACACACACACACACCACCACCACCACCACCACCACCACCACCACCACCACCACCACTACCACCGCAACTAACAACAACAACAAAATACTAGAAATCAACAAACACTGCTCATTGACCTCTCAACATCAATTATCTCAATTCTCCAATAAAACTACACACACTAACAGAATTAATATGAAAAGAGTATCTATCATTCTGTTGCACCCAAAAAACACACCATAACATCAAGTATAGACATCACCTCAGGGTGAAAAGATGTTCTGAGTAAATGGATCCAAGAAGCAAGCTACAATAGCCATTTTAGTATCTGAAAAAAAATAGACTTCAAACAAAAAATTAGTTATGGAGAGACACTAAATACTCAACAAAGAAAAGAGTTCACCAAGAAGATACTACAAATCTTAACATCTATGCACCAAACACAAGGACATCTAAGTTTAAAAAGAAACACTATTACAGTTTAAGTCACATGATGACCTTTACACAGTAAGAGAGAAGACTTCAATACCTGAATTTCACCAATGGACAGGTTATCCAGACAAAAACTAAAGAAAGAAATTCTGGAGCTAATTGATTTTATACACCAAATGAACCTAACAGATATTTACAGAACCTTTCAAACAAACACAAAAGAATATACTTTCTCTGCATCCCATACAATTTTCTTCAATAGTGACCACATACTTAAACAGAATACATGTCTCAACAGGTACAAGATGATTGAGTCACTACCCTGTATCCTATCTGACCATAATGGATTCATTAAAGCTAGATATAAACAACAACAGAAACAACAGAAAACTTCTATACTCATGGAAACTGAACAATTTACTACAGAGTGAAAAATGGGTCAAGATAGAAATTAAGAAAAATACCACAGACTTTCAAGAATTGAATGAAAATTAATGTATAATATATTCCAATTTGATTCATAGCATTATGTGTCTACATTAAAAATTGGAGAGATTCCAAATTTGTGACTTAACAGTACAGCAGAAAGCTCTAGAACAACAAGAGGAAGCACACTCTAAAAGAAAAAATGTCAAGAAATAATCAATGAAAAGGACACATAACAGACACTTGAGGAAATCTAGAGAATCCTAAGAACATACTTTAAAAACCCATATTCCACCAAACTAGAAAATCTAAAAGAAATACATAATTTTCTTAATACATAACATTTATGAAAGTTAAGCTAAGATCAGATCAGCATTTAAATAGACCTATAATTACATGACAAATAAAAGCAGTAAATAATGGGAAAAAAGCAGTAAATAGAAGTCTATCAGCAACAACAAAAACAACAAAGCCTAGGGCCAGATGGATTTAGCACAGAAGAAAAATTAATGCCAATGTATCCTGAAATTATCCCATGAAATAGAAACAGAAGGAGCATTTCCCAGTTCATTTTATGAGGCTTTAGTTACCTTGCTACTCAAACTACATAAACATCCAACAAAAAAAGAAAATCACAGACCAATTTCCCTTACGAATATAGATGTAAAAATACTCAATAAAATACTTGCAAACAGAATTCAAAAACACACCAAAAAGATCATCCACTGTGATCAAGCAGGATTCATCCTACCCATGCAAAGATGATTCAATATATTAGATCAGCTAATGTAACTCATCATGTAAACAAACTGAAAGACAAAACCTACATGATCTTCTCATTATATAAAGAACAGGCCTTTGACAAAATCCAACATACCTTTATGATAAAAGCCCTGAAGAGTTTTAAAATACAAAGGACATACATCAAATTAATAAAGGCATTGTACAGGAAGCCCATAGCCAATATCAACTTAAATGGAAAGAAACTCAAGGAAAACCCACTAAAATCAGGAAGAAAAAAGGTTATCCACTCTCTCCACACTTAATCCATATAGAGCTATAAAATAACTGGAAAAAGTCAAAGGGGTATAAATTGTAAAGAAAGTATTCAAAATATCTTTATCTGATACATTCATAATATGATAGTATACATAAAGAACCCTGCAATTCCACCAGGATACTCCTACAGTTGATAAACACTTTCAGGAAAGTAGCTGGATAAAAAGTTAACTAAGAAGATCAGTTGTCCATCTATATAAGAACGACAAACACTCTGGGAAAGAGATCAGGTACACAACACCTTTCACTATACTCTCAAATAGTGTAAAATATCTCATGTTATCTCTAATGAAGCAAGTGAAAGATTCATATGATAAAAAATCTTTAAGATACTGAAGAAAATACCATAAGATAGAAAGATTTCCCATGTTCATGGAGCAATAGCATTAATACAGTAAAAATAACCATCCTACCAAAAGCAATCTACAGATTCAGTGAAATTCCCATCAAAATACCAACACAGTTATTTAGAGATCTTGAAAGGACAATTTTCAGCTTCTGATGGAAACACACAAAAACCCAGGATGGCTAAAACAACCCTGCATAGTAAAAGAACTGCTGGGGGTATCACCATCCCTGACCTTAAATTGTTCTACAGTGTTATAGTAATAAAAATCAGCATGGATTTGGCCTGCCAAGACAGACAAATCAATCAATACAATTGAGTTGAAGTACCAGACATAAATCCATACACCCAAGTACATCCATTTATTGACAGAGGCCAGAAATACACACTGGAAAAAAGACAGAATCTTCAATAAATGGTGCTGGTAAAACTGAACAGCTGCATGCAGAAGAATCCAAATACTTATCCCTCTCTACAAAACTCAATTCTAAACATATCAAAGACTTTAACGTAAAGATAGATACCCTGAACCTGGTAGAAGATACAGAAGCTTTGAACTCATTGGTACATGAGTATATGTTCTGAATAAAATACTTTTAAAATAAGCTATTTATTATTATTATTATTATTATTATTATTATTATTATTATTATTGAATGGAACCTCATGAGGCTGAAAAGCTTCTATAGGGCAAAAGATACCATCATTTGGACAAAGCAGCAGCTTATAGAATTGGAAACGATCTTTATCAAGTCTACATCTGATAAATGGCTAATATCCATAATATATAAAGAACTCAATTAGATATCAAAGAAGCAAATAACCCAATTAAAAATGAAGTACTGAACTAAACATAAAGTTCTCAAAAAGGCAAACACAAATGGTCTGAGAAGCACTTAAAGAATTGTTCAACACCTAGTCATCAGGCAAATAGAAATCAAATGACTTTCAGATTTCATCTTACACAAGCCACAATGGCTAAGATCAATAAAACATGTGCTGATAAGGATGTGCAGCAAGAGGAACACTCATCCACTGCTGCTGGGAGTGCAAACTAGTACAGCCAATGTGAAAATCTATGTTGTAATTCCTCAGCAAGATAGAAATAAATCTACCCAAGATCTCGCTATGCCATTCTTTGGCATATACCCGAAAGATTTGTCATCCTACCACAGAGACACTAACTCAACCATGATCATTCCTACTCTATTCATAGTATCCAGAAATCAGAAACAACCTAGATGCCTCTCAACAGAAGAGTGGATTTAAAAAAAATGCAGTATATTTTACAACAGAGTATTACTTGGCTATTAAAAACATTAAATTCACAGGGAAATAGATAGAAGTAGAAAAATACCCGGAGTAAGGTAACCCAAATCCAGAAAGACAAATATGGTATGTATTTGTTTTTTTTTTCCATTTTTTATTAGGTATTTAGCTCTTTTACATTTCCAATGCTATACCAAAAGACCCCCATACCCACCCACCCCCACTCCCCTACCCACCCACTCCCCCTTTTTGGCCCTGGCGTTCCCCTGTACTGGGACATACAAAGTTTACGTGTCCAATGGGCCTCTCTTTCCAGTGATGGCCGATTAGGCCATCTTTTGTTACATATGCAGCTAGAGTCAAGAGCTCCGGGGTACTGGTTAGTTCATAATGTTGTTCCACCTATAGGGTTGCAGATCCCTTTAGCTCCTTGGGTTCTTTCTCTAGCTCCTCCATTGGGAGCCCTGTGATCCATCCATTAGCTGACTGTGAGCATCCACTTCTGTGTTTGCTAGGCCCCGGCATAGTCTCACAAGAGATAGCTACATCTGGGTCCTTTCAATAAAATCTTGCTAGGGTATGCAATGGTGTCAGCGTTTGGATGCTGATTATGGGGTGGATCCCTGGATATGGAAGTCTCTACATGGTCCATCCTTTCATCTCAGCTCGAAACTTTGTCTCTGTAACTCCTTCCATGGGTGTTTTGTTCCCAATTCTAAGGAGGAGCATAGTGTCCACACTTCAGTCTTCATTCTTCTTGAGTTTCATGTGTTTAGCAAATTGTACCTTATATCTTGGGAATCCTAGGTTTGGGGCTAATATCCACTTATCAGTGAGTACATATTGTGTGAGTTCCTTTGTGAATGTGTTACCTCACTCAGGATGATGCCCTCCAGGTCCATCCATTTGGCTAGGAATTTCATAAATTCATTCTTTTTAATAGCTGAGTAGTAGTCCATTGTGTAGATGTACCACATTTTCTGTATCCATTCCTCTGTTGAGGGGCATCTGGGTTCTTTCCAGCTTCTGGCTATTATAAATAAGGCTGCTATGAACATAGTGGAGCATGTGTCCTTCTTACCAGTTGGGGCATCTTCTGGATAAATGCCCAGGAGAGGTATTGCTGGATCCTCCGGTAGTACTATGTCCAATTTTCTGAGGAACCGCCAGACTGATTTCCAGAGTGATTGTACAAGCCTGCAATCCCACCAACAATGGAGGAGTGTTCCTCTTTCTCCACATCCACGCCAGCATCTGCTGTCACCTGAATTTTTGATCTTAGCCATTCTGACTGGTGTGAGGTGGAATCTCAGGGTTGTTTTGATTAGTATTTCCCTGATGATTAAGGATGTTGAACATTTTTTCAGGTGCTTCTCTGCCATTCGGTATTCCTCAGGTGAGAATTCTTTGTTCAGTTCTGAGCCCCATTTTTTAATGGGGTTATTTGATTTTCTGAAGTCCACCTTCTTGAGTTCTTTATATATGTTGGATATTAGCCCCCTATCTGATTTAGGATAGGTAAAGATCCTTTCCCAATCTGTTGGTGGTCTTTTTGTCTTGTTGTGATTTCCGTCCTTGTATTGCTTCTTTTCTGTTATTATCCTTTGAAGGGCTGGATTCGTGGAAAGATATTGTGTGAATTTGGTTTTGTCGTGGAATACTTTGGTTTCTCCATCTATGGTAATTGAGAGTTTGGCCGGGTATAGTAGCCTGGGCTGGCATTTGTGTTCTCTTAGTGTCTGTATAACATCTGTCCAGGCTCTTCTGGCTTTCATAGTCTCTGGTGAAAAGTCTGGTGTAATTCTGATAGGCCTTCCTTTATATGTTACTTGTTCTTCTCCCTTACTGCTTTTAATATTCTATCTTTATTTAGTGCATTTGTTGTTCTGATTATTATGTGTCGGGAGGAATTTCTTTTCTGATCCAGTCTATTTGGAGTTCTGTAGGCTTCTTGTATGATCATGGGCATCTCTTTCTTTATGTTTGGGAAGTTTTCTTCAATTATTTTGTTGAAGATGTTTGCTGGTCCTTTGAGTTGAAAATCTTCATTTTCATCCACTCCTATTATGCGTAGGTTTGGTCTTCTCATTGTGTCCTGGATTTCCTGGATGTTTTGAGTTAGGATCCTTTTGCATTTTGTATTTTCTTTGACTGTTGTGTCGATGTTCTCTATGGAATCTTCTGCACCTGAGATTCTCTCTTCCATTTCTTGTATTCTGTTGCTGATGCTCGCATCTATGGTTCCAGATCTCTTTCCTAGGGTTTCTATCTCCAGCGTTGCCTCGCTTTGGGTTTTCTTTACTGTGTCTACTTCCCTTTTTAGTTCTAGTATGGTTTTGTTCATTTCCATTACCTGTTTGGAGGTGTTTTCCTGTTTTTCTTTAAGGACTTCTACCTGTTTGGCTGTGTTTTCCTGCTTTTCTTTAAGGGCCTGTAACTCTTTAGCAGTGCTCTCCTGTAATTCTTTAAGTGACTTATGAAAGTCCTTCTTGATGTCCTCTATCATCATCATGAGAAATGTTTTTAAATCTGGGTCTAGATTTTCGGTTGTGTTGGGGTGCCCAGGACTAGGTGGGGTGGGAGTGCTGCGTTCTGATGATGGTGAGTGGTCTTGATTTCTGTTAGTAGGATTCTTATGTTTGCCTTTCGCCATCTGGTAATCTCTGAAGCTAGCTGTTATAGTTGTCTCTGTTAAGAGCTTGTACTTCAGGTGACTCTGTTAGCCTCTATATGCAGACCTGGGAGGGTAGCACTCTCCTTGGTTTCAGTGGGTAGAGTATTCTCTGCAGGAAAGCTCTCTTCTTGCAGGGAAGGTACCCAGATATCTGGTGTTAGAACTGGACTCCTGGCAGAAGTTGTGTTCCACTCACTAGAGGTCTTAGGATCCCGTGGGGAATCCTGTGTGGGCCCTTGCGGGTGTCAGGCAACTCCGCTGGCCAGGAAGCCTGGGGCTCGAGTGGAGCGGAAGGGGCTTTTGCCCCGGGTCAGGCCTGGGTAGTCTGCTTCCCTATGTACCGCAGTCTCAGGTTCCGCGCGATTGGATTGGGGCCGGTGCTGTGTTCCACTCACCAGAGGTCTTAGGATCCCGTGGGGAATCCTGTGTGGGCCCTTGCGGGTGTCAGGCAACTCCGCTGGCAAGGAAGCCCGGGGCTCGAGTGGAGCGGAAGGGGCTTTTATGTATTTGTTTATATGTGTATATTAGCTGTTAGTCCATGATTCCTACACTATAATCTATATATCTACTGGTGTTAGGAAATGAGTAAGGAACTATAGGAGGTAGGGATAGAGATTTAATAGGGATTAAATAGTTATGTGTGTAAATGCTAGGTTTCAAAGGGAGAATCAAGTGGTAGGGGGATGGCAGAGGATGATGAAGCAGGGGATTTAGAGAGAGATATATAAAATTAAGAGCCATTTGAGAGGCAGTATGGAAGCAATACAGTAGAGGCTTCCTAAAATATATTTGTACTGGCTAGTTTTGTGTCAACTTAACACAGCTGGAGTTATCACAGAGAAAGGAGCTTCAGTTCAGAAAATGCCTCCATGAGATCCAACTGTAAGGCATTTTCTCAATTAATGATCAAGGGGGAAAGGCCCCTTGTGGGTGGGACCATCTCTGGGATGGTAGTCTTGGTTCTATAAGAGAGCAGGCTGAGCAAGCCAGGAGAAGCAAGACAGTAAAGAACATCCCTCCATGGCTTCTGCATCAGCTCCTGCTTTCTGACCTGCTTGAGTTCCAGTCCTGCATCCTTTGGTGATCAACAGCAGTATGGAAAAGTAAGCTGTATAAACCTTTTCCTTCTCAACTTGCTTCTTGGTCATGATGTTTGTGCAGGAATAGAAACCCTGACTAAGACAATATTCATATATGTTGGCAATCTAAATGAAATTGCCACTTAATGGGTCTGACAGAGACCCAAATGGCCATCCATCTCTTGTCACTAAAGGATGATTGCAGTACTGGGATTCTGCTACATCCAATTAAGTTCTTGGCGGAAGGTATCCCACAGGAATCCCCAAGCAACTGAAACTGTTGTTAAGCCTATAGATTGTTCTCCACAAACTGATGGCAAAGCTCCATTAGTGAAGACAACATGTGAACAAGCCATTGGACACAGAGAAATCAAACTGATATCTAAATAGAGTAATCATCGTTATGTGTTACCATCTTTGGTACAGGGAGCTAATCTGTAAACTTCCAAAGTAAAAATGTAAACACCAAGTCACCCACATAAATAGTGATCTCTAATGCTGTCCTGCCTGCAAGATAGTACAGTGCAATGGTAGTGTAAAGCTTGAGGGTGTAACCAACCAATATCTGATTTGATGTAATATTTACTCCAGGACTAGAAACACACATTCAACATTTCTTAGGTAACCAAGAACCAGAGACTAGTTAGCCCAGGATCTAGAGTAAAACCAAATACTGCTGTTCTAAAAAATAAATAAATTAATGTAGCAATAAAATGACTGCTACATTAACATTTTGTAAACATTTTGTAACATTTTGCTACATTCATAGAATAGGGAGTACCTTGCTCAGCCATAATTAGAGAATCTTACTCCTGAAGCAGATGGGAAAAAAAATAGAAACCCACACCTAGACATGTTCAGAGTAAAAGACACTGAAACATTTTAGCCTTAAATAGAATGTCTCCACCAAATCCTTCCCCTCAGATCTGGGAACCCTGCAGAAGAGGAAGCAGAAAGAAAGTAGGAATCAGAGGGGATGGAGGACATCAAGAAAAAGGGGCCCTCTAAATCAAAAGGATCAATGTACATATAAACACAGAGACTAAAGCAACATGCATAGGGCCTACACCCAATGGAGTCCTAGAGATAAAAGGAGAACTGGACACAAACCCTTATCCCTATCCCAAAAGCTATCTCCAGTTGATAGGCACTCACAAATGAAAATTTTATTTTCTCCAAAGGAGTTTTACTGGAGAAAAAAAAAAAACACTCTAAAAGGTAACTGCATGCCCAGTGGTAAATGGCCAACAGAAAATGAACTTAATGGCATCTTTGGAGGTTCCATGTCCAATAATGTTGTGTCAGGGCTTTTCATTTTTTAAAATATATTCTGTATTATTTTTTATTTTTAACATACACACACACACACACACACACACACACACACACACACACACACACTGAAATGTCAACCTGTACTGGCTTTAAAGTGATCAACTTATATATCCAAAGTAGACAAATTTTGGTAACTTTTCCAGATTATTTTGTAGTTACTGAAAGTAAACTAATGTAATACTTTGCAACTTTACCTGTAAGATAAGAGATGTTGTGAGACCCCAACTTAAAGCATTTCTCCCTGAAAGGTAAAGCCCCTAAAATATTCCCCCAAGCTTGTTTTCCCTGATCTCTAAAAATACAGCTAGAAAGAAGCTCTTTGTTCTCTATAGCCAGCAAAAGGCCTTTTTGTTTCTATGCCTTACAACCAGAGATGCTATAATTGTAAAAAGACCTAGCCAGGCAGTTGCCCGACTCCCTGTGCCAAGAACATGGAGATAAAAGTTCACAAAGAAGAGCTATAACTCACTCCCAACTCCTCATGCCTTGTAATTTTACCAAGGACACCTGGCAGAGAAGAGCTGTAGCCCAACTTCTCCCAACTCCTCCCAACTTTCTTCCTAACTCCTCCAAATTCCTCAGCTAGCTGTTAAAAGCCCCCTACTGTTACCATTTGGGGTCGAACTCCCCTGCCCTGCGTGGCAGAAAGAGTTCGTCATCAGCTAGCTGATAATAAAGCCTCTTGCAGTTTGCATCAGGTGTGGTTTTCTCTTGAGTCATTGGGGTGCCGGCCAGCTCATCCCAGGACTTGAGCAGAGGCCCAGCTTCGGAGGTCTTACAATGTGAGTTAGTGTCAAAGGGCAACCTTTCAGAAGCAAGAGAAACCACGAAGATGGGCCTCTAGGCATGCTGTGGTGTGTTATCTTGATTTCTTGAATTGATGTAGAAGGACCATCTTGACTATTGGTAGTCGCTCTGCAGAGGATTTGAACTGTATAAAATAGAGAGACTGAGCTGAGCACTACCTTGCCTCCATTGATCTGTTCTAGACTCTAGATGTGATACCATAAGGTGATTCAGACTCTGGCTACCTTGATTCCATTCCAAGATAGGCTGCACAGCTGATGGGTGGTGAAACAAAGTAGACCTTTTCTCCTTTGAGTTGCTTTTCTCAAACTTGATTTATCAAAGCACCAAGAAAAGTATCCGTATCCAATAGAAGCAAGCTTCCTTTTTTTTTTTTTTTTTTTTTTTTTTGAACATGGAGATCTTGACATGGATTGTGAGAACCAGCCTCCATTTTAAGCTGCTTTTACTCTGTTCCCCAGTTTCTGGTTCTCATGAGCACTTAATTGTCGCAGACCCTCTGGGTCCCTTTGTCTGCGTGGACGGGTCTCTGGGTGCAGATGGGCAAGGAGTCAGTGGAAATGACAGACAGATGCACACAGGAGATTGTGTAGAATCTGAATGTATCTTGTCAAGTAGAGTATCAAAATTTTTATACAGAAGAAAAACAAGAAACCAGGCAAGATACAATCCACCAAGTTACAGTGACACAATACAAAAGGAATGTATACATCAAAAGAAGACGGGGACCAGGCTGCTGCCACTAAGAAGGGAGCCAGGTGTAAAGCTACCCTATTGTTAAGCCCACCGCCAGGGGTTCTGCTTTAGCAGACCTTCTCATGAATACTGCAAGACCACACACCCCCTATTTCCTGGGCCCTGATAATTTCTCATATGAGTGTAATTTTTAAGTATCTGTGGAGAATCTCCATTTGTCAGAAGAATTCACCAACTTGCTTCTAATATGCAATGTAGCCTGTACTGTAGATTTCTATCTCAGTGGGATTCCCTAGCTCTTTTGTAAACCCACCTATCAGTTAGGCTAAGTGTGTATTCCTTTGTTTTGGTGAGGCTGACTGCTGTCCCTAGTAAACACTCTGCAGACCAGCCTTGAGCTGCTGGCTCTGTCTTTTGTAATGCTTAATTAGTTACCAAATAGGTAACTTCCTTACTGAATTCTTTTTTTTTTTCTTTTCAAAATAAATGATGATGATGATGATGATTATTTATTAGGTATTTTCCTCATTTACATTTCCAATGCTATCACAAAAGTCCCCCATACCCTCCCCCACCACTCCCCTACCCACTCACTCCCACTTCATGGCCCTGGCGTTCACCTGTAATGAGGCATATAAAGTTTGCAAGACCAATGGGCCTCTCTTTCCACTGATGGCCGACTAGACCATCTTCTGATACATATCTAGCTAGAGACACGAGCTGGGGGGGGTGGGGTACTGGTTAGTTCATATTGTTGTTTCACCTATAGGGTTGTAGATCCCTTTAGCTCCTTGGGTACTTTCTCTAGCTCCTCCATTGGGGGCCCTGTGATCCATCCAATAGCTGACTGTGAGCATCCACTTCAGTGTTTGCTAGGCCCCCGCATAGCCTTACAAGAAACACTTTGCCCCTTCTTAGAATTGGGAACAAAACACCCATGGAAGGAGTTACAGAGACAAAGTTTGGAGATGAGATGAAAAGATGAACCATCTAGAGACTGCCATACCCGGGGATCCATCCCATAATCAGCCTCCAAACGCTGACACCATTGCATACACTAGCAAGATTTTGCTGAAAAGACCTTACTGAATTCTTACCGGATTCCAAGCTCGTCGGCTTCTGGAACACTGGAACACTGGTGGGAGGCTTTAGCTATGTCAGAATTCAATCTTAAAAGTCACTTATAGTAAAATAATACTAAAAGAGAGCGCTGGATCCATACGCTAGACTAACTCAGGGATAGGATGTGAGTATATGGGTTAATAAGAACGCCAAAGCTCCAGGAGGTGAGTTCCTTTTGAAACTCTATGCCTCATGAGTACTCCCAGGCTTCTCAGCCTGTCAAGCAGACTTCACTGGAGTGTGCGTGGCAGTTAATTTTATTGGTCCTTTTTTGTACTTGAACTTTTTATTGTATGTGTGTGCTCTAACTTGGATCCATCTCACTCCTCAATGATGGACCATGTAAAAGGGAATCCCTGCCCTGGCTGAACCACTCCACCTTCTACAGTGACCAATCCCAACCTGCTCAGTTCAGTAGCTCAAGCATCTTGTCATTCCAAGGAATTGCTAGGCTGGCAGTGTGGCAACACCAAAACATGATATTTTTGATCCACTAAAAGTGAAAGACACTGGGCATAAATTTTGTGCACAAGTGTTTGCAAGCGTGTCAAGGGGAAGTGATTGAAGGATGCTTTCGATTCATTTTTTTCTCTTGTATTTCTTTATTATTTTATTTTATTAGATACTTTTATTTACATTATTTACATTTCAAATGCTATTCCGAAGGTTCCCTATACCCTCTCCCTACCCTGCTCCACTACCCACCCACTTCAACTTCTTGGCCCTGGCATTCCCCCTGTACTGGGGCATATAAAGTTTGCAAGACCTAGGGGTCTCTCTTCCCAATCATGGCCGACTAGGCCATCTTCTGCTACTTTTTTTAATCATCATTATTGTATTGGTATTGTTCTAAAGTTTTTCCTAAAATGATTCAAAATGTATTTTATGCAACTACTTTCACTCAAAATTGGGGTCAATTGTCATCTTTAATTATACTGACAGATTTGCATAATCTCCTTTTGCCTTGCATAAAGACTGGTAAAGAGCAATTTAAATTCCTTTGAGTACAGAAGAAAAACTGCAAATGATCCTCCTCACTTCAACTTACTTTTCAAAATCGAAGGAGAAATAACAGGTTCTTCAGTGGGAAAAGTCAAATTGCTATACTGATCCAAGATGAAAACTTTTATCCTCCTGTTTAGCTTGATAGAAAGTATTTTTTTCTCAGATTATCAAATACAGTAAAAGCATCTATTTAGGTTTGTACAGCACTGTGCTCTGAGCCAAATGACTGCCATCTTTGTAAGACCAGCTGGGTCTACTTGCAAAATATCATCACAGCTATACTTGTTGACTGACAGTCCCTGCTAGAAGAAGGGGTTTACTGGGTCTTTTAAAAGATCCTCAGCAGACTATCCAGCCATTCTTGCTAACCTTGTGTGCAGGCTTAGACTTTTCAAAACTTACTAAATTACTTAGGGTTCTTAAGTGCTTCAATCTCTATTTTAACCCACCAGCCAGAGGTGGGTGGGGGGAGTTCAAAAGCTCTTCCATGTTGAGCTATTCTAATCTTCGAGGGTTTCTTCCTTAACCGCTTTCTAAAGAGATCAGCTTGAGTCAGCTCCAGCAGAAGGTGTTTCGAGTAACAGTGCACTTTCTAAAGTTCAGATTAATTGTGAAATGGGCTGGCTCTAAATTAATTGAAGTTGATGAAAATTATTACAAATGCCAGAGAAATGGGAGCCTAAATTTCTTCCAATTTTATTCTCAGGGAACAAGCCCACCAGGAAAACGAAACAATAAGAGGTATGGCACAATCTCAGGGAAACTAAGACATGCTCTTTGCCATATTCTGATCACAAGGTTTACCCTTGGTGGAAAACAATACAAACAAGTGCCCATGTTTGCTTAAAGCGTCACTCCTATGTTTTTATTGGAGAGGAAGGGGTATTTCCCTTTGGATTTTAGGCCATCTCTCTAGGCTTCCACATCCCCAGGAGCATATTGAATAGAAAGAGGTGGCATGTGCTCCCTAGGAAAACAATTCTGAGACACTTAGAGGGGAAAGGAAAAGAATACTTTTGGGTTTTGTTTGCTTCTGTGGTTGATTGTTTGAAATAGCCTGGTTGGCTTAGAACTCACTGTATAAACAAACCTAACATTAAAATTGTAGCAATCTTTCTGCTTCTGCCTCCTAAATGCTAGGGTTACAGACCTGTACCACTCCTTCCAGGTAAAAATTCAATTTTATATACACATTAGTGTGTGTAAAAGACAGATCCCTTTACAAATGTTCGAAATTGTTTTGTTTCTCACTTTTACTGAGTCAGAACTTCCTCACAGATAAGACGGGAAAGCTTCCATTTTTAGATGCAAGCCTATGTTTGTATATTCATACATTGTTTAAAAAATCAAAATTATACAGTAGCTTGACTTCTAGCAGTTTCCTCAAATCTATAACTGGTTAAATACCAGAAGGGCCGGTTCTCTCCTGACATCTAGTGTTTCTCATGCATCCCTACAAGATATGTGAACCTACTGTCCTTGTGAAAATTATATGCGAAATAAACACTTTAGTATAAAATAATTTCAATAAGACAAATACAAGTCTGAGTAACACAGTCACAAAGCTGCTGCTTTAGGAGAAAAAGACTTTTCTTTTTCCTTTTCTCTTTTCCAGTCATTCTTCCTTTCTTTCTAATTCAATAATCTATTTTAATATACTTTAAACTTATCTTTGAGAATTTCATAAATATTACATAAAATTCATTTTGATCACATTTATCTCCCACTCTCTGCCTTCAACCCCTCCCAGGCAACCACCCCATGCTGCAGACCGGCCTCAGTCGGCCCTCCTCAATCTGCAGGAGAAATCAGGGCCCGGGGCAAGAGGGCAGGAGTCTGCGAGAACTGACAAATACGGACACAAAGGAGTGTGCTGTATCAGAATGTAATTTGTCAAATCGAGCATCAAACTTTTAATACAGAAGAAAATAGGGAAGTTAGGTGACACATTGACAAAGTATGAGGTTACGGGATGCTTAATGGTTCTTACACAAAACAGAGGAATGCAAACATAAAGACTGGCAGGAACTGAGCAATAAACCAACTGAGACAAAGTCAGGGGAGTCGGTGATGCCGGTATTGGGGGCTGTGTCTTCGGAGGTGAGTGGATGTGCCTCTATCACCCAATGCCACTCACTGGCTTTCGAGCAAATGTTCCCTAACTACAGAGGCAGTGTCTTAGTGTTGGAGCCAGGAATTGGCCCTTCCAGCCTGGGGAGCATTAGATGAAGTACTCTTCCTTCTCTCTGCCCTTGGCTGAGTCAGTCTCCATCTGGAGGTTGGCACTGGGCTCCCCTTCTGCAGGCTCAAAGAAGATCAAGGTCACACTGAGAGCAGGGTAAGGAACACCACGGTGATAACAGCTGCAATGAATGCGATGCTGGCCTCTTCAGCTTGTGCGGACAGGGTCACGGGGGCCTGAAAAACTGGCATGGTCATCAATTCTTAAAGAGAAGGTGTGGCCGGTAGGTTGTTCATCATTGCTGAGCGCAGACTATCTCTTAGGGTCAGATCTTTCCAGTCCGTCAGGCCACTGAGTGCTGGGAGTTGAATCTGGGTCCTCTGGAAGAACAGCCAGTGTACTTAACCATTTAGCAATTTACCAGGCCTACCAATGTATTGATAAGGCAAATAAGGGCAGTGACCCAGGCAGGAACTTGGTGGAAACCTTGGAGGATCTGTTTATTCACTGGCTCATACTTAGTGAGCTTTCATATACATTTGAGGGCCACTCTAGGGAATGGCACTGCCCACAGTGAGCCAGCTACATCAGGCTCAAGAATCAAGAAATAAGAAAGTTCCCTGCACACATGCCCACAGACCAATCTGATCTGGTCAATCCCTCAGTTGAGACTCCCTTTTCATATTACTCTAGGCTGTATCTTGACAAAGCAGTAGGACAAGAGTCATATGCCCCTCCCCCAAACCAGGTGAAATGTTGACTGCCTTGGTCTTGTGCAGCTCTTTAGTGGGCAACCACAGCTGCCATTAGCCCATCAGTGTGACAATCCTGTCATGCCCAGAAGTCACTGTTTTACCCTAGTGCTCCCCACATCTGACTCTTAAAGTCTTTCTACCCCTGTTCCATGTTCCCTGAGCCCTGGGGTTGTATGACATAAAGGTCCCATTTATGCTGAGTACTACAGAGATATTCGCTCTGTACTCTGGCCAGTTTGGAGTCTGTATATACGTGCCATCCACAGTAAAAAGAAGCTTCTCATATGACAAATGAGAACAACACAAATCTATGAGTAAATGTACATCTTTAGAGGCAGTGTGATATTATTCCTATTTAGCTGAATAATAGTAGGTTCTCCTTTAAGACCTATGGTATTTCCAGGCACAGATCTTGGCCAGTGTTACAGTACTAAGCATGAGTTTCCTCCTGTGGAGCAGGCCATCCCTATTGACATTCATGCCACTACTGTACCCATGGGCATATCTTGTCAAGCCAGTCATTACTATAGCTTGCAGGATTCAGAGCTATGTAAGATGCTTCGTGACGTTTTTCCCCAACAGTCTGTATAGCACCTCTGGTACTCTGAAAACTAGCCAGGCCGGAAGGAAGCTTCTAGATCAATATCAGCCTGCTTCCTCCATGTCCTATTTTAGTATTGTGAAATTCTGAACATAGAGACAAGATGTCTAGGCTTCCTTGGGAAAACAACTTAAATGTACATGCATACGCTCAGACAAACTATTGCTTGTAAAGAGACCAAGCAATCAATACAGTAAAACAAGGCTTTTAATATGACTTTTACTTCTGTCTCCCATATACAGTAACCTAACTTTATTGGTTATTTTATGTAGAGGGAGGTGTTGATTCCCTAATTGGCTCTTGATTGTGTCAATAAAGACAGTGGAAGCTAATTGCTGGGCAAAAAGGAAAGGATGGGGCTTCCAGGTCCCAGGAAGAAGAGAAGGAGATAAGATGGAAGAAGCAGAGCAGGTGGTGGAGCAGAGGGAGTGTCAGACCTGTAGGTCTCCGAGAACCTAATTTGTAGCTTCTGCCATGGGCAGAGGCCGAGGAGGATGGGACAGGATATTCTTCACCCAGCCATTGAGTTATCTGGCTAGTTTTAAAATATTAAGGCTGTCTGGTGTTTTCCACCTGTGGCTAAGGTGGGCAGAAGGAGAAAGTGGGCAACCAGGGCATTGAGCCAGTAGCGCGTGAACAGCAGCTCCCAGCATTGTGGGATTCAGGGGACAGACGCCAGTGATGGCTTGGTAGAACTGAATGAGACCAGTGCAGCTTAGCAATTGGAGCATAGCCGGAGGAACAAGCCAATTGCAAGTCAGGCCTGGGGGAGCCTGCCCCAGAAGAAGGAGATACTATGGTTTGTTTGTTTGATTGTTTGTTTGTTTTTAATTACATACAACAATTTTAAAACATTGATGTGGTATTCTAAAGATGGTATAGATGTGGTGGGAGAGAGGAACACTTGGGGAATATAGCAAGGTCTTACACAAGCATTTTGGCAAAGACTAAACTATGACAGCTTTTCTGTCCTTCCTTTAAGGTCTCTGGGAATGTTTGCTAAGCTAGGAGTGGGCTTACAGGGGAGAGGTGGTCAATTCTATGAATGCTCAAGGACACTGCTTAGTCAGTGTGGCTATATTCAGTTTTTATTTTCTATGGCTCTCAGGAGTCCCTACGTTATGAGCAAAATGTGCATTATCTTTAACAATATGCGCTTACCACCAAGTGCAGACGGTAAACCAAGACCAACAGCAATAGATTGTGTTGTTCAGGAGCCTCTGGAATGCCTGGGAAAGACTTGAAAAGAGGTAGTCCACACCTGCACTGGGCTTCTTGTTTGGAAACCTAGAGCTTATGGGAGAAATACAATCTCCTATATAGAGTAACTCCCGATCTCTCCCTTCTCTCTCTCTCTCTCTCTCTCTCTCTCTCTCTCTCTCTCTCTCTCTCTCTCTCTCTCTCTCTCTCTCTCTCTCCTCTCTCTCTCCCTCTGTCTTACCACCACCACCAAAGAAGCTTTTGAAATAGATTTTCATAAGACTTTAAAACACCATTTTAGTTATTCCTCCCCGCCCCATACCTTCAACCCTACCCACTTCCATCTGCCTACCCCTTAGCTCTCTCCCACTTTCCTCCTTCATTCTGCGTGTACTATTCTACCTTCCCCGTACTGGATCCTCCCACCTTGCTTGCCATGAACAGTGCCTTTCTAGTTTCTTGGCTTCTATGGACACTCCAAGTTAAACACACAAATCTAAAGATTAAATACTACGATCCAAATATGAGAACACAAAGCATTTGTCTTCCTGAATCTGGGTGGCCTCATTCAGAGTGACTTTTCCACTTCTAAGCACTGACCTGAAAAATTCATTTTTCTTCATAGCTGAATAAAAATTCCATTGTGTTTATTGTGCAACATTTTTATTATCCATTCATTGACTTCTAAGTTGTTTCCATTTTCTAGTTACTGTAAATATAGCAGCAATGAATATGGATTTTCCTATGTATCTACCGTAGCAGATAAGAGTCCTTCTGGGGTCGTGCCTAAGAGTAATAGAGCTGTGTTAAGTCGTAGTTCTATTTGTAGCTCTTGAAAACCTTCCGCACTGTTTTCTTTGGTAGCTCACCAGTTTGCCATCTCACCAACAGTAAACAAGGATGCCCCTTTTCCTACATCCTCATCAGCATTCGTGTCCTTTGTGTCTGGCTTGGTTAAGCTGAAATCTCAATGTTGTTTTTATTTCATTTCTCTAATGGCTAAGGATATCTGAACACTTTTGAAATGTTACCTTCCTCCAAAATAAGGAAGGGACACAGAGGCTGGAAGTAGCCCTGGTATAGGCAGGGGCAGAAGTTCTGGTCCTCTAACAGATGAGTGGCTAGAGCCAAGGTCCAAAGGGGTGAGTGTGGCAGTCATCAGAACACAGATCTCGCTATCTGTTCTTGAGCTTGTCTCCAAGAAGCTACCAAGAGTGAGTGCTTCTGCCCCAGGAAAAGAAGAAACAATATGGAACATAACTGTCTCCCCCTCAGAACAGCAGTAGCAGAAACCCTGTCTTTCAGGATTCCTGGGACATGGAGTCATTGAGCAGTGACAATGGTGGGAGACACAAGAAGCATCAACAACCTCGACAGGGCCAGTAGACTAGAGAGCAATGAGCTCGAGCCAGCTCATCACTGGATACAGGCTCAGTGTGCCCCAGCAATTGCCTGAGCTATCAACACTATGGCAAGCCTTTGCCCCACATCAGACCATGAAGGAGGCCCACATGTAGTACAGTCTACAGTACTGAAGCTGCCCTCTGATGATATGCTGGGGCAGTTTGCTTTCTGTGACAGGACAGCCCTGTGTACATTTTATATTTCTACTCTGGATTTCTTTTTAAATGTTGCACACAGGATGTAATTTGCCTGTTGGCTTTCGGTCTATATTCAAATTAACAGGTGGACAGGCAGTCATTTGTGGGATTGCTGCAATATTGTAATTTCAAGGGAACTTAGGAGCAATTCTTTATAAGATTGTTTTGAGGAGGGATTCAGATCAGGGAACTGAATGAGAAGTCTCATTTGTGTTACCTCCACAGAGTGTCTAATTTAGACTGATGTCCAAATCCGCTAATTAGCATTCTAGTTTATATAAAGGAACATTTAAAAAATACGGGATATTCATTCTTTTTTCTTAGAATTTAATATTGTAGTGAAAATAAATGCAATGTTTCTCAGCCACTTATATTTCTTCTTTTGAGAAATCTGTTTAGTTTCAAGCCCCAATTTTTATGTAGTACATTTTTGTATATTCTAGACACTCATCCTGTCAGCTCTATAACTGACAAAGACTGTTTCTGTTTATAAGTTTTTCCCCTTTTTTTGTAGTACCACTCTTCTATCAATTAATAGCTTCATTTGCAGTACATAAGTTTTTTTTTAATTTCATAGAAATTAAAAAAAATTACCTCCAGCAGTTTTCATTGTTCCAAAATGGATCATTTCATTGTTGGTTTTTTTTTTTTCAATTTCTGTGGCGAACTGGGATTTGGATGGGGAATGCATTGAATCTTATGGATATTATCAGAGTATTAATCCTGTCAATCCATACCCATGGGATGTCCCTCTATCTTTCGATGTCTTCTTCAATTTCTTTTTGTGTTTTAACATTTCCATTTTGTAGGAAATGGCCTTAATTCTTCTCCTATGAGAAAATTCTCCAGTGGCGTATTTTTTTAATGCAATTTTGAAGGGTAAATGCAAGAAACGCCCCCCCCACCCCCACCCCCGCCGTCAGGTGTGTAGAACACAGCTCTAGTTTGCTAGTTTGTTTCTAGCTCTAGTTTGTTGCTGTGAGAAGTACGATCACCAGAGTTCAGAATAGGCACTCTCTAAAACCTTTCAACCCTGGTGCTTTCGTGCTTTTAGAAACAGTGCCATGCAGGTACCCCTTAACCATTTCCAACTTCAGTTGCCAGCTTGAGGTGACGCCTTGGATTCCTTGGACCAAGCTTGTGTGTGCTAACCCTGAGCAAACACTTTCCTATGCACCGATCTCACCTGTGATGCTGGTCTTTTATTAATCACAAATGAGTTTTAACCTGCAGTAGGCTAGTAGGTAGTTTGCCACTTTGGCCTAGTGACAAAAATTAGGAAATTTCTCTACTCTGGGGTATGGCATGGGGAGATACTCAGTATCCCCCACAAAACATCTTGGGCCAGGCCTCAAATTCAGTGCAGTGGGTTCAAAGAACTATCCAGATGACTAGAAATGATATAGAAAAAGCCCCTTAAGAATAACCTCATTAGTGCATTTATACACTCTATATATGTGAGAGAAGGGGAAATGCAAGAGAGAGATACAGACAACATTCTCAAAACAGCCGTGAGAGATGCAATCAGCTGAGTGCCAAGAACACTGCTCATTGCCTGCAGACAGGTCCAAGCTCCCACAGCCTTCCTTTGTACTTTCTCATGGTTACTTCCTATAATCCACACACACTCCCTGTCTTAGTTAGGGCTTTACTGCTGTGAACAGACACCATGATCAAGATAACTCTTATAAGGACATTTACTTGGGGCTGGCTTACAGGTTCAGTAAGAGGTTCAGTCCATTATCATCAAGGTGGGAGCATGACAGCATCCAGTCAGGCATGGTGCAGGCAGAGCTGAGAATTCTACATCTTCATCTGAAGGCTACTAGTGGAAGGCTAACTTCCAGGCAGCTAGGGTAAGGGTCTTAAGCCTATGCCCACAGTGACACACCTACTCCAACAATGCCATACCTCCCAATAGTGCCACTCCCAGGGCCAAGCATATACAACCATAACACTCCCTCACTTTTGTTTCAGTCTGTGCTCCCATCCTCACAGCAGTGTAGCACACAGTCCCGCCCCCTCATGATGTTCCATGGCATGTTCCATGCAAGCCACTGGGCACAGAGCTCCATCTTCCAGAGCCATGGTTCTGCAGTAGCATCAAGCTCTTATAACCAAAGCCCTGCCTCGTGTTCTCCTGATGGAAGAACACCTGGTCTCGTAAGACAGCCTGCTCTTCACACATACTGTCAAGGCCTTGCCTGTCCTTTTTGTGTTGTAGTAAGGTAATTTTGAAAAAGATCCTATTCTTGAGATGAACAGATTCTAATGTAAAAATTTAAGCACACACACACACACAGTTGAAAACTAGCAAATTTAACATGACCAGAAAAACGACCATTCAAATGTTCACACATCTTTTTTTAGTCACCATCAACAAACCAGTTTTGGAGCAAGCAAAAGGCAGCAGTTAGAGGCTGCTAGGAATTTGCTAAGACAAACAGATCTATGAAGTTCTGATCCACCCTGCTGAACAGTACCCCAGTGCTGAGTCATAAATGTCTCTCTTCTAGTGGCAAAAGACATGAACTTGGCTGGGAATGGGATTTTTAACAATATTCAGTGAAGAAAGCAAATTTGCCACGCAGCTACAAAAGCTCTGTCTCAGCTGTCCAAGACTGTAATCCATTTTGATTCCTGTGCTCTGTCCTTACTGCCCAGAGAGTATGGTTTCTCATAGTACATTCACATCACTATTCTTACATTTTTGCTCATAAAATCATTCCATCTCCTGTATATTATCTTCAAAAACAGTGGAGAACCAGTTATAAGCACCATTTATTAGACACAAACCAAATACTCTATTTCTGGGGCTGAAGCAATGGATTGGCAGTCAAGAACGTGAACTGCTCTTGCAGACAGAGGGCCCAAGGTCAATTTCAAGCACCCATGTCAGTGGATTCCAACAATCATCAACATAACTAAATTAAAAAAACAAAACAAACCTGGAAGGGGAAAAAAAAATCTAGCTGCTTACAGGTCCCAAGCAACAGCTCTGCTCCAGACTTTTGAGGAAGTATATAGGATAGGAAGGGGCCACAGGAAGTCGAGCAAACAACCAGAAATAAGGGTATAAATGTTTTTCAATTAATTTACATAGGGAAAATGCTCATTTTACAAGAAGCCACTAGAATTTCTTGAAAGTCTAGTTACATGTGGCAGATAAAAGTGAAATAAAACAGACTTTGATTTCAGTATATTAATCATGAACATAAACAAAGCCAAAAGAAAAACATTTACATAACTTTATAAACACACACACATGCACACATACTCCTGACACCCAAATGAAGACATAATAGGTACCTGGAGGTATAACTCAAAAAAACTTTTGCAAAATTAATTTGGGTAGATTTGGGATAGCTTTTCCTCCTTGAGCCAATAATCACAGACAAAGTATATTTTCAAAAACTTGTATTTTAGAATCTTCAGACATAAGAAGGCATTTTCATGAAAAACACTCTGATTTTTTATATTTTTCATTGTCAGGTTATCAAATCTGATAAAAACAATCATGTATTAAGCCAGGAATCAGAACCAGGCACACAGCAAAGATATCTGTGTGGCTTTCTCATACTGCCCTGAGCTGTGTTAGCAATTCAATCACAGAATTACTCAAAGCTGCTGGGTTACCATATTGAAGAATTTCAGTCAAACATATAAGCTTGCTGAAATGAAGAAATATTTCCAGTATAAATTGGATTGAACTTGTAAATCAAGGATGCCGTCTCCTTAACCACGTTCTCAAAGTGGTGACTGTTCTTCCGAGCTACAAGAGAAAACAATATTCATTTGTAAAGGCTGGTGGACAAGAGCTCACGAGACTGCTTTGTAATAGTGCTTCCTGAGGTCAGAATTACTCACTGGGGAAGCATGGGCAAGGACGGAAAGGCCTCAAAGCATCTCCTCTCTAATACAGCAGTGCCAATGTGAGCACAGTTGCTACTGTTGCTGTAGCTAATTCACCCCTAATTCAGTATAATTCATTATAAGGCTAAATGTGCACAAAACTTGTTACAGCCCTGCGATGAAAGTAGAGATGGGACACTGACCCATCACAGGAGAAACACAGCCTAGCGGACATGCAGACTTAAATGGTGGACTATCTCCATAGTACACCTGCAACTGAGATGGTGAATGAGTTAAGGGGGCAGAGAAACTAAAGTGAATGCCAGTGAAGGAAACAAGGCAGGATTAGTCAATCCAGAAAGCCAATGAGTAGTCTGTACATGGTGAGAGCTAACTTTTGAGAGCAAGTCAAAAGTAAGGCCTCTGATTTTTGATTGGGAATGTTGGCACACACAGACCCAACAACCACCAAAAAATGAAAGCTGCAGCAAAGGCTCTTCTGCCCACTGTAGCTACTCATTCCACCCACAGGGAAATGCTGCTCAGGACCAGCATTGCACATGGGATGGATTTGCTGTTTAAAACTTATTTAGATTTTTTTTCAGTAATTCTTCCATTCAACTAGTAATAATTTCAAACACAAATGAAACAGATAGGAGGATGGTGGCTTCCTAATATGGGCAAGAAGGTAGACAAAAAACACAGGGAAAGCTGGAGCTAAGATAAACTCTAGGTTCATCATGTCTTCAATTAGCCACACCTCACCTAAATGCTGCTGCTCTGTCCCTTGCACGTTGCCTCTACTGCTCTTACCCACCTCCCTCAACTAAGATATAAATACCTACACTCAAACTCTCTATTCAACCACAATAATAAATAGCATGGAAATCTGTATTGTCAGCAGCAATCAGACAAAAGTTATTAACTTTTCCCTAGTATCCCAATGCTGAAGACAAATAATCATAATGCACTGTGATAGAATATAATTTAATTTATATCATTGTCTTGGAAAAATATAATACTCAGAGGTTGTTATAATTACATCATTGTTCCTGAAAATCAAAATTGAAAGTACTCAAGGAGAAAGAAGAAAGAATTCCACATCCAAATTTTTTTTTCCAAGACCGGGTTTCTCTTTGAAATAGCCCTAGCTGTCCTGGACTCTCTTCATAGACCAGGCTGGCCTCAAACTCATAGATCTGCCTGCCTCAACCTTCTGAATGCTGGAATTAAAGGCATGTGCCACCATACTTGACTAGAAACTACACATTCTTTAAATTATTGCTCAAAAAATCAGCCCACTGGATCACAGATGACTCTATTAAATAATTGCTCTGATTTTTCTTGAATAGCTACTATCTCAATTTCAAGAATGTACCATTACTTAGTACTTTTCAGTTAAATCTAAAGACCTTAAAGAACATTTATAGAATAAAAAAAGTATACAGAAGCTAAGGCAAGGGTATGCACTTTCCCTCAAAATTATAATGGAGTGATGAATCAATTATACGCCCATATATTACCTTCAGAAACTAAAAATTCTGCTAAGTAGAATGAAGTCTTCACAGCATTTGGTGCATGAGAAATGCCGCCCAGATTCTTCCACTCAAATGCTGCTTTCTCAGGATGCCACTGGACAGCATACACTGGATACTTAAATCCTGGGTGGAGAGCATGCACCATTAAACAAAAAGAATGTCTTAGGATGATACTGTCCATTGTTTCATGCCATGCATGTGACATAAAAACATGTTTCAACTCATCCAAATTGGAAAATGTAAAGGTTGTAAATATTCTCTCACAGAAAGGATGGCTCACAGTCAGCATTAAAATACCCAATAGTGTACCTCACCCACATATACACTCCTAAAAAATGAATGGGAGCTACACTTCCAGGAAATCAGAGTAAAGTCTGGGCTGGGGATACATTCCAGTCAACAGCCAAGTGAATAGTTTCTGTTGTCTGTGAATCAAACTAGGAACACGCCCATGCTAAGTAAACATTCTTCCACTGATTTATATCTTCAGGCCTAAGGACACACTAAGTTGATGACACACATTTCTATATCTGTATTTTACCTCTCTTCATACAAGTTTCCTCCCATGAAGACTTAGGGAAAATGAAAACTAATCATCTAGGTCCCAGCCGATGGAATGAATGATTTGTGACTTTAGAATAATAATTGCTAAAATAAGTGCTAACGCTTTAAAAAACATTTGTACCCTTGGTAATTATAATTTAGTTATTTTTAGAACTCAGATAGTATACATACTGTTAGCTAGGTAAATTATTTAATCTCTAGAATTAGATGGAAAAAATAACTCAGTTTTGGGAGAAACTTGTATAAAAGAGTGATCATTTGCTTACTGATTGGTTAGAACTTAGAAAGTTTAATATATTAGTCCCTTATTTTTCTCACATGCTATAAAAGCTGCACAATGTTTTAGAAGAGTGGATATATACATCTCTGAAAATGAGCAAGTCTATTTTTATTCACATGTGTCTCTCCTCATCTTAAGAGAAAGCACTCCCACCCTCAACGTTTTAGACTGGAGACCATGAATGCTCCCAGAAAGCCCTTGGAGGGCACAGGGGGAAGGACTGTCTTCTCACACCCCACTCACTAGCTGTTCCACTGTAACAGCAGCTTGCCAGAAAGCCAGCTCCTCATCCCAGTCTTCTTGGCGTCCACAGGAAGCAGCGCCTACCAGCCAGCAGCTCCAGACACAGAGCTCCTCACCTCCCTCTGCCTCCCTCTCCCTCTCAGGTTGTAGCATTGTCTTTCTGCAGCCTGGGATGGCCCACAGGCAAAAGCATGGCTGAGGATAAAAATGTCTAGATGAGGATTTATTTCATAATCAGACACACACAGGCAAGCAGATGCTGATGTTCAGAAACAAGTAAGGCTTACTCTTTAGAAAACTCTTCTTAAAAGATCAATGGCACTTCTTTACAACTGTAGAAATGATAACCTCAATCACTGGGTTAGAACGAGATCATCAAGAGTGAAAAGAAAATACACAAGTAGTAGAGCATCAAGGGTCCCTAGTGCACATATATTATATATGCTCCTAACATATATGCCTGTCTATATATATGTATGTCTATGTGTGTATGTGTGTGAATATATATATATATGTATATATATATGTATGTATATGTGTGTGTATATATATATATACACACATACATATATACATGTAAATGTGTGAATATATGTCTGAATATATGTATATATATGTCTGTATATATACATATATATGTATGTATAACATTTTCAGGCTCTAAAATGTTTACATGATAACATAGTCAGAAATAAACAACAAAGAACCGAAATCTTCCAACCCAACACTATTGCTTAAGCAGTCATTCATTCATTCACTACCTCTAGTTTCCCCAAAGCCCTATAAAAAGGAAAGTAAGACAAATGCCAGCCCTCAATAGGCTCCAGTTGAGAGAGAAAGTTGGAGTTTGAACAAATTCAAGCAAAAAGCAACATTCCCAAGGAACATGACGCAAACATACAAAGAAAGATGAAGGCTTCTCAAAGATGAGACATCTAGCTTGAGTCTTTCAATGTAGTTGAGAGCTCACCAGAGGACATGAGAAACATGGGAGGAAAGAGAGGTGACAAGCACTGGTCTGTGGAGGGCACCAGTGGGATGCACACATCTCAAAAGACCATTCTGCAGGGAAAGCAGCAGAGAGCACAGACTACAATGATCAGGTAAATCTGGCTTTGCCCTCCCATAGTGAAGAGCTACTGAGTTTTGTTTGGGCAGCACAATCAGATTGGTTTCTTTGTGAGATTCCATGTGTAGCTGGAAGATGACTTATGGGCAATTAGGAGGGGTCTGGGTAGAGAGAAGAAAGCATACACAAGTTAGACCTGGGATGAAAGAATTGGTGAAAGGTTTTTAGAAGTAGATAATGAGGCAGGGAAGCCAACATGGATTGCAGGTTTCTACTGCAGGGTGTTTCGAAGGTGGTAACTCTAGCAACTGGGTACAAAGATAACTCTACTTCATCCTGGGCTGACCAGTTCTTCTCAGAATTTCCTGCATATATTTCTTTCTACCTCACTAACTTGACCAATGTGCTATGGTTTAGGAGTGGTCCTCAGATTTGGAGGTTGGAAAGTTAACTCCTAAATCATGTTAATGGTACATGGAAGTGTAACCTTAGGAATTCAGATTAGAAGAGGTTGGAAAGATGAGACCATGACAGTATCAGTGTCCCCGTAAGAAGGAAAACTGATCGAGCATCTCACTCAGGGATGCTACATATAGCCAGAAGGTCCTTACCAGATCTTAACACGATGTTCAAGGACCCACCAACCTCCAGAACACTTAGATTAATCCTTATTTTTGGATGATTTGGTTTCAGAGACTCAGTTACAGCAACATAGAATGAACTAAGTCACAATCTCCAAGTACCAATCCCTATCCCCACCTTATTATGGGTTACTCCTTGCTAGGCCTCTGTCCTCTCAGGTTGCTCTCTTCAGCTTCATCAAATCCAAGAGTCTACCTGAGAAAGCAGAGAAAGTATCTTCTGTCTCTGGGTCCCTTCCTGATTCCAGCTCCGCCTCCTCCATCAGCCTTTGCTTCTAGATGGTCCCATCTAAGTTTACAGTCATCCAGTCATGGATGTTCTGAGGGACAGAACACAAAGTCTATAAAATGACATGTCTTGGGGGTCCTGGGTGAATCATTTATTTGAACAAATGTAAAAACAATATGGTTCCTTATTATGCACCACAAACACTGAAACATCAAGTGTGACTGATACTGGCAAATCTCCTTTTCTGGACAGTAACTACCATAATAAATTGTTCATCCCCTTAATGTTTCCTTCACGTTACCATCAAGAGAGAGTGTGTGTTGTCTTTGCATCATTTTGTAAGATCGTAGAAAGGAAAACTATGTGTAACTATGTAGGAGGAAACACTGACACACGACTGTGATCGGAGCTTGGCAAGCTGAAACTGGAAGACTACTACAGGCTGGAGGCCAGCCTTGGATAATGACTTTCTAGGCTTCCACCACGAAGGGAAGTTATCTCAAAACACAAACAAAATGTGATATATATTTCATTATACTTCTTTATGTTGTTTTTTAACTCAAAATTGTTTTTCAAAGTCCATCCAGAATGAGGAACACAGGTACGCGCAGTGATTTGAATAACTGCATAGTATTCCGTTATATGATTCACTCCTTGTATTGTGAGGTACTTGGCTTGCTTTTAACAACCTCTCTTTTTGCTAATAGGCATAATTATATGTACATTTCTAGCTAGGTTCATTGAAGTGGTTTTATTGATATTACTTTTGTTTTATCTTGGTTTTGGATTTTGTGACCGTCTTACTATATAGCCCTGGCCTAACTAGTCCCAGCCTCCCATGTGTTAAAATAAGGGTGTGTGCCACCATATGCAGCTTTGCTAGGGAATGTTTAAATATTGAGACTGCTGGTTAACAGGACTGGAAACCATTCAGCTTCACCGAGAAAAGGCAAAGGCTACCAGGCACTCTCACAGTGACTGAACTGGCTGAATGTGCCCAGAGCAACAACCTGGCTGGTGCTTGTAGTCCTTGGTCTTAACCCTGTCAGTCCTGATGTAAAATGGATTCCTTCCTGAGCTTCCATTGCATTCCACTAGTGAGTGCTCACACTGACAAATTCCCTCAATCCACCATGTGTGGACAACACACTGGTGTGCACTCTCCAAGGCATCTAGTCAGAGCTCCTAGCTATTTAAAAAAAGCTATTATTTAAATCTTTATTAATATAAAGGCTGTTATTTAAACCTTATTACTTCTTCTAAACATGGACTATTTGCAGCTATATGCATTATAAATATATATATTTTCTCTCCTCCCTCTCTCTTAATATAACCTACAAATTCAGCCAAATTCCTCAGTCTTTACAGTTATGAATTATATTTTTTTATGTCTTGAAAACTTCCCTTACCCAAGATCACAGACTTTCTCCTTTATTTCTCTAAGGCCTTTCTTTACCTTTCCAGTTAAGTCTTTTATCCACTCAAATATCTCTTTTTAACATTGAAAAAAAAATGTCTCTGACCCCTTCCTCCTTGGTTCCCAGAGCCCAGTCTGGTGTTGGAATACCTTACCCCTGGCCTCCAGATTCCCACCTCTGGGCAGCCACCTAAGACGGACTCGGAATGTTTCCTCTAGATCTATCTCCCGTCTATGCTACTTCATTCTCTCTTTGTGTCTTAGGATTAACCTCTCTTCTGAGATGCCGTTTGAACTTCTTTCGTTTTCAGTAAGCAAAGGTAGTCCTTGTCGAGTCTCTTTTCTGCTCCCCAGCCCCCTGAGACAGGGTTTCTTTGTGTAGCCCTGGCTGTCCTGGAGCTCAGGAGTTCAATCTGCCTGGTTCTGCCTCTAGAGCGCTGGCATTAAAGGTGAGTGCCATTCTACCTAGCCGTAGAGATTTATTTTCAAATATTCCTTATTTCTTTGTAACTTATGGTATAATGTCATAATGCTTAATAGCAGAAGTCTGAGCAGGCCTGGCTGCTGTTTCTCCAACTTCCCACATGTGATACTTTGCCTCCTTTCCTTGTACGTTATCTGAGACCTGAACCACTCATATCCCATCAAATGTCATCCAAAGAAATATCCTGAAGCAGAGACAGAACGATGCTTGCCCTTTCCTAGACAAGCATTCTGATTTGCTTCTGCCCTGCACATGTGTGCTACTGCGTACATGAAACCTTTTCATGTACATAGCAAACACGGGTTAAGCATTCAACCCGCCCTCTGACTACATTCCCAACTAGGACAATGTAGGCCACACTAGACCATTCTGTCACTCTGAGGGCTTAAGGCTCACTCACTCCACCTTCATCACCCTCTGTCCTTAGCATGGTCAGGCAAGCAATTCTTCTCAAAGTTCCACATCAGGATTCCAAGCGTTTTTGAGCTTAACCTTGCAGGCAAGTACAGCCTGCAGCCGTGCTCCCTGGTGTCCTTTTGATATATGGGCTTTCTCTCTTGCACTGGACCGACAATAATGTGCATCCTATACCCTTAGGATTTCAGGCTTTAATGTGCTTATTGTCTTGCCACCTAGCTAACAGATCTAGAAAGACGTTCTCCTCTATCAACCCATCTTTCAGAACATCTGAAAAAATAAACAAGGCACTTGATCTGTGATAACTCTAGAAATGGGGTGGTTTTCTCACCCTTCCTTGATTCTCAGTTTTCTTCATTATTGGCCCGGTTCCCAAAACTACCCAGGTAAGCCTGCACTGATTTGGGATATGAACAGAATGTGTCTTCTCTCTTCAAAAATAACCCTACTTCTGAGCTCCAAAGTGACATGATGTCACTAACAAGAAAAGAGATCTATAAGATTAAAATGAGAAAATTAAAGCTTAGTTGCTCTATAGCTATACATACCTTCCATGGATGAAATGAACTCAGTTTTGCCATCTGTATTGGTTGTTAATATATTGAAAAACTTCTTTAACTTTTCATTTTCTGTAAAATTCTAAAATACAAAAACAAAACAGAGGGTTTGATTCTGTAGTTAGCCTGATTGGATTCATCTCACTGGGAGATACTGATTGCGTAGTCATGTGATACCTTCACAGAGAGGCTCCATTTGTGAAAATTTGCGGTCAGATTTTCTAATGCTAATGAATCCAATAATTCAGTAGGAAAATGTTTGAACATTCTGCTCTTCCTTGCACCTAGAATAATTTAAGCACAGAAAAAAAAAGACTTCAACACATGAAATAAATAAATAAAAGATAAAGCCCACCAAGTCACTTACCTTTGGCCAAATAGCAGCCAATATTCAATGTGAGTGAATGGGGGCAAAGCATATCTCCACTGGCTTCCAGACAAGTACCTATAGCCTGACAAAGGCAGCTCTAACATGGAGGCAAATAAGATATGCTCCAGATGTAATTACCTCTTTTTAGATTTTTAATAGAATGACCACAAATAGGCTATCCATGGAAGAGCAGAGAATCTTAACTCTGGCTTCCTCAGACGCCTCTGAAAAATAAGAATTCCCAAATATATAAGTCTATGCTCCCAGAAAAGGACATTAATATTTCCAATGTATTTTCAAAGGTATATAAGACTTTAAAGGAGAGGGCATTTAGGGCAGATTAACCAAAATGAAAGGCTCTATGAGAACCTATTATTTTGTAAGTCAACTACAATTTGTAAGTTACAGGGCTGGAAAGATGGGTCCTCAGTTAAGAGCACTTGCTTCTCTTTCAAGAGGATTCAAGTTCAATTCCCAGCAACCATGTCTAGCAGGCTCAAAACCCCTTTAACTACAGCTTCATGGAATCCTACTCCCTCTTTTGGCATGTGCGTGCACACACACACATACACAAATACAAATATTCTTTAAAACATATATCCATATACACAAGCATGTATGTTTGTGTATATGGATATATACTTTAAAAAGAGGTACTCTACATGATTAGGTAATACTGCTCCTATAAATCCCTGTGCTAGGTGTGGGACACAACCTTGTAACTGCTGTTCAGGGAGGCCAATAGGACTCCTAAAACAATATAAGCTCTTGCCATTCCTCTTAGTTGCCCCACAGAACTAGATGATAAGACTCTGTTGCTGAGGACACCACACATCTGGGGTACAAGATCAAGCTGGAACTGAGGTAGAGGCTTTCTTCATGCTGGTTAGCGTGCATACTGCCAGAAAGTGCTATGCTGAGGGAGAAAAGGCAACCGTGGTCTCACCCAGCTGTGGACCTACAAACCTAAATGCCAACCTAGAAAGCCAGATGTGCACCTTGTTTTAACAGCAGCATGACTGTTATGGAAATAAGGCAACTCCTCTCTGTTAAAAGAATATATACAGTGGGCTATGAAACCCACCAAGAAATCCCTAATTTAGCAGACATAATTTAGTACCTAAAACAATTTAAGAACAGAGAAATAATTTAAACGCATGAAGAAAATAAAACCCACTATGGCACTTACCTCCAGTCAAACAGCAGGCATTATTAACATTATTATCAAAGTAAATGGTAAGCAAAGCATGTTTCCACACAAATGCCTAAGGTTGGGCCAACATGAATTTTGGGATGGTCATGGGCCCTAAAATGGGAAGGAAGATCATGGGCCCTGACGTGGAAAGCACCACTATTGTTTAGCTAAACTGACATGGTGCCAAGCCTCATTCTAAATATGTGTTTATACCTAAATGCTAACCTCTCCTAGTTAGAGTAGTTTCTCTTTGCAGTGAATGACAATGAATGTAGACCCATGGCTCATCACATGATTAGTCTTTCTGGTAATCAGCCCATTCTGAGGTAATGTAAGGGTTAGCAGTGAAGAAGAAGGGAAGAAGGAAAGGATGTAAAAAATGAGAAAACAGAAGAAATGTGAAACGCTTTTCAAAACCCATGGTCACACAAGGAAACCTAGTTAAAGGTCAGTGAGTCACAAAACAAAAATAAAAAAGGCATAAAGGAAGAAAGGCATGTGTAGGGAGGAGGCTTGTTAGTGGGGAAGAGGTCGAAAAAAGAAATAAGAGAGGGTGTTGAGTATGAATATATTATATCCATGTACAAGGCTGACAAAGAATATGTTTAATCAACTGAGGAAAGGTTAATTATGCCAACTAAGGAGAAAAGATCATTAACTAAGTTAAAGAAAAGATCTATGCTGCAAACAGATAGAGAGGGCAGTGTTGATTTGTGGATCACCTCGGAAAGGGTTCTGATTACCAGAAAGATTATCCATGTGTTTCAAGGAGCCCAACCTCTGGGAATGGAAGAGGCCAAGGGGGCTGTAGTCAGGTACGCAGACTGGAATACCAACAGAGGAATGAAAACACAAACCTGACAGGTTTAAGGTTCTGATGCTAAGTCAGGCCTCTAGTCTTGCTAACGGCTTCAGTGGGTACCTTGCATAACTGCTTTGTTGTAGAAACTGGGCTTTTGTTATATAGCAACCCCAAAACTCTGACCAAAAATAAATACTTCCCATAAGGTTTTCTCAGTGACTGAGAAAACAAGATTTCTGAAAGTATGGAATATCCTATGAATACTATGACTGATCACTATTCTTCCCTCCCAAAATCGTTAATAAGAATATCAATAGTTGGTAGCACCTAATTATGATGATCTAGACTTTATATGGAATTTCTTTTAGATTTCCAACTAAGAGCTTCTTAAGGCACTGATATTTCCTGATAGAAGTGTATTATGATAATGAAATGATTCACTGCTAACCCTTACATTACCTCAGAATGGGCTGATTACCAGAAAGACTACTCATGTGATTAGAGGACTTTGAAGCAGCCCGACCTCAGGAAGTGGAAGAGGCACAGGAGACTGAACTCAGCCAAATGATCAATGACTCAATCATGTGTTGCAAGGAAATGCCAATAAAATCTCTGAAACTCTAGGAACCCAAGCTCATGGAAGCTCCAAGATGGTAAGCAAATACAAGGGGTCTTTCTTTGCCTTTGAGCAACAAAAGTTGATTAGTAAAAGTTTTGAGTAGTGAATTATAAAACATGACAGCCATGTCATAGGTATTTGCAAAGGTACAGCAGGTAGCAAGAACACTGGTGGGACCAGGTGACTGGCCTTCAGTTGGACACAAATACAGTGGTGTCATTTGACATCAAGCCCTTTAATTTGTGAGGTCTCATTATGTCCAAGAGTTTAGTGCCAGAAAAAATCTGTAATATAAAATACTCAAGACAGAAACAACATGTGTCAACGATGAGAAAATACCGGTGGCTGGAGAGATGGCTCAGTGGTTAAGAGCACTGACTGCTCTTTCGAAGGTCCTGAGTTGAAATCCCAGCAACCACATGCTGGCTCACAACCATCCGTAATGAGATCTGATGCTCTCTTCCAATGCATCTGAAGACAGCTACAGTGTACTTAGATATAACAATAAATAAATCTAAAAAAAAAAGGAAGGAAGGAAGGAAGGAAGGAAGGAAGGAAGGAAGGAAGGAAGGAAGGAAGGAAGGAAGGAAGGAAGGAGAAAATACTGGCATGATAGCAATAATACTTGATACTTATACGATCTATATTTAAAGTACTATACATACAAACTGGAAATCATCTTGATTAATTCTCAGAAAGCATTCCCAGCGGTAGAAACTTTTATAGTGAAAAACTAAGAAAGACAGAATGATTCTCCAAGACCAAAGTGAGAAAGTTAGAACTCAAAACCAGAACTGGTTTGTGAATTCTTACCATATGATCCTGAGACCACTAGAATACATATCAAACACAAATATTAAGAAAAACTAGATCAAACACAAATACTATCATCCTCACAAATGAATAACAAAGGGCTCACTCATAGTTTTGGTCTTTAAATAATTCAAAGACTAATGGCAATTCCTGTCTTGATATTCAGTATTTACTAATGCTGCTGAAAAATAATTTGAAAGAGTTGGTGCTTATTCTTACCTTCAGTGAAGTTCAAGGGCAATTTCTTTGACTTAGTGTCTGTACTCGTTAGTAAGTTCTCTCCACTAACCAGGACAGAAAGCTCCTCAAATCCAAGGCATGTTCCCCACACAGGAAAATGGTCTCCATTATCAAAGCTCTTTGGGAGAATGAAAGAGAAAATTACGTTGATTCAAAGAGAGGGAGAGAGAGAGAGAGAGAGAGAGAGAGAGAGAGAGAGAGAGAGACAGACAGAGAGAGACAGAGAGTGACAGAGAGACAGAGAGAGAGACAGAGCAAGACAGAGAGACAGAGACATTACTGCTACACAGTTTTCTTCAGAATTCTCTGGAAATCATCAGCAGGCTACCACTTAATCTGTATTCACAAAAACTCCCAGGTGGAATAGAAAAAGGAGAGTTGTGGGCACACTATGTCTTGACCCAAAGGCCCATGAGTTATGCATTTTAACTTAAAAGTTATTAAGCAAGTATCTCCAAAAAAAGTAATTACTGAAGAAAACATTTAAGGGAGACTGACAAGATCTGAGTGCCAGGAACAATAAATGAAAATTGATATCAAGATTTCAGGGGAGAAACAAGGACCAAAAACGCTATGGGTGGACCCAGCTGAGGCATTGTATAGTAGCTGGGCACTGTGTGTGATAAACAGACAAAGGCTAAGGTATATGAGCTGAAGTGTTCTGAAGATGCCACATCTGTCTGGAAGAGTCTATGGCCTGACTGACTAGAACTTTGTGCCCATGAAGTAACATCATACTATAGATAGAGCCTGAATTCTCTCGAGCTATCTTCAGTCTGTTTTAATAGCCATTTATTACCAACGTCTGTGTCTGACCGGACATGGCTACTACTACTTGGTGCAACTTTTTCAAATGCATTGCTGAGCTTAGCAAACTTCTGGCTTCTGGCAACCCTAAAACTAAATATTTTGTACACTAGCACCTGAAATTCCCATACGTAATCTGTCCACTCTACCATAATGTGTCATGTGATGTTCTCATCCACCTGGTAAAGTATTTTTGATACTTCCTTTTTGTTCTGTTGAGTATGAAGAGTATGAAAGACTCGTGTCTTTCAGTTGTATTTGGCTCAGAATAAAAGCTCACTAGCAATAGCTGTGTCTCGTGTTAGAGGGCGGCTGAGAGAATGAGGCTGGATGGAGAACTGAAAGGAGGAGAGTTAGTATCAAAGGAACAATGCCGAGTGTATAACAGGCCAGAGGGAGGCACAAGCTTTACTGAGCTATGAGGGTGAGCTCCACACCAAAAATCCCCAGAGCACATGAAACAAAAAAACAGCCGGTGAGTAAACACCTGACTCCTGCAGAGCAGGTGTCCGACTATATACTAGAATAACTATGAAGAAATTAATACTGTACACTTACAAAAAGAGAATTGTCCTTATGGAGATAGACAACCCCATGGGGAGTAATGAGAAATAGGAGATATTTACCTCTAGAGCCTTGCTGAAAAATATTTTGGCCACTCGGGAATAACCTGAATCTGTTAGGTTAGCACCTCCTCCAGGAAGGAGAACTCTGAAACAAAATCAATTAAGATGTATTTTCCTCCATTCACCAAGTCAATACACATTCTTCACTTAAAGAACTTTTTCCTTATTATATTACCAGTAAGATATATATATAAATATATATATTTATATATATAAGATATATATCTTAGATATATATCTAAGATGTGTATATATATATACACACATATATATACATATATGTATATGTATATATATGTGTGTATATATACTCATGTATACATATATAATATTTATAATTCTAGACTTTCAGAAACTACTGCGGATAAGAATTTTACACATATTATCTTAAAACTTTTTCAATGAAATTTTTTTACAAGCTCACTGAAGGAAATATAGCATGAACAAACCAAAGGCATAAAGGGTTAGGGGGAGAAAGACTAAAGAGTATGAAGAGACAAAACTCCAAGAATAGCTGGCTTTGAATTAAGGTGATCAGCAAGGCCAAGTCAACTGTAAATATACAGCTATTCTAACTCCAAAATTATATGTAAAATTAAAAAGCACATAATAATCATAATTATTTCTACTAGGATTAAATATCTACAAGATATCATAATAGTCTTGATATTTCTTAATAAGAAACACAATATTAGGAATCCTGAAAAATCAACAGAATTATTCTAGACAGTTTTTTTTTTTTTGGAGTCCCAAATATTAGGTTCTCTTTTATTCTACCCCAAAAAGATGAAATTTAGGAGAAAAAAATGTACCATGTTTTTATATTAGGGTTTTGGAATGATGTTAAATATATAAGCTCTTTAACACATCTTGAAATAAGCAAGGATATGCAAAAGTATTCTGGCTTCTCTGGCTACTTTTAAAAGTTAGACTTTTAACATATTAATATTCTGAAAATATAAAATGACTTTGCCATATTATACTGAGAATATATTTTTTTAATTTGCATGTGATGTATGTGTGATGTGTGTATGTGAGAGACAGGAAGGCAGGGAGGAAAGGAAGGAGGGAAGGAGGGAGGGAAGGAGGGAGGGAAGGAGGGAGGGAGGGAGGGAGAGAGAGAGAGAGAGAGAGAGAGAGAGAGAGAGAGAGAGGAAGCACACATGATCTCTCTTCTCATGTGGATATGGAGATGGAACTCAACTCACCAGGCTTGTGTGGCAAGCGCATCTGGAGGTATCTTTCCAGCCAGAGGCTATTGTTTATTTAAGAATTACACCCTGATTCTTCTATGAATCAGGCTTTGTATCAGCCTGTGACAATGCTAGTTTCCATTGTTAGGAAACTCACAGTCAAGTGGGAAAGGTTTAAACACTCATCTGCTAAATCAGCTACCACAAAGTCACAGCAGAAAGCCATGTGTGACTTAAGGGGACCAATTAACAGGTCCCCTTCAGTCCCCAGTTAACTCAGTCTTTTAAAACCCACCTCTGACCAAGTCTGGTCTATGGAATACTACAGCTCTTTTACACAGTAAAAGTGGACTAATTCTCCAAGAAGACAGTCTCCCTTAGGGCAGGCTCCACACTTCATCTGGTAGTGTTCTCCCACATAATTTTCTACCCTACTTCCAATAAAGTGTAGGGACTACCAACATCTGCTGTGCTGATAACAGAAACACACTGGTAAACAGCAGGTTTTGTTAACACTGTTAACACAAGAGTCGTGTTTCAAAACAACATCTACAAATATCTTCAGTTTGAAATCCCTGCATAAGGTTCTATTAAACATACATAATTATCCCACTGAACTAATTCCTTCTACCTCCACCTCTCCACCTCCCTCCCACCTCCACCTCTCTATCTCCTCCACCTCTCTCCTCCACCTCTCCTCCACCTCTCCTCCACCTCTCCCCCACCTCTCCCCCACCTCTCCCCCACCTCTCCCCCACCTCTCCCACCTCTCCCATGCCTCCCACACCTCCCACCTCCACCTCCACCTCCACCTCCAAAGCAACTTCAACAGTTTAGAACTTTTGGGACAATGCCTATGTTATGTGCAAGTCTTTACATAACTCTGTACAAATATTTATTTATTAGATAAATTTTCAAGTTCCCAGTCATAGAGCACATGTCTTTCTAATTGCACTAGTTACTGAAGAAGAGCCTCAAAGATTGGTTCATTCTAACACCCACAGTGAGAGTCTTGTCCCCCGCCCTATCCCCTTTACAGAGTATTAACACGTTTTCTCACTTCTGCCAACTTGATTCATGATTTCTATAATTAATTGTACTTTAAGTTACGAGCAATAAAGGGAATTTTTCATGTGATTTCCAATCTCATTCTGCACTCTAACTACTCACATATTTTAAGGAGAAACAGAGAAGAAATTGTTTTCTAAGTTTGTTTCAAATTACCTCTGAAAGATAAACAATCTGTAACTTCAGACCTAGAGACTTGGAAATTTCAAAATATTTAAGCATTTAAACAAAGATTAAGCTAAAAATAGTGAGCCTATCATATAACAATTACATATTTCCTATTTTGCATCCTATTGTATAGCAGGACTGAACCAAGAAAGAGCCTCATGAAAACTAGGCTCTACCACTGAGGTGCACGCTCAGCTCTCTTTTCTTTCTTTCTCAGGCTGGTGAACTGTCTGCTCTCTTCCCTGGATTTGCAGTACAGGCTTAAACCCCCAGATCATGTCCTCTTCCCACTCTTTACTGGGTCTTTACATCTCCCTTCAAAACATTTCAACAAATACACTTGGGAAATTATTATCAGACAACTTTTAAGGAAGCTCTATAGAAACACAGAATACTTATATGTAAATTTTGCAAAACGTTGATATGTACACATAAACACATTGTTTTAAGATTTGATGCAACATCAAGCCTACTTACCCATTAATAGATCTAAAAAGTTCTTCATACTCTGCATCACTAAGATCGGGCCTGAAAACAGGAAAATGAATTTTACAAGAAAATCAGTTCTGAAGCCTAAGGAAAAAGTTAACATTCAATAGAAGCCACCACATCATTTATTTTAACATTAAATGAAAAATAAGTTGTTTGAGGTACTGCATATTGAACTCAAGACTCTGTCCATTCAGGGCAAGTGCTACAACACTCCTGCCTAAATATCAGACAATAGTACATCTCTACCTTAGAGGTATTCTTGTTAAGCTACAAAAATCACAAAATTATACTATATTTGGCTAATCAGAAAGGTGAATCTGTTTTTTGGGGAACTGAATGAAATTCAATATTTTAAAGTGGATGCTAATATAATAAACAGTGGACACTAGTATTATCTGTTAGCCAAGAAACTTATAAATATTCACCTGTTTTTTTTATAAAGACAAAAAATATAAAGCTCTGTGGGGCAGGAGAGATAGTTTAGCAGTTTATAGTTCTTGCTAGCAGATAATACTAGTGTCCAGAGATTACCACTGCAGGTGTCCCCACATCAGCTTCAGGAGATCATACACACACTTTGGCCTCAGTGGGTACCGGCACACACTCAGAAACATCCATCTTTTTAAAAAGCTTTACTATCACACCCATCTTACCACAGGCAGCTTGGGAAAATGGAAACATATACGAATGGACACCAAATCCCAACATCTCATCCCTTCCAACCAGCAGCAAAGGTCTGACTACTGCACATAAAATCTAGAATAATCCAGGCCTAAGGGCAATCTCCTCAGAGACAGCTGGGCTCAAGTACTCTGAAGCATCCTTGATCAAGCACCTTGACAAGAGTTCTAGCTACTGCCATGTTACTGAAGGTCTGATCTCTTTGCCCCAGAGAAAATCCAAAGGAGCTAATCCATGACAACTGGCTACGACCTTGCAATCATCCTGTGATGTCTATAAAAGTGTGTGTGAATCCTGCAGTAACTCTCCTACACTGAGCAGATTTTTTTGTTTCTATAAAACACCAGCAAGGCACACACTCTCTCCCCATAGACACATCCATAAACTTGTATAGTCATTAGTAGAATATACTCCATTTCTGCCCCAGGAAAAAGATATACGTGGACATAGGTTGATTTAGAACATGCCTCCTGTTGTTACTAAGTGAGCTGTAATTCCTAGCCCTTGCCTAGTTCTGGCAGTGAACTTCTCTGACTCTCCACCAAGTCCCAGTAAGCTCTGAAATCCACATAGGTTATTCAGAAAGCCATAGTAATCTTCTTTCGGGATCAGAGCCACAAAGTAGTCAGTGAGACAGCTATAGAACTATTAATGTGACAGGTGACTTGGCCTCAGAGTACTAAGATGAATTGTAAGTACACATATTCTCGGTATCCTGCCAATCCAAGTTCTTCAGGTTGTCCCAGCAATGGCAAGATCTTCCCCATCGATCAGGATGAGCAGCACGCCACAAAGCTCTGAACCAGCTTAACAAGTAGGTTCTGCACCACTTGAGACTGCATGCTTTAACAATACCTCTCCATACTAAGAGGCAACTCCAAAGCACCAAGTTCTGGGAAAGAATGTCATCAGAAAAGGCAGGATGAGCCGGGCATGGTGGCGCATGCTTTTAATCCCAGCACTCAGGAGGCAGAGGCAGGCGGATTTCTGAGTTCGAGGCCAGCCGGCTCTACAAAGTGAGTTCCAGGACAGCCAGGGCTACACAGAGAAACCCTGTCTTGAAAAACCAAAAAAAAAAAAAAAAAAAAAAAAAAAAAAAAAAAAAAAAAAGGAAAAGAAAAGAAAAAGAAAAAAGGCAGGATGAAAAAAGTCAAGCATCACCTACAGTAGAACTCTGCCCAGGTCTCTCATCTATCTTCTTCTCTCCTCTGAACCAGAAAGAAGGTCTAGCAACCTAACAGTAATGCTGAGAGTCTCCTCATTTTACATGTAGAATTTCCCTCACATATATTACACCATTTCTACAGGATCACATGATTCCAACTTCAAGCAATTAATATCAAAATGAACTTTGAAGTCAAAGCTGGAGTTTAGCCTGCAGGCTGCCAGCCAGGGTTTCAGCATCTTGTCATAGATGCTAATATTCCACAGGTCATTAGGTTTCAAAACTCCCCAGGCTAACAACTGTCCATCATGCCCACTTAATGCATTCTCAGCAACCCAGATGTGATGAGTGATCGTCTTCACTGATTTTTAAAGACATCTACCTCGCAACTCACAATGGCGGCTCCAAGTCACACCCACTCTCTCTCTCTATTTCATAGCCAGAACTTTCCAGTGGCCTCTGAACTGGGCTGCCCAACTGTGGCAATTCTGAAATGTCTTATCCCCATTCACACTAACTTCCTAAATAGCTTGCATTTAAACACTTCCATCATCAAAATCTGAGACACTGTGCTGCAGCCACGCAGAGATCTCTTCCTCAGAGCTAAAACTAGAGTGTATGGTTTCACATGAGATTAGATTACTACTAAAAAATTAAATACTAATTTTAAGGGTATGTGTCATTAATCAAAGGTGAAAGGTGAAAGAAGACAATCCTTATGAATCTCAACATGAAGACTATTTTTCATATCTACACTATATTTACATTTTGATTACTAGTAATATATAGAGTACAAGAATGTCTTTGTAATTACTTGCAGAATAGGTTGTAATAGTTGTGCTTTGTTCTGAAAATGTCATAGTAGATTATATGAGAGATCTGGGAGATTCTCATGCACTAATTTTAGCTGAAAATTTAAGTGCTTAGAAGATTTTTGTTTATTAACTCTTTTCAAGTGAAAACCTGTGGTGAAATAATTCCTCCAAAAAAATATGAGATTAATCATATTATTTTTACTGAGCCATATAATTATAAAATAAAGCACCTTTATAAAGTTTTTTATTAGTGTGTGTGTGTGTGTGTGTGTGTGTGTGTGTGTGTGAGAGAGAGAGAGAGAGAGAGAGAGAGAGAGAGAGAGAGAGAGAGAGAGAGATAAAGCAGCAAGTGTACTTAACCACTGAGCCATGTCTCTAACCCCACGCTTCACCCAGTTAAAACTGCAATGCCTATCACTTACACTGCAGCAACACTAAACAGTCACTACTGGCAAGCTTTTCCTAGCTGTGAAAGTATATTACAGTAATATTCTAAAATGTCTCCCTCATTCCTTGAGGATTCCCTTATGCTAATAGTAGGTGGAAAGCTAGATAAGTTGGAGAATCGGTTATAATTTTCATGGTGTTCATGAGAAGTGTCTTTTCTGGGGTAAAGGAAGCTATCATATTTTTCTCAATGCTAATAGACATATAGAATACTATCAATGACATTACAAACACACAGAGAGCTTCGTAAACAATTTAGTGGGAGACTGCAGGCAATAGGTTTGTGGCTGAAATCAGATGCAACAACACTCCTTTTAATGATACAATCATAGGAAAGAAGAAGGCATTAATTTTAGAGACAAAAGACCAGTCTTTACATCCCTGGTGAAAACCACTCAAGCATACCTTATGGGCACAACTCGTGCACCTGCAGACTCTATATACTTCACATAGGATGCAGCAATGTAGTAGTTTCCCAACTTCGCCATTTTCCCAAAACATTCTTGCATTACTACTCCTAAATTTAAAAGAAAAGCTTTAGTTTCAAGCAAATTCTTTTATTTCTTACTCAACACTGAATCACAGCACAGTAAAAATGTCACTACTTTAGTTTCTCAATGTACAGACCTACAGCTCCTGCAAGTTTACCCACAGTTGTTGGGAAAGTATTGGGGAAGGACCATCTGAGTTTCTTATCACACCATTGCTGTGGAGTATATTTAATCTCAATCAGTGGCTTCTACGTCACCTTTGATTATTCAGTTCCAAGATGAAAGGCACATTTGACCTTTAATTTATCATAAGCCTTTATCAGCACTAATGCTGGGAAAATATCTACCCTCTCTGCTATTAGAATCTACTTTCCTACTGATAACCCCGAGTTATTACTTACTATGTTTCATCTGGGCTGCTCTTAACTCCATGTCTCTAATGGCCATGATTTTATGATTCTCACCACATGGAGTCTTCTCGTCTCTCCACCTTCCTCTCGTCTTCACCACCCCCAAGCTCCGGAACCCCAAGCATTATCTATCCCAATTCTGCCCAGCTATAGGCTGTAGGCATCTTTATCAGGAATAATTTGGAGCACAAGGTCACTTAGCATAACTTAGGTCTATATGTGCACTCTCTGTCTCTGGAGGCAATCAGGCTTTAGGGACCTGTATTTAGCATTACAATACAAGTAATATCAGACCAACCCACCACACACAATGAATATCTAAGAAGCTCCCAAAGTAAGTTATAATAGCCCCAACATTTTTCATTCAACATTAAGACTATTCATAAACAACTCACTAAATGTATAAAGGGCAAATCCCTTTCCCCACAAAGCCACAGTTGTATCCTTGTCAGCAAAGCCGCAGTGCAAACAACTTTGATCGCCATCTTTCTAATAACCTCACTATCTAAGCAACCAGCATTCTCCAAACCCATCCCAGATTATTAAAACGTCTCTTTCCTCTCTAAAGTAAGCCTCCTACTTCAGTGTTTCCACAGAATAAGGCTGGCCCCACCATCATTCCCTCACTCATTGAATACTGGCTGCATTGCATTCCAGACACTGAACTAGGTGCCGAGGACACAGTAATAAGGAAAATACTCTCCACTTTATAGGCTCTCATGCTAGTGGGTGGGAGAGGAAAGTGGTAAAGACAAACAACAGAGATTTAATTCTAGGGCCAGTGATGACCGCTGGTGCTTGTGTTAAGAAGTCAATGAAATATGGGTTCCATTTACAATGTCTCTGTAAAAGGGTGGCAACTCTCGCTGGGAAAGAAGAACAAGACTTCAGAGAGGTGGAACAGGTTCTCCCTAGGAAGGTGTGACATAACACTTATTCAAAGGCATCAGTGGACTGAGGCAGTGAACCACACACCCATATCTGAAAGCAGAGCGATTCAGAGCAAAGGAAACAGTACCATGCAAAGGTCATGAGCCAGCCTGTAACTCTGCAAGAAGTCTATCAGACTGGGAACATGTAAGAGAAAACAAGAAGACAACAGGTAACAGAGCAGAGAATTACAGACGCATGGAGGCTACCATGTTCCTCACATACCTCAGTGGTTCTACATTGGCTCTGTGAAGTCATGCTCTGTCCCACTCATCTCTGATCTCCTCTTACCACTGAAACCCAAGTCTAGTACACTACTGACACATGACATTCATCAAAACATGTCACATATGCTTAGCATGTGCAAGGCCTTAGGTCTATCCCTAGCCTCCAAAACTTAAACAAACAACAAAATTATCATGCCTGCTCATTTGGATATCTGTGCCTCTGTGAGTTTAACTGTCTCAGTGGGACACAACTCCTATCATCTATATTAATCACACCTGTACGCTGGGCTTCTTACAATAGTTGACATGAATCACTACTGAATATCAAATGTCAAAATGTATCTAGTAGGAATGTTTCTCTCCTATCAGATAAGATGGTCTTCACAATGGAAAGTGAAATTTGGCCAAAAATAGAAGAGTACAAGAGCTATCATAGAAAAGAGTGACACAGACAGGAGAGGAGGTGCCACAAGGAAGGCATGCAGAATTATGTGAATATAAGTGCCTGCAACACTAAATTAATTCCACAACACACCCCAGCCCATTCATTTTTTTACCTCACTCCTAGGCAAAGAGCTCAGATTGTATGCCCTGGTCTCAACATGTGCTCCCAAATGATGGCTTGTACACTTTAGGCTATTTCACCACTTCTGTGGCTTCCTTGTCTTTGAATACTTTGTGTTTCCTACAGTAATAAAGTATCCATATTACATGCCCAATCGACAATATTATCTTAATTGATTGGAGAGGTGGCTTCACCATCATTTAGCAGTAGGTAAAGGCACTTGCTGCTGAGTCTGAGGGCCTGAGTTAGATCCCCAGGACTCATGTGGAGAAAGATAACTGACTCCTGAAGTTGTCTTTTGACCTCCATAGGTGTATGTGAGAAGCATGCACATGCATGTGCACATGTATACACACAAACTCTAAGTATAAAAGGAAAACATAATTGATTAGGTTAGCCAAAACCATACTTTCTCTCTTTTGTTATATGCAACTTAGAGTTGCCAAAATTCTAAGAAACAAAATCTCCTGTCATCTTTTAATTTTTTTTTCTATTCGCTAGATCCACAAACGCAATTCACTACATATGTTACATGACTCAACTTGAAGAATCTACCCATCTATGGAAATAGCTTTGAAGGAAGGGTTCCAAATATTAGTAAGCCACCCACTTGAAAACCGGACCACTCCTGAATACATAAAACAAGTTTCTAGTTTCTCTTTAGTGTTCAACTTCAAGGAAGAAAAAAATAAGATAAATGTCAAATTCCTACATTTGTCTACCTATAAATTTCTTTTGTCAACTTTAACTACAGGCTGATTTCTCCTTGGATGCTATCAAATGTCTGACATGAATGCAAACCAGTTTTACCCTGATTGAAACATAAATATGCCAGACAGAAACAATGTCACGATTTGGCTGAGATAAAATGAATATTCAAATCCTCAAAGTCGATGTTGATACTTGATGCTAAAAATGGCAAAGTCCAAGTCCAGGACACACTTTAGTTTCTTACCTATTTCATGTGTGTGTGTATGTGTGTGTGTGTGTGTGTGTGTGTGTGTGTGTGTTGTATCTTCATGTATGTCCTGGAGCAAAGAAACGTAAGTTTTACCTGTGTGCAGAATTTCTGGGATTGGAAAGGCAGGGAAAATGGTGGAAACACAGGTCAGGAAAAGCACCCATCACCCTGAAATCTGACTAAATCCTCTCACCAGTTAACACTCAAGAGTAAACTAACATTTTTAAGGTCTTTCTCCCTTCTCTGTTATTTCCTCTGATATTTCACTGGAAACTTCATGTACAGTAAAAGACACATACTAACCCCTTGTGCAACACTAGTAGCTCCTTGCTCTTATCTTATTCAAGGCACCTCTGCAGCCGTCCTATAATCTTAATTATCATTATGGACTACGAGAACAGGAATAAAGAGTGAGATCCTCTGGAAACTTCTTGAACTACGAAATTGAGCACTAGGTCAGCCGAGGTGGAGTCTTCTCTGAGAAACCCACAGCACGATTTCTCCTCTGCTTCCTTCTTAACTTGAGCTCTTCTCTTCCTACTTCTGATACATCCTAGCTTGGTTCACACTGACTGTCCTTAAAATTCTTTTCCCGCACGGAAACCTCAAATCCTGGGTTTGCCTCAACTGTGGTTCCTAAAAGTTACGGGACCGCCTCTAGCTGCTTTGGGTGCCAAGTAGTAGCGAAGAGCTGAGCCTTCATTGGGATCCCGATCCTCCAGATGCAGAGGTCTCTAGAAGGACATCAGCATAAGGTCCCATTGATGAGAAGCGCGCCGCGGGGTCTGCACCGCTGAGAAACAGAGCGCCTCGCAGACTACCGGTCCGCAACACCTGCCCCAAGCCTCCTTACCGATGATGGGCCTCTCGGAGCCATGGTTGTAGGGTCTGGACATCCCGGGACTTGAAAGCCCGCATAGTAGCAAACCCAACAAGCACAGCAGGTAGCCCAGGTTCGCCATCGCGATCGCAATCGCAATCCGGCCTCCGCCCCCACTTAAAAAGGTTCTTCAGCCAGGCGCGCGCCCGGCGGCCAGGTTGGGGCGCGGTCTCGCGGCCTGGGCGGTGCCAAGCTCGAGGGCGCGCAAGGCCGCGCCGCTCAGGCCTCTGGGAAGTGCAGTCCGGGTGCTTGCGGTGCGGAGCTGGGCGGGCCGGGCGGGGGCGGGGCCGGGGGGCGGGCCGGGGGGCGGGCCGAGGCGGGCCGGGGGCGGGCCGAGGCGGGCCGGGGGCGGGCCGGGGACAGAAGGCTCTGGGAGCGTGCTCCAAGCTTGTCCATCGCCCAACGCGCGACCTGCAACTCGCATCCCGCGGCCCAGCGAGTGGCACGCGCGCGAAGGCAGCTGTGGAGACCTCTGAATGCTCCCTGTGAACTCTTATGTGGCCTGGCGAGGTCACCTACACCAAGTGGATACGACCACCCCGGGACCTGATGGCGAGCTCGGGTCCCACCTGGCTCTGTGCGGTAACCAAGCAGCAAGGCCCGCAAGGTTCTAGAAGTTACCAGAGAACTATGCTGCATAAACGCATAGGTTTTCTGGCTTTGATATCCTGACAGCATTCGATGTTAGGACAGGGGTTCACTTCCGAAAAACCACTGATAACATATTTATTTGGGCACAAGGATGTCTGGAGGAAGTAAAAAGCACAGAGTACTTAGAGTACTTGTGTCTCCCTTTCCTTTAGAACCCTGTCAAGGGAAGGGGCTGATTCTTGCCACCTAGCCCCCCAAAAAACAATACCAGGCCACACTCGATACAAAGTGCTTGATTAACTTCGCTGTTACCAGCAACCCCAGAAAACCACTAGTATCTTATAAAATGATAAGAGCAAAGCTAAGCAGTTAAAAACTCAGGTTGACTAATATATTTTGAATGTTCAAATGCATGCACTCATAGCCAGCAGCACAAGGTAAGTTTCTTCCTATCAAGGTTCAACTAAACTCCAGGTTAAAATAGAAAATCTGTTGAAGATGAAACGGTATTTTGAATGGTGTTATTTGTGTAAGAGGTATACAATTTAGGGGGAAAAACATACAATGTGACTTGTGGAAAACTAGTGACAAGGTTCTGGCATTCATCAAGAAATGCAATACATTGTTTAGTTTAGCAAGACTATTGTAGACTGGAGTGTCGAAAGATATTGAGAAAATGCAAAGCAGGATTGAGCCTGAGTTGATAAGGATCTATTGCAAATATGCATCCATGCCTCTGGAGCAGCATCTATCCACAAAGGAGGAAAATTATCTGCTATTATTCACAAAAATAAAATCCAGATAGAGAAAAGATACAAAGGGGAAAGGGGAAATACTAGACTTTGGTATGAAAATATAAATTATATGTGTATCCATTCATAACTTTGATGGTCAGATGTTTTCATAAGATATCAAGTTTTATGAACATCATAAAACATTTAAAAAATCAAGTATTAATGAAAAACGAATGGGTTTGGCCATGTTAAATTTTAATAGTTCTGATAGCTTATCAATTATTTTTAACTGTTTTAGGAAGCTATTAGGTAATTTCTGCTAGAGGTGGAAAGTCACGTATTCTGTAATCTACTACTTCTCAAGGTATAAATATGTGTCTACTACATGATCTTACTAAACTAGGTCATGGGGACTCCACCCTCATAAATAGATTGCTGCTATCTCACAGATATGGGTCAAGTCTGACGGGAGTGCATACTTTCCTTAAAAGGGGGTTGTTGTACGTGGAACGACACATGCCCCTGTTGGTTCTCTTGCTTCCTTTTGTATCATATGAACTCTCTTACCCTTCCACTCCCATACATGATGGCATTGGCTATGAGGCTATAAACAGAGGCCAAGATGCTAGTGCCTGTTAGAACAGAGACCTAAGAAGCCTGATCCCCCAGCCTAAAGACATCAGACCATGCACCTTGTACCTCTCTCCCTGGGACAGAAAATCAAGCAACTATTCTATGTTGAGGACTAACAGTAGTCACTAATCTGTGTTGCTGACCACCACCTGGCTCTTCCATGCACTTTGTCACTTATCCCAAACTAAATCGAATGATGTAAAACTTCTTACCCGCCATCAAAACTTATAAAAAACAAACAAACAAACAAACAAAAAAACCAACATCAACAACAACAAAAACCCAACAACCACCAGGTAACTTGGTGTACACACCTCTATTCTGGCACTGAAGAGGCAGGGGCAGGTGGAATTCAAGGCTAGCAGAGGTTACACAATGAAATGCTGTGTGTGTGTGTGTGTGTGTGTGTGTGTCTGTGTGTGTGTGTGTTAAGTATAAAAGTCACATATTTTCCTTTGTTTGCTGGATTTCTCTGAAAGCTCCTCTGGCCTCCCCTGTCATCATCTTAACAGCCCCCCTCCTTACCAATTAACTTTAAGCTATCACTCCTGAAACACCTGCCCAGGAATTATAAGGAATCCTCTTATTTTGTGGTCCTGTTATGCTGTCATTTGGTGATTTGCCTGAAACATATAGAGATCTATCTGCCTCCGAAGTGCCAGAATTAAAAACATATGCCACCATTGCTGGCTCCCTGGTTGCTGGAGGCCAGGTCTGGCAGTGAGTTCAGTAATGTAAGGAGGAGATGTGGTCTCAACAACTAATGTAAAACAGGCATATACGCACACACACTTGGTGGATAAAGCGAGGCTCCAACAACTTTATTTTTTTCTCCCATATCTTATATCCCTCCAAAAAAAATCTTTCAAGCAGTATAAAAATTGCAATGTGGCTACATTCCATTTTTTTTAGGTGAGTAATTATATAAAGAAGAAAACAGCATGCTCCTCAATACCCTTACATGATAAAACATATTGCCTAGTACAGGTGAAAAACCAATTATTCCCAAGGACCCACATAGATTCATGTCTAAGCAATTTGTTACAGATTAACAGAGTGTAAGCAAGCAAAATACATTTCTCAGCCAGTTCTCTTACTGTCAGGCTGCGTTTTGCAGTTACAAAAAAAGATCAATCATTTTATCACCTCAAAAAGTAGTCCTATAAAAAAATTTTAAAAGAATCACTAATCTACACTTTTATATATAAAAACTCAAGTCTTTCTATAGTATACTCAGAGTGCACACCCACTTTCCAATAATTCTTTATTAAATCATATCAAGTAGCCAAGGGCAAAAATTGGTACAAGAAATTACTCATCACCTTTGATCATCAACCCATCTTTATCAAGAAAGGCACATCATCCTGTAATAACCTAGTAGTAAGCAGGCTGCCATTGTTCTTGTTCCCGGACTTCAAGGAGTCCCTTGCTCAACTATCAGGAATGTGCCTTTCTAAACTTTAAATTGTTCCCCAAGATTTCTACACCAAAGCCACTAACAAAAATATCTTAACTTTACTAACAATCTATATCTCCAAATTCTTTCTAAGGGTGGTTGAATCATTAACTTGCTCCAGTAGCAATACTTGGAAAACATCAACCACTATTATCATAACTACTAGTAACAATCCCCAGTGAGGGGCTACAAACCCCCTTAGAGTTTTCATACAACTGATGGTTTATGGGAGACATGGTGACCTCAAGGTCAGTAAGCAGAGTGGTACTCAGTAACAGCATGAAGTCTTCAGCACAGTAATCCACAGGGCTCTGCCTCTCCTGAGGCACACCCATCATGGCTATGCTGACAGGTGGACTGCCTTCCATGAGTTCTAAACGTGCTTGTTGTTCCTCTCATATGTCCCGAGGCCCCTGACACCTGGTGATGTTAAATCCCATCAAGTTGGCAATTAAGATAAACCATTACGAGACTTCATGAAATTAAGCCTCTGAGAGACAGGAGAAACAAGTGAAAAGGTAGGCTACAGAATGGGTAAGATCTTTAACTAGCTATATAACTGTCAAAGGACTAATATCTAAAATATACCAAGATCCTCAATGTATAACAAAAATCAAGCATCCTAGTCTACAATTTCAGTAGTATATAGTTCTCAAAAGACGAAACACGAATAGCTAATAAATACATAAAAAATTCAACCCAACTAGCCATCAGAGCAATATGAATCAAAACTCCATAGACATGCCATCTCACCCCAGTGTGAAAAACTGTCATTTAAAAATAGCAAGTACTATTTAGACATAGGAAAAAGAACTCCTAGACACAGTTGATTGGACTGTAAACAAGTCCATCTGCTGCACAGATGAGTATAGAAATGTTTCAGAAAGCCAAAATAAGGGTTAGTAAGACAGCTCAGTAGGAAAGGTGCCTATCTGCAAGTGTGATGACCTGAGTTCAGTTCTCAGGACCCACATGATGAAAGGAGAGAATCAACTCACTCAACTTCTCTTCTGACTATATGACCACCGCAGCTTGAGCTTGCTCATTCCTCACATAGAAAATAAATAAAGTGTCATGAGAAATTAATGTAAAACTAGTCTAAAAATAGATCTTCCATACAATCCAGCTGCATCACTCCTGGGTATTTACCCAAGAGACTCCATTCATAGATCCAGTGTACAACAGAGATTCTTGCACATGGTTTACTGCAGCACTATTCATGGTAGGTACATGGCATAACCAGCCTAGAGATATGGCAACAAAGAATGGTTACAGGAAATGTGATATATATATATATATATATATATATATATATATATATATATATACTCAGTGGAAGTTTTTCAGCCGTAAAAAACAAAGATGTCATTTTCAGGAAAATGGATCAATGGAAGATAGTCATTGAGCCAGTCAGAAAAACAAATATTGTATAATTTCTCTCATGTATAGTTGTTAATCTTTATTTTTTATTAGATATTTTCTTCATTTACATTTCAAATGCTATCCCGAAAGTCCCCTATACCTCCCCCCCCCCCGCCCTGCTCCCCAACCCACCTATTCCCACTTCCTGGCCCTGGCATTCCCCTGTACTGGGGCATATAATCTTTGCCAGACCAAGGGCCTCTCCTCCCAATGTGGCTGACTAAGCCATCTTCTACTGCATATGCAGCTAGAGACACGAGCTCAGGACATACTGGTTAGTTCATATTGCTGTTCCTCCTATAGGGTCACGGACCCCTTCAGCTCCTTGGGTACTTTCTCTACCTCTTCCATTGGGGGCCCTGTGTTCCATCCAATAGATAACTGTGAGCATCCACTTCTGTATTTGCCAGGCACTGGCGTAGCCTCACAAGAGACAGCTATATCAGGGTCATGTCAGCAAAATCTTCCTGTTATATGCAATAGTGTCTACATTTGGTGGCTAATTATGCTATGCAATACCTCTCCTGGGCATATACCCAGAAGATGTTTCAACTTGTAATAAAGGCACATGTTCCACTATGTTTATAGCAGCCTTAGTTATAGTAGCCAGAAGCTGGAAAGAACCCAGATGTCCCTCAACAGAGGAATGGATACAGAAAATGTGGTACATTTACACAATGGAGTACTACTCAGCTATAAACAATGAATTTATGAAATTCTTAGGCAAATGGATGCATCTGGAGGATATCATCCTGAGTGAGGTAACCCAATCACAAAAGAACTCACATGATATGCACTCACTAATAAGTGGATATCAGCCCAGAAACTTAGAATACCCATGATACAATTTGCAAACCACATGAAACTCAAGAAGAAGGAAGACCAAAGTGTGGAAACTTTGTCCCTCCTTAGAACGGGGAACAAAATACCCATGGGAGGAGTTACAGAGACAAAGTTTGGAGTTGTTAATCTTTATAAAGATACACAAAATCATATCTGTATAAATGGCATGAAGTAGAAGTGCAATTTTCTAGAGGAACAAAGAGAACTTAAGAGATGGGGTGGGAACAGGAAAGGATTGGGAGTAGGAAGGGGTATTCATTCACCATGCACTGTGTACTTGTATGAAAATGATGTCATGGGACACAGAACCGTGAACTACCACTGTCCAAGACAGAAAATACCCAAATGGAAATTTAGTAAATATCACTGGAAAAATATAAAGGAAACCAATTGAATTAAAACAATACGAAGATGTAAAAACAAGAGTGAGAGGAAGTGTAGGATATGAGTTACAGGACAAGATGTCATAGCATATGAATTATTACAATACAGAAAGGACAAGACGATGCCCAGAGCCAGAAGAGCTCCATGCACCCATAACACCTGCACATGACAGAGCACTGGAAAACACTGACCTGGAATGACCTGTCTGAACACCTACACCAGTTAAAAGGCACTCCGGAAAAACAACTCCTGTCTTCTAAGCCACCAGATGAATTCCACCCTGTTTGGATAACCTCAACCTTCAGGAACGATATGAATATCAAAACAGGATTGGCAAGATGCCTCAGTGAGTAAAAGTAGTTGCGGCAAAGGCCTGTGGCTGGAGTTCGTTCTCAGGAAGCCACATTTAAAGAAAAAAAAAAATCTAGATGCAGCAGCACCTATCGGTAATCCCAGCACTCCTATGCGTAGATGGGAGGTAAGGACTTGGACAGGAAGCTCATGGGCTTATTAGTTCCAGATACACAGCATGGCAGAAAAAAACAAACAAACATACAAAACACCAAAGCCCTGCCTCTCAACAATATAGGAGAAGAGAACAAAGTTGCCTTCTGACACGTGTACTCAGCACACACACACACAAAGAGAAGCAACTATTGAAAGTTGTCTTTGACCATATATGCACAGTCTTACATGCACAAACACACACACACACATGCAAGCATGAATGCATGCATTCACCTACTTAAGAAAATCAAGACAACAGGATTTTTTTAAAACTCAGATTCATTTGTAGTCCTAAGTATAGTTGAGCTTTTAAGTGGCAGGGCCAGACTGAGTTCTGACCCTTTGCTGGATACTGGCTGGATACTGGGTCTCAGAATAAGGAAAAGAGTGTCAGTATGTAAGGTCACCGTCTGGCAGAACACAAGCAGGAAGACTGCTCCAAATTCAGACGCGGATCACAAGAGAACTAGGTAAAGAATGCTCCAGGTTCAGATGATCCGGTACGGAGCAGAGGAAACAGTTCAGAAATTCCGAATACAAAACACACCTTGTCCTCTTCCTGTTTCCTACTTCTTGTTCAAAAAGGGTGATATTTTCAGGGCTGAGGAGGCGGTTGGCAGGGGGCTTTGGGAGTTCTGCAGTGAGAGAATGGAAAACAGATTGGGCCTGGGTATGAAGGTCTTCCATGTTAATCAAAAACTACTTATCCTGTGTGTATTCTGCTATATTTGAAGGAAAGAACATGCATTCTTGCAGAGATAATTCTGGCAGTGTAGAAAAATGCATGGAAAAAGGAACAATGGGAAGCCTGTGGTTCAAGAGAAAGCTATTGCTATAGATTGGATAAGATGTTTAGCAATGTGGACCAGGGTCACACGTGACAAAGCAAGATGGATACAATCTATACTGCTCACCATTCAGAGACAAGTCTAATAAAAATGCTATGATGCAGTAAACACACAGCTAAGTGAGGTGGATTCAGTCTATCACTAGCACTGTGATCCTGCACAAATGACCCAGTGTCTACAAATCTAATGTACATAATGTATAATAATTTGTGCTGTTTGTATCCAAGGCCTCCCATATTAGTACCTGTGTGCACTTCCAAGGTGACTGAATCACTCCTTTGTAATATCCCTCTTGGCAAAATCACATGGCTGTTCACTATGTCTCAAAAGGGTTCTCATCTGGAAGACTTTCCCAAAAATGTTCTTCTTGTTCACATCTCCAGGCCTTTGCAATGATACTTTTTTTTAAAAAAATAGTATTTGTCATAAGTTGAATGAGAATGTCTTGCACAGGTCCATGTTCTAATACTTGTTCCCCAGTTGGTGGGGGAACTATTTAGGAAGAATCAGGAGGTGCAGTCTTGCTGGAGGATGTGTGTCACTAGGGGCAGGCTTTTAAGTTTCTAAAGACTAAAGCCATTCCCTGTGTGTTATCTCTCTCCTGCTTATTGTTCAAGATGTGAGCTCTCAACTGTTCCTGTGCCAATGCCTTTGTTGTGTCATCATGGATTTGGACCCTTTGAAACTATAAGCCCAAGTGTATGCTTGATTTTGTAAATTTTCTTGGTCATGGAGAAAGGCCAAACCTTTTAAGTTCAAACTCCATTTTAGAGCACCTGACCTAAGTTTGAACTCAGGTAAAATAACAGGCTAGTACCTAGCATTAATTTACAAGTTATCCCCCAACAAAACCTAAGCCTAGCTCCAGTCTCTAGGTTAATCACCCCAAAGACCAGCATCTCCAGGTTACAAGCTCAAAAAGACCAGCGTCTCCAGGTTATTACCCCCAACAGATTTGCACCCCTCGGTTACAAGCCTGCCCCTGCCTAATGACCACCAATGCAGAGGGGAGCAGAAATTCAGTTTTTGATATGACTCCCAGCACCAGCCAATTATGTTAAAGGTCACAGTAGCTTTCCAATTAGATGCTTGCACACTTAACCCCCCTCTCCCCCAACTTGCTGCTTACTATAAAGCCTTGCCCCAGTAGATATTCAGGGCTCCTCCACCACCAACACCATCCTTTGTGACAGAGGTGTGCTGTCCCCCTCCCCAAGCTAGCTCAAATAAAATAAAGATCCTGCTGTGAGTTGCATTGGGTCGGCTCCTGTCTGTTTTGGGGTTTTTGGTTTTGGGGGTTTTTGGGGGGAGGGGTGTCGATAACACTTCCCTGGCACTACAGTTGTGTTTTGTAACAATGGAAACCCTAAGACAGGCTCCAACTTCCTCTAAGTTCTCATTCCTACCATCTAGAAAAGTCAATTCTCCTTTAAGCCTGCCTTTGATCATACCTCATCTAAAGAGTACCTCCTCGGTTACCCCAGGTAGATACTCTCTTTCCTTTAGTTAAATCTCAGAGTTCTTTATTGGAATTACTCAATTTCCTTTATTATATAATGAACTGTTACCTGACAATTTTTGATATGCTATTTTCTCTCTCCTGAGTAGTATCTGTGTAATATTTGTAGTAGTGTGAATGAAAATGGTCCCCATAGGCTTGTATCTTCGAATGCTTAGTCACCACGAAGTGAAACTAGAGGGTTAGAAGGATTATGACATATGGCTTTCTTAGAGGAAGTGTGTCACTGGGTGTGGTTTTTGAGCCCTTTCTCCCCCCCCCCTTCTTTCTCGTCCTCTCCTCTCCTCTTCTTCCTCCAGCTCCAGCTCCTGCTCCGGCTCATTCTTCTCTCTGTCTCCTACTTATGGTTCCAGATGGGGCTTCAGCTACTTCTTCAGCATCATGCCTGCCTGCCTTCCTGCCATCGTGTTCCCCACCATGATGAAAACAGATTTGTCTTTGAAACTTGTCCCCAATTAAATGCTTTACAATATAAGAAATGCCTTGGTCATGATGTCTCTTGACAATAATAAAACAGTGACTGGGAGTGGCATATTGCTGTGAAAGACATGATTATATTTGTTGAGGAAATATGAAGGATTTTGTAATATTGGACTAGAAAACCAGTTTAACACTTTAAGCAGGGCTTCATGGGCCATTACTAGTACAGGCATGGAAAAAATTGGTGCTGAGGGCAATGCGAACTGTGGGGACCCAGCTCAAGAGTTTTCAGAGGGAAAGAATATTATCAGCTGACATTGAATCCATTCTTGTGCTGTTTTGGCAAAAAATGTGGTTGCTTTCTGCTCTTGCCCTAAAAATCTGCCTTGGGCTAAACTGAAGAGCTTTGGATTAATGACATTGGCCAAAGAGATTTCAAGACAGCCTAGTATTGACTGTGGAATATAGTTATTAATGATCACTCTTATGCAGATCTATAATATATAATGGCAAAGAAAACTCCATTCTGTACCAGGAGCTCTCTGTAGCTATTGACCGTTGTCTTGAATTCCTAAAGATGAGCTCCTAGCAATCTGAACAACTCTCCAGAATGTTGTTTAGAGTGTGAAGTAATTAACCATGTACTCTTTTTTATTGCTACATAAAAACCTAAGCAAACCTGCTTATCTCTGTGCAACCAGGCCTGAGACAGCTCTTTCTTTCACCGTGTAATAGGAAGTGAGAGGAGCAACCTCTCACCGCTGAGGGGAGGGAATCAGTTTCTCATGAACCAGCAAGTTTCCCCTTTAGAAACCCTTCATCTAGCCCCTTCCAGATGGCAAACCTTTAATTTGCCTGGCTAGCAGTGATAATAAAACCACTTAAAACTTTGGATTCAGTCTGTGGTCTTTCCCCAGTGGTCTCCAAAGTTCATAACAAATGGAAAAGAACAAGCAGGGCAAAAAGAAATACAAAATGTTCAGTTTGAGGAGAAAAAGTGATAGCTGGAAATGTTTTGTTGGAGTCAAGTGCAGTGCTCAAGGATATGAAAGTTTAAAGAAAAACCTGATGCCAGATGGAATAAAGAAAATAGTCCCCTCAGGGCAACATCCCATCCAGCTAAGTGTCCAACTTGTAGAAAGTAATTAAAGAGAAGTTTAAACTGTAATCCAGTCCCAATTAAATGCTTTGCTTTATAACAGTTGGCTTGGTCATAGTGTCTCTTCATAGCAATAAAACAGTGACTAAGATAATGTTTCTGTTTTCCACAACACAGAATTTAATCCATGGTGTTGTCAAAGCCGAAACTTGAGGCTTGAGAGATGGCTCAGAGGTTAAGAGCACTTTCCAGAGACCTATTTAATTCAATTCCCAGCAGATGGTGAATTTCAATCACCTGTAACTCTAGTCCCAGGGAATCTGGCACCCCCTTCTGGCTTCTCCAGGCACCAGGCACACATGTGGTACACAGAAGTACATTGAAGTAACACAATACAAATAAATTAAAAGTAATAATTAAAAAGTAGACAGTCTTGATCGACTTGAATAGATAAGAGCAGTTAGTCAAGTGTTAAGGATAGGGCGAGAGTAGGAAGATGTGTATCTTGGCTGATCAGTGTTCTCTGTCAGTCTTGATTTTATTGGCTTCATTTCTGGTTCCACCTTTGTGACTCTGAGTTCCTCCAGTTTTCCCATCTAACAAAAGTTAGATTCAGCTTATGTGGAGTGGAGTGTTCCAGAAAGTACAGTGTCATTCATTGGCTGGGTTGATTTCTTTCTACAATTTAGTTTTTGGTCGATAATTTTAATATAAGTTAGTGGTAATGATGTTTGAAAAGTATCTTAATGCTATTTCCGTAAGTAAAATCTAGTTTAACAAATAAAATCATGATCTTGGTTGGTAGAAAATTGTTCTAAAATTGGATTATCTATCTTTGTTGGGAATAGAACCCCTGACTAGGGCATATACATAAAAAGAGCCACACAGCTGTTTGTGTAAAGCTAAGCCATGCACACTTAAGTTACAACTCTAGGCAAAATGAAAATAAAAGTAAAGATCACAGTGTGCTACTTAGTCAGATAATGTGTGTTTCTTTAATAGATTTTAATTTTTCGGGATAATTTTACTATCCAAGTAAAACTGAACATGAATTCCAAAGACAGATTTCTCAAATCCAGAACTAGAGGAACTAGAGATTGTGTGCAGCGTCTGCACTTGATCTAGCAAAGACACTGAAGGAAGCAGAACAACAGGGAAAGCACCTGCACCTAAACAACAGAACCAACATTCGGATAACGGCTAAGATGTTTTTACTGCATTCGGATAATGGATAATATGTTTTTACTGCATTTTTCTGAAAGAAAAAAACATTTCTCTTTTCTGAAAAGAATGCTTCCTTTCCATTTTAGAAAAATATAAACACCATGGTTTGTGAGGAAAGATGTTTATTTTTAACAATAGTAAAGCAAATTATTGTGAAATTCAGCAGCACGGTGAGCACCTATGGAGCTCAACTTTCAGAATATGTTTCTGGCACAAGTGTGGTGAAGCCATGTGGAAAGTTCCAGTTATTCACCAGCACCTTCCAAACAGTTTACACATTGCTCATTAGTGTTCTCTGTAGAACTGCTTCACTGTAGAAACGTTTTCAAAGCCCTGTCATAGGCTGTACTTCCATCGACTGACATTTAAATTCAGGTTACTGTTAATTGCTTTACTAGTATACACATTCAAAACATTAGCCTTTATTGTAATGTGCCATTCCTTCACAGAGTCATGGCACGTGACTTAATAGCTCTCTATAAATAAAGTGACATCTGAGTTTCCTTCTATCATAAAAGGTTGATAAGCCAGAGGTGTTTTGTTACTGTTCATTTCTTTAACTGATTTTTATTATTCTTATGTATACAATTTCAATTTCATAATTTAGTAACGAAGGCTTTTTTAAAGAAAAAGGCAAGATTTTTTTAGTAAAATTAAATAGTAAAGGTAGCGTCTAGTTGCTAAGTGAAAATTAAACACGTTCTCTAAAGAACATCTGGCCCTCCTTTCACTTTTGTCAGAGGTATATGTACTGAGAATCGTAAGTATCAGCTCATCTGATTAGACTTATTTTCTTATAAAGAAAAACACCCTTGTGCAATGAAAAAGATCCTTGTACAAAGTTACTCTAGTGTAATTAATGTAGAAATTGAACTACTTGAACACAAATTCAATAAGTTCTCTACTTGTGTTCTTTCCAGTTTAAAATAAAATTAATTATAAACATTAAGTATAAACATTATGCCAGAAGTTGAAGGCTGTGCTGAATATGGGATAAGATTACATCTTTCTCAATGAATGGAAGTCTTAGAAATGAACCACACTGTGTTAGAGACAGCACATCCCAGCTACTGACTGTTTAAATTAAATCGTGGGACTCAGAATATTCTGAAATAATAGTAGATTATCTCAGAATAAAATGAAAGCATTTTATGAATATTTGAAAAATACTAGAGTATAATTGCTGATGGTTTAAAATGTAAGCACCCTTCATTGATGTAGTTGTGTTAAGTTTTCAAGTATAAATGTCAATGTAAAAGACATATTCCTCTACTTCCCTGTCTATAAACAGAAGCCATACTTATATTCTTATTTGAAAATACAAAACAGTGTGAGAAACCTCTCAACTGTCCCCAGAAAAATGTCCTAAGTTTTAGATCATTTTTATCAAACATAGTGATTTCACTGATGACAACAATAGTGTGTGTGCAGACTTACATTCAAGGGCTTCTATTGTGATTTCACTGATGACAACATTATCGTGTGTGTAGACTTACATTCACAGGCTTCTATTGTGCATTTGCTAGAGTAGGATTTACCTGAGATGAACTGTCCTGAGATGAGATTGTATTCAGGACAGTCTGATTTATATGCTGACGCCAACCTTATCTGAGCATCGATATTGTTTCACCATCAGTTGATACATACAGTATTTCTTTCCAGTAGGTAGCCATCAATCTAGTATTAAACAGTGTGATCATAACGTTTTGTTTAAGATAAAATTTCCTGAACCATACAGAGACACACTGGAACAGCTGCTTTACATGTAGCTATGTTTGCTCTTCAAGTTCAAACAGGAATATCTTCTTTCCTAACATTTAATTAATTTAAAAGGAGCAGCATTGTAGAAGTTAAAACATTCCCCAAATATCCATGTTGCATGTTTTAAGATCAAATAAGCATCAATTAGTTTAGAAGGTTTGCCCTTTAGTTTAGAAACCAGATAGGATCCCATCCTTGAATTTTAAATGAAGTCATTTGCAGGAAATAACTTCTCATTGGATGGTCTCAGAAATGCTGCTGAGATAATCTTCAGACTTCATTATAAAATTTGTCCACTCCTGACAAATATCCTCCATGGAGAACTCTTTACCGCCATATTCCCGAGGAAGAATGTCTGGGAAGTGCTGAAGCATGCTTGATTTGTAGTTGTTCCCGTGCAGATGAATCTGAAATAGCCACAATGTTTTACACTTCACTATGCTGGAAGACTTTCCAGTGAAAAACTAACCTCACAAATCAGGATTCCCAGGGCAAGCAGGTAATATAAATATTGCTCCTTGATTTTTCTGCTCTAGAACCCAAGAACGTTGCTTATCTTTAGATTATGCTGCTGTGAATCATATAATTTTATTGCTTCCTTAAATTTGCATTCTTGTAACTGTATATTTATAAAAACATAAGAAATGCACTCTGTAATATTAGTTCATAGTAAATAGAAGCATACAACTTGTACCCACGTTAGGTTCATGAGGAGTAATTTATATGTGTTTGGTTTCAGACCCTGGGACAAGGGGCTGAAGTGCATATTTTACATACCAAAGTAGACTTGGCCGCGAGGTTCTCCCAGCATCCCTCACTCCTACCTGGCATACACAGCCCCCAACCCTAATCTTTCCAATCCAGGGACTGGGCTGCCCTTACCCTAGAGGCTTTTTCCTGTATAATCCAGACATTTTCTTTCCCCTTTCTTCTCTCTTTCCATCTCTCTGCTTTCATGTTCTTTCTCTCCCCCTTCTCCTCTTTCTCTCTCCTCATAGCAATAAACCAGCCTCTCTATATTTTAATCTGGCTTCAATTGGCTCATGTCATGGGCAGAGAAGGATCAGAGGAGAGAAACAGTCCTCACGTGGCCAGGAAAGAGCTGGGTTCAACTCCTCATGGGTTTCGGCGCCATCTATAGCTATAGTCAAGAAAGTATGATAGATAGTGTGAGCCCTACATTTTCAAACATTTTAAATTTCAAACAGTGTCTGTAGAATGCCAGTAAAGGACGGATAAAGCAAGCCATGGAAATCTTATAGAAGTAGGTCTTGCTAGAGTAAGTAAATAAAATAATCTTTCCTATAGCTAGTGGTGTAGAAGAATACAATCCACAAGATCCCAGATAACACTAGAGAAACCAGGACTGTTAAACACTTAGGTGTTTTTTTCATTAGTGGACAACATTGACACAGAGGGAAGGCTGGAGTGGATGTGTTTTAGTACCCTGGTAATTTCTTGCTATTCTGTGGAACCAGCCTATATCAGAATCCTCCAGACTCCTGGGCCTGTTTCTCAGTCAATATAACTCATTATTATGAAAGAGGTCACACATACTTTGAAAAAGATATTTATTTTTGCTATTATGCTTATTAGAAATACTTTCTCGAGATGGATATGGTAGCGCACGCCTTTGATCCCAGCACTCGAGAGGCAGAGGCAGGCGGATTTCTTCGAGGCCAGCCTGCTCTACAAAGTGAGTTCCAGGACAGCCAGGGCTACACAGAGAAACCCTGGCTCAAAAAACCAAAAAAAAAGGAAAAAAAAATCCTTTCTCCTTAGCACCATTTCTCAGTCAACTGAACCATTTTATGGAAGAGGTCATAAGTTAGGAGTGCTTTGCAAAAGAGATGTACTTTGCAAAAAAGTTTCAGTGTAGCCATAGCTGAAACTGTTGTGACAGTTGACAAGAGGAAACTCTTTTTTTCCTCTCTTAATATGTAAAAGATAGATAAATGCATTAGGGTCCAACTCCTGAAGTTTGAACCAGCCTGGCTAACTAAAGTCTTGCTGAACCAAGTTTCCTTTTTGCCTGTCTTGGGATCACTTTTCTCCGGACGACAGAGCTTACAGGAATACTCACACAAAGGAAAATGTTTATCAATGCTTTCCGCAATCATTAAATGAGAACCTATGTGTGTTAGGAATGAGGGTTGGGAGTGGAGAGATGGCTTCTTGGACTTGAGTTAGTTCCCAGCACCCATAGTGGGCAGTTTGTAACTTGCAGCTCCATGGGATCTGATGCCCTCTTCTCATCCTCTCAGGCATCTCAGATACACATACACACACTTTAAAAAATTAAATCTTTTTAAAGGAAAAAGAAATTAGAAATGGTGAATCTATATGTAAGAACTTCAGATGCCAACCCCTTGACCCTTGACTTTTTTAAACTAAGATGCTATCAGTTAGCTAGTAAGAAACTCTATTTTTCTCAGAAAAGGAGAAATATGGAAATGTCTAGTGTTGCCCAAAAGCTGAGCAGGAAAAGTGCCTGAGTTTGTTTACTCATTCTGGTTTGTCTGCTGTGAGTTAACTTGCACTGGCCTGCCTCACTTAGTATCTCAGTTTTTAGTGTTTTTCTATTTTTTTGGTTCATATTCTCCATTTTCTTAGATCTACTTACTCTCACTTTTGCTTGTTTGTTTTTTCTCTTTTTTTGGATTTTGGAGGCAGGGTTTCTCTGTGTGGCCCTGGCTGTCCTGGAACTCACTCTGTAGACCAGACTGGCCTCGAACTCAAGAGTCTGTCTGCCTCTGCCTCCCAAGTGCTGGGATTAAAGGTGTGCACCACCACCGCCTGGCTCTCACTTTTGTTTTTAATTGTTCAGAATATAACCCAAAATAGATAAACTTCTTTTTAGAACTTTAAGAGTTAATCAGATGGTATCCAATGTTACTAAGTTACACTACATGGAAAACAAAACACCTTATAGAAAACACTAGAACACAAAATAGCCGAAGTGGCCAGCTTCACTAGAGCTGACAATTTAGGGATGAAACCTTAAAATACAGACAGAAATTGGCCTGGAGAGACATGAGTGCTTGCTGATTTTCCAGAGTTCAGATCCCAGCACCTACATCAGTTGGCTCCCAACCACATGTAGCTCTAACTCCAAGAGATGTGGCACTCTTCTGGCTTCAGAGGGTATCTGCACTCAGAAGCCCATTCTTCCAAGCAGAAATTTGTATAAAAATAGAACAAATCTTTTTCTCTAAGGACAGAAATACCTACTGGGAGTCACAGATAACAACAAGAATTCATGAAAGAAGGAGAGGAACTGGTTAGGAAGAAGGGATTCCATGGAAGTAGAGGAGAATGAAAAGGGGAGATGAGAAAATACATTAGATACATGCTTGGAATTATCAAAGAATAAAGAAAGAAATTTAATGAAAATAAAGAGAAAGAAATGCCAACTGGCTCACTTAATGTGTCAAGATTGTCTCTAGGGTCATAATAGTCTGACCAGGAGTAAAATGTTATGCTTTCTTAAGATGGAAGAATAATTTCTAAACTTCCAAGTATCTCATTATAATCACTGCAATCACTACTTATATTTTTGAGGCCGAAATGGCAAAATTCCTCCAAAACTATTTGCAGTGGGCAAATGGTGTTCAGCTGTGCCTGCCACAGTTGCTCAGAAAGCCAAGATGGGAGCATCCCTTGAACCTAGAGACCACAGACAACATGGGTGATGAAACAGCACCCTAAGGGAAAGCTGTAAATGTATGTGTTCCTCTACAGACTAATGCAGGGAAGCAGCTGCTGCTCTCGAGAGCAAGTTATTGTCAGCCTTTCAAAAGTTCTAAACAACAAAATGTGAACTAAAAAATTCTACATGAGCTGGGTGGTGGCGGCACATACCTTTAATCTCAACACTCAGGAGGGAGAGACATGCAGGTCTCTGTGAGTTTGAGGCCAGCATGGTCTACAGAGAGAGTTCCAGGACAGCCAGGACTACCCAGAGAAACCGGAGAAAAGAAAAGACAAGAAAGGCGAGGGGGAGGGAGTAGGGAGGGGAGGGGGAGAAGGAAGAGAGAAGAGAAGAGAAGAGAGGAGAGGAGGGGAGGGGAGGGGAGGGGAGGGGAGGGGAGGGGAGAGAAGAGAAGAGAAGAGAAGAGAAGAAGAGAGCTCTACATGAAATGAAGCTCAACAGGAGAGGTTAGTGAACATCAATTCCTTTGCATCACCTGTAAAACAATAAATCACATACCCCAGATGTGATGTGTTTCAGTTACATGGGCTTAATAGCTAAGACAGTCTGTGTTCTTATTTGTATAATTTACACATCTAGGTAAGTTAGAAATCAAAACAAGTTTAAAAACAAACAACACAGACATTGGTATAAACTCTGCCCTCACCTACCATCACTGGATCATTTGTCCATCACCCACGCTTCTGTGTATACTGACAAAATACATTATTGTAAAACTATAGTTGTATGTTCTGATTCTCCCTTTTTCACAGAAAAAGCATGCCATCAACACTGATCTGCACTGGCATGAATTTCTCCTCTAAAACATACCCTCCAGTCCTGTGTGGATTTGTCACAGTTTTTCCACCCCCCCCCCCACAGTGAATGCTTGGAGGTTTTAATGATTGTCAGTATATGTGCCTTTGTTGCTATACAGCTTTATCTGTTTTATAACTTCCAGAAACTGCTGACATAGTTTGTCATGGCTATTACTATACTGCCCTCTAGAGGGACCATACTTTACTCTCCAGTGATACCTGAGAGTCCGGTTTCCCAAGAGTCTCCCAGCCAGTAATGATAGATATTTCAAAAGTAAAGGTAAATTTTAATTTATAAGAGTAGTATTTGCAATATTGGTCCAATGGTTTAGTGCAAGGAACATGGGAATATAGTAAAAAATCCTTAAATGGAAAGAGGTAAGATGTAATCACGAATATATTTTACTCACCCGGTCCTTAATCTTTTCAGTCAGAAATGGTTTAATCATGGAGAAGACAGCATGGAAAATGACTGGCTCATTTATCAAATGGATCCCACGAACTTTCAGTGGAAAGGAATCCTTTCGAAAGGAAAGGATAATAAAAACCTTAATAACGCAACATAAATACAGCAGTTACATTGCTAAAGGCAAGTCTCTTGTGGAACACATTATAAAGTTCTGGTACGAGTCTGAAAGATGGCTCCATGGGCATCGTACTTGATGCACAAGCATGAAGACCTGAGTTCAGACCACAAGTAGCCATGCACAGCCATCATGTCTGTGTCTGTCCCCAGAGCAAAGGAACAAAGGAGCAGAGGCAGGCAGATCCCCACTCTACCCAGCCAAGTACGAATGGTGAGCTCTAGGTTCATTCAGTTCAAGGCCCTGTTTCAAAATATAAGATGGAGAACCATAAAAGACACCACACATTAACCTCTGTCCTCCAATGCATTTTGGTGAATACTCATGTGTGCGTATACTCAGCAGAATCTAAAGTGACTTAATTTTCAAAATGATTTATTCCATCAACACAAAAACCTGGTTTATATATCATCAGTGCACTCAGAAAAGATCTATAGAAAGCTTGTCCCCACTCCCCCTTAGATTAGGCTGAGTATTTTAAGAGCCTTTCAGAAAAACAAAATCCACTCTAGTCACACATAAAGTGTCTCCTAAGTAAACAATGACAATTGGGGACATATTGATCTAGTATATTTTTTTAAAAATATATATTTTTAGAGAAAAAAATTAAACATCCCTGAAAATTAAAAGAACATAACAACAGGCACACACTTTTTAAACATTGACATCGGTATATATCTTTATATCTTTAGTATCAAAGTCCTAAAAGGTTGAGACCTAAAAGAAAAATAGATTCATCAATAGTTTTCTTATCCAAAAGTTCAATCACTACTGTTAATGACACTGTTAGTGACACTACTGTTAATGACACTACTGTTAATGACACTGTTAATGACACTACTGGTAATCAAGACGTTTTCTTCCTCTTTCATGAAGAATTTCCCATCTTGCAATTTAGAAATGTATTATTAATTTCTTTTTACAGATTCTATGTATAATTTTATTTAAACTTAATTGCCAACACACTCTGCAATCCTCTTGTATCCTGCTCTCTCCTATTGTTGCAATATGATTTGTGGGGAGCATTGTGAGTTCTAACATTGTTGAGCTGGTCCATCAAATGATGTGGCATCATTTACGTGATCACTTCCCTTTCTCCGCACAAGCTGTATCTAATTTTCTTGTATTAGACACCATGCTGCAGGCACTGTAGAACAAGGGAGGTGACTGTAGAACAGCTTTTACCTTCAGCTGACCTAAACTTGGATCCTTCAATCATTTCTGACTCTAAACTGTTCGCCAACACCTAGGATTACCATTTGAAAGACAAATGGCAAACACTTTTGAAAGACTTAGGAAAGTAGCTAAGGCAAAGTAAGCTATTACCATTACAATGCACAAAGTTCAGACTCTATTCAGGATTACCCTTTGTCTAGGTCCCAGAGGTAAAATTACTATATTAATGGCTATTCTCCCCAACACCTGCCCCCCCACCCCCACTCCTAGGGTTTCTCTGTGTAGCCCTGGCTGTCCTGGAACTCACTTTGTAGACCAGGCTGGCCTGGAACTCAGAAATCCGCCTGCCTCTGCCTCCCGAGTGCTGGGATTAAAGGCATGCACCACCACCGCCTGGCTGATTATGACTATTTTTAAAGACTCTGAGATTTGGAAAGATGGCTCAGTCAGTCATTTGCTTGCTTTGCAAACACTTGTACTTGGGATTGATCCTCAAATTCATTAGGTGGAGGGAGTTAAGCAGGTTGGTATATGCTTATAATCCTAGCACTGGGGTGGTGAAGACAGGCTGCTAGGATTCATTGGGGCCAGCAGAGCTTAACCAGTGAAGGCCAATGACAGATTGTGTCTCAAAATAGAGCAAATGGTACTTCAGGAATGGCCCCTAAGGTTGTCCTCTGCCTTCCATACATACATTTACACATGTGTAGCTACACACACAAGAACAAAGTTACATACAAAGACTAGACTTCTGAAGAAAAGAATATCAATTTATAGCTGGCAAGACATGTGACATCTTATTGTATAATTTTATTTATGAATATTTTTGAGTCAGTTTTAGTGTTACTGTTGTTATCTTATGTAGCGACTGGCTTCCTGATCTTCCTGCTTGCTCAAGACAAAGCCTGAGATTACACATGTGTTCTACCATGCCTGGCTTGACAAAAATAAAACAAAATCACTTTGTTATTGAAATGTATAATTTCTGGTTATTTTATGTTGAATATACTTAGTTTTTAAAGTTTTCTACATTTTTAATGTAATTATATTTACTGTTAATACTTTTCAAATATGTATCTATCATTTCTAATGTTTCTAGAGGTGAATAAAACCAGACACTATTATATAGTTATCACTTAACAGTTGAGATGTATACTCACTGTAAGTACAGCAGCAATCTTCTTGGCTACAGATGGGGTAATTTGGAAAGCATGAGAAACCTGCCAGCCTTCCAGGTCAAATATAGCTTTAACTCCATTGCGTTGAGTTTCCACCTCCTGTACAATGAGCTCTGATGTGATCAGACTTACACGAAATACATCATAAGCTGTAAAAACTTTTGGGTCCCAGTATGCTACAACAAATAAATAAAAAGACATCACATCTTAGGATGAAGACTCCTCCACATCCTTGGATGAAGAATCAGAGATATTCTTTACGGGAACGGATTATTTTAAAGCCTAAAGGATGCTTAGAAATAAAATCATGAACAAAGGATCATAAATCAAGTAATACATTGAACTGAGGCCCAGATATTTGCCTGCTTCTCCCTCCTTCCTTAAATTTCTGGAAATTAATAGATTTTAGGAGTATGGGATAGGGATGTATGCAGACCAAATGTGATTGATAAATGAAGTCATATCATCACTTCAAGACTGTGCATAGAAATGGAAATGTTTAGTGCCGCTGACTGTGCTTCAGGTTCAGAAATAGAAAAGTATGAGCCTGGGTTGCAATCAGTAGCAAGTATCATAGTAGCTTGTAGTTTGGATCTGAAGTATACCCTCAAGGTCATGTGCTGCAGGCGGGGTTCCTCATGCTTCAGTGTTCAGCGATAGTGCTTTCTGGAGGGAACTAGCTCAAGAGAGCTCTAAGCTCATCAGTGGATTAAGCAATCTATGGATTCACAGTGCACATAACTTAGTGCACTGTTGTATGTTGAAAGTAGGGTCTGGTTGGAGGAAGTGGGTCACTAGAGATGTGTACTTGAAGAGGACATTTTGTCTCTTGTTCTTACTTGTTGCCTCCTGAACACCATAATCTTTTAAGATTTCCTCCATCCTGCTCTCCCTATTATGCTCTGTTGCATCAACACAATCCTACAGTAATGAAGTCAACCAGTGATGGGCTTGGACCTGTGGAACTAATCTTTCCTCCTTTTGTATTGATTTCCACAGGAACCCTGTCACAATGATAGACAGACAACTAACACAGCAACCAAAGAGGTTTCCAAGGGAAAGGCCTGTGGAGCAGATAGACAAGCTGGTCACATGCCAGATCTCCAGGACCAGCGGAACAGAGCAATCATGTCCTTGCAGGCTTGAGCAGGAATCTGGTCTCAGGAATGCAGCTGATCATGTCCAGGGAAAACAGAGTTCCTATGGTAAGAGGAGTATTGATACTCTTCTCCACACAGCCTGACCCTCCCACCATTCCTAAGACAGGCTGTGGCAGGCAGAAATGATAATAGTAATGGACAGGCAAGAAGTAGTCTTTAAAAGTAATCCAGATTTATTAAAAATTGTCATATATATACACACACACAGAAGACAGGAACAAAACTCCATAGGCAAAGCAGGAAAAATCAAGTAAACAGTTAAGACAGAAAACTGAATTAAAAGAAGCAATAATTTCAACAAATGTAAGAAGAGGAGACTGGAAGCTATTTTTAAGAACAGATAGCTATAGCAGGAGAGGAAACTAGCAAAGGGGATAGCATTTGAAATGTAAATAAAGAAAATATCTCATAAAAAATTAATTGTAATAGATACCTTAAAAAAAAAAGAAGAAGAAAAGATAGCAACAGAAAGATGATTCAGTGGGTAAAAGTTCTTGCCACCAAGCCTGACCATATGAGTTCAATAGAAAGAACCAGCAAAGAAGAAGCGCTCGGAAGGTAGAAGCCAGAGAATGAGGAGTTCAAGGTCATCTTCAGCTATTCGGTGAGTTCAAAGCCAGCCTGTCCTCTATGAACTCCTGTCAAAAGATGGAGAAAGGGAAGAAGGGAGGGAAGGAGCAAGGGAAGAAGGGAGGGAAGGAGGAAGGAAAGGAGGGACGGAAGGAGGAAGGGAGGGGAAAAGAATAAAAGGACAAAAATGATTAATAACTAAGAAGTCATAAAAGCTCAGAAAACAATGATCCCTACTTAGGCCTTCAAGTAAGTGGGAGGTGTTATTTTTTGAGTAGTCTTTAGCGGTATAAAGAGCATTAATACACATTCCACAATAGTGACCAGGTGACTACCAACTGGATGCAGGTAAAACAGAGAACCAGTTGTATTGATCTGAATCTCTAAAGAATAAATCATGGTAAAGACACAATCCTGGTAGTTACTCATGTTTATATGGCACCTGTGATAGGGACAGTCTAGAATAGATCTGCTTTTCTCTGTTACATGAGAGATATAATGATACATAGAGAAGCTGATGGGCTGGAGACTCGGCTCACCAGTTTAGACGGTTCTGCTCTTGCGGAGGAACTAAATTTTATTCCCAGCACCCATATTGGTCACAAGCTGCTCACAACCTTTGGTAGCTCAGCTCTAGGCGAACCCATACCTTCTCTGGCTTCTGTGGCTGTCTTCACTCATACCCCTTTGCTAATGCACTTTTTTTTCAAGTTTTTAAAAAGATACATATGAAATGGAGGCTGAAGCCAGTGTCCTGTCCGATTCCAGAACTTAAAGGTGGATGAAAGCAGGTAATTTCTGTGGTAGAAAAAGCTCTAGAGAAATATTCTTTATGAAGTGTTCTTCACACAGATTGGTTGAAGGAAAAAAGAAAAATACCTGGGCCGGGCGTGGTGGTGCACGCCTTTGATCTCAGCACTCAGGAGGCAGAGGCAGGCGGATTTCTGAGTTCGAAGCCAGCCTGGTCTACAAAGTGAGTTCCAGGAAAACCAGGGCTATATAGACTAACCCTGTCTCAAAAAACCAAAAAAAAAAAAAAAAAATTAAAAAGAAAAAAACCTGGAATTCCTGGCAACAAAGACACAGCACAGTGGAGGTCGTAAGATAAAAGTGCTGGCTCATGACTGAAGCCAAGTAGACCTTGGCTTGTTTATCAGATTTGCTGCAAAGAGAATTGCTCACCACAGTTGCCTAAGGTCCTTTCACTAGAGCTGGAGTGAAGTCAGACCAGGACACAGATGAGAATCTTGAGAGTATGGTGGGAAAGCCACAGAAACACAGAAGTATGGATGAGAACAGATGAGGAGGGACCAGAAGTGGCCAAGTGGAGGCTGGAGTGGGACTAAGGAGGAGTTTTTGTTTTCAGAGGCTGAAACTTAACAGTTCTAAATGTTGGTATTATTTAGCCTTGAAGAAAAAGATAAATATCTAAAAAGGGAAAAGATGGCTATGGAGTTTATAGTAAGTCATGGTGGGATTTCCCTTTGCTTTACAGCAACTCAGATTCTTGGTAAGAATATTGGAATTATGAATCGAGTCCAAAAATGTGACACTACTCCAGCTGAATACTACAATGATGAAATCTGAGCTCAACAAAGGAAATTTCCAGATCACAAAATAGTATTCGAGTAATTACTAAGCCAACCCACTTGTATTGATCTGTTTGGCTCTCTATTCACTTTCTGTGAGTATAAATTAGTTCAGTTTCTGAAATTTTCAACAGTTCTGTGTAGGCTAGTGGCTACTGTAGAACAGGATCTTTATAGAAGGTTCAATTGCACAGTATTGTCTGACTAAGCAAGCCCAATAAAGAAAGACATGAGAAATTAGAATTTTCATTTGTTCCCTAACATCTACCTAGAATTTCTTATTCATTGTTTGCCAGATAATGTTCTTGTTATAATATGTGTGTGTGTGATATGTACTATATAAAACAAGATATAATTCTCACAGCAACTGTGTTTTATACATATATGTGTATATATATATATATATATCAATCAGATTTCAATTAAATCAACATGCTCCATAGCTTCAATTCATAACTCAAGTATGACTGATAGTGAATCTTCATTGTTAAATATAGATGTTGGTCTCAAAGACCTCATATTACATCCTCTGTCACAGAGTTGATAAAGGTCCACATATCATAGCAAGGGCTCTGTGTTTTCTCACTGCTTTTACTGTACTGACGTGGTACAGAGTGGAGATGGCTGCAGTAGGCTTCTATGAAAACAGTCTATCACAGATGCGGCTACATCATTAAAAGTTTGCTCTGTCTTTTTATTTTATTCATAAAATTCTAAGTTTCCTTTTTTCATTCTAAAATAACATAGCACACAGGAGAGTTGCAACCTACCTTTCTGTTTTGACCTTCCTTAAATTCTACCTATCTTAGATGTTAAATATCTTTGAGTTAAACAACCCATCTTTTCCCACTCCACCCCCCCCCCCGTGTGTGTGTGTGTGTGTGTGTGTGTGTAACATGTACACTTGACTATACATGGAAGTCAGTGGTCAATGATGGTGTTTTTATCATCTATCCCTTATTTTTTGAGCCTGGAGCTCTCTGACTTAGCTAGCCTGGTAGACCAGTAAGCCCTGGGGAATCTACCATTCCCCATCATTAGGATTACAGACAAGTGCTGGAGCATGCACTAGCTTTTTACATGAGTTTTGGGGATCTGAGCTCAGGTCTTCATGCTTACTTAGCAGATTTTTACCAACTGAGCTCCTAAATAACAAATGTTTAAATAACTATATTCCCAGAGGCCCATACTTTACAGTGCACCTGTTAGTTTCCTGCTATGGTACTTGTGATTAAAAAAACACATTGGCTTTCTTACTACAAAAGTATTGTTCTATTGGCTTTCTCACTATAAGAATGTCATTCTCATTTATTTTGTCTTCATTTCCACACTAAATACAATAATTACCCAGCCAGGTACTCCAAAGCCAAGACACTTAGAAAAGCTGAGGAGGTGAGCAGATAAAAATAAAATAAAACATTTTGTATGTTTCAGCTTTATGCTCTTGGAACTTAAGCACGGTTGTCATGTAAAATATAATCACCACTTAAAAGTGAATTTCAGATAAAGTGGGTGTAAGATTTAGTATAAGTATGTCCCAAGAATAATAAAAAGTTTATTTGTGGTTTATCTGAAATTTGAATTCAACTGGTAACCCTAAGTTTTTATAATACATTGGTTTCTTTGCTAATTTAAGGATATATTCTGGCCAGCCCATCCCTAAGGAGCTTCCTTTGACATAGGTGGAGCAGCAGAAGGAGAGAAAGGCCACACTGAGTGCTCTGTGGGTGACAGCTTCATGGTTAGTTCTTGATATATACTCTAGGGGCAAGAAGTACAGACTCCAATCATATGTACTCACCTGATACTTTCAAAACCAAAAAACAGCATCTCCTTAACTAAACACAAAGATGAAGTAAAGTCAGAGCTCTTATACAGAGGTAAACAGTGAACATTAATAAACAAACATTTTAAATCTTTAAAGAAGAAATTAGCTGTGCGCGGTGGCACATGCCTATGACTGCACTAATCAGTTGCTGAGGCAGGGTGAGCCTTTGAGCCCAGAAGTTCAAAGCTACTTGAGCTGGAAATTAAAAGTCCTTATGAGCAGTATTGTGAGAACTGCATCAAGAGAGACAGACAGAGACAGACAGATGATGGTAAATATAATTGGAAGAAACAATGTTCCTGAAATAATGATTAACTATGTCAATCAATTGGACTGAGACAGTGCTGGGAATATGAGGTTTTATTTTTTGGTTGGGTTGGTTTTGTTGTTGTTTGTTTTTTCCAGTGCAACACATTCACTGACTATTTGAGAATTTCACATCATGCATCTTGTTCACACTCCCCTCCCAATCCTCTTTGGTCACCTCCTACCCCTGTGACACACACACCTTCCAAAGAGGAGGAGGAAGAGGAGAAAGACGGAGGAGGAGAAAAGAGAAAAGAGAAGGAGGAGGGGAGGGTGGAAGAGGACGAGAAGGAAGAGAAGAAAGAAGGAAGAAGGAAGAAAAAGGAGGAGGAGGAAGAGGAGGAAGAGAAGGAAGAGGAGGAGGAAGCAACAGCCACCACCGTATTAATGTCTGTGGCCCATGTTACAACAGAAGGCCATGAAATGTCTGTGGTCTGTGCTGTCATCTGAAAGCCTTAACCACACAGAACTAAACATGAGATTATGGATCACCAGTCAGTCATGGTTCTCAGTATCTCTTCCAAGTTCACATGCTAGAATTTTACCTACAAGTTTATGGTCTTACTCTGTGTACACCCAGGCCCAACACACATACACACAGAAATGCATGACATGGCGCACATGTAGAAATCAGAGGATAATTTCTGGGATTTGGGATTTCCCTTTTATTATGGGTTCCAAAGTTTGAACTCAGACCATCCGACTTTTTAGCAAGTACTTTTATATGTTGAGTCATCTTAATAGTGTAGTTCACAGTACTAGGAAGTAAGTAGATTTGGGAAGGCCATTAGGTTATATGGGTAGAATCCTCATGAATGGGATTAGTGCCATTTTAAGATGCCCCAAGGGATGTTTTACGGCTTATACTATGAGAGGTCAGGGTGAGACGATCTCTGTGAACCAAAACACAGCCCTCATCAGAACAAAATCACCAGTGCTTCAGTGTTGGACTTTACAGCCTTCAAAACTAAGAAGTGAGTTTCAATTTTTCTATGCAACCAGTCTAAGGGACTGTGCTATAGCAGAATGATCAGATTAGACACTGACCAGAAGAAACACTAAAATACCTAGTAATGAATGCAGATGTGAAGATGGAGTGAACAGGAGGAGACTTGCTGCATACCACTCACCAATTCTGTAAATGAGAACTCTACTGCCAGTAGAATCCCGGGACCTGAGCACGCCATGGTAGCCAGCTTTCAGAAGTCCAAGGATACTTCTAGGGCGTAGATCTGCACTTAATTCTGGGCATTCTGCTCGCCATTTATAATAGTTTTTCATTAACTGAAAAATAAAATTAAATATCTCCATAAATGGTGTACATACTAAGCATTTTGTAACAAGGTTAAAAAGATGATGTTGTGTGGGAACCTTGTCATCTATAGGTGTCAAAATCTGGAAGAGCTTTTTAGTTGTAAAAGCCTAAGTTCCTTTCAGTCAGGAGTTGAGATTCTTATCTGACTTGAGATAAGAGTTGGTCCTGATTTCAAGACTCAGTCATTTTTCATTACAATTTGTTAAAGTCTCCTAAAATAGTTACCAAGTCCAGACCTTCTGAGGTGGAATTAGCTTAGGATGTGAGCTGGCCTTAAACCCTACTTGGACAAATAGAGTGGTTGTGGGAATGACACTATACTAGACTTAAAAAGCCTGGTGCCTTCTGAGTTTGCTTTCTGAAATCCAGACATATGTAAGATTACTGGAAGGTAACAGTCCATTTGGAGAGAAGCCCAGGAGATTAAGAGGTCATCCTAAATAGTCTAACTTCAGTCAAGTTCCCGCTGGATACCATGAGGACTTTCCCCTCATGCTTTCTTTCACTGAACCTCAGCTAAGCTAGAGAGCTCAGACCAATGTGGAGTTGTGCTGTAGATCAGAAAGCCTAAGAAATCTTTATCTTTCTTCTTCTTCTTCTTCTTCTTCTTCTTCTTCTTCTTCTTCTTCTTCTTCTTCTTCTTCTTCTTCTTCTTCTTCTTCCTCTTCCTCCTCCTCCTCCTCCTCCTCCTCCTCTTCTTCTTCTTCTTCTTCTTCTTCTCTTGTTTTTTGTTTGTTTGTTTGTTTGTTTGTTTTCAAGGCAGGGTTTCTATATATATATCCCTGGTTGTCCTGGAACTCACTTTGTGGACCAGGCTGGCCTCGAACTCAGAAATCCACCTCCCTCTGCCTCCCAAGTGCTGGGATTAAAGGTGTGTGCCACCACCGCCTAGCTAAGAGATATTTCTTACTTAGCAATAGGAATACTAACCCCTAGTACTTTATAAGCAAGTCAATCAAATGAATTAAAAGCAAAGAAATCATATAAACAAATAACAGATCTTGGCAAAATATGGTTCAGAGGAAACCCATTGTCCCCAGCTCCATAGAAGTTCCACCATAATAGGCCAGTCAACAAAAGTTACTGTCATTTCATTTTCTGTGTGACTTTCTTGTCTCATTTTTTCCTAAATCAAGATTGTACTTGATTTATGCTTAAAGAGTGCTGTTGACACACTGAACCACAGTTAGGTGAAAAATAAAGCTACACAGAGCATTTTGTGGAAACACTAAGAAGATAGTGTGTGTGAAGTTTGTCTTCATTGGGTTAGAGTCTTAATATCATGAAGGTTCATCAAAGCAACGTCAAACTTGAAATCCATTATTATAAACATAGTAGCTGTAGCCACAAAGCTGTAATAGTCTACAAATAGCTCATGAAGAGAATGAATTATGAGCTGTGGAGGAAGTCCCTGCTTAGAACTGGTTAGAAGAGCCAGTTGGACTATGAGAGAGATGTAACCATGGAGTCCTCTAGGACATAGCCTCCGCAGTCCTCCCTTCTCTTCCCTCTTCCTCTCCCCCTCTGCCTATTCTCATGTTGTCATCTTTCCTTTGGTCAGTCTTTCTCATCTCTGCATCTAATAAGTCTCCTTAGCTTAAAAGGGAGACACTTACATGTGCAGCAAAGTAAAAAGAAAGAAAGTCAGTCAATTTGCCAGCAAAAATAATTGATGACCTAAATAGACATTTCCAAAGGCAGCACGAACAAGAGGCTCATTGTAGTTCTGATACACTCATTCTGTCCCATACGGTGAATTTCCCTTCTTCCTCCTGTCCTAGATGTCATTGGAATCAGTGTCAATGACATTTTATAGTGCTTACTTACTTTTTTGACAGTTTCTTCAGATAAAAGCAAACCTTTAAATCCTGATTCAGTGTAAATGTTGAAAGCAGATTCTTGGTGACTATATATCACATTGGTTTTATTGTCCTAGGAATGGTAAGGTGTATTACAATATAGAAGATCATTGCTCTCAAGGAGGTAACACAGTTAATATGTCTCTGCAGACTGTGGGCTTTTGGGAGATAGAAACATGTTGAGTGAAAGATCAATGCATGAACCCATGGGCTGTGCCCACACTTGAAAAAAACAATCACTTCTGTAAATATAAACAGTTTTTGTCATGTATCTTGGCACTTGCATCTCCCAAAGGTTCAAAATCCAAATCTTTGCTCATTTATTCTATGCAGATAAACAAATTTACAGACCCAATTGACATAAATGTTAATGGTAAAATAAATTGCTCCTAAGCAATTCACAAGCCAAACTCAAGTTCAGAGCAATAACAAAACTAGCTACAAATGAATATTTGTTACTGACGGCTGCTTATTTCAGTCAAAAATTGGAAATTTCTACTTAGAATGTTATATTTAGGCTTGGTTCCTTCTAACACTTTCCGATGTGTTTTCAGACCTCCACCACCACCACAACAAAACATATTTGTGCCACTTTTATACAGTACAATAACACCATCTCAGTTCTGCCATACAATGACTCTGAGAGGTAACTACTGTTATCCCATTGATAGATTACAAAGCCATGAGAAATTGTGCGTATTCACTAAGCTGTATAAAGATTGAAATTTATATATGCTATGATAAATTTCAGGAAAAGAAGCTACAGTTTGACAGTAATTGTCAGGAAGGGGCCATAGAATTTTAAAAGCCTTGAAGTACTAGTGGAAATCATAAAGATAAAATACTAAAACTCTGTATATGTGCTGATTTATTTTGTTGCTAGTAGTAAAATAAATGACACAAATTATAAAGAATTGAAGTCTATCTAGCCCAAGGTATAGTAGAGCACTTATGCTATTGGCATGCCTTCTTGCTGATAGAGTCTTCAGAAAACACCAGTCATTATATGGCAAGTGTTTGTGTGTGTGTGTGTGTGTGTGTGTGTGTGTGCGTGCGTGTGTGCATGTGTGTGTGTGTGTGTGTGTGTGTGTGTCCTCTTCTCTTATAAAAACTATCAGTATTCCGTCATGAATACTCCACACCTACTAATTCTTCCCAGAAAGCTCCCTCCACACAGTAGTTGAATTACATTTCTGTCCTTTTCTGGTAATGGTAGGGGGTTCAAAACAGTATTTTAATGTGTAGAGCTGGCTGTCTGGAGCTCACTCTGTATACCAGGCTAGCCTTGAACTCTCAGAGATCTGCCTACCTCTGCCTACCCAGTGCTGGGATTAAATGTGTGTGCTACCACCTGGCTTTTCATTTCTTCCCTGTTAGTACTTCACTGTATGAACTGAACTTCGATATAAGTCTTGAGGGAACAAACCGAATGTAACCATCACAGCTTAATACATAAATGTAAGGAACTAGACAGTTTGCTTGTTGAGCAGATGGGGGCTATTTTTCATGCTCACTGTTCTCTTCCAGAAGCATAGACTCTCCTGAGCTTCAACCAACTTCAAAGCCCTATACTACAGCTTAACAGCTATGTGAGAACTGATGACTCTATATCTCAGTTCCTTGAAAAAAATAACAGAGAGTCTATACAAACAGTTCAACAAAGTGCCTGTCACTACATAAGCATAATAGGTATTAAGACTAGAAAATATTAATTTATCGTATGCTCAAAAGCCAGAACAATGAGAATTCCTTTGTAACTGGGGGACTTGTCAAGAGTTTCTTCCTACAAAACTTCCGCGCTCATATACCATGGCTTTGCACCAAGTACCACTGCAGAGGAAAATAAAAAGAAAGTTGCACAGTTTCGCCCTTTCCCCCTTTCTTTCCTGTTGGCAGACAAGTCAGAGAGGTCACAAACAGAAACTTGGGTTCTGTCCAATGGACACGGTCCTGCTAGGCAATCCATCAAGGGGTCTATGCAATGAGAACCATTCAGCAAAAGAAAACAGGAAACACACATATTCTCACAGAGGCCACGGTTTCTACAGCTCCATCTGCTTAGTCGTAACTGTTTTAAAAGGCATCCAAGACCAAGGGAGGGAGGGAGAATTTTACAGTACCCCAACACAAAGGATTGGGGTGTGATTTAGTAGAACAGTGAGTATTTATCTTGCAAAACTTGGGTTCAATTCCACAAAAGAAAAATGCTGGCCCCATGAAAGGCAAAACACCTCAAGAGTTGCAGCATTTGTCTAAGATCATGACGCTCTACAGAAAGAAAAATAAGAAACAATGAATGGATGAAGAAATCCCATTTCACCAGCCTCATGGCTGTGTCACATATGACAAGAGTTAGTCTTGACAAAGACACAGAACCTGCTGGCCTCCTTGTGATACAGTGCTGAAACCAAAACACAAATCAAACCCAAGAGCAAAAAACAGTCAATAAGTTTAGTATATTAATAACAATAATAATAATTAATAAACACTGATTCTTTCAGAAAGGAAATGGTTTAAATACAAGGTAGACTAAAATGTAGGACAAAGACCTAATTTCTTTGATGTAGATAGGTATTTTTGAAGAAAAAACAAGTGGCAAACACAAAAAAAAGATAAATGGAAAATTAGTTTTAGATATTTAAAATATGGTTAACCACATTTATAAGAAAATTAATGTATATAATAATGAAAATGCAAAACTATTCCTCGTCTAGCAGGCATACATCTTATTTGGTAAGACAGTGTACATAACAATAGAGAGAAAAAGACGTCACTATGCAGTGTGCATTTCATCAGAGTAGCAAACACTGAAAACTCCCTGCAAAGGTGGTGTGCTCCTCAACAGTAAACATATCTGCGTCGTGCTTCAGCGACTGATGGATTTGTTCAATAAGGATATGTTCCAATTTATGTGTACAGACAAAGACCAACTTAGATGCAGTCAGGGAGAGAAGAAAATACTCACCTGTTGATGGCATTTGTATACTGCTAGGCAGTGTGCGGATATTAAAAAGAAAAGAAAAGAAAAAGAAAGAAAAAGAAGGAGAAACTCCAAATGAAATGAAGAGGTGAACAGTGAACATGGCAGCGCTGGGGTCCCCCATCACTGAATGTAGGGATGAACGATCAGCATAGGGCCTAACAGCACCCGCCCAGTAACAATCTCTACAGCCACAAACAAAAAACTGACTAGATATCCCCAAAAGAGTAGTAGGTGTGAGCACATGTTCACATGACCTGATTCTATAACAGCATGCAGTTGAGAAAAGCCAAAGGAAAAAATAAACTCACAAGCGCCTGTTTGCGTGAGCATTGTTACACAGGCTTGAAGTAACAGGTAATGCCATACTTCTGGGTCCTCAAGGTCTAACTAGAGTTTGTGTTGGGAAATTCTTTTCTTTTAGGAAATTCCTTTGAAGTTTTTCCTGTTTTGTATTGTTTGTGGTGTTTTTTGCCATACTTGGTGCTTATCCAATAAAATTAGTTTCATAAACCCAGGGCATGTTGGAAATCCGCAGCCTGCTGATCACTGACTACTTTCTCCGTGCCAAGCACAGGGTTTGGCACATCTTGTTCTAGCATTCCAGGTTAATGTGCAATTCTCGAAACTACTGTCATGTCCTCACAGTTACTGAACAGATAAGGGTGCTGACCCCAAGAGGGACAAAGTCAAGGTCGCATCTCCCTGACCCCAAGGCCCCATCTCTCTTGGCCCCAAGGCCAGTGTGTTGTGAATACCTGAAACATAAAAGAAATCATCTGTACTGCCCTGGGTTTCAAACATGCCAAACTGTGCATTTAGCTCTATTAACATAGTCTTTTTCAAGATGCCTTTAGATGTCCATTTCGTCGTCCTCTGTCCACACCTAGTTATCTATTCAGTTAACACAGCTGAGCACCCCGGGGGTCAGGGATCTCCACTTTGTTTAATTCCCAAGGACCCTAGTAGTCCACGGGATGTCCTCCGCGGCGGCGGGGACCAAAACATCGGCGGGGGCGAAATCGGGGTTCTGGGCGCGCCTGCAGTCACACTGCCACGCTCGGCGCGCGTGGATTCCGCCGTCGCCGAGCTCTGCCCGCCCCCGGTGCACACTTACGCGCCAGGCCAGATCCAGATCGAAATCCCGGGCGCGCAGGAAGCGCAGCAGGAAAGCGTCTGTGAGAGGCTGCGGGGTCTGCGGGACGCCTGCCTCCTGCACCCGGCGCCTGAGCTCCGCCAGGCCGGGCTGGAGCAGCGGCGAGTGGTCGGGCAGCTCGTTGAGCTGTTTCCCAACCAATGGCCCCGGCCGCATCTCTGCCATGCCCGCCGTGCTGTCCCGGCGACAGGGGGGAAAAGTGCGGGCCCAGAGCCACCCTCCGCCCCCCGCCGTGGCCGCCGCCCCACGCACACTCACCCGGGCCGCCCCGATCTCCCGTGCCCCGCCGGTGCAAGGGTCACGGCGCCCTCTTAAAGAAGCCCACGTGGTGCCCTCCGGTGCTCACCAGGGTAACCGCAGCCAGTCCCAGGGAAGGAAAGTCACTAGTGTTGAACCTAAAGAACGGGAAGTCGAAAAGTTACTTGGGATGTTTATAATCAGGCTGCCAGAGACTTTTCTCACCCTTTCCTCGTTGCCCTTCCCCCTCTGTCCGTTTTGGAATCAGGGAACACTGTAAACGGCTCTTTAATTAGCTTGGGTAGCAGACACTCAGGAACCCTCCTCCTGACCCCTTCCTTAAGGCTGAGCTCAGGCCATCTCTGGCATTCTAACTAGTTTCCAAAATGTAACTCAAGGAAGCCACCTTTGGCAGTCTCCTCCTCCTCCTTGCTTCTCTCCAGGAAAATGCTTTCCAGATCTTGGCATCTGGCTCTACTAGAGAAAGGAGAGCGGGTGGGGGAGGTCACATTTTAAACACTAACGATGTATGTGTTTAGATGCCACCAGTCTCTCAATCAAAACCCTTACTTAAGGAACCTGAAGGATGTCTGCTGAAGAATACACAGAGATGACCGCGAAATCTGAATGAACACACGGAAGTATTTTTTCCTTCATTTCCATTAAAATTATCCTACACTTGAACTGCCACCTGAACAGAAGAAAGTCCACAAAACTAACTCCTCTTAATATGCAGTGCATGTTCACAAAACACTGATTTTGCGAGTGAAAGAGGCCTTAAAGGAACTCAGAGCAAGAATGTCTGATGGAGTGGCTCTTGGGTAGAGACCATGTTCCGATTATTGAGGATATCCTCAAAACAGAACTCTTGCCTTGGAGACGTTTTTCATTTTTGTGTGGGCTGGAAGTAAAAGGAGCAGAGGTAAATCTCCTCCATGGTGTAGGAGAACATTAAGCAAACACCAGGGAACAAGGCCAAGCGGCTGTGTTGTGGTGTGAACCCCTGAATCACAAAGAGAGCTGGCTGGGGTGCTTGGTTACCGGGCTGAGAGCTTTGAATTCTATACTGAGGAAGGAGAGGGAACAGTATTAAATAACCAGGATCCAATCTGAAAACTGTTAAGTCTCAAACCCTGGGACAAGTAGCTAGGTGCCTTTTAATACATCAAAGTGGAGCTGTCCCCTAGGTTGTCCCAGCATCTCTCAGTCCCTACTTGTTAGAGGGCATGGCAGGTATGCTCCACCCCACCGTCTCCCTGCCAGCCCTCCAGCCCAGGGTGTGGGCCGTCCTTCCAGAGAAGCTCATCCCTATATAATCCAGCCGGTTTGTTACCTTCCCTCTTTAGTTTTTAGCCTTTTCCTCTCTAGACTGCTGCTCCTGCCCCACCCCCACCCTCTTTATTTATTAGCCTTTTCCTCTCTAGGCTGCTGCACCTGCCCCACCCCCACCCTCGCTCAGGTTCATGTCCACATTTGACTCTCCTAAATGTGTCTGCCTCTGGCTGGGCTCTCCCTTTTTATTTACAATACATTTTCTCTTCCACCGTACCTAGGAACAGTCATATCGTTTTCATTTTATTTCTTTCTTATTTTGTTTTTTTTTTTAAATTTTTTTTCATTCAGGAACCAGAATAACTGAGGACTGGAAAGTGTAAACCTTAGCTGATACTTCTAGAGAGATGGAAAGCTGTTGGAATAAAACTGACAAATCAACATGAAAACCAAAGTGTGGACACTTTGCCCCTTCTTAGAATTGGGAACAAAACACCCATGGAAGGAGTTACAGAGACAGTTTGGAGCTGTGACGAAAGGATGGACCATCTAGAGACTGCCATATACGGGGATCCATCCCATAATCAGCGTCCAAATGCTGACACCATTGCATACACTAGCAAGATTTTGCTGAAAGGACCCAGATAGAGCTGTCTCTTGTGAGACTATGCCGGGGCCTACCAAACACAGAAGTGGATGCTCACAGTTAGCTATTGGATGGATCACAGGGCCCCCAATGGAGGAGATAGAGAAAGTACACAAGGAGCTAAATGGATCTGCAACCCTATAGGTGGAACAACATTATGAACTAACCAGTACCCCTGAGCTCTTGACTCTAGCTGCATATGTATCAAAAGATGGCCTAGTCGGCCATCACTGGAAAGAGAGGCCCATTGGACTTGCAAACTTTATATGCCCCAGTACAGGGAACGCCAGGTCCAAAAGGTGGGAGTGGGTGGGTAGCGGAGTGGGGGGAAGGGTATGGGGGACTTTTGGGATAGCATTGGAAATGTAAATGAGGAAAATACCTAATAAAAAATAAAAAAGAGAAATGTAAACAAATAAAATAACCAATAAAGAGTTTAGAAAGAAAGAAAGAAAGAAAGAAAGAAAGAAAGAAAGAAAGAAAGAAAGAAAGAAAGAAAGGAAGGAAGGAAGGAAGGAAGGAAGGAAGGAAGGAAGGAAGGAAGGAAGGAAGGAAGAAAGAAAACCGTGTGAGAGAAGCCTGGGAGACAGAGCACTGAGCCATCGGAGCCTGAGAGCCTGGGAAGGCCTAACCAAGGAGCCCTATTCCAGACCTTTGTGACTACATAAGGAGGACTCACTCCCCAGGCAAAGGAGAAAAGGGCGGGGCAGGAAGAAAGGTACCAGACAGAAGAATAAATTGAGTCTTACTTGTGAAGTTCTGAGATTAAAAGACACAGGAAACTGGTCTTCTGTGGCAGTGTCGGATATTTGAAACGATATTAACCAGGGCACTGGTGTCTTCGTCAACATGATACAAACTAAGGTGACCTGGGCAGTTGAGGAATTGCCTCCATCAGGAATGTGAGTAATGTCTATGGGACACTTTCCTGCTTGATGACTTCTGTGGGAGGGCCCAGTTCATGCTGGGTGGTGCCACCCTGGGCTGAGCGCAGGCCAACAAGCTGCTTGCCTCGGTGGTCTCTGATTCAGTTCCTGCCTCCAGCTTCCACCTTGAGTTTCTGCCCTGACATCTCCCAGTAAGGGACTCTTACCTGGCAGTGTAAAATGAAACTTTTGCAAACCAATTTTCTTTGGCCATTATTTTATCACAGCAACAGAAAAGCAAATTAGAACAAGATAGTCTTGGTCACATGGCTTGTTTTCTTCTCTCTCAAAAAATATTTCAGGTGGCTGGAAAGATGGCTCAGAGATTAAGAGCTCTGGCTGCTGTTACAGAGGACCCAGGTACAATTCCCAGCACCCATTGTTAGCATTTTGTCTAAGCTCCGCCCCACAGTTACCTGGCAACAGCCAGCTATGCCTGATTCACTCTAAAAGGGGCTGCTTGCCCCCTCCACTCTCCTCTTCCTCTAGCTCTTGCTCTTGCCTTCCCTTATGTCCCCTTACCCCCTCTCTTCCATGCCCTCCCCTCCGCCTCCACCTGCTCATGGCTGGCCTCTATTCCTCATATCTACTCTCTCTCTCTGCCTTTCTCTGCCTCTACTACCCTCTTAACTCACCTCCCCATGCCCTGAATAGACTCTTCTATACTGTGCCATTGTGTGACTGGTTCCTCAGGGGGAAGGCATGCCTTAGCATGAGCCCTCAAAGGCAACTCCTTCCCCCATACCTGACTACACCTCCACAAAACATATCCCTTCTCTCTTTATCTTTTTATAAACACATCACCCATACCATGGCTTCTGGCTGCTTGTAACTCCTGTTCCAGGGGATCTAATGCTCTCCTCTTGTGACTCTCCCTGCCCTCTTGGGGTGCCAGTTGATATTGGTCCATGGGGGCAAAGTAGCAGAGAGGACAGATTGGGGAGAGGGATGTTTCCTAAGCCCTGTCAGTACGTACAGTGAAGGAAACATACTGGGACATACTGGGTGATTCAAGGCTTATATAATTAGTGGGGAGGGAGGTGGAAACATTCAGGATGGGCACAGGCATCGCCTGAAGCCTTAGGGTACTGGAATACCTCATTAACATGGGAAAGCATTTCAAGAAGCTCGGGACTAGCTGAACAGGTTCTTACCAAGAGAAAGGAAGTTGAACCTGTAATTAACTGAGGCTATGTGACACTCTTCAGGAAGAGGTGTGGGGATTTTTGAACTCCCCAAACAAGGTCTGAGAAGGAGATCCTTCAAATTGCGCTGAGTCCCAGAAGGCTCTCCAGTTAGTGGTAGACTTTATCCTTAATTAGTGGGGTTTGCCCACACTTCCGACCTCCACTGGGACCAGAAACACACATGTTGAACAGACACACACCTGCAGGTAAAACATTCATATGATAAAAATGAATAATGAAAAAATATTTTAAACTTAAAAAAATATTTCAAAACTACCTTCTAGATGGTTCCCAGTAATAGCATCAGCTTCTTGGAACTTGGATAGAACGATCAGTAAACAATTAAGCAGGTTGACTCTTATGGCCATTTTTGAAAGTTCAGTATACGTGTTCTGTATCTGTAAAACTCGTAAGTGTGGAGAGCTTTTTGGGGTGCCACTTGGCAGGAATCTAACATTAGGCCATGACAAAGAAGTCCAGGCAGGAATCTGACATTAAGGCATGACAAAGAAGTAAGTTCAGGCAGGGACCTGACAAGGAAGTAATAATCTGGTTTTAGGGTAGAGCAAAGAAGTAGACTCAGATATCTTGGACATCCTTAGATACAGCATCACCGGAGTGATCATGGGGCTTTGTGTTTATTGTCTTGCTTGTTCCTTGACTATTGTCTTTCTAGTTCCTTATTGTCCTGCTCGCCCTTAATACCTGCATGTAATTAAAATGGTATAAAAGCAGATTGGGAAAATTAAATTTGCCTACAGTCTCAGAATTGACTGGGGCCACGCAACAATGTTGTCTAGTTGTCGTTTTTGTTTGAATCCTCACTCCTGCACTGAAGAATCTGTTGACTGGCTGAGCAGGCTTGGTCACATAAGCACGAAATTATGTCTATTAATTTCACCAAATTCATATTAACAAATACAACTTGCAGCTCATGGCAAGGGACTATGGAGATCAACAGGTAGCCTGAGGAGTGCTGTTAACAGAATAAGAGGATTTGGAGAAATGGCCGAGTAGGTATCCAAGGAAGGACTCATCTAGTAAAAATTAATTACTTTTGGGGAAAAACTATGCAGGTGTGCTGTATTTTTCAATAGTGTGTCTAAATCTTTATAAATAAAAATCTTTAGCTTTCTTATGTATTCTTCAGGGTTTTGTTTTTGTTTTTGTTGTTGTGGTGATGGTGGTGATGATGGTTGTTGCTATTGTTCTGGTGGTGGTGATGGTGTAATTGTTGTTGCTATTGTTCTGGCCGTGGTGGTGGTGGTGGTGGTGGTGATAATGGTTGTTGCTATTGTTCTGGCTTTTTGAGATACAGATCTCATTTTGTAGTCCAGGCTGGCCTGAAACTTGACATCCCTGTGCCTCAGCATCCCTTCCAACTTCTGGCATTATAGGTAAGAGCAATCAGGCTCAGCTCAAAACACAGGATTTCTTGGCATATGTTTTTCAATAACATTCTTCAATTTTTCTTTGAAATTTTTTTTTCCATTTTTTATTAGGTATTTAGCTCATTTACATTTCCAATGCTATACCAAAAGTCCCCCATACCCACCCACCCCCACTCCCCTACCCACCCACTCCCCCTTTTTGGCCCTGGTGTTCCCCTGTACTGGGGCATATAAAGTTTGCAAGTCCAATGGGTCTCTCTTTGCAGTGATGGCCTACTAGGCCATCTTTTGATACATATGCAACTAGAGACAAGAGCTCCGGGGTACTGGTTAGTTCATATTGCTGTTCCACCTATAGGGTTGCAGTTCCCTTTATTTCCTTGGGTGCTTTCTCTAGTTCCTCCATTGGGGGCCCTGTGGTCCATTCAATAGCTGACTGTGAGCATCCACTTCTGTGTTTGCTAGGCCCTGGCATAGTCTCACAAGAGACAGCTATATCTGGGTCCTTTCAGCAAAATCTTGCTAGTGTATGCAATGGTGTCAGTGTTTGGAAGCTGATCATGGGATGGATCTCTGGATATGGCAATCACTAGATGGTCCATCCTTTCATCACACTTCCAAATTTTGTCTCTGTAACTCCTTCCATGGGTGTTTTGTTTCCTATTCTAAGAAGGGGCAAAGTGTCCATACTTTGGTCTTCGTTCTCTTGAGTTTTATGTGTTTAGCAAATTGTATCTTATATCTTGGGTATCTTAAGTTTCTGGGCTAATATCCACTTATCAGTGAGTACATATTGTGAGAGTTCCTTTGTGATTGGGTTACCTCACTCAGGATGATGCCCTCCAGGTCCATCCATTTGGCTAGGAATTTCATAAATTCATTCTTTTTAATAGCTGAGTAGTACTCCATTGTGTAAATGTACCACATTTTCTGTATCCATTCCTCTGTTGAGGGGCATCTGGGTTCTTTCCAGCTTCTGGCTATTATAAATAAGGCTGCTATGAACATAGTCGAGCATGTGTCCTTCTTACCGGTTGGGGCATCTTCTGGGTATATGCCCAGAAGAGGTATTGCTGGATCTTCCGGTAGTACTATGTCCAATTTTCTGAGGAACCGCCAGACTGATTTCCAGAGTGGTTGTACAAGCCTGCAATCCCACCAACAATGGAGGAGTGTTCCTCTTTCTCCACATCCTCGCCAGCATCTGCTGTCACCTGAATTTTTCATCTTAGCCATTCTGACTGGTGTGAGGTGGAATCTCAGGGTTGTTTTGATTTGCATTTCCCTGATGATTAAGGATGTTGAACATTTTTTCAGGTGCTTCTCTGCCATTCGGTATTATTTTTAAATGTGCTATACTCATAGGACATAAACTACTGAAAAGTTTTCAACATTACTGGAATGCAGTCAGCCCTCTGCCACAGAGATTCCAAGGAGGATTCAGGAACCAGAGGTATACAACTTGACTTCTGTAGGGGAACTGTAGAGGAACAGAACCAATCAAATGCTCCTATCATTGTGAGGGTACTATCAGATTGGCTCAAATTATAAAAATAGGCATAGGCTCACAGTGGTTGTCTATAATTTGGAGACTGGGAGAAACTAGTACCTGCTTAGTGCTGTAAGACTCCAGGGAACCTTAGCTTACCAGAGACCCCCTGAGTGAACCACCTGGAGCCAAGATGGATGCAAAAAGCAAGAGGAATTTATTGTTCTGGTGCACTGGGGTCGTCCCAGACCCAAAGAAGAGGCAAGTTTTTATATGGTTTCCAGGAGCAGAATAGAGCATCAGAAACTAGGTGGAACAGTGCAGCCTTTAAACTGATTGGTCTTTAGGGAACGAGGTGACATTGACTTCTCTTGTCTGAAGGTGAGCAACAGTCATCTTGGGGAATGTGATCCCACCTGCAGGTCGGTTCCTGCCCTGTGGTCTGAGAAATGTTAATTTGCCTCTCCCTTCTGAAGAGGCAAGTATTTCATGGCCTTCCCAAAGTTCCTGAGCTGACCTTTTTAGTGCAAGCAGCAGAGAACTGTCAAACAACAATACTGTCCCTGGCCCAAATCTGAAAGTCTCGAAGGCCCCCTGGAGAGTGGCTGGTGTGAGTTCCCTTTCCAAAGACCAAGAACTTACAGTGACAGTAAAGGTAATAGCAGCACTCACACCTGGTGAAGATGTGCTGTGCTTCTTTCTATACACGTGTAAACTTGCCCCTCTGCCAGTTTTGTTGCCATTCAGACCTATAGACCTATAGACCTATAGACCTATAGACCACCAAAGGCTAGTCTTGTCTTCTCAGTTCCTGAATGCACATGCCAGTTATCTCTGGAGATACCTTCACAGATTTACCAATTTTCTAGTAAATCTCTCAATCCAAGTTTAACAACCAAGAGTATTAAAAACTATATGATGAAGCTTGGCAGTGGTGGCACATGCCTTTACTCCCAGCACTTTGGAGGCAGAGGCAGAGGCAGGCAGATTTCTGAGTTCGAGGCCAGCCTGGTCTACAGAGTGAGTTTCAGGACACCCAAGGTTATACAGAGAAACCCTGTCTCAAAAAAAAAAAAAAAACTATATGAAATTAAAAGGGTGAAAGGAAAATTAATATTTATACAACTAATACTGTATTATTTAAATTATTTTCTAGTTAGGGGCTGGCAAGGTGGCTCAGTGAATAAAAACACTTCCTTCCCAGAAGACTCAAGTTCAATTCACTTTTATTTTATTTGATTACCAGTGGCTATCTGTAAGCCCACAGCTAGGAGCAGAGACAAGTAGATCATGAGATCTTGCTGGCCAGCCTGTCTAGGCAAAACAGGAATTTCACAAGTTCAGTGTCTCAAGAAAAATACAGTGCACAATTATAAAGAAAGATCCAACATCAACCTTTGGCCTCCACATGCATTCAAGGAAGCTCACACAAACACACACACACACACACACACACACAGAGACAGAGACAAACCTGCAGTTTTTATGTAAAGATTGTAACTATTATAGACGTAACAATAATGAATATACCTACTGAAGCAATGTTATTTTGGAAATCATGTTGGATCTCTCTATTCTGTTTCAAGAAGAGAATTCCACATGTACCATATTTTCTGGAATGTACTGCAAAAATTATTTTGTGCATCACTGAAATATACTTTTCAATCCTTAACAAACTGCAATGCTCTCTAAATATCATGAAGTACACAGTCTACAGTACAATGTCCCTATCATCTAATCTTTTAAGATATCCAGATTAAGACTCACAATGTCTACATGTTGAATTTGGTTGTATCTAAACATCTAGAAGAAATACAAGAAAAAAAAAGAGATTCTATATCTATATCTATATCTATATCTATATCAATATCTATCTTATTAGTGTATTGGAGTTTTGGAATAGGTGCATCAATCTTCTTAGGCTTTTTCACATTCTGAATTCTTCTAATTTCTTCTTACTCATGTTGTTAAAGTGTTTCTCTCCTCTTGCATTTCCAGTTAATAGTATTTTAGATCCAAAAGTTTTATTTGGTCTCACTTTTATAGGAACTGTGTGCAAAACACTAGGGCATGTACATATGTAAAAGAAACATTACTAAAACTTAAATCACACATGGACACTCACACATTAATAGTAGGAGATGTAAATACCACACTCTCACCAATGGAAAGGTCATCCAGACAAAAACTTAATAAAGAGATACTGGAACCAACAGATATTATCACTCAAAGGGACCTAACATATAACTATAGAAGATTTACTCAAAAACAAGGGAATATACCTTCTTCTCAGCACCTCCCAGAACCTTCTCCAAAATTGACCATACATCCAGTTACAAAGCAAGTCTCAACGGATACAAGAAATTTGAAATAACCTCATGTATCCTATCAGACCACTACAGATTAAAGCTGGATTTCAACAACAACAGAAAAATCACAAACTCAAGGAAACTAAACAAGTGTGTACTGATTGACTACTGGTTAAATGCAAAAATAAGAAAGAAATTAAAGACTTTTTTAAATTCAATAAAAATGAATGCATAACATAACCAAACCTGTGGGACACACTGAAAACAGCGCTAAGAGGAAAGTTCACAGCACTAACTGCCTTCATAAAGAAATTAGTGAGATCTCATACTTAGTAACTTAACATCATACCTGAAAGCTCTAGAACAAAAAGAAGCAAACACACCCAAGAGGAGTAGTTGACAAGCAAGTATTAAAATGAGGGTCAAAATCAATTAAATAGAAACAAAGAGAACAATACAAAAAAAAACCAATGAAACAATGATTTGGTTGTTTGAGAAAATCAAAGAGATAAATAGACAAAGCCCTATCCAAATTTACTAAAAGACACAGAGAAAATACATTAACAAATAATAGATAAAACCAGAAGCAAAGCAGGACATTACAACAGACATGTAAGAGACCCAATGAGTCATTAGGTTATACTTTACAAACATGTACTTCAGGACAATTTAAAATAAGTAAATAATTTTCTTTATAGATACCATTTACCAAAGTTAAATCAAGATCACATAAACTATTTAAACAGCCATCTAACCACTAAGGAAATAGAAGCAGTCATTAAAAGTCTGCCAAACAAAAAAACCCAGGGCCAAATGGCTTTAGTGGAGAATTCTACTAGACTTTTAAAGAAAACATAACATCAGTATTCCTCAAATTATTCTACAAAATAGAAACAGAAGGAATATTGCCAAATTCACATTATGAGGCCATAGTCACCTTGACACCCAAATCACACAAAGATTCAACAGAGAGAATTACAGACCAATTTCTTTTATGAACACAGAAGCAATTATACTCAACAAAATACTTGCAAACTGTATCCAAGAGCACATCAAAAAGATCATCCATCATGAACAATTAGGCTTAATCCCAGACATTCAGAGATGGTCCAATATATGAAAATCTACCAAATAAACAAACTGAAAGAAAAAAAATCACATGATCATATCACTATATGCTGAGAAAGGCTTTGACAAAGTCTAAATACCCTTCATAATAAAAGTTTTGAAGAGATTAGGGATACAAAGAACATACTTAGACATAATAAAGGCAATTTACAAAAAGCTTATAGTCAACATCAAATTAAATGGAGAGAAACTCAAATAAATTCCACTAAAAACAGAAACAAGACAAGGCTACCCACTCTCTCCCTATATATTCTATATAATACTTTAAGTTCTAGCTAGATCAATAAGACAACTAAAGGACAGCAAGAAAATACAAGTTGTAAAGGAAGAAATCAAAGCGTTATTTGGAGATGAGATAATAGTGTACACGATCTATCCCAAAAATTCTACCAGGGAACTCCTACAGTTGATATCAGTATCTGGATACAAGTTAACTCAAAAAGATAAAATTCAGTAGTCCTCCTATATACAAATGGAAAATGGGCCGAGAAAGATATCAGAGAAATGGCACTTTTTACAGTAGCCACAAATAATATGAAATATCTTGTTTTAAACAAGAGAATGAAAGACTTGCTTGGTAATAACTTCAAGCCATTGAAGAAATAAGTTGAAGAAAATATTAGAAGATGGAAAGATTTTCCACACTTATGGATCAGGAGGATTAACATTGTAAAAATGGCCATCCTACCTAAAGTAATCTAGAGATTAACTGCAATACCCATCAAAATTCCAAAACAATTCTTTACAGACCTTGAAAAAGCAATACTCAACTTCATATGAAAATTAAAAAAAACAAAAAACAAAAAAACCCAGGATAGCTAAAACAATCCTGAACAACAAAAGAACTCTGGAGAAATCACCACCCCTGATTTCAAGCTGTACTACAGAGCTATAATAATAAAAACTGAATTGTTTTAGCATAAAAACAGACAGGTTATCAATAAAATCACACCGAAGACCCAGATGGAAATCCACATATGTATGGATACCCAATTATTGATAAAGAAGCCAGAAATAGACAATGGGGAAAAAGCCTCTTCAGCTGGTAACTGGTAGCTGGTTGTGTCTGACTGGAACAATAAAAGTATATCTGTATTCATCATCCTGCACAAAACTCAAGTCCAAGTAGATAAAAGCCATCAACATAAAACCAAATACAATGAACCTGATAGAAAAGAAAGTGGGGCAATAGCCTTGAACACGTAGGCAAGAGACAACCTCCTGAACAGAACACCAATAGTGCAGGCACTCAGATCAACAATTAATAAATGGGACCTTATAAATCTGAAAAGCTTCTGTAAGGCAAAGGACACTGTCAATTGGACAAAACAGCAGCCTACTAATGGGAAAAGATTTTCACCAACTCTCCATCTTACAAAGGACTAAGATCTAAACTACATAAAGAACTCGAGAAACTAGACATAACTAAACCAAAGAATCCAATTTAAAATGGGGTGCATAAGTAAACAGAGAAATCACGACAAAGGAATCTCAAATAGGTGGGAAACAGTTAAAGAAATGCTCAACATCCGTAGCCATCAGTGTAATCTCACCAAAATGACTTTGAGATTACATCTCACACCTGTCAGGATAGCTAAAATCAAACACAGAAGTGACAGCACACGGCTGGGAGGATTTAAAGCAAGGGGAACACACTTACATTGCTGGGATGAGTGCAAACTTGTTCAACCACTGTGGAAATCAGTATGGCAGTTCTTCAGGAAATGGGAATCGATTTACCTCAAGACCTAGTTCTATCACTCCAGGGCATATACCCAAAGGTCATTCCACCCTTCCACAAGGACACTTGCTCAACTATTTTCACAACAGCTTTATTCATAATAACCAGAAACTGGAAACAACCTAGATGTCCTCCCTCAACCAAAGAATGAATAAAGAAAACATGGTACATTTACACAATGGAGTACTACTCAGTTATTAAAAACAATGAGAACATGAAAATTTGCAAGCAAATGGATGGAACTAGAAAAATCAACCTGTGTGAGGTAGCCCAGACCCAGAATGATAGACATGGTATACACTCACTTTGAAGTGGACATTAGCTTTTAAGTAAAGGACAACCATGCTATAATCCAGAGACCCAGGGAGGCTAAGCATCAAGGAGGGCTCAAGGGGGAAGGGGGATGCATGGATCTCCTTGGACAGGGAAAGAGAATAGATTTATCTGGTGGAATGGAGTCTGGTGAGGATGAGAACAATAGGGATCAGGTGGAAAGGAGGAATAAAGGGAAGAAAAAGAATGAAGATTAGAAATCTAAGAATACCGTATAAGGCAGTCAGTATTTAAATCCAATTAAAATGTGCTTTTCTCTTTATTGAGCCAATACAATGCACATATTCATTCATGTTTGATCAGTTTATATAGATTACATCTCCATTTGGGGGAAATTTAATTTTAACTTCAGCTATACAAAACAAACAAACAAACAAAAACACATGAATGAAAAGTCAGGGATAGTGATGCATACCTTTAGCCCTAGTTCTCAAGACCCTAGTACCCAAGAGGCAGAGTCGGGAGGATCTCTGTGAGTTCAAGGCCAGTCTGGTCTATACAGACAGTTCCAGCCCAGCCAGGGACTCATAGTGAGACTTTGTCTAAAGAGAAATGAATAAAGATTATGTTCAGAGAGGAGTTGGTTTATTTTGCTTTGCTTTTGTTTTGTTGTTTGTTTTAACATTTTTGATTTTAGTGTCATTTTATAATTTTTATTGAAAATACTGGGTTTTTTTTTTACATATTACATTAAGGATTATCCTCCCTCTGCTCCTGTGCAGTCCTCCCCAGTCCCCTTCCACCTGGACCTACCATTTTCTATTACTTATGAGAGAATAAATATGCTTCTAAGGGATATTAATAAAATATGATAAGATAAAACAAAAATTATCAGGTCAGCTTAGGACAAAACTAACAGAAGGAAAGAAGTCCAAGAAAAGGTACAAGAAACAGAAACTCACTCATTGACACACTCAGGGATCCCATAAAAACACTAAACCTGAAGCCATAATATAGTCACAAAGGACTTATAGTATAAAAGAGAGAAGCAAGTGTAAGTAAAATACAATACAATACAATACAATACAATACAATACAATACACAAGATAATTATTATTTTTAAAGGAACTACACAGATGTGATGTGATAGGAACCTCCGAAGATACTCTTGAGTTCATTGACTGCTAGCCATCTATCATTGGGCACGTGCCTTCCCTTAAGAGTAGTTTGTTTCTCCAGTGAGACTCCCTTTGGGAAAACTAAATGTGCATTTTCAAGTGTTTATCATTTGAGGATGGTGTTTGCATTAGGGATAGGGGCATGTGTCCTTTTCTTTCAGCTCTAGGACTCTATCTGGTGTAGACATGCGAAGGCTCTGGGCACTGTGTGTTCGCATGCCCATTGATGCTGTTGGTTTAGTTTTCTTGGTATCCTACATCCCTTCTGGCTCTTGCACTCTTTCTGCCTCCTCTTCTACAAGAGTACCTGATCTCTGAAGGGTGGGAATTGATGGAGACATCCTACTTAGGGCTGAGTGTTCCAACATCTCTCACTCTCTGCCTTACGTTTGGCTGTGAGTCTCTGTATTTGCTCCCTCTACTTCAGGAGGAAGCTTCAGAGAAGAATTTCTATTCTCAATTAATGTATTTTTAGTTATATGTATGTGTGTGGATTTGTGCACATGCATGAGATGCCCACAGAGGCCAGAGGACGGCATCAGACGCCCTGAGGCTAGAGTTACAGGTGGTTGTATGAACAGATGCTTCCAGTTGGTCCTGAAATCCAACTCTGGTCCTCTTCAAAAACAGTACTCCAACTCTTAACCACTGAGCTGTCTTTCCAGCCCACTCACAGAGCTGGGTTTTTTTCTTTTTTTTTTTTATTAGATATTTTCTTCATTTACATTTCAAATGCTATTCCAAAAGTCCCCTATACCCTCCCCCACTCCCCGCCCTGCTCCCCAACGCACCCACTCTGGCTTACTGGCCCTGGAATTTCTCTGTACTGGGGCATATGATCTTCTAAAGACCAAGAGCCTCTCGTCTCATTGATGGCCGACTAGGCCATCCTCTGCTACATATGCAGCTAGAGACACGAGCTCCAGGGGTACTGGTTAGTTCATATTGTTGTTCCACCTATAGGGTTGCAGACCCCTTTAGTTCCTTGGATGCTTTCTCTAGCTCCTTCATTAGGGGCCCTGTGTTCCAGCCCACTCACAGAGCTGTTATTTTCATAGCTGCTACCTTCACATTGTTCTTTCCTGTGCTGTTTTTAGGACTGGCTGATATTTTGATTTTGCTTTTTTTGTTTTGTTTTGTTAGAATAAAAGCAAATACAGTCAGGACTTGAAAAACATAGACTTAAACTATATGGTTTTGTAGACTAGCAACAATTCATTAAGTAAAAAAAAAAAATCAAAATAAATCACATAGCCTAGATTCATGGACAAAATAAGAAAAGGAAAAGATAATGGGTATCAGCAGCAGCTGCAAGCAAGATGGAGGCATTCCTTGTACACTGTCAAGGCCACCCTGATTTTGGACAATGATGGAGACACACTCTTTGCCAAGTACTATGACGACACCTACCCCAGAGTCAAAGAGCAAGGGCCTTTGGAATGAACATTTGCAACAAGACACATTGGATGGATAGTGAAATTACCCTTTTGGAAGGGATGCCAGTGATCTATAAAAGTAGCATCAATCTCTATTTCTGTGCGATTGTCTGCTTCTATGAAAGTGAACTGATGCTTATGGCTGTTCTCAACTGCCTCTTCAACTCCCTGAGCCCGATGCTGAGGAAAGTTAGCTTTGCTGGAGATCACGGAGAGGCTCTTCTTAGCTGTAGCTGAACTGTAGATGGCGGGGGTACGATGATCCTGGAGAGTGACCATGTTTCTAACCATCTCTATGGCTCCAATATGGATGCTTTTAACATCTTACATTTATTTCGCAGTTTTGAAGAGACTGCATCAATTAGGGCCCCAATTGACAATCTTCAAGAAACTGCATCAATTAGGGTCCTAGCAGGAAGTGGACAACACATCCATAGGGACCAGTTGGCTGAAATTTACAGAAGGGGACTATTTAGCAAATGTAGACAGACAACCAAGGGAAGATGAGACACAACACAGTCAACTAGAATGGGAATTACTACTGCTCCTCAATCGAACCAGAAAGGAACAATTGTGCAACCCAATGAAACCCAAAGCAGTAGGAGAGCGTGTCTCCACCTGCAGAGCATACTTCCCATGTCATCCTGAGCCTATGCTATATGAGCTATCAGTTATTCTCGTAAAGCAGGTTAGGTCTTCATCCTTCCTTTGTACCTGTGCTTGTCAATATAGAAGAGGGGTAAGATTGCTGCATGATCCTGAGCAGAGTCCTAAAATGACTTTTGGCTCTCTGCTTGCATTTCTGAAGTCATTACGAGAATGTGCCCATGTAGCTCATTGCAGGGTGATATCGGCGGCAAAGCCAAGTTCCCTGCCTGATGCTATTCCAGTTAAGTCAGGTGATTCTTAGTCATGTGAATGAGCCATACCAAATTGGCAGAGCCAATTAGACAAACCTAGCCAAGCGAGCAGTAAACCTATTGAAGCTGCCTTTTTGCAACATCATGTTGGTAATAGGTAATGGATTCATTTCATCTAAGTTACTATTGATAGCCACCTTCATCTGTTATCTATCTTGAGGTCTCTTTATTCTCTTCCATTGACACAAATTTTTTTACCTGATGAGAGGCTCCAAACTTTTGTTTCTACAGCCTCCAGGCCTGGGATGGTCCTGATGCTCATGTGCAGAGCTTCCATTGATTGCTACCTCAAATCACAGGACTCCCAAATACACTTTCTAAGTCACAAACATAGCCTCTCACCCTCATTGTGAAACAGACAGTCTTTGGTAATTTCAAACAACCACTCCCCTTTTTAATGTTGGATTCAGTAACTTGAACTGGCTGTTGGATGTTTTGGTTTATTTACTGGAATGATAACTATGTCACTGTCTTCCTTAGTGAATGTTTTTCTCTAGGGAATTAAAATCTCCAGACTTTCTAAGACAAAGCTTTTGAGTTTAGTATGTGAAAACATTTCTTCGGTAGACTGACAGATGTCCGAGTAAGAGAGATGTGGTCACTGCAGCCTCCTGGGAAATGGAGGGTACTGAGGCAGCATGTACTGACTATGTTTAAGTTATTTCTAGCTCTCTTGGACAACTGGCTAATAAGCAGTATGTTCTTTCAGGTAGACCTCTATCTGCGCCTTAGGTTTATCTTTCTCAGTCTCTACTGGTACCTTACTTCCTTTCCTGCCACACTGACAAAATAGCCAACTGCCGGGAGTGTGCATGGCCTGGAATGGGATTGAAGTGGGACACAGTATAGGATGCAGTCTTAAAGACCAATGGTCTCTGGCCTTCTAGCTCTCTAACTATGCTTAACTTGCTGTTAACTTGTAAAGGATTCTAAAAACATCCTTGCTAGTTTATGGTTAAAAACTCTGGCTTCTTTTCTCTTTAACTCTGTGCTTTATTAAACATTATAATATTTAATTATTTAACTCGTATGCTTAAATAAGCACTAGGGAAACTTAATCTCTTTCTTACTGTTTGTGCTTCATCAAGCACTAAAAACTTAACTCTTTATTGACTCTTTGATATTTGTGTTTTAATAAGTGATAATATCTGGCCAATGACACATGCTGTTTAGCAGCAGGGAACTAAGTAAAAGGATTCCTTGCCAGTGCACCTTTCTCTGGTGAGTCCTCCAGAAGTCTCTCTGGTTTACCTGGTTAACTCTTTGAGAACTGGAGAGGAGGGAAAGAAAAAGAATTAAGATGCTTTGTATAGGCAAATATGCACAGACACATATACATTCATTCAATCATTCATATACCCACACTCTGGCCGGGCCCGACCATCTGTAAAATCAACTCCACAAGTATTCATGCATGTTTACATACATACACATAAACCCTACATGTAAACATATAGGCAAACAGACATGCACATTTGGATGGATCGGTGGGTGGATGGATGAATGGTTGGGGCAAAGCTCCCCAAGCCAAAACAGTCAACCAACAACCAACCAACTTTATTTCTTTATTCTGGTCTTTTTTTTACCTTCTTAGAAAAATAAAGTTCTTTACAAAATTAATTCAGAGATAAAATGTTACATAAAATGGGAGTTATATAAGGATGTTAATATTAAGTTCAAAGCAGTGTTTCATCATAATATACTCATTAAAAGTTCAAAGCAACAGTTTTTTACGTGGCCTTGCCTTATCATAGTGCACACTTGTGACTTTATCCTTGGACCTAAATGTTTTTCCTTGAACACAAAATCGTCCCAAGTCTATTATCTTTCTAGTGTGATTATGAAAATTTATTGTATTTCTTACTATGCAGGCTTTACTTACTATTCTGGGGAATGGGCACATTCTATTTTTTATTCTAACTTTATTACATATTTCTAGCAACTAAGACAATTTCTAAAAACTTTCTTCCTAAAATTATTTGAATCAAATTAGGAATTCTATAGAATTATTGTCTATTTGTCTATGTAGCATCACTTATAAGGCGATGTACATCTTCATAGGTCTGCAGAGATCCACTCAAAAGGGTGGGCTAATACCTAGTTGTAGTTATATATTGAATAATAACAGAAAAGCACATTAATAACAGGAATCATTCCTAAAATGGATTCTCCTGAGCCTTGTCCACCAGAGCTGTCATAGATTTTAATCCAAGGTGAACCTTCTCAGGAAGATCACTTGCTGTCGTAGATGTTAAGCTGAGGCAGACCATCTCAGGAAGATCACTTGCTAGTTTTTAGCTTTTCCTATGATGGTTCCTGACAGCCAACAAAAGAGCCTTGAGGAGGAAAGTTTATTTTCACTCTCAGTTCAAGTATATGATCCATCATGGTGAAGAAGTCAGACAGTAGGAGCTTGGGGTGACCACCAAAAAGCAGAGAGTGATGACCTCTGGAGTTCAAATTGCCTCTTGTTTTCCCTTGATCCAGCAGTCACAGAGGGATTTCCAACCTCAATGAATGTAACTGAGAAAATCTCTCACAGACAGGCTTGGGAACCTAACCTAATTTAATAAGCCCTCAAAGGCAAACCCAGAGATTCTAGAACCTGTCAAGCTTACTCATCACACCTAGTTTCTAAGTCAGCAGCACTTGTGACTGTGGGGATGGAAATAGAGCTGCAAACAGACTCTGTTGGTGAGACCCATTGTTATACTTCCTGTGCCACAGGACAAATTTTGTAGTCAGAGGAAATGTGTATGGGAAATAATACTGGTGACAAAGTATCTGTGGGCTCCTTGTGTTTTATCTAAAGCTACTCCAATAAGAAAAGTAGACACATATTGCCTTCCATCTCTGCCCATTCCAGAGCTACAGCTTTCTGTTTTCACCCACTGTCCTGATTGTCAAACCTCCAGGACTGTTACTCCCAGTTCCCTTATTTGACTCAGCCCTGGCCATTTCCTGAAAGTCTGAGTAAATGTCTTTCAGGCCTGATGTCCTTCAGCATGGAACAGACAGATCTGCAGCTGAGATCTGCCTCCTGAACCTCTGCCCAGTGGGAGATTTTCCTTCACTCTGTCAGGACTAACCTGAAGCAGGACTCTCAGGCAACCATTGCCCCTACCCAACTGGTGTCGATGTAGAATGTGCTTTCTCTGAAACTCAGTCATGGGATTCCTTTCTCCATTTAACTAGCTAAAGGGCATCGCCATGATTATCCAGATATGAGCTATGAGAGGGATAGCAAAACAGTAGGAGCAAGTGCTTTGGGGATTTAGGCTCCATATAAAATGGTTTGTGTTTTCCAACACACTAGAGCAGTGGTTCTCATCCTTCCTAATACTATGACCCTTAAATAGTTTCTCATGTTGTGGTGACCCCCTACCAAAACACTGTTTTGGTTGCTACTGTAATTCCTAGCTTTAATTTTGCTACTTTTGTGAATCATAATGTAAATATCTGTGTTTTCTGATGGTCTCAGGCAACCCCTATGAAAGGGTTGTTCAATTGAGAAGCTACTTGTTTGAGTCTAGCATTCAGCTACAACAGCAAACATAGGTTTGTGGGTCTAATAGGCTGACAACGGTCCATAGAATACTGAAGTTTCTTCCTGTTCTGTGTGGCCAGGAATTCAGACTCTAACAAGGCCCAATGACAATGGAGGATCTAGTGTGTGCTGTGTGTGTGTGTGTGTGTGTGTGTGTGTGTGTGTGTGTGTGTGTGTATGTGTGCGCGTGTGTCTTGGTTTTGTTATTGTTATGCAGTTTTATGGGGTTTGTTTGCTGTGGCCTCAAACTTAAGACAATCTTCCTGCTTCTGTCCCCATACTTAAATTATAAGCATACTCCACTATGTCCAGCTTTTTTGTTTTTTAAATTTTATTTGTTTTGAAATGGGTCTTACTGTGCTACCTAGGCTTGTCTCAAATTCATGAACTCAATTTATCATCTTGCCTCAGTTTCCCACATAACTTATGTTACAGGTATCCATCCGGCATGCCTCACTTTTTTTTTTTGTATTCTTTTTTAAAAATTTGTTATTTTATTTATTTACATTTCAAATGTTATACCCCTTCCTGGTTTCCCCTCTGCAAACCCCCACCCCATCCCCCCTGCTTCTATGATGGTGTTCTCCCACCCACTCACCCACCCCACATACTTCTGCCTCACTTCCCTAGCACTCTCCTACACTGGGGCACGGAGCCTCCATAGGTCCAAAGGCCTCCCCTCCCATCAATACCAGATAAGGCAATCCTCTACTACATATGCAGCTGGAGCCATGGGCCCCTCCATGTGTACTCCCTGGTTAGTGGTTTAGTCCCTGGGAGCTCTGGGGATACTGGTTGGTTGATATTGTTTTTCTTTCTATGGGGTTGCAAACCCCTTCAGCTCCTTCAGTCCTTCCCCGAACTTCTCCATTGAGGCCCACATGCTCAGTCTGTTGGTTGGCTGTGAGTATCTGTATCTGTATTTGTCTTGCTCTGGCAAAGCCTCTTAGGAGACAACTATACCAGGCTCCTGTCAGCAAGTGCTTCTTCGCATCAGCAATAGTGTCTGGGTTTGGTGTCTGCAGATGGGATGAATCCCAAGGTGGGGCAGTATCTGGATAGCCTTTCCTTCAGTCTCTACTCCACTCTTTGTCACTGCATTTCCTTTAGACAGGAGAAATTCTGGAATAATATTTTTGCGATGGGTGGGTGGCCCCAACCCTCAGCCTAGAGCTGTACCTAACCTCTGGATGTGGTCTCTCCAGTTTCTATATCCCCTTTGTTGGGTATTTCAGCTAATGTCATCCCTGTTGGGTTCTGAGAGCCTCTTGCTATCCTGGCATCTAAAGCAACATTTATAAATGAAATGTTATAAATTGGACAGGGCTTATCTAACTTTAAATTTTAAAAAATCTCAATGGTTCTTTGAAAGTTTATGTCATTCAAACACCATGAAGTGAGTGAGAAAGGCCAAATAGCAAGACACCTGGTGTTAGAACCTAAATCTACAGCTAAGCCTATTCTTTTTTTTTTTTTTTTATGTATTTTCCTCAATTACATTTCCAATGCTATCCCAAAAGTCCCCGTCCCCCATCCCCCCAGCTCCCCTACCCACCCATTCCCATTTTTTGGCCCTGGCGTTCCCTTGTACTGGGGCATATAAAGTTTGCCTGACCAATGGGCCTCTCTTTCCAGTGATGGCCGACTACGCCATCTTTTGATACATATGCAGCTAGAGTCAAGAGCTCTGGGGTACTGGTTAGTTCATAATGTTGTTTCACCGATAAGGTTGCAGATCTCTTTAGCTCCTTGGATACTTTCTCTAGCTCCTCCATTGGGGGCCCTGTGATCCATCCAATAGTTGACTGTGAGCATCCACTTCTGTGTTTGTTAGGCCCCGGCCTAGTATCACAAGAGACAGCTATATCACGGTCCTTGCAACAAAAGCTTGCTAGTGTATGCAATGGGGTCATCATTTGGAGGCTAATTATGGGATGGATCCTTGGATATGGTGGTCTCTAGATGGTCCATCCTTTTGTCTCAGCTCCAAACTTTGTCTCTGTAACTCCTTCCATGGGTGATTGTTTCCAATTCTAAGAAGGAGCAAAGTGTCCACACTTTGGTCTTCATTCTTCTTCAGTTTCATGTGTTTTGCATATTGTACCTTATATCTCACTATACTAAGTTTCTGGGCTAATATCCACTTATCAGTGAGTACATTTCATTTGAGTTCTTTTGTGATTGGGTTACCTCACTCAGGATGATGCCCTCCAGGTCCATCCATTTACCTAGGAATTTCGTGTTCATTCTTTTTTAATAGCTGAGTAGTACTCCATTGTGTAAATGTACCACATTTTTTGTATCCATTCCTCTGTTGAGGGGCATCTGGGTTCTTTCCAGCTTCTGGCTATTATAAATAAGGCTGCTATGAACATAGTGGAGCATGTGTCCTTCTTACCGGTTGGGACACCTTCTGGATATATGCCCAGGAGAGGTATTGCTGGATCCTCAGGTAGTACTATGTCCAATTTTCTGAAGAACCACCAGACTGATTTCCAGAGTGGTTGTACAAGCTTGCAATCCCACCAACAATGGAGGAGTGTTCCTCTTTCTCCACATCCTTGCCAGCATCTGCTGTCACCTGAGTGTTTGATCTTAGCCATTCTGACTGGAGTGAAGTGGAATCTCAGGGTTGTTTTGATTTGCATTTCTCTGATGATTAAGGATGTTGAACATTTTTTCAGGTGTTTCTCAGCCTTTTGGTATTCCTCGGGCTAAGCCTATTCTTATTCAAGGCCCCTTTCAACACTGCAGCTTAAAAGCCCTGTGACAAATGGGTTTCAAGAAATGTATAGGATCAAAAAGAGATTTGGGACTTTGAATTTGCAAAAATTTTGCTGTATTCGTCTGCTTTATGTTAATACAAGAAAAATACTGCAAACAGCTAACATATCAAACCCTTGAGAGACTTGAGGCCCCAGGGAGTGGGGAGGCCTGGTAGGGTGGGGGTGGGGGTTGATAAATCCTCTTGGAGATGGGCGCTGGTAGGGGAGGTATGGGAAGAGGAGCAGTGGAGGGTGGGGGGTGCCAGACCAGGAGGTAGATGAAGTCTGGATTGTAAAAAAGGATTAAAGAATAAAAATAAAAATAAAAATAAAAATAAATGATTATTTATCTCCCAGTTTTGGAGGACTAAAGTGTAATTATGGGCGATCCCCTAACCACTGCCACTTCCTGGGCCCCAGCAGAGGGTAGCAGATGGTACCAGCAATAGGAGAAATATACACATAAACCAGGAATTGTGACTCAGACAGGAGCAGGAAGAAGAACTGGTTAGGGCAGACTTGATCATTGCCTAGTAGTAGTCTCCTGAGAACTCAGTGGATTGCCAAAGAGCTGCCTCTCATCCCTGGTGACCTGAAGACCTCTCTTGAAACTTCCCGACCTTCCACAGTGCCAGCCCTTTCACCACAGAGTCCCTGGCAGGGAAAGAGCATTCAAAAAACACCCCAAACATCTGAGATATTTTATGGATGAAATCCAAATGTTAACATGAAATTCATGTGGGTTTTTTTTTCCCCTGTGCCTGTGGAAGCCAGAGGCACCAGATCCCCTGGAACTGTGGTTGCTGGCAGTTATGAGCTGCTTCATGTGGCTACTGGGAACTAAATGTGGACCCTCTGCAAGTGCAGCATGTGCTCTTAGCATCCCTGGAACTCATGATTTTCATACAACTGGCACAGCAAATCGGGAATATCTCATCAGGTGCCAGAATGGAATTATCACTATGTCAAGCATTTGAGGTAACTGTTACTGTAACTGTGAGTGTGAGTGTGTGTGAGTATGTGTGTGTGTGTGTGTGTGTGTGTGTGTGTGTGTGTGTGTGTGTGTATGTTTGGTATGTGCATGTGGATTTACTTACTTATAAGTACACATTTGGAGCCCAGAGCTAAACAAACCTTCCATAATTGATCTCCCTCTCCCTCCCTCTCCATCTCCTCTTTGTCTCTGTGTCTCTCTGTCTGTCTCTATGTATGTCTCTCTGTCTGTGTCTGTTTCTCTCCCCCCCACCCCCACCCCTTTCTGGGGCAAGGTGTTTCACCAACCTTCAGCTCATGATTTGCTGGTGATGAGATCATTTGGATCTACCTATCTCTCTACCTCCTACCACAGTGGTTACAGGTATATGTCTGACATTTTATGTGAGTGTAGTATCTGAATTCAGGCTCTCGTGTTCGCATAGTAAACATTCTACCCACCAAGCCATCTTGCCAAGGCCTAGAGTTGACCTTTATTGATTCTCTCAATGTGTTCACCTGCTTGCTGGATCCTATCTATGTTTGGTGAACAGAGGTACTGTCTAAATAATTTAAGTTCAGAGTCATTCACTTGGCTCTCTACCATAGGGTCACATGTTGGATATGCTCCACTGCTGAATACCAAAATAATTCCCATAGGATATACTCTACTGCTGAATACCATAATAATTCCCATAATAGTTATGGTCATGTCCATAATTATCTACTTGTTATCTCTTCAAGTCTGTATTAGTTTGTGTAAAGTAAGTTAAGAAATAGTTCTGGAGAGAGAGTCTGAAGTCCAAGGGTTGTGGGACCTTACTCCTCTTTTGGAGGTTCTGGGTCCAAAAGAGCCATTTTACATGCTTCTTCATGGCTTCTGCTTCTTGACATATCACACCAGTTTTGTGAACATTGTGATATGGTGTTCTCTATGTATGTTTCTAAATGTCTGCTCTTATAAGTACACCAGCCATGTTGAATTAAGGTCTCTCTAACAAAGTGTGACTTCAGCTTAATTCAATCACATCTACAAAGGCATCATTTCCAAAGAAATTCACATTCTCTGATGCAAGGAAGGAAAATTACCTTAGGAGGACACTGTTTGACTTAGTACAAAGTTTCCAGGTACTAATGATTCTAGATTCCATACCTTTTTTGGAGCAATATAGCATTGTTTTGTTAAACCACCTTAATTATTCAATGTGATTACCATCTGCTTCTGTCCATAATAGAGGGCTATGATGATTATCAAGGTCACAGGCTTCCAAGGGAGTGAAGCAATTAAACAGTCTATAACCCCATCTATAACCCCAAGAACCATGACAATTATCAGCATGACTAGATGTGTATAAAGGTGCAATAAGTGGCACCATGGCATGTCTGTGGCAACCAACAGCTGCCTGATTGGACTCAAAGCCCACCCAAAAGGAGGACATAACCGTGCCTAGTATGGGGAATGTAGCCAGCTTCCCAGGGCTAGTGAGGTCACAGACTAGAAACATAATCTATTATTGCCGCTTTGATAAATCAGTCGAGTTCCTAACTCCATTCTATATTTTATTCTTAGCACTTATGTGTACCTACCACCTAATCAAAGAAGACCCTCTTTAAAGCAAATGAAAACCATCATAGAAAACTACAACTGAACATAATGCAAAAATCAACAGATCATGAGGAAGCAAGCCCCAGTGAATATATCTACACCACAGTTCCTTAATCTGTGGCTCACGGAACATTGCAGAAGAGTGGACTGGAGTGGAAAAGATTGTAAGAGCCAGAGTATCACAAGTCTTGTACAAAACAGTCTCTTCTAGAAACGGCTTCAGAAACAAGACTGGAGCAATAACAATGGTAATGGATGAGTTCACATAGAAGAAGGGAAATTTCACAGGGTTCCATACCTAAACAAGGAACTACAGGCAACTATTGACAGCTGAGAGAAAAATTTAGCCTCTACCATGGATTAGGCCTCTTACTGATTGTCTAATGCAGAGAGGTGAGCCTCAAAACCATATAAACAGCAACAATTAAAATGGAGCCAACAAATTGTATTTATATACTTGTGCTCGTGTATATGTATTATGTAACCATACTGAAGAAGAAGAGGCTATCAACTTGAGATGGTTGTTATGCAACATAAGGAGTTGGAGAGAGGATGGGGAGTGGGGGGGGGAATGGTATGTAATTCTATCTCAATTTAAAGCATTAAAATAATATAAGAAGTATTTGGACATTAAAAAAAGGAGAGGCCCATTGGTCTTGCAAACTTTATATGCCCCAGTACAGGGGAACGCCAGGGCCAAGAAGTGGGAGTGGGTGGGTAGGGGGTGGGGGAGGGTATGGGGGACTTTTGGGATAGCATTGGAAATGTAAATGAAGAAAATACCTAATTAAAAAAAAGGATTATCAAGGTCTCAGAGCTGAAGTAATAGCTCAGTAAAATGTTTGCTCTACAGGTGTGAGGATGTAAGTGTAAAACTGGGCACAGAAGTACTGACCTGTAGCCTCAGACCTGAATAGACAGAGAGGAGAGAGTTACTGGAGCTTGCTGGCCAGCTAATGGACCAGAATCAGTGAGATCCAGGTTTAGAAAGAGACTGTGTCTCAGAAATTATGATGAAGAGTGATTGAAGAAAGTCCTTGATGTCAACCTCTGATATCCAAGTGCATGCGCCCTATACACACACATACACACATATGCACACACATACACAGAAAGAGAGACAGACACACACACACACAGAAAGAGAGAGAGAGAGAGAGAGAGAGAGAGAGAGAGAGAGAGAGAGAGAGAGAGAGAGGTACATGCTGGTAAGTTCTGGGGTGCCTCATAGGATGGTTAAAGCTGGCTCCTGGCACTGAGTACCTACATGTGTGAGCCTCTGCCACTTAACAGCATTTCAGTGATCTGAGCACTACCTCTGTGTGGTGAACATTTGACCCTGATTACATCAAACTCTGGAGCCAAAATAGCATGCTAGAATGCCTCTACTTACCCATTCTTGGCTCATCTGACACAGAACCCAAACTCAAATGACCTCATATACATCATAAAAACAGGCAACACTAACTTTCCTGTGGTGAAGTGTGAGGAGCGGGTGTGGCAGCAGTCCCAAGAAGGCGCCAAGGACTGCAGCTAAGTCTTATGACTTGCACCTGACTTCCTCATACACCTGAAAATAAGCCACGACCATCGTGAGAGCTGCACAGGTGCACCATGATGCTGGCGGTTTAAACAAGTCCATATTTGGTGGAGACATGCCCCTGCCGCCCTGATTGGCTGAAGCTGCGTGCCTGGTGAGGTGACATGGCCTGCTGTGAGTGGATGGGGACTGAGAGTATATAAGAGTGAGAGGCCCGGGGTTCAGAGGAGATAGATGAGGAAAAAGATGAAGAGAGAGAGATGAAGACAGAAGTTTGCTGAATAAACTATTGTTAGAAGGACTGGTGGTCGTGTCGTTCTTGCTGGTCAAGAGCGGACGCGACAGTAAAGCCCAAAAGGCTTTAGAATCTAAAGACCAGGTCCAGAGCCAGTAATAGCTTCTCATAGATGAGAGACTGAGAAAGTACTGTGGATACTTGCTGTCTGCTCTGCACGGGATTCCTCCTGTTCTCTCATAATGCTTTAGTCAAATAAATGAGATAATACATCTAGATTTATTTGAAGGCAAATCCAAATTTACTGTATGACTATAGTTGTCTGTTTGTTCAAAAGCTTTTCCTTGTTAGATAGATGCATATTATGTACTTTAACACACCAGAATGCTCACACTCAAATTGACTATTAGATTAAAATTTCTATTTCATGCTTACTGCTTTGTATGAATGTCTGTATACAAATTTGCTCACTATTCATTTGGGAAATCTATTTTTATTTATGTCTTTGCTTATAGTAACACCCAAGTCTATCCCAAGTCCTTGAACTTCATTGCTTCTGAGGTACACACTGTCCACATTTTACATCTTTCCAATCCAGATATCAATGGATACAACTACTATTAGAAAAACCACAGTTACTACATCATGAATGCTGCTCGAGCTCCTAAGAAGGCCAGAAATAATGGCACAGCCCTATAATACCAGTATGCAGAAGCCAAAGCAGGCTCAGAATTTCAAGGTCAGCCTCAGTTAAAAAGTGAGGACAAAAAGGAGAGTGGCCAGGAGTGGTAGTGTACATCTGTAACACCAACATGAAGAAGCAGAGGCAGGTAGACCTCAAAGAGTTCTAGGTCAACTTGGTCTACATAGCAAGTTTCAGGTCTGCCAAGGCTACTTAGTGAGACCCTGTAAACAACATAAAACATAGAAATGAAAAAGAGAAAGGAAAGAATAAAGGCAGGAAAGTAGGCAACAAGATTGGTGGAGGAAATATAATATGAGAGGTATAGAAGCAAAGGCATAGATAAAGTCATTGAATAATTTTTCATATACTTATTTTTGGTGGTAAAATATAAAGAACATAATATTTATCACTGTAATTGCTCATAAGTAGATAATTGAAATAAAATGCATCCATCCACAATGTACTCACTGTCACCTATATTAAAATATTTGACCACCTTTAGCAAAATTTGTACCCATGAAGCGGCTACTGGTAGCTTCTCTTCTAGTTTCTATCTCTGTGAGTTTGCCTGAGTACCTTATGCAAGTAGAATAATGCAGTATTTGTCCCTCTCTGTGAGACCTACTATCCTTAATACAACTTTTGAGATCTATAAATGTAGCATATACAAAATTATGTTATTTATATGGCCATTAGAATTTCAGTTGTCAATTTGATATACCTGGGAAGAGGGAGCCTCAGTTGAGAAATTGTTTCCATTAAATTGGCCTATGGGCATGTTTGTGGGCACTTTCTTTCTTGATTTCTATGCACAAGAGCCCTGCTTACTCTGGCCAGTACTGTCCCAAGGCCTGAGATGTATAAGAAAAATAGCTGAACACAAGCTGAGAGACAAGTTAATAAGCAGCATTCCTTTATTGTTCCATAGCTTTAGGCTCCTGCCTTGAGTACTTGCTTATCTTGATTTCTCTCAATGATGGGCTAAGACAAACCCTCTCCTCTCCCAGTTACTTTTTGGCAATGTTTTATGACAGCAACAGAGACACTAAACAGGGAAGTTGCTATGCTTTATTACATTATGTGCATGTACCATATTTTATAGTCTACAATTTATTTATCTGTTCATCTCTCTGTGGACAACTGGGTCATTTCTTCCCTTTAGCTAAGGTTATTATGTGTACAAATTATATTGGTGTACAAATACCTATTTAATAAAGACCATTAACTTTTTTGTCATTTACCTAAGTGTGGATTTTATGAGGTCTTAATACTTCTCTTCTCTGTTTAACCTTTTGAGTAGATGATAAACTCTTCTTCCATGAAGTCTTCATATCAGTACAATCATTTAACCCAAGTAAACTGGAAGGTTGAATATATAACCCAAAAGGTCATGGGGAAGAAGGATAGGAGCTGATGATGTCCATCAGTTTATCAAGAAACCAAATATCAAAATAAGGTAAGTTTACTTGTTGCAATGACAACTTGGAAGTCAGGATTGATGAAGCGCAATTCCTTTGTGGACTGCTTTAACAAATGATTCATCTTGATGCTCCACAGAACAACAGTGACTTGGAAATTATCCATAAGGATAGCAGAATTAAAGGGTGACCCAAAAGTAGGGGCATCTGGGTATGAAGACATTAGAAAGGCATTAAGTAAAAGTGACTCTAACTTGCCACACATTGTAAGAATAGTTTATGTATGTCGTGAAAATAAATTCTTTGCCCATTCACTATGTCACATTGGTAGTGCTCACTACACAAAACATTATGCTTTCAGCAATATTAATTGGAGAGAAATGCATACCAAAATTCAAATGTCTGTGTTTCTGAAATTTACTGAGTTGTGCATGATAAAAATCTGAATGTAGTTAAATTTCAAGGAAAAAACCTTTATATGCAAATAAAGATTTAAGACATTTGAAAGAACTGTGTCATCCTTTTTCTTCTATCTGGAACATAAAAGGATGATAGAGCTAGCTGTGGATTACATGTTAAGTTTGTTAAAACCAACTTCCTCTGTACTGTGGATTCTGTTCACTTCCTAGTCTGCTCTTACATTATAATATTAGACCTGTTTACTTGTACCCCTCTGTTGTTCTTCTATTTAGGAGTCATAGCATCATGATCTGACCCATGGATCAGACTAACTCTTGTTTCAATGTTTTTTTTTATTATTATTTTATATATACAAATGCTTGCCCGCAACTGTGTGCCATCTCTGTGCCTAGCACCTTTGGAGACCAGAAGATGGCATTAGTCCTGTGGAACAGAAAATATAGATAGTTGTGCACCACCAAGTCAGTAGTGGGAAGTAGACCTGCATCCTCTGCAAGAACAGTAAACACTCTTAGCTGCTAAGCCATCTCTCTAGTCCTGGAGCTAAGCCTTTCTTTTCAACGTTGTCAGGATGGGTAACAATGGAAGTTCTGTAGCTTGCTATTGAGTTTCAGATCTGAGCTAAATTTTGCAAGACCAGATAATTTCTAATCAGTTCAAGAGAATTTGTCCAGCTTTTTTTTAACTTAAAAAATAATATTCACAGGGCTCCCAATGGAGGAGCTAGAGAAAGTACCCAAGGAGCTAAAGGGATCTGCAACCCTATAGGTGGAACAACATTATGAACTAACCAGTACCCCGGAGCTCTTGACTCTAGCTGCATATGTATCAAAAGATGGCTTAGTCGGCCATCACTGCAAAGAGAGGCCCATTGGACACGCAAACTTTATATGCCCCAGTACAGGGGAACGCCAGGGTCAAAAAGGGGGAGTGGGTGGGTAGGGGAGTGGGGGTGAGTGGGTATGGGGGACTTTTGGTATAGCATTGGAAATGTAAATGAGCTAAATACCTAATAAAAAATGGAAAAGAAAAAAATAATATTAATAATAATATTTCCCAATCATCACCAAATATTAAAATAATTTACCTGGTGTTTTGTTAAAGACGGAGATTTTCAGCCTCATTCAGATATCTGTGGAATAAGGCTAGATATATGAATTTTAAAAATATATCTGTCATGTGTGTTACAGATTGGCAGTCTAATTTAGGGTAAGTCAAACTTCTTAATTATTGATTATACAACAAATGAAACACTAAACATCTGTAGTGATCATTAACTTATTTTACACCAGATATTAAAAATAAACTAAATTTGAGAACTTTCAACTATGTTATAATCTAGTTTAGTTCCCTCACCTGCAAAATCCACGCCTATAGGATTAGAATACTGTGGAGGAATGAATGTGGACCAAAGGGATACTATGGCACTTTGAACAATATATTTTATCATATATTTTCCCAAATATTTTATATTTAATAGAAGTAAATGTTAGGCAGGGCACTGGTGTTGCATACTTTTAATCCTGGCACTCAAGAGGCAGAGGCCGGTTAATCTGAGTTTGAGGCCCATCTGGTCTGCAAAGTGAGTTCCATGACAGCTAGGGCTACAGAAAGAAATTCTGTTTTGAAAAATTAATTAAACATAAAAATAAAAATTATGTTTTCTGAAATCTACTTAGCTGAGATCTGGAAATTCCTATGCTCAGTGAGGAGTTAAAGAAGTGATTAAAGAGTAACCTGTCATGTCCATATCTCTTAATATACAGTTCATTCGCCTCAGTACAGTTCACACAGGAACATACATATGTTTTATAAGGTGTTAGATACATATAGTTGAATTTAGGGGAACTGTTGAGATACAAATTGCCCTAAAACTTCGTCAAAGGTATCAACAAGCATTTTTTAATCACAACAGATAGAAGGAAATACCAAAATTTCTTGGAAATAGTTATTCATAACATGGGCCCATTATTTAAGTTACTACATTATAGTCATTATAAATCATATACATTATGAGTTCCTAACCTTCAGAGCCTATGTTCAATCAATGTAATGTTTTTAGAAACCATTTTCAGTACAGCTCAATACCACTGCACAACAGAGCAGAGGAGAGTCATGTAGCTCAAGGCCCGCTGAAATTTCAACCAGAGTTTTACACTTAAAGTACATGGGCAGACCTACTATGTGCCAAGGAGGGTACTGAGAACTTTATTTGCCACGCGTGTTATAAGCTGGCAGTCTAATTTAGAGAAACTGAAGTTTCTCAATTACTGATCACACAACAAATGAAACATTAAATGACGGTAGTGATCATTAATTTATTTTACAAATATTTGTAAAGTATCAGCTCTGTGCTAGGCACTGTGCCATACTTTCTGGAACTTTATTTTGTAATATCAAACTAAAAGAGCTTATTCAGGACATAAATGACTATTGTCAGGTACAGTGGCACTCAGCATGCCAAGAAAGGAGGATTGTTTGAAGACAGGCTGGGTTATACACTCAGAACCTGTCTAAAAAGCAAGCAAACAAACAACAATAGCATAATGATAGCTTTTTCTCTTACATGAAAGTCATTTACTGTCATATTTTAGAAATAGGAAAAGTGTCTTGCACAGTTTTGGGGACAAACATGACAGCTGCAGTCTGTTGATTCAGCTGTGGCCTTTCAGACACTTCCTGGTGGTGTAAATGTCCAAAGACCAACTCCAGCATGTGTTTACTCAGCCTTGCCCTTTCAGTCAGCTCTGGAGAGAAGTTATGAAAATTAACTTCTGTCCTTTCACCGAAGTTTAAACCATCTTTCAAAAGAGCCTTTTTGTAAATTTATACCGCATAAAATGGAACTGAGTCTTTTCGATGTTTCAAAAATTCACTGTATATCATTTTATATTCACTTACCTTTAAGAAGCTTGCAAAAGCTATAACAAAGAAACAATGGCATGCTACTTGTAGAACATCAAATTAAAGTTGGTCAAAAGAGAGATTATTAACAGGATTGCCAACAGAGGCATTATGAAACCAATACTTTCACGGAATTAAGCAGAGCCGATCTAAATTGTTCAGTACTGTGAATTCAAGTATTCCAACAAGGATATGCAGGCTTTCCCAGGGGAGGTGATCATACCTGAATACTGAGGTCTGCATTCTCAAAAGCTTATTGCTCATATCACTAAGTATTTAAAGGTCAATTAAAGCCTGAAGTCCCTGTGAGAACGACCTTACAGAGTATGTCAAGAGGCATCTTCCTGCTAGAGCTGGCCAAGCTGTGTCAACATGAGTAGTATAGGACTGTGACTATGGAGAAAGCCCAGTGTAAAATATCTCTTCAGGGGACTCCTAAGCAGAATATCTGAGGCCAGCAGTAGGTACATCTGCTGCAGTAACTACAGCAGTAAGTACTGCCTGGATTGACCAAAGGAAGATGACACCTCCAGGGAATATTATAGGGTGGGAGGAGCTTTGCCAGCATTTAAAATTTTAAGTAATATGTGTTGCAATTGGGATTTCCAAACAAGGAAATCTAGAGATATGGGACATTAATATGAACTTATATGAATATGATAAGCTTTGCATCATGTAGCTGGCAATCTATCATGGTTATAATAGTATTTTGATTCAACTATTTTATTCATGAAACATAACAAGTACTTTTGTAAGGTGTCAAAAACTGGACTACTACAGGGTTACAAATATTGGTTTCTATTAGTTTGTGTGGGACATACGTCTTAATAGTCATTTTAAATTTAAATAGTTTTTTAAAAGTATTTAAACTAACATAAATCTCAGCAATTTCCATTACTAGTTTTGAAAACTATAAAGAGAATATATATATCTAATCAAGTTTAGATAGAGTTTATTATACCTATCTATGAACACTTACACTAAAACCTTTAAACTTTAGAGAATCCAAGAATGTAAATTTATTGTCTATTGGTGTTTTTATAAACTGATGTAAAAAAGAGAGGCTTATGAATATATGGTCACAGTGTCAACTTACTATTTGTGAATGTGATTCTGAGCATTGCCAAATGGTGATCAATATGACAAATGATGTTTGAGTTTTGGTTTGGTTTTCTTGTTTGGGGGTTTTTTGTTGTTGGTGGTGATGATGGTGGTTTTGTTTTGTTTTTTGAGCTTTGTTGTTGGTGTTGTTTTGTTTTGTGTTTGAATACTGGGCAGCAATTCAGGATTAGGAACTTCAGAAAGCATGTAACACCTCTGCATTTGGGACAATAATGCAAAGGAAAGATAAGACACCAGAACTGTGGACCAAGTGTCCCTCAGTGTTGCTATGACTACAGAAGTCCTTTAGATGATACTGAATCTACTGAAAGACCAAGGAGTACTCAGAAAGTGACCCAGGGATTCTGGAAAGGAAACAGCAGGTGTTAGGACTCTCCAGATACTCTGAGTGTTATTGGCATCAGCAATAGTGTCTGGATTTGATGTCTGCATATGGGATGGATCCCCAGGTGGGGCAGTCTCTGGATGGCCTTTCCTTCAGCCTTTTCTTTACTCTTTGTCACTGCATTTCCTTTAGACAGGAACAATTCTGGGTTAATATTTTTGAGATGGGTGTGTGGCCCCATTCCTCAACTGGTAACCATGCCTATCCACTGGATATGGTCTCTACAGGTTCTCTCTCCCTTTTGTTGGGCATTTCAGCTAATGTCACCCTCACTGGGTCCTGGAAGCCTCTTGCTTTCCTGGAATCTGGAAAATTCTAGTGGCTACTCCTAGTATCCAAATCCCCATTGCTACACAACTCAGTTTAATTTCCTGACCCTCTCTACTTCTCTCCCATCTCCTTCCACACCTGATCCCCCTTTTCCCTTTCCCTCCTCTATTCCTCCCAGGTCCCTCCCTCCCTATACTTCTTCTTGAACTTCATATGGTCTGTTGTATCTTGGGTATTCCAAATTTTTTTCCTAATATCTATTTATCAGTGACTACATATCATATGTGTTCTTTTGTGACTGAGTTACCTCACTACAGTTTTAGTTAGCCAATCAGTCTTTGCCAAAACAGCTTCTTTTCATAAAATTTCATTCACAGTATAGAAGACCAAACGTTGAGATGAAGGGAAGGCTATGTAATGAGGTCTTTGAAGAGATTCAAACTAAGTTTCAGTGGAACTCAGGAAGAGCTTCTCTTGTCCAATAAGGGGTCACTAAAGAACATATGTGATTCTCCTATCATAAAGGAGATCTAGCAGGCTAGTATCTGGTTGGAAAAGAGCAGTCACTGCCCTGCTCATAGATGCTGTAGAAGCAAGAGCCAACTGCCAGGACTTGTTCTCATACCTTGTGAGGACAAAGAAACAGCTTGCCTCCTGGGATGATAAAATCTATCCAAGAGGGATTCAAGGAGAGCCCAAGTTCCAAAGAAGTTGCCCATGTTACATGATGAACAGAGTCTAATATTCAACTATGTTATGTGTTGAGTCTAATACATACCACAGATAGAAAGCAAGAATGGAAGGAGTAGAGGCAGGGGTGGAAATGAATCCTTCTCAGTTGTTTTCCCACATGGGATGATTTCACACTTCTGAGGACATTTAGAGATGTGTTCATATATTCTTTGTTTTCAATCATTGGTCAGTGCTGCTGGTGACATAGGGCCAGGTACAAGACAAACATCCTCCAATGAAAGAACACCAAAAAATTACTACCTGTCCAGAAATGCCAAGAGAGATGATTAAGAAACAATGATCTACATCATGGAGAAACAGGGAATAAATAATTATTAAATCATCCAGAAAATAGACTAGGATGGTTGTACAGCTGAGCAAGAACATGGAAATTCTAAATTACATAACTGTGCAATGTAAATGGGGATTAGAATATATGTGACTTATGACCCACTAAAGCTTCTTTAAAGCATTGCAATATATAGCAAGAAAGTTATCATATGAACTTCATATATGTAATCTACACATTGAGTAAGAAAGACTTAGAAGTTAATCAATCAGAATCAAATTTAATTTTATGTTCCACCAAAAATTTATATGTCCATTAAGTGCTTTCCATGAGCTTCTGTAAGGCAAAAGACACCATTAGTAGGACAAAATGGCAGCCTATAGAATGGGAAAAGATCTTTGTCAATCCTACATCAAACAGAGGGCTGATATCCAAAGATAATAGAACCATCCCTGCACCATCATAAGGGCAAAAACCAATCCCTGACACAATTAATGATACTCTGCTCTGCAGATAAGGAACCTAGTATAACTGTTCTGGATGTCCTAGTATAACTCCCACTGGCCTGAGTGGGAGAAGGTGTGCCTAGTCCTGAAGCAACTTGATGTTGTGGAGGTGGTGATAAACAGAGGGGGACTTCTCCTTCTAAAGGGAACTCAGAGAGGATTGCATGAGGTGGATACTGGGAGGAGGAGAAGGGTTGATATTGGGTTGTAAAGTGAATCAATAAAAAAATCACAAAGCTAATGATGCTACCTAAATTCAGCCATTTGATTCCTGTATTCATCCTGATGAAAAACTCATTATTAATTAAAAGAGTATTTCTGATAGAACTGAAAAAAAAGAGGGAAAAGAAGATGCTCAACTGAAATTGAAGTAACTTATATTTACTTATTGTGTAACTCATGTCTAACATTTTGAAGAATGTCCAGGCTGTTTCCCAAGGTGGAAGAACATTGTATGTTTTCACTGGAAATATAGGGAAGACTTCATGTAGCCTCACCAATTTAATGATGTTTTTATTAATTCATTGAGAATTTCACGCAATGTATTTTGATCATATTTGTCCTCTTCTAAATCCTCATAGATCTTTCCATATCTTCCTACCTATCCAAATTCATGTTCTCCTCCTCTTTCCCTCACTCCCATGAGTCTCGTTTGTGTTGTCCAACTATTCCTAGGCATGAAGCCTGCTCTGGAATGTAATCAATATGCCAAATGTCACATCATTAAAGAAAAGCTACTTTTCTCCCTCCTGGCAGCAAAAGGATCAACAGCTCCTCAGCTTGAATGGGACTTTCTATCTCTCTCCTTTCTTACATGCTAAGTTTTTGTCTGGCTTGGTCTTGTGCAGTCCGTGTGCATGTCGTCACAATGACTGTAAGTTCTTATGTACATCTGTCCTAGTATGTCTGCATAACACTGTTTCCATGAGGTCAGCTAGCATCTCTGGCTATTGTAATATTTCCACCACTTCTTCTGTATAGACCCCTAAGCTTTGAGAGGAGAAGTATAGGATGAACATGCTCTGTAGGGATGAGCACTCTGAAGTCTCTTATTCTCTAGACATTGACCAGTTGAATTTCTGTGTTAATGGCCATCTACTGCAAGAAGAAGCTTCTCTGACGGGGGTCTGAGTGATACACTGACTTATGTGTATAGCAAAAGTCACTAGACATCATTTCATCATTGGTTAAGTAGCATAACATCTCTTCCCCTGGGGCCTATGACCTATCTAGACACAGACTCTTGGCCCCATTGACAATGTCAGACATGGGTTACATCTCATGTAGAAGCCCTAAAAACAGTCTCAAGCAACAATTACCTTAGTGTATTTTTCAGATTCATTCATCAGTTTAGCAAAGTCCATGCTCTTTAAAAGTATTACAGTTTTCCCACTAGTCTTTTTATTAGATATTTTCTTTATTTACATTTCCAATGCTATCCCAAAAGTTCTCTATACCCTCCCCCCAACCCCACTCCCCTACCCACTCACTCTCCCTTTTTGGCCCTGGGGTTCCCCTGTACTGGGTCATATAAAGTTTGCAAGACCTAGGGGCCTCTCTTCCCAGTGATGGCCGACTAGGCTATCTTCTGCTACATATGCAGCTAGAGACACGGCCTCTGGGGGTACTGTTTCATGTGAAGTTATGCCAGTGCCTGGCAAATACAGAAGTGGATGTTCATAGTCATCTATAGGATGGAACACAGGGCCCCCAATGGAGGAGCTAGAGAAAGTACCCAAGGAGCTGAAGAGGTTTGCAACCCTATAGGTGGAACAACAATATGAACTAACCAGTTCCCTCAAGTCTTAATAAGTCCCCTTTATATGCACTCAAGTAAGGAATGTACACAGTGCTTTTCTAATGCAAGCAGCTTCAGACTTTTAGGAGTAAAATCGACTACGTCATTGTAATTGGGATTGAGTTTCATTGTAGAAGTACACTGGTTTTTGAAGATGTGCCACCTTGTGATGTTTTAGTCAAGTGTGCGTGTGCGTGTTCGTGTGTGTGTTCTAAATATCAACTGTGTGGTGATCATGTCACAGGTACTCTTGCATTTTATTCTGGTGTAAAGCTAAACCCTAACCTAGGCCTCGTGCCCTTGTGCAGTCAGGGCTAAAATAAAAAATACCCTTTCCCCTCTTTCTTGTAACCAGGTACAAATTCCCTTAAGTAATTTCAGTTCAGTGAACTGTTTTAGCAAAGTGCTTGCTGTCGTAATAGCCACACATTCTTCAATGGGGTCTTAAGCAACACGCTTTACTGAGTAATGTTCACACTGCTCTTCTGGCACAACTTCAGAGATGTTAAATCAAGACTGACCAAGTTGTTTCAATCAGGATTTAGGTTTAACTACAGTCATAGTACATTGGGTTTTGACCAAGTTGTTTCAATCAGGATTTAGGTTTAACTACAGTCATAGTACATTGGGTTTTGCAAATATTCCATTGTGTGATGTTTCGCTCACTTGGGCATATGTTTTCTAGGGATGATGCTCTGTACTGTCAACATTACTGACACTCATACTCTGTTCTCCCATTCCTTTCTTGTTATATTGTTAATCATAACTCTAACTCAGATGTCCTTGTGAGGTGCTACAATAATAAATTCATGTGCCCTGCTCTCTTACTCTAAAGCACCACTTTCCTTGCTGTGTTTTCCACAGTTGTGTGTAGGATTAACAAACTTTTTGCTTTTGTGAAAATCCTACAGTTTGCCCTCTATTCATAACAAACCTACATTACTTAGGAATGCACCCTCTGCTCTTTCGATTCAAGCAACTTCAGAGGTTTAAGAGTAATACACAACACCTTGCTGAAACGGGGATTGAGTTTTTGCCTCAGTAGTATATTGGTTTTGTTCAAATGCACCACCGTGTAGGTTTTGGTCAATTTGCTTATAGTTTTTAACAATATTGCTGTGTTGCTAAAGTTACATATTCTTTTTTTTTTCCATTTTTTATTAGGTATTTAGCTCGTTTACATTTCCAATGCTATACCAAAAGTCCCCCATACCCACCCACCCCCACTCCCCTACCCACCCACTCCCCCTTTTTGGCCCTGGCGTTCCCCTGTACTGGGGCATATAAAGTTTGCGTGTCCAATGGGCCTCTCTTTCCAGTGATGGCCGACTAGGCCATCTTTTGATACATATGCAGCTAGAGTCAAGAGCTCCGGGGTACTGGTTAGTTCATAATGTTGTTCCACCTATAGGGTTGCAGATCCCTTTAGCTCCTTGGGTTCTTTCTCTAGCTCCTCCATTGGGAGCCCTGTGATCCATCCATTAGCTGACTGTGAGCATCCACTTCTGTGTTTGCTAGGCCCCGGCATAGTCTCACAAGAGACAGCTACATCTGGGTCCTTTCGATAAAATCTTGCTAGTGTATGCAATGGTGTCAGCGTTTGGATGCTGATTATGGGGTGGATCCCTGGATATGGCAGTCTCTACATGGTCCATCCTTTCATTCCCAAGATATAAGATACAATTTGCTAAACACATGAAACTCAAGAAGAATGAAGACTGAAGTGTGGACACTATGCCCCTCCTTAGAATTGGGAACAAAACACCCATGGAAGGAGTTACAGAGACAAAGTTTGGAGCTAAAGTTACATATTCTTATACTCTTCCCTCATGCACTTTTCTACTTCTATCCATAACCATAATGCTCAATATAAAGCCAATATCATTATGCAGTGCAATAATACCATTGTATTACTCCTGTAGAGGCTTAGATTTTTCAAAGTTTACTCTATTTAAGGTTCTTGAATTCTTCAATCTCCCTTATAGCCCATCGACAAAAGGTAGGGGGAAAAGATGGTTAATAGGACAAGGGGTGGTTGACCTGTTTAGAAGTAGTTCTTTGGAGGCAATTCTAATCTTGTCAGGATACCAGTAGTCCAGTCCAATAGCAAACACCGAGCACAAATTAATAGCAGTGGCTTAATCCAGCAGAAACGGTGAGATTCCTCAGCTGCCAAATTGTCAGGAAGTCAGTGGAAGCAGCAAGAAGCAGCTGGAATACCAGGAGGGATTCCTTGGCAGGTTTCTCTACTAAGTAGTAACAAGGAAAGATCAGTGAAGACCAGCGAAACGTTACAAGGTGTAGCAATGCTAGAGTGTCCTCTCCTGGCCTATTGGGTTCCATTTATACTCTTGGCAAAACATCACATACTCCCTCATGCATTGACTTCATTAAAACAGCGTCTCACAAGACAGCTTTGGAAAAACTTCACATGACACAACTGAGTTACCATGAAACCAGAAATTCTATTTCATTCCTTTGCTGTGCTTTCTTATAAATAATCACCACTACCTTTATAGTACTTCACTGTGAGGGGCATTGCTACAGCACAGTTCTTTCTGTTGTGAAAGTACTGCCGTTTTCAGTCCTTTTTTCAAAAACTCTTAACAACAGATGCTCTATACTTCTGATGAACACAAGCGTAAATTTCTGTAAATAGGGTTTAGTTTTTGTGACACAGGAAGGACAATGTTTTTATATTACTGAACTTTATGATCTTTTAGTCACTTATAAGTGTGTTTCTAAAGATGACTCAGAAACTTATACTGCTCTACCATATTTCTTTCTTGTCCTAATACAATCTTAACACTACCCTTAAATCGATGTCCTTACACAATGCAAGAATAATAACCTCATGTGCTCTTGTTTGTTGTAAATATTCACCACTTCCCTTAAAGTACTTTTCTGTAAACTGAATTGTTATAAAAGAGTTCTTGCTGTTCTAAAACTATGACCATTTTCACTCTTTTTTTTTAAAGCTCACATTATTTAGAAATTTGAGATCTGCTCTTACATCTGTTGTGATGCAAGCAACTTCAGAGATGTATGAGAAAAGCTTTTCAAAGTGATAAAATAGGATTTAGTTTTCTCTATAGTACAAGTACATTGTGTTTTGCCAATACAGCACTGTGCAATGCTTTAAGCCTGCGTTTGTTGCTTCCCCATTCCATCTTGCTGTAATGTCAATTGCTCTTGTGCAATGTTACTATTATAAACTCAGGTGCTCTGCTTTCTCATACTAAATAACCAATTTACTCGCTGTAATTTTCCATGTGCTGCATTATTTAGCAATGTTTTGCAATTGTAAAAGTACTGAGTATTTTCACTCAGTTTAAAAACAAAAACCCTACCTTAAATAGGAATGTACCATCTGCCTCTCTGATACAAACAAGATCAGAGGTGTACGAGAACACCTTGACAGACTATTGTAAATGGGAGTCAGTTTTTACTATACTACAAATACATAGAAATACATAGAAATAAATTCACTACTGTGCAATATTTTGGTCACCTGTTTTCTAAAGGTGAGACTGTGACTGCTAATCTTATGAATACTTGGACTCTCCACCCCCTTTCTTTGTCTCTCTTTCTTTCTTTCTTTCTTTCTTTCTTTCTTTCTTTCTTTCTTTCTTTCTTTCTTTCTTTCTTTCTTTCTTCCTTCCTTCCTTCCTTCCTTCCTTCCTTCCTTTCTTTCTTTTTCTTTTGTCAGAGACCATCCCATGAGAAAGTGAGCCCTTCACAATCTCCCTAACAGGCCAAAGGGCCTTGTGCTAAGAGCTGGTTGCCACCCCCTTCCTCCTTATTCCCTTCCTAACACCTAAGGCTGTAAAATTTGAATAACAGTCCCCTCTTCCCTATCTCTTCCTGAGTTCCCATGACATCCAAGGACATGAGTTGCGCCTGAGCCGAGCTTGATGCCCAAGGCTGTGAAGGAGGATCAATGTTCCGGAGATAAGATGCAAAGTACCCGCTGCTTGGCGCCTGATTTTGCCCCCCATGTCAGCAGATGCCCACTTCTTTGTTCTTTGTATAATTCTCCCTCGACCCCTCCCATTTTCCCCGTGATGTATGCTTTAAAAAGAAGGCACCTCAGCATAATAAACGAGACCTCGATAGGTACCCATCCTGGTCTCCTATTCCTCTTTCTTTTCCTCCCATTTCCTTCCAGGTTTTCGGTCCCCCTCACACCCACGAATAACTGAATCCTGAGGGACGGGATTCTTTCTTCTTTTTTTTCAATATCCTTGTACAATGCTACAATAACAAACTCATATGCCCTGTTTTCTCATATCAAATCACCACCTGGCTTGCTGTATTTTCCACTGTGGTGCATTTCTTTAGCAAGATACTGCAGTTGTAAAAGTTCTTGGTTTCACTTTTTCTTGAAAAACCCACTTTAGAAGCCAAGTGGCTCTGAGCAGCCTGCTATGTCCAGGGGAACCTCCACTTTCCTGTCACCTCTTCTCTCCTTCTAAGAGACTGCTGAACCATACAGGTAAGCTTCCCTCCCCCATCCATCTTCCCTGATCGCTGAGCCCTCTGGGCCAAGCCAAGCTGCCCTGAGCAGGCTACCATTCTAGGAGGACATCCATTCTACTGCCACCTCTCTGCCCACCTTCATTGGATCTGAGGCTCCCGAGCCATACTGAACTGCAGGTCTGGAAGCATACAGCCCAAGAGTACTCATCAGAGGCCTACCACACCAGGGTCTTTGAGGTTGACCCTCTTCCAAATACCTACTATGACAAGAACATCCAGGGACCAAAACCATCAAGATGGCTAAAGGCCCCCCAAAAGAACACAATTAACAAGAGTCAGGGCAATGTGACACCTCCAAAGCAGAGTTTCTCCACTACAGAAAGCCCTGGATGTCCTAACACAACTGAAACACAAGAAAATAACCATAAATCCAATCTTATAAAGATTATAGAGGCCTTTAAACAGGAAATGAACAAATCCCTTAAAGAAATACAGGAAATTACTATCAAACAGATAGAGATCTTTAACAACCAAACAAATAAATCCCTTAAAGGCATACATGAAAATACAATTAAACAGGTGAAGGAATAAATTGTACAAGATGGGAAAGTGAAAACAGAAGCAACAAAGAAACAAAAACTGAATAAATCTTAGAGATGGAAAACCTAGGGAAGAGAACAGGAACAGATGCAAGCATCACCAGCAGAATACAGAAGATGGAAAACAGACTCTCAGGCATAGAAGATACCACAGAAGTAATTGATACAGCAGTCAACAAATTAAGGGTAAAAAAAACAAATCCTGACACAAAACATCCAGACAATCTGGGATAGCACAAAATGACCTAATATAAGAATAATAGGAATAGAAGAAGGTGAAGAGTCCCAGATACAAGGCCTAGAAAGTATTCTCAACAAAATCATAGAAGAAAACTTTCCCAACCTAAAGAGATGCCTGTAAACACACAAGAAGCTTACTGAATACCAATTAGGATAGACCATAAAAGAAAATACTCCCAGCACATAATAATCAAAACACTAAATCTACAGAACAAATCTACAGAAATATTAAAATCAGCAAGGGGGAAAAGCCAGATAATGTACAAAGGAATCTATCAGAATTACACCTTACTTCTCAATAGAGTTTCTAAAAAAAAAAATAGAAGGGCCTGAACAGATATCCTGTAACTTCTAAAAAACCATCGGTGCCAACCTAGACTATTGTGCCCTGCAAAATTCTCAATCACCACAGACGGAGAAAACAAGATATTTCAAGACAAATCTAAATTCAAATAATATCTATCCACAAATCCAGTCCTTTAGAAAATACTGGTAGGAAATCTCCAACCCAAGAAGGATAACTACATCCAAGAAAAAAACAGGAAATGCATAATTCTGTACCAGGAAAAACAAGGAAAGAACACACACACACATACACACACACCACACACACCACACACACACACCATTAACACCACTAACATCAAAATAATAGAAAACAATCATTTGTCATTAATATCTTTCAATATCAGTGCACTAAATTCTCCAATAAAAAGACACAGGCTAAGAGAATGTATTCGCTAGCTACAAAAAGTATACCTCAATCATGAAGATAGACATTACCTCAAAGCAAAGAGCTGGAAAAAGGTTTTCCAAGCAAATAGACCCAAGAAGTCAGCTTGAGTAGCCATTCTAATATCTAATAAAATAGACTTTCAACCAAAAGTAATTAAAAGCATTAGGGAAGGACACTTCATACTCATCAAAGGAAAAACCAAATCTACCATGATGAAATCTCAATTCTGAACATCTATGCCCCAAACACAAGGCCACCCACACTGGTAAAAGAAACATCACTAAATCTTAAATTGCACATTGAACCCCACACATTAATAGTGGGAAACATAAACACCACACTCTCACCAATTGACAAGACATCCAAACAAAACCTAAACTGAGAAATAATGATACTAACAGATATTATGAATCAAATGAAACTAATGGGCATCTATAGTATATACCCAAACACAAAAGAATATACCTAACTGGTTGTCTGTGTGTAGAAGAATACAAATAGATCTGTATTTATCACTCTGCAGAAAATTCAAGTCCTAGTGGATCAAGGACCTCAACATAATACAGGATACACTAAATCTCATAGAAAATAAAGTGAAAAATACCCTTTAATGCATTGGTACAGGTGACAATTTCTTGAACAGAATACCAATGACTCAGACTCTAAGATTAGCAGTTGATAAGGCCACATGAAACTGCAAAGCTTCTGTAAGGCAAAAAACAGTGTCAATAAGGCAAAACAGCAGCTACAGATTTAGAAAAGATCTTTACCAACCCTATATCTGACAGAGGGCTAATACCCCAAATTTAAAAAAAACTCAAGAAGTTAATCACCAACAACTCAAGTAACCCTGTTGGAAGCCGACCTGCAGCTCACAAGAAACGGGGTACACCTGGGAGGCAGACTGGAGCTGAAAGAGAGAGAACTAGGCAGTCGAGAGAAAAAATGGAGCTAAGTCAATTTTCCTGATCAAAGCTCAAATGTTTAATGGCAAATGTGCTGGGGAGGAGGGGGGAGGACCATTCCTGCCAATTCATTCTTGGAGCCTGGAACCAGATGCAGGTGACGCGCAGGATGGGGTGTAGTCTCCAGAATAGCTCAGCAGCCTCTCAGCAGGTAGCAGTATCTTGAAGGAGAACAGCAGCAGTGGCTGAACAATAGAGTGATCTAGGGAGGCAATGATCAATTACATTTTTAGAGGCAGAGAAGCAAAAAGAAATCCTGAACAAGTGTCAATACAAACATGTATATATTTTAATTTTCCAAATTCTGCATAATGAGTTACATCCATTTGCCAAATATGGTTAGGCATAAGACCTCGTGGATTAACTCCTAAATGTGGTACTGGAGATAATGTAATACATTTAGGACATTTTTTTACAATCATTCTTTCCCGCTCCTTAGTGATCTTATGTCGGAGCCTTAAGGTATGGCTAGAAAGATGAAATATTGTCATGATCACATTTGGCCAAAGCAACAGGATCTGAAATTAAGGCCTCTCCTATTAGAGCTCTGTCGATGCAATCATTGCCTTCAGCTAAAGGTCCAGGAAGACCAGAATGAGATCATATGTGGCCAATATAGAACGGGTGTTTTCAGGTAAAAATGATGTTTTGCAATTGTGAAAACAAGGATCCTGCTGGTGTATTAGGGTTAAACGTACCACAAGTCTCCAATAAGGGTACCGATTGTGCAACATATAAACTATCAGTAAAAATATTAAAAGCATCATTCACAAACTGAAAGACATTCAATACTGCCGTTAATTCTGCTAATTGAGCTGAGAGGACAGGAGTCTTTATGATTACCTGTTGATTATTTATAAGATATCCAGCTCACCCTTTAGAGGAGTCATCAGTAAATACCAGAACAGCATTGTGTAAGGGTTGTAAAGAGGTCATATTAGGAAAAATTACCTCATATACATTTAAAAATTTTATCAACCTATCTTGAGGGTAGTGGCTGTCTATAGTTACTTTAAACCCTATTTGAGCAAGCAATCAATCTGTACTGTGCTGTTTCAGCCAAGTGTCTTGGCCTACGCTGTAAGGCTGAACAATAATATCTGGCTCTTTGCCAAATAAGTTAGTGCCTGCTTCCTTCAAAAGATAATCATCTGAGCTACTGCTTCATAATATGGCAAGATATTATGTTTAGGAGAATCCTCGAATGTATCCACATTAGAGGAGACTTTTGCCATAACAATCCTGTAGGCATATGAATCGTATTAAAAATTAACAGATGTAAAGGCAAAGAGTAATCTATATAAGTGACAAATTGTTCTTCAATAGCTTTTTCCACTAGTTGCAAGGCCAGCAATCCTTCTGAGGCTAAAGATCTGGGGGGGGGGGGGGGGAGGGAGGATCAGAACTCCCTTTAAGAATATCAAATAAAGGTTTCAACTCCTCTATAGTAAGCTTTAAATAGGGGTGAAGCCAATAAATATCATCTAACAATTTTTGAAAATCATTCAAAGTCCTTAAGTTGTCTCTGCAAATAACTATCTTTTGGGGGAAACCAGCTTGATTAGTAAGTCTAAAACCCAAATAATTATAAGGATCCTGAGTTTGTATCTTTTCAGGAGCTATCTGTAATCCTTTATCAGCTAAAGCTTTATGTAAATCTCTATAACACAAAAGCAAATCCTGGGGGTCTTTTCCAGGCAACCCAGGACAAAATTTTAACTGTCCAAAAACAGTCTTTGTAAAGGAACAGTATTTTTCCTTATGAGTTGCATAAGCAATTGCAAATGTGAGAATTAATAGCATCTGAGGGATGAACAATTTTAAGCAATTGTAATCTCTGATATATATATATTAATAAAGATACAAATTAAAGCTTGATTATTCAAGATTTTAAAACACCATCTACAGCACACAATTTAATTATCTGTGCTGAAGCAGGAGAAAACTCAAAACAATAAGTGTGTGATCTGATTCACATATACTTTTTTCCTATAGAAGGGCTGTTTTTAAACACAGTAATTGGGATGCATGCATGCCTGAATTTATAGAAAGTACAAAAGCATGCATAAAAACAATTTTTGAACTTATCTTTGGGATAATGATTGTCAGTTTTATTTAAAATGATGGTATGAAATAGATCGAATATTAATAATTGCTGTTTTGAACAAGGAGGAGACACTTTGTCAGGTTCTTAAGACACAATTTTTGTTATAGGTTTTCTAAAGTATACGAACTTATCTTACAATTCTTTATTAGCACCACAGCAGCCTTAATAGTATGTTAAAACTGTGCTTTGAGGTGAATGCCACCTCGGCCTTGTCAGCCTCCGACCCTCCTCCCAGGCCATAGAGGCTGAAGCGGCCCAATCTGTTGTAGGCCAGTAGGCCAGGAAGCCTGAGCAAGGGTGACAGAGCACCCCAAGTCCTAGCAGGAAACATATGGCCACTCCCGGCAGAGACAGGCAGATGCTCATGGGGGCAATGGCGAATGCGGCCCTCCCCTGAGTTCACTACAAAGGCGCCCGCTTTCTGGCGGACTTCCACACCACCACCACTCAGGGAAAGCTGCGTATCCCACGGCCCTGCTCTGCAGCATCCAGCAGCTGACCGGCTCCACGTGGGCCAACGGTAGACCAGGAGGAGAAGAAAAATGACTGTACAATAATGTTTTCTCTTGCCAAAGAATTGCTCTGGGCACAGCTAACATTTAATTACCATTGGTTATAATTGTTAACAATTATAAAAGCTTTCTTTATTTTCTGCAAAGCCTTTTGTACTTTGCCAGTTAATTTGTGTCTCACTTAATAGCACCTTAAAAAGGCTTGAGTTCTCCTGTGGTGAGTTTAAGGTGAGGTCTTAGCCATTAACATCTCCTGGAAGCTTTTGAAAATAAAATTTTGAAGCAAATCAATTTTTCGTTCTAGATTTTTCTGTACCACAATTTTATAGTATAACTAAAACCCTAAGTATTTAAAAGATATTGCCTCTGAATCTTTTCTGGAGCAACAGCTATTCCCTAGAACTTAAAAGCTCCTTGTGTGAGAGCAAGGGTTTAAAGTAAACTTCCCTTGAGAGGCATTAGCTAATAAAATACTTTCCACTTAGGAAACAATATACACTGAAAGATTCAAACTCTTAGCTTCTTGTATTGAAGCAGAGACACTAAGAATTTTTCTACATGAGGTAAAGCTATATTAGCCGTACCCAGGGGCAAAATTTTCCAGTGAATACAAGCTCACTGGAAGCAAATGCTTTACAATTTTCCAGATGGAAAGGAAAAAACAAACTCTTAAATCTATAATAACTTTACATGAAGTAGGCAAGTCAAATCACAATGTCATGATAAATTCTACAGCCTGATTGACCTTTTATAAACTTTGAATTTAAACTTTATTTAGTGCCGCAGACCTACTTGGGTCCCTTTTCTGTGTAGAATGGGTCTCTAGTTGCAGGTGGGCAAAGAGTAAGAGTCAGCAAATGAATGACAGACAGACGCAACACAAGAGGTTGTGTAGAATCTTAATGTAATTTGTCAAATTGAACATCAAACATTTTATACAGAAGAAAATAGGGAAGTTAGGTGGCGCATCGGCAAGGAACAAATGAGGTTACCAGATGCTTAATGACTCTTACACAAAACAGAGCAATGTAAACACAAAGACTGGCAGGAACTGGGCAATAAAACAACTGAGACAAAGTCAGCCCTATCTAAGGTTAGCTATAGTCTTAGAAGCCAGGTGTGAGGTCTTTACACTCCTAGGGCAAGGGCTTTCACACCCAAGTCATGGTTCTAATTAGGGAGTTCCGCTCTAGCTAGCTATCTCATGAATAATGCAATACTCTAAAACAACAGCCCAGTCTACTTCCTAAACCATTGTAATTCCTGTATATGGGAACGACTTGGCTTTTATTCTAAGTGATAGTGTAATACTAGGGGCAATTCTGAATGTCACTGAATAGGCAACATTCTTACTGAATTCTAAACCCATGGTCAGCTCAAGTACTCTTTCTAAGATGTTGGAACACTGGTGAAGGCTCAGCTATGTCAATTCAATCTTAAAAGGCACTTATAATAAGATAATACTAAAAGAGATCCATACACCAGACTAACGTGGGAATAGGGTATGAGTATACGGGTTAATGAGAACGCCAAAGCTCCAGGAGGTGAGTTTCCATGAAACTCTTTGCCTCATGAGTGCTTCCAGGCCTCTCAGCCTGCCAAGCAAACGTCACTGGAGTGTGTGTAGCAATTTAGAACAACATCTGGATAGATCTGCAACAGTGTTCTTTTAGCTAAAAGGAATTTTCCCTGAAGGCAAGAGAGGCAAGTTTCAAGAGCTTCCTTAGGCACTGTTTGCAAGACAAAAGAAAGCCACACAACCCCCCCCCACACACACACACACACACAGAGGCTGCTCTGAGCTTAGTTCCTCTTGCCGTGAGGACAGATTTCAGAATTTTTAAGTTTCTTTTGCAATATTAGACTATAACTACAACAAAATCCAATTTCAAAGCAATTTATCACCTTAGAATCAACATTAAAACTTCACTATAACGTTGCAAAATTTGGCTGCCAATTTATACCTATGAATGCATGATAGTGCAAGTTTTAATGCTTCATTAAAGAGACATTGCTTTTAATCTTATCTTTAATTCTACTTTCTAGGATAAGAATCACATTAAATATTATCTCAACTAGAAGTATCCTTAGAGGCCCAGCCTCTTGGCCTGCCTTATGCCACGTGTTGGAAAGACTCCAAACCTGAGTTACCAATTTAAAGCTAACTTTCTAGTAACCAGTGTTACACCTATTTGATCATACCCAATAACTTATAAGCTAATACTCTTGTGATGAAGACACGCAGAGCATATTACACCTCTAAGACCAGAAAAAAACAAATGAAGCAGCTACACGAGTCTAATAAATTTAGACCAATCAAAGAATTTCAATAAGCTGACAACGCATTTGGAGGCAAATCTCCAGAAGCAGGAGAGTATTGTATTTTACTGTCAGAGTGTGTGTGATGCCATCAAGGTCTGTTGACAGCCACCCCTCCACCCCATAAAAAGTGCAAGAAAAAGACAGAGATATAAAATCAGTGAGTGAGGCAAACTGAAAGTCTGTCTGACCCAGAGATGAAATGAAAATAAAGATGCAAGAACATTGAAGGTTTCTGGAGAATCAATGTTTGTGATCCTCCACTTCTGTTAAATCCTAATGTCTAATGGTAATAGGAGGGATGGTTAGAGCAGAGCCCTCATGAATAGCATTGGAGATGACCTTACAAATGAGGTCCAGGAGAGCTGCCTGGCTGTTCTTCTCTGTGAGCACACCATGAGAAGACAGTGTATATGAACCAGGAAACCTGCTCCACCCACACCCTAAATATGCTGATGCTTTGGTCTTGGATGTCTCAGCTTCTGAAACTGTAGCACACCCATTTTATTGTTTATAAGATTTTGGTCTATATGTTGTTGTGTTATCCCCCAGAAAGTGTTAAAAGAAAGAAATACTTAGGATAGGAAGATATGAGAGGAGTTGTCGGAACTGACCCTGGGCTCTCCAACTCAACTAAGTGGGTAGATGAAGTTGTCACGTGCAGGTGGTGGTATGGGAAAGAGAGTAAGATGGAGAGACAAGTGTGAAGTAGGCTGCAGTTGTTAAGTAGAAGTTTATGACCTGCCCACTATCATTCAGACACCAGTGCTTTGTTCAAAGTAACCAGGTCTTATCCCTGACTGTCCCTACACCCCTAGGAGTTGAGAACAATAAGATAACTGAGTGTCCCTGGGCCCAGAAATGAAGTTTGAGGTTGAGAGACTCTAGACACAGGCACATGTGCTAGTATTTCTACACACAACAAAGGAAGCACATCCTTGGTGAGGCTGGTTTTTCTGTCCTTCCACTCCCCATCCCCAAATTGGTCCCAGACAGGAAGTCAGAAAAAGTATCCCTCCTTTATGCAACCATTTTTGGATGCACAATGAATAAACTAAGGATCACCCCCTACCAGGCTTCCTGTACCTCCTAGAACTTAAAACATTCTCTCTTTCCTAAAGTGTGGCTTCCCATTCACCCAAAACTGTTTTCTCTAAGAATATTCTCCAAAACCAGGAGGTCTCTTCGGACCTGGTAGCTGACTCCTTACACCACCAATGACTCTGGAAAGGGACTTAAAGGGCCCCAGCCCCTGAGTCCTCAATCTTTATTCCACCTTTGCAGGCCACTTGAGCCCAGCTGTCAGACAGGACTACTAAGAAGAATATGCTCTCTTCCAAGATAGACCCAATTCCCAGATTCCTGAATGAAGAATTGCAGGCCTCCTTGCTGGCAGGTCCAAGTGAGAGGAGAGAGGCCCCACCAGGGTCTCTCCAGGGCTGAGTGGGATGGGGAGTGTCGATGGTGCAAAAGAAACATACCCAGGCTGGGAGTCTTGTCGAAGCAGGAACTCAACTTTATGACATCAGCCTCTCGCTTATATAAGTTCAGAATACAGGGGGGTATGGGGGCTCTTTGGTGGGGCAAGATGGCATAGGAGACAGAGAAGGGTGGTGGAGGGTATGGAGTGACTGACCGGGCTAATAGCAAAGCTCTACATCACGGCGACAGAGGCAGGGCCAAATAGGTCTTGCTGAGTCACCCTAATTTGGAAGTGACTGAGACAGGTCTCAAAACTCAAGCCAGGCTTAGGCTTTCCAACAAGGCTGCAGAACTCGAGTTTGTCCTCAAGGCCCAAAACCAAAGCCAAAATGGGACCAAACAAAGAATGGCCACTCATATCCTTGGCATGGAGCTAGTAAGAGGGAGAAGCTTAGACCCTAAGATAGACTTCTAGGGCTTCTGCAAGTGCCTTGATCCCCTTACATTAGTAATGTCTAAGCACACGTTTAATTACAACTTCAGTCTAGAAGCAACAACTGGAGAGGGATAGCCTGATACGAGTAGCAGTCTACTACCTGAGACCATGGTGAAGTCCCAGTCCCTGATGCTACTAAGGGCCATGTGTGGGCTCATGGCCATGTATCAGCAGGTGTCCGTGTCAAAATCCATGGCTCATATTAGTGCCAAAGGCCATGCAGACTTCCCTGGTCTGGGCGTTTGCCCAGAACCAAGAGCTGTAGAAAGCTGGTCCCACTCTTCACACAGCAGCACTCAGAAGAACAGGCCCACACTTTGTAAGGGTGTCACAGTAGAGCTGGCCCTGGTTTCAGGGGCCTGAATGAGCCAGACCCAAAGATGGTGAGTGAGAGAGAATTGGCCCCACTTCTTGTCTGTCTTCATTGGAGTAGGCAAATGGGAGATATGATCCCCCTCATCACCCCACCCCACCTGTGGCTGAAGAGATGGCCCCGATGTCATGAGAGTGGGAGAGCTGGCCCAGCCCCTCACTGGCTGCTACACTTAAGAGAGTGGGCCCTGCACCTTGACTAGGCAGCACAGTAGACCTGGTCCTGGTGGCAAGGGTGTGGGTGAGCAGGCCCTCAAGCCATGAGAGTGGGAGATCTGCCTCTGCCTCTTGCCTGTTCAGCATTGGATAAGCTCACTAGGGCTGTGCTGGAGATCTGACCCTGGTGGTGTCAGTGTAGCTAAGCAACTCATCTACTCATACCCTCATCCAGGACTTTGAGTTGGGCCACCTCAGTATCTACCCCATCTGTGAACTTCTGTAGTGTGTGAATGGGTCTGGTCCTTCAAATCCAAAGCTGAAAGATCTCCATGACACAGGACAACAACAAGATATCCAAGAGGAGTATTAGTGAGGATCAGTATTGGTGGTATAGTAGGAGTCAGAGGTCTTGGACCAGATCAAGGATTATAGAAATGAACATTTGCAAATAAAGATGTGTGGACAGAAGGGCTACCTGACACACTATAGTTTTGCTGTTGTTATTGTTTGTTCGTATTGTTTTGTTTTGTTTTTGCTTTTATTTTTCATTTTCGTTTTTGGGGTGGTTGACATGGCGGAAGGCAGAGGGCAGATGGGGAGATAAATGAGATTGGTGTGCATAAAAATGCAATAAAAAGTTGACAAACACACTCACACACATATTTCTCATGACATTTCTTCTTTTACTCTGCTCACATAATTGAGACTTTCTCTATGAATAATATTTCTTTATGTATCTTCTGCAGCTCTGGCTCTTTGACCATGTGCTGTCTTTGGTTGTACGTATCTGGAAAGGTTCTTATTTTCCTGTTAAATTTTAAATATGGGTTTTCTGGATATTGCATTTTTGATTGGTAGTTACATAAATTTAGGGCTTTAAACACATCATTTCATGCTTTGCTTGATTTTAGGTTTTGGATGAGAGGCCTGATGTTATTATGATGTTTTAGCCTTTTTATGGAAGTTGGGAGTTTTCCATTACATCTTTTAATACTGTGTCTTTGTTTTGAATTTCTGACAACTTGGTTAATATATGTGAGGAGATTCTTCCCTGACCATGTCTACTTGTGATTCCAAATTCCTCTTGTGTTTGGGTTACTTTAGCTTTCTCTAGCTTTGAAATTTTTTCTTCTAGAATTTTGTAGAATAGAAGTTCTATTAATTATGTGTTTATCTAAGCTCTATTTCTTAGATCTTAAGTTTTGTCTTTTGATTTTCCTAGATCATTTACAATTCAATATTCACATATTCATTAATATTTTCCTTATTGATACTTACCAACAATGCCTGATATTCTTTATTTTAAAATTTATATTTCTAACCTAACAACCTTCCTTGGAGAAGCTTCTTTTTACAGTAGATAACAACACAGAGACCCACAACAGATCAACATTCAGAGATCATGAGACCATGTAGTTTTCAGCTTTAATCGGGACATGTGTACCATACTCTCTTCCAAAAAGGCTCAGAGATCATCATGGAACATGTTGAGGTAGAAATATTAAGAACTAGAGCCATCTACATTGGCAAGTCAGGACAGAACCATTACACACAGCAGCTCATTGCACTTATGGCTGCATGAATATGACCTCCACAAGATCAACACATCTAAAATTGTAGCAAGGATGGGTGAGGGGGCTCATGAAGTCTTACAGTTGCAGGCTGAGGAGGAAGGAGCGTGAGGTTTGTTTGGGCTTTTTAGGAATATAACTCCTGGTACACTGTACATGTTCCGTAGATAATCCTACACGCATGTACACACAGGCAGCACAAGGTGGACTCAGTGCTTTGAGTAGCAGAACACAGGAAATTGGGAGGGAGGATGTTTGGGGGAAAAAGACATGAATTCAAGGGGATTAAAGAGGGATGGCTTTGATCAAAACTTATTACATGCATGTATGAATTCTCAAACAATGTCCTGTTGTCTTAGTAAAGCTTCCCCTTCTATTCCAGAAACCTCTAAAGCTGCTGAGAACCATGCTACTGAATTGGGCTGTGCATTTATACCTCCCCATGTCTTCTAATTTGTTACAATTTGCTACCTATTATGTCCTTAGAAACAATTATTTCCATTGACTGACATAATAATCTGGGGTTGAAATATATCAATCTTTGGTTGCTTTAATTTGGGCTATTGCTTAACATTAAAGTCTAGGCCAATATGCACTCACACAAGTGACAATTCTGTCACTGAACATGTCAGGTATAAGAGTGGCACGGCAGTAGAACTATCAGTTACCTGGCTTGTCAAGTATGATTTTAGTTAATACTCCAAGTCTAGCCTAATAATAATAATAAATATTTTATATTATAAATTATACTGTTTAAATAAAAATTTGAATTTATTTATGTGCGTGTATACAGGCTCATGAGACGGCACATGTTTCGAGGAGGAGCCAGTTCCTTCAAGCGCATGGGTCACAGGCTTGACAGAATTAAATTCACTGGCAAAGTTTCTGAAGTCTAAAATGTGAATTCAGGTAGAGTTGCCTGAGATCTAGGGAGCACATACATTCAGAGCTTGTGCAGTAAGAAATTGCCACAAACTGGTGCCTAAGTACGGCAGAATCTGACTCAATCACTCCAGTTCAGCTGGTACCAAGTGTCCTCTGTTTGGGAGGTTCTGAGCCAGAGTCTACCTGCTCCCCGGTGTGGCTGACAAACTGGCATCCTTTGGCTTCTGGCCTTAGATTTCTGCCTCAGTCTATAGTTTACCTTCCTTTCTGTGAGTTCTTGTGCCCCTCTTCCAGTTTTATTCTCAGAATTACAGGTAAAACCCAGGTCCCTGTGCAGACTTGAGCAATCACTGTACCGCTGAACTACATACCCAGCTTTTTTCCTACCTTTTATAAGAATTCTGCCATTGAACTTAAAGTTGATCCTCATTCAAAGCAATCTTGTCTGTACATCTTTACCTTTACCACATCTGGAGGTGGACAGGGAGTACCTTACTGCAAATGAGGACTCGGGTTCTGTTTGAACATACCTTTCAGCGAGCATAATGCAAGTGTTTTTCTGTGACTACAGAACAGATAGGAACAGCCGAAGGCAGGAAGGGCTGAGTGTCTCAGTCCATCTTGGCAGGAAGGATGTGGCTAAGCAGATTTATTCATGGCAGCACGGGCCATTGTGACAAAGAATGTTCACATCATTGTAAACAGTAAAACAGAGACCCGTGCTGGATCCTGGGGCCCTGCTGTAAGGTTGGAAGCTAAGCTTTACCTATCTACTTCTTCCAGCTAGACCCATCTACTGATGATTCCACAGTCTTCCAAGATGTCATCTGAGGAAAAACATTCAAGCCAGCTGGGGACTCAGTATTCAAACCATAATAGCAACTTATGACTGATGGAAATTGAGACCTATGTTTTTAGATCTGGAGAAAATACTTGATCCCTGCCTTAGAACCGGCTTCTCAAATTACCATCTTCCTTGTCTTTTTCTCTTGGGTATTAGCTTCAGGAACCCCATTTCAATATTTCCCGACATAATTTTATTCTCGAGTGGATTTCCTTAAAGATCATTGAACAAAACAATTCCAGTTCCATAGTCATTCCATGGCTTAGTTACTTTTCTTTTGCTGTGATAAGACACCACAGACACTTATAGAAGAAAGTTTATTTGGTGATTGCAGTTTCAGAGAGTTAGTCCATGACCAGCATGGTTGGTGGCAAAGCAGGCAACAGGCAGGTAAGCATGGCTCTGGAGCCCCAGCTGAGTGTGTGCATCTGATCCGCAAGAGGGAGGCAGTGAAAACTAAGTGGGTATGATGGTATAGGCTTTTGAAACCTCAAAGCACACCCCTAGCAACACACGTCCTAAGCCTTCCCAAACACACTCTATTTATTACACCAATTCAGTAAAAGTATTTAATTCGCCTCATCATTGCTTTAAGGGACTTGATGTCTTTTTCTTGCAGTTTCCTTCCTTTTTCTTCCTTCCCTTTCCTTCCTTCCTCCCTTTCTTATTATAAATGTTGTTAAGCACCTTATATAAGTATAAATAAGAGTAAAGTAAAACCCATTTGAATTCAGTGGACTAGGAATACTGGAGGAAAAAATGGAAAGAGAAGGCCTAAGAAGGAGACAAAGATATGGTTATTTTATAAATATTCAAAGTAAGAATTGTATTATTTCAAAACAAAAATATTTATAGTAACTAAGGATAAAGTCCATATTCTTCTCTCAGTTTTCCAGAAGTTCATTCAAAAAAGTAAAGAGGTGCGTGACTATCTATCCAAAAGCTGAGAGGGAGTGCTCTTTTTTCACATACTCTTCATGTGCCCTTCTTGTTCATTCTGCTTTCAAATCACGGCAGTTTCACAAACAGTTTTTCTTCCAGACAAATGGTACTACTACTAATAAGAAGCCTCCATATGCACTGGAAGACATGGAAACATGATAAATGAGATAATCAAACGTGACAAAATGTAATTTACTTTAGTGATGAACTGTAAGTTGCTATTATCATCCAGGAGAATACCTTCTTTTTCTCTACTAGGAATAAATAGGAGTTATTTCATAAAAATATTACTGAAAGGAACTCATGAAGTGAATATGATGTTTAACGTGCTTATTAGTCTGGATATTATTTCCACTAAGACTGCATTCTCTATTTACATAAAGAAACCCAGTGTTTAGAAATTGATTTGCAATCTGCAGTTTCACCAGAAGATGGCAGAGTGATGTCAAAATTCCAATGTGAGCTGCCTTGTTGGTCAGGGTTCCCAGCAATGCTGAGAGGTATGTCTAATTAACTGTTGGTTAGAACTGTTGTGGCTCTCAGTTTTTCTAATGCTGCAACCATTTTGTATAGTTCCTCGTGTTATTGATGACCTCCAATGGAAAAAAATGTTTCATTGCTACTTAATAACTGTGGTTTTACTAATATTATGAATTGTAATATACATATTTGATATGCAGGATATCTAATGTGAGATCCCCAGTGGGGTAACAACCCACAGATTGAGAACTGCTGAGAACTTCCAAGCTCTTTTAATTAAAAACAAATTTAGGGACGGAGAGATGGCTCAGCAGTTAGTGCTTGCTGCTGTCCAATTATGAAGAGTGGAACTCAGATCCCAGTATCCGCAGTAGGTGGCTCATAGCACCGAAATTCCCACTACAGAGGATTCTGTTCATTCCTCTGGCTTCTGTCAGCACCTGTGAACATGCATGCACACACACACATGCACACGCACACACAGGCACACACTCACGTGCACATACAACGGCATGAGTCCTTGTGGAGGGGAAAGGCACGCATTAGACATAGCTGCTATGAGCTCATATGTGCAATGTTCTGCAAACACTGTCGCACTGCAGATGCCCACTGCCTCTGCCTAGTGTTCTCAGCTTTGACCCTCTAGACTCTGATGAGCTCCCTTGTACCATGGAACTGAGAGACCTTCTGACTCAGTGCCAAGCCCTCTGCAGAGACATGATGGCCTGTATCCCTCTTATTATGGTCCTGACCCATTTTGTCTTGAACACATTTCTCCTGATCCCTTTGTCCACAACAGTCTCTCTAAATACAAATTTTCTGGGACTGACATATGACATTTGGCATAAATTATAATATAGTTCTTCAAGATCCTCTAACTGCATGGAGTATCCTCTGGTGATAGGACACCATGACAGAGTCCTGCTTTTGGGCTGGAGGAGCTTAGCTGGCAAGCTTATGTTGCTGGCAGTGTGATAAATGCAGGTCAGTAAATTACAAAGAAAGGGGGAGTTGATTCTCTGTGGAGATGAGTAATATTTACAGTACAACTTTGCATAAAATTGTACCCTATTTTTTCTTTGTGTTTGCACATAAATTATAAGCATTCAAAGCCTACTTTTCTCATTATTTCTTAATTTATGTTCTTAAATTTTTCTTTGTTTATATTCATCACATGAAAACATTTTCATACTTACATATCTTATGCATGGGAAGGAACCCCCATCCCCCGGGCTTTGGTTTGCATTCTTACTTCTTGGATTCACACAGAAGTCAATGACTGAATCCCAAATTCCTGATTCTAGATCTTCTGTGTGCCTCATGGTGATCTTGGGTAATGTCTTTCACGTCTTAGCTTTGGCAGTTTCCTAGCACAGTGTTTAGGAAATGCTAGGGTAAGAAGCACATGATTATTCTCTGTGGTTGCTGTGTCTGCTTGAGACACAGCCTTGCTATGTACCTCAGACTTGGGTCAACATTTTGACCCTGACTCCAATTCCCAAGAGCGGGTGTGACAGGTTACAGGTACAGGTTCGATGTTTTTATTTTTAAAACTTTTTCAGAAGCTTGATAATGTCCCTGCCCTGCAACCATAAAGTCCTGACTTTGAACACAAGAACCCACACAAGAAGAAGTTATGGTAACACATGCTTGCAATTTCACCACAGAAGAGCTCGAGACAGGCAGAGTCCCCGAGGCTGCTCAGTCAGTAAACAGTCCAGACTAATTGGTAAGTACCAAGTCAGGGGAGAACCTGTCTCAAAAAACAAAAGAACTACAGCAGCAACAACAACAAAAACCACTGGAGAAATGATACCTTCATACACACACACACACACACACACACACACACACACACACACACACACACACCATCATTTTTTAATTGATTGAAGAAATTAGAACATCTTAGCATTACAAACTTGCCTGCTCTTTGCACCCTGGGAACCTCTAGTGCAGATGAGTCCTGTCCGTTAGGATCCTGGATGTGTTCCGCATTGCAACCTCTTCCTTTCTTCCAGTCTTACTTCTTAGGTGCATTTCCTTTTTTTCCTGTATATTTAGAGCAAATATATCAATTAAACATTTTCCAAACTAATTGTAAAATGAAAGTAAACCTTTCCCTCTTAGCCCAAATATCCTGCTTTTCTCTAGAAGCAATCACTGTATTTTTTAGTCAGATCAAGTTTCTGAGGACATGTTTGTCACACTGAGGATGTCATAATGCAGGACCCTTCTACATCTTCTTTCTTTAATTTAAAACAATGAACTATCATACACTCTAACATACATATTTATTCTATCATTATAATATCTGCATATATTTCCAATTCCTGGATGTAGCATTTTTGAAATATATTAATTTATTATTAAATCTATTAATTTGTGATTTCTGTTACATAAGTAATGATGTTTTATAGACTTTTGCACATTTGGCAATAATATGTAGGAGTAATTTCTAGAAATGCCACTGTGAATTTAAGAGCTGTGCCCTCTCTCCCAGTCTTAAGCAGGCAGGCTCAGACCTGGTTTGCCACAGTTGTTAGCCCACCTAGGGACAGGTCAGAAGGAGTATAGACATTCAGACTGAAGCCAAGCACAGTCACCAGTCACCATAATTCGCAGGCAGGACCATGGAGCATAAATAAATTTTATGCCCCAGTCCAGCTAATTTTTAATAAATAAAAAGGGAGGAATTGTGCCCTTGCCTCAGCCTTGAGCAGGCTGTCTCAGACCTGGTTTGCCACAGTTGCTAGCCCACCTAGGGTGGAGACTTCCAACCTAGGTAAAGTCTATTGTCCTGACACAAATACAGTTTCCTCCAAGATGCCACTACCTGCTGAGAGGCTGAGCCTGTTTTTCTGACAGATTCTGACAAAGTGACCATGAGATCCTGGCATAGGGAGAGATGCCCCTGGCCCTTATATGCTAAGACTCATAAGTAAACATTGGGCCTTGATCAGAGAACTGTGTCTTGGCTCATTATTTCTCTCTCTGATTTTCCCACTCTGCCTTTCCCATCAACCCCATTTTTTCTTTCAGGAAACCAGTAACCCATGACCGCTGGTGGCTACAAAGAGCCAAAGCATTACTACTTTAGTGGATACTGATTCCAAAGTGACCCCATTCCTATGAGGTAGTGCGATCAAGTATCTACTAGCCTGTGATCTCCCACCACTTGCACTGGAGAGTTCAGAGTACTATCAGCCCAGGAAGGTGGCTTGGTGGGTAAAGATACCCACAGCCAAGCCTGAAGACTGAAGTTTGATTCATGTGGGGAAACAGACTCCACGCATACACTGTGACATACATGCCCACACAGACACAATCGTTTTGTTATTTAAATTTTATTTTACATATTATGGAAGAAATTGAACATTTTTGTGTGTGTGTGAATGTGAACATTGTTAGCCATCTGTATTTTTATGATATGAGCTGCTTGTCAAAACATTTGCCTGTTTTGATTTATTTGTCTGGCTAATTTATATGTTCTTTTATATCAAAAGACTTAACCCATGGTCTGGTGTAGAAGACACATATTTTTTTTAAAGTATTTGACATTCCTTATTGGTGCCTATAAGATTGTTCTAACAGCTCCTACAGTTGAGCATAGCTCACTGATTCCCACATACCACCCATCACCCAGATCATGTATAGGTCTGTTAGCAGGGAGACTAATAAAGAATGCCTGGTATTTAAACAAAAATAAGTTTATCTAGGAAAAACAAGAAAAAAAAAATTTTGGCTTGTTCCTCTTACTAAAAGCTAGTGTCTGAGCAGTGCCAATAATGAAAAGTTGTATTTTGCCGATAGTATACAGCTGTTCTGGTAATCAGCCATTATGATTTTTAATCACAGAACAAAGGTAAAAACTTTAGTTAAAGAGAAAGAAAATATTGCTGGGGATACATTGACACATGCAAGACGTGGCACCATAAAAAATACAAGCATTTATGGAATTATTTATTCATTTTTATATTGCACAGAGGCAGTTATTTCATGTATACCCACATGTATCTACATCTCACTTAGATAAGATATAAAGAGCCTGAGACAGGAAATTTAAATGACTTGCTTCATCTTGTCAATGTCACCTAGCATTGTATTATCACAATAATAATAATGTTAATTGATGAATTATTTATCTGCTATGTTTATCCATCTATAGGAGTGATCAACAGATAAAATTATAATCATTCACTCTGAAATTTTTGGAAGATTTTAATTTTAGTTATGTTATTAGGCAGAGTTCGGGGGGGCGGGCGGCGTACATGCACATGAGTGAAGGTGCCCTCTGATGCCAGAGGCCTAGAATTAATTCCCTGAAACTGTAGTTACAAGCAAATAGTAAGCCACCTGGCAAGAGTGTTGGGAAATAGACTCAGGCCCTCTGCAAAAGCAGCTGGCTTTCTTTCTTTTTTTTATTTCATTATTTATTTATTCCCTTTACATCCCAATATAAGCCCCCTTCTCCTCCCAGTACCCCTTACACAGATCCTCCCATTATTTCCCTGAGAAGGGGGAGTTTCTCCTGTGTGTCTTCTCCACCTCTTCCCCCTACTACCCACCCCCTACCCCTGGCACATCAAATCTGTGCACGACTAGGTACAACCTCTCCCACTGAGTTCAGATAAGGGGGCCCAGTTAGCAGAGCAGGATCCACAAGCAGGAAACAGATTGAGGGACAACTCCCACTCCAATTATTGGGGAAACCCCATGAAGATCAAGCTGCAATTCTGTTCCATATGTGCAGGGGTTCAGGGAGGTCCAACTCATGTTTGCTCTTTAGTTGATAGTCAGACTCTGGGACCCCACCCCAAGGCTCCAAGTTAATTGTCTCTGTTGGACTTCCTGTGGCTCCCTCAATCCTTCCCTCAATTCTTCTACAAGACTCCCTGAGCTCCGTCTAATGTTTGGCTCTGGGTTCTGCATCTGTTTCCATTAGCTCCTGGGTGGAACCTCTCAGAGGACCATTTTACTAGGTTCCTGTCAAACAGTTGGCTCTCTTAAACACTGAGCCATCCCTACAGTCCAAGTCTATATAATTTTCTAAGAATTTGGAAAATATCAGACCATATGCAGCTTAGCTAAAGAATTACTTTGGAATGTACATCCTTTAATTTTATTTTTAACTTATTTTTTAAAATAGCATACAAAAATTAGCATTTCTGTATATAGCAACCTTAGTCAACAGTTATTTACTTTCATGGCATGAAATCTATCAGTCCATGGCCTGTTTTCTAGGGTTGTTGATATGTGACCAATATTACTGAAACATTTACGTTCTTAGGTGAGTTGGGATTTTTCCCTGACAGCTCTTAACTTTGTCTCTTTGCTTTGTATTTTTGACATCTTGACTCTAATAGTTCATGGAGAGATTCTTGCAAATGATTGTCTATTTCTTGATCTAGATTTTGGACACTGTCTGCTGTCATGCTATTGAATATATTCTTGATGCCTTTAGATTTATTTATTTATCATGTTACTGTATGTACTCTATTCTATATTCTTTTATTTTTTGTATTTTTTTCTCTTACTGGATATTTTCTTTATTTACATTTCAATTGTTATCCCTTTTCCCACTCCCTCAACCCCCTGGAAACTTCCTATCCCATCCTCCCTCTCCCTGCTTCTATGAAGGTACTCCCCCTCCCTCCCACCCACCCACTCCCACCTCCCTGCCCTGCCATTCCCCTACACCAAGGGCCTCTTCTCCCATTGATGACCGACTAGGCCATCCACTGCTACATATGCAGCTAGAGCTATGAGTCCCACCATGTGTACTCTTTGGTTGGTGGTTTAGTCCCTGGGAGCTCTGGGGTGAGGGGGCGCCTATTGTTGTTGTTCCTATGGGGTTGCAAATTCCTTCAGCTCCTTCAGACTTTTCTCTAGCTCTCCCATTGGGGTCCCCGTGCTCAGTCCAATGGTTGACTGTAAGCATCCATCTCTGTATATGCCAGGCTCTGGCAGAGTCTCTCAGGAGACAGCTATATCAGGCTCACGTCAGCAAGCACTTCTTGGCATCCACAGTAGTGTCTGAGCTTGATGGCTGTATATGGGATGGATCCCCAGGTGGGGCAGTCTCTGGATGGCCTTTCCTTCAGTTTCTCCTCCAGACTTTATTTCCGTATTTTCTCCCATGAGTATTTTGTTCCCCCTTCTAAGAAGGACTGAAGCATCCACACTTTGTTCTCTCACCTTATCCCCTGTGAACTTTTAGGTTTTGTCTCTTCAGCATACTTACAGATTTTTGAAAGTAATAGACTTCTTATGGCTTTATCAGAGAAAATGATAATTTATTGTTTTCTGGTAAATTGTATAATTTTTTTGTTCTTTTCTTCCTCAGGTTTTGCTGACTTGCTCTTTTAGACATGGTGGGTGTTTTTTTTTTTTTTTCTTTTCTATCTCCCATGGCTTATTTATTTGTCTCTTGAAATTTCTTCTTTCCTATGCTTTCTTGATTGAGACTATCTTTCGACTGCCTCTGTAAGTTATGTTTCTCATTTTCTGTCATGTTTCTGTTTTCTTTATGATCCTGGAAGCTTTGTTACCTTTAACTTGTCATGCATACCTACTGTTTCTTGTTATATCTTATCTGTTCATGCTGCTTTCCAATATTCTTTTAAAAATAATTATTATTCGTAGAGGGCCGAAAGGACAACCCTATGGAATCAGTCCTCTCTTTTCATCTTCATATGGGCTTATGCTGGTTAAGATTTTGGCAACTGGATACAACCTAGGGTCATTTTGGAAGACACATCCTCAATGGAGAAAATGATTCTGTCAGATTGACCTAATGGCAAGTCTGGAATGCTGTTACCACATCAGTGGGTATTATCCTAATATAGAAAATTTGGGGGGGCAAACTCAAAAAGCAAATATCTTTTACCCACTGAGCGATTTCATCAGCCCTTCCAGTGTTTTTATTTGACTCACTTCCAGCACTTCAGTTCAGTAATTTTACACAATTTCTATTTCCTTGTTGGATTTCCTCCATGTTTTAAAATTTCTCCTCCATATTGATGAGGTTTTTTTTTCCTACTTTGCTCACTTTCTTATCTGTGCCTTGGATTGATTTTTTATATCATTTCTGTACGTGTTTCAGTCATCCATGTGGTAGCTGTTTCTTTTCAAAGGTAGAGGCTGAGATCTTTTATCCAGCGTACCAGCATTCCATTCCACATGGTACCTCAACTGAGGCTTTGTCAGTTTGTGGATTTGTCAGCGATATCTATTTCTGATTTGTGTGCATGCAGGAGCTGGGAGATTCATCTGTTTATGTGGATATGTCCTTGAGTTTTTATTTATTTTTTTTCTACTCTTTTCACTTGTTTTCTTTTTGTATAGTCATCAGGTGAGCACTCTTCATTTGACTTTCTATTCCCCACTTTTATATTTAAGGGAACAGTTAACTACTATAATAGAAGCAATAGTTTAACTACTCCAGTTGTTAGCATGTGGTAGAAGACATGCATGTACTTTATTTATGTAAGGCTCAGAAATTGAGGGGTTAGTGTACTTTGACATCGGGTGTTCTTTCATACCTGGATTTCAGCTCCTTTTCTTGTTGATTTCACACAGTTCTTACCTGACAACCCCTGCATCCCTGTAAGACTATGCCAGTTTCCCCAGCTCCTGGTTCTTGCTTGCCTAGTCAGGGACAGATGTCATGTCTTCCACATTCTTCAATTTAGTCACTTCATGGTGTTCACAAAGAATCTCACTTTTAGGGCCCCATATGATATTTCTTCCACAGCCTCCATGCCAATATCTTGGCTGTCCATCGATCTGCTGGAAGTACACTCACCTCCTGGTTGCTCTCTGTAGCCTTGGTTTCTCTTGTGATTATGATTTTGACAGTACATGGAGCAGCAAAAGTCTTAAGTCAATAGTCCTGATTTAATGTGTACTATTGACATGAGCAAGGCCGTGCCAAGGACTTCACAACTTTTGATACTTAGAAATTGACAAGCCTCTTCTTCACATGGGTAAGGCTCAGAAAAGCAAAACCGTCCTCTGTCCAAGTGTGGTGTAAGTGCTTAGAGACAGTTGATCAGTATACACAAAACTTAGCAACAGCACCTTCTTCCCCTCAGATATTTACAACCTCAACCTGCTCACTTAGAAAGGCCTCTTACCAAGACTAGCCATCTCCTTCTCCTCTGCCATATGTAAACATGATAAATTTCCAAGTTGCAGGGGTAATAGTTACAGCTCCATCAGAGTGAAAACTGCACCTGACCCCAGCTTTTCTGTATGTGTGTCTGACTTTTCTTCATTCTTTGGCTGCCCCTCCCTGGCCAAGGCTCCCAGACACAAGCTGCTTCAGGTCACAATATCCCACGGAAACTATCATTGACCCTAGGTGGAATGTACCTGTTTTATGTACTTTTCATAATTATGTCATGACTGCTGTGTACAACTGTTAAAATATTTCATTAAATGTTTCTAGAAAGTGTTAGTAGTAGCAAAAAGAAGATGCCCTCAATCTTATATTAATAATGAATGCTAATGCTGTTTCATTCTTCAAAATCCCCATTTCCCAATGAATACATCTTCAGTTAGAAACTCCAGTTTCTAATGGAAATAATGTATCATGAAATTTTGTATATGTCCCATAATGAATAGTGTTTCATCATCATATATAAATGTTTTTTACTTTACTCATCAAACTTAATTTTTCCTATCTATTAACCAAAGTAGCATCATACATTGGATCTTAAATAGAAATCAATAATTTAAGAATAAATATACTCATTCTCCATATCAAATGATACCTGTTATTTTTCTAATTAATATTCGTTCACATATGTCTCCCTTATACTTAAATAACATAACTGAAAGTCCTTTCTTCATATACTTCATATACATATTTTAACTACTTAAATATATCTAACATTTACTATTCTCTTAAGCATTTTCAGATACACATTGAAAACATAGATGAAAAAACTAAAAATTAAAGATCAAAATGATCCAAGAATGTCTGCATACCCACCTTGTTCTCTAAGTTTTTGAGTCCTTAGTCACAATGAAATAATCACTTTTGACCCAGTGGTATGAACAAAATTAATAGACCTGACTTAAAATTGGACAAAGTGGTTAGAGTTCATCCTTTTACATAAGTTCAGACAATATTAATTCTGCTCCTCTTGTACCATATGTGTTTCAGCATGAAAGAACAGCATGACTCCCAAGACTCATAGATCTTGAACATTGACACTGGAAATATGCTCTCTACAGGAGGGTCTGGGACATGGCTTTCTGGATATCCATCCTGCGAGCAATGGCAGCCATATTGGTCTGATCATCTAGTGATGACTTTGAGTCTGGCCAGCTCACGTTGAATGGCTAGCCTCAGAGTCCTGGCTATAACATACTAGGAACTACTTGGCCAAGACTAAGACTGAAAGCAACCAAACAAAAAGCCTCTTCAGCAATGTAGCAAGAGAAAAAGGCAAATTAACATCCAAAGTTTGACCTACAGAAGATAAGCACTTTACAGGTATCTGTGCATCATATTGCCGTTAGTAAATTTTCACCACTTTCATTGAAGTTGGATAGACTGAAGCAACAGACTTTAGATGAACTTCACCATTGACACATATGGTTTGCCACTCTGTATCTCATAGAGTTTCTGTGACCCAGAGAATGAACTAGAGTGGAAGTGAAAAAGACTGGGAATCATCAACTTTCATTTCTCTTTTAATATTGAATCTGGACTCAGCCAGCCTTTCATATACCTCCATATTCACAGAGACAAGATCAACAGGAAAGGCTAGCTGGTGAAGCAATTTCTTGTAGGGCATTTCCTTAAACATGTGAGGCCTGGCCTTTCTGACAGTGTTGTCTACAATTGGAATTCAGCACATAAAAATGTCTATGACACAGCACAATGTGCACAAAAACTCATTTGATAACTCATGTGTTTTAGTCAGTACTTAATACATTTGCTGATGGCAATTCACTGTGTCACTTGTGAAAGTAGGAACAAATTGGTTTTGTTGTCACACCTAAGCCTTTTCTTATGAGCACATACTCCCCCACATACTTAGAAAAATATGCTTTTGAATTTATCATGCTCCAAAAAGTATTGACAAACTGGTACATTTTTTTCTAAAAGCACAATTTCTAACAAGTCTGTGTTTTTCAACTTATATTTCCCAGGAAAAATAAGATGACAGTCAACTGTCTCTGTCCTTGAATCAAAAAAAATCAGACTGCACAGAGAGGTGTCACACAATTGAATTTAAGAATGTTATTTAAATTGAATTTGAATTACAAAACACTAGTGAAGAGGTTATTCTTTCCACCTCTCTATTTGTGTTGGTAAATGACTTATTAAAATATTTATTGAAAAGTACAGGTCATAAAATATGTAGATATATTTGTTAACTATTTAAACATGAAAGTCTAGACAATGCACAGTTAGAGCTAACACATGATATGCCCTCAGATTTTGGCTAGACATCTATTTGACCCTGGATCCAGACACATTTATCTGAGATCAAGACTATTTAAATGAAGATTAAATCAGATATCTCGAAGAGAACATTAAAGAAAAGCAACTAAATCTTTCTGGAAAGAACATAAAATCTGTGCAGCAAAGATTATAGAGAGCTCATTAAAATGTCGACAAATTAATGTACACTAAAAATGCACTTTTGGAAAATAGGGTAAGTAGTACACTGGAAAATATTATTCAGCCACAGCTTATTATTCAAACATGAGTTACAAATTAGAGACTTCCAGAGCCATGGAGAACAATCAGAGAGTACCTATGAGTCAGTGTCCTATTACATATTAGAAACGGGCAAAGAAAGGAAAAAAAAATAAATCTCTATTTTGTTTTTACCTTCTCAATTACAAAGCTATTTTGTCTATGCTTAATAAACTGAAATTAAACTAACAGTTAATATGCTTGCATGAATGCATTCTATAAATTAATAAAAACAGAGTATTGTGCTCAAGGTTTTCAACTACTGGTACTATAAGACAAAAAAAAAAAAATACAGAACCGCACATTGAATCAAGTTTCTACTCAGAACCAACTATAACCTGCAGACGTCATCCTCAGTGCAGCCGTCAGTTTCTCATCCATTCAGTGTCACGTGAAGATTTCCCACTACTGTAGTGTGAATGTGAGATCTCCTCACCAGGCTCAGTGTTTAAACACTTGCTCCTCAGGTGACAATGTGGTGATGAGTTAAACCTGGAGTCTTTAAGAGGTGAAGACTGTTTGGGGCGAGTATGGATGGCACTAGGAACAAATCTTGGAGAGGCAATGCCTGCTTCTGATACTACTCTGAAACCACTACTTCCTAGAGAGCCAAGCAGGCGCATGAGAAACTCTCATAGCCACAGGCTTTAGCTGCTATAGCTGTCATTTCATCCCTGTGCGGGGACTGCTTTCCTTGAAACAGTGAGCTGAAATAAACCTTTTCCTGCTAAGTCATATTTTGTCACAGAATGAGAAAAGCAACTAGCACACCCATAGTTCCTCCTCCCAAGCTTGGTAGTTCCCACCCTTCGCTTCAAAAATTGCCCCCATTTGGTTTTTCTCAGCAGTCTCAAGAAGACACTACCTTCAGCCACCCTGTTAGCCTATCATAAACAGATTGGAACTGAGGTGGGTAGATCTGCACTGCACAGAGTGTCTAGACATACAACTCTGAAACCTTGGCATCTCTGGTTCCATAGGAAAATCTAGACACTCCAATCACAATCAGGGCCAAATCAAGCCAAACCCTGCAGAATGGTTTTGAAAGGATAAAATATTATACACTGCTGTTTGGTTACTGTGAAATCCTCACAGTTTAATGTTCTCCCTAGTCTTCTGTGGACATTAACTAACTTTATTTAGAGGAATGGAATATGAAGATGATTGAAGGAGGTAGGGATGCAGCTCCATGGTAGAATACAAGATAATCTAGTCCCTAGATTATCTGCAGCATCACAAAACCCCAAGTAGAACAACAGACCAATGAAAAACTATCCAATAGTTCTCAAACCAATTGGATTTGTTCATGACAAATGTGTGCCCTAAAACCAAGATCTCAACTCAAGTGTTTAAGTGGTTGTAAGATAATAAGCCACATAAAAGGAAAGGTAGTATTTAATTTTATCAAAAGATCATTCAACTGACTTAATTGAAAATGAATTAAAATATTTGTGGATAATTTGCACCTTGTAAATTTGTGCCCATCTAACTTTTATCATCTTGTTTTGTGTTTATTTTTCTGTATTTCCTACTAGATTAGCTAAACTGTACAAAGCAATGATAACCAAAAGAGGAGGATATGCAGCAAAAATTCAGTACCTAGTATGTGTGACACCCTATTTCCATCAACACACAATTTCCATAAGACACAGCCTCACTACATAGCCTAGCCCATCCTAGCTTAAAACTCTTGATTAATCTGCCTAAGTCTACAAGCGTTGGGTCTGCAGTTGTGCACCACTATTCCCACCTGACTCTTTAAGTTCTTTTCACTTTCTTTTTAAAATTAGTTCTCAATGTAATAGATATCACTGTGTCATTTTTGCAATTTGTTTTGTTAATCCCCTTTTTCATTTTTCTACCACTAGACAATTGATGCTGTTCAGTAGGGTGACTATAGTAGACACAGCAGCAAGAGCAGGAACTTTGAATTCCCAGACCCCCTAAGGGAGAAATTCACTAGGGTGTATAGCAAACTCTTGTGGGAGAGTCAGAGAGTCTCTTTAATTTCCTGATAAACACATTTCTAGTTTTTGCCTAGTCTGTGCCTTTTAAGCAAACATGGCTAGATCATCGCTGTACACCTTGAGCCTGCCCAGATGAGAGTCTTGCCATGTTACTCTCAGCCTAGTCTTCTGAGTTCTTGGGTGGCTCCTGGCCTGTCTCCATCTGGCTCTATCCTCCATGTTCTTTCCGATATTCTTTCCTCTTCCTAGGTCTAACAATCAAGTGCACTCTTGCTCACTCTCCTCCCCCACCTCTCATCCCTTCCCCTTCTTGTGGTGGTGATGATGTTAGGGATAAAATTCAGAACCTCCTGAACTCTAGGGTAGTGCTGCCTCACTGAGTTATACTATCAGCTCCAGAATTTGTTGAAAGAAAGAAAGAAAGAAAGAAAGAAAGAAAGAAAGAAAGAAAGAAAGAAAGAAAGAAAGAAAGGAGGAATGAAAAAAGACAGCTCAAGCTTGACATTGAACTTCTAATCCTCCTACCTCCACTTCCAATGAAGTTCACTTCTTTATGAGGTGCTAGTGACGATGACTTGGGACCTTCTATGTCCTAGGATACTTTTTAATCTAGAGGTAGCCTACAGCTTCGAGTACCACAGTCCCTGTCTCTTTCCACTCAGACAACAATCCCCAGTGAGATTGCTGCCATTCCTTCCAGAAAACAGATCAGATTTATAGTTTCTTTCTTTTGGTTTTATAAACATAATTTCACAGGGCTAAAGATGACAAACAATTGATAAACTAGGGAACTGCTTTAAAGAATGAATATTCCTATGCTAGTCAATGCTTTCACATTTCCTGGTTCCTTTGCAGAAAAGCCCATAGGACACTGTTAAGCTAACTAATGAAAGGCAGGCTGAAATGGTCTGAGAACATGGGGGATTATGAGCCCAAGACCAGCCTGGCCTACATAGCAAGATTCTGCCTCAAAAAAATTATAATTAAAATATAAAAATAAAAGTCAGTATAAAAACAACATAGATAGCCTGACATATTCTAGCTGTAAACCTTTAAATTTTAGGGTTATAATTAATGTTATATTTTGCTAACATATAATTATCTGAATATAAGATAATTATTGGTAGAATCTGAGTTTTTAGGAAAGCTCAAATATCTATTCTTTCTCATGGATGGTTTTACTCAAGTCTTTGAAATAAAAGCTATGAAAGTAGCATTTTTTCCTCAGAAATAAAATAAGAAATAAAAGTTTTAAGAATTTCTATGGGGAGGGGAAACAGGAGAGAAGCCCAGAGCGTCAAGAGAATGAATGGAAATAGCAGCTTCGGAGAATGGGAGGCAGGGGGATCCTCTAAAGAGTACCAGAGAGCTGGGAGGTGAGACACCCTCAGGACTCATTAGGGTGATCTTAGCCAAAATGTCCAACACTGGGGAAAAGAAACTCAAAAAGTCTACCTCCAGTAGATAGACAGGGCCTCAAGTAGAGGGATGGGGTTACTAAGCCACAGTCAAAGTTTAGGACCCAGAATTTTTCCTGTCTAAAAAAACTTCAGGGACAAAGATGGGGAAGAGACAGAAGGAAAGACTGTCCAATGATGGACCCAGCTTGGGATCCATCTCATGAGGGGACACCCAGGCCTGATACTATTACTGATGCTATGATGTGCTTGCAGTCAGGAACCTAGCATGTCTGACTTCTGACAGGCTCAACATGTAGCTGACTGAGACACATGCATATACTTACACCAACCATTGGATTTAAGTTGGGGACCCATATGCTTGAATTAGGGGAAGGATTGAAGAAGCTGAAAGGGAAAACTCCATAGGAAAACCAACAGTCTCAACTAACCCAGACCCCAGGGAGTTCCTGGAGACTGAGCCACCAACCAGGAGCATACATGGGCTGGTCCAAGGCCCCTATCACATATGTAGCAGAGATCTACCTGGTCTGGCTCAGTGTGAGACGTGCTTGATCCTCTAGAGACCTGAGGCCACAGGGAAGAAGGAAGTCTGATGGGTGAAAGAGCACCTTCTCAGAGGCAATGGGAAGGAAGAATGGGATGAGGAACTGGGGGGGGGGGAATGGGGGGGTGACTGGAATGTAAATAAATAAAATAATTTAAATTAAAAAAATCTATACTACTAATACCAACACTGAGGCAGGAGGCTCACAAGTTTGAGATCACCCTGAAATATGTAGTTAGTCTCAAGATGCAAACATTTTTTTCTGGCGATGATACTCTGGTTCACACCTCCCCCCTTTGAAACGTATGTGCACGGTCATTACACAATTTAAAACTGAATGCAAACAGAACTCCTTCTCCTTTCAGACACTTGGAGACTGTATCAATCTTCCTAGATCCTGAATATTTCCTCTTTCCCTTTTTCTCAACTGACAAAGCAGACTTTAAATTGTGTTTTATCTTGTTCAAACGGATACCGTTTCAAGACAAAACTTCATCATATCAGATTACAACTGCTCCAGCTATCTGGGGTGTGTAAGGGCTGGAAAGGAAAAGTGAAGCCGTACTGACAAGCTGTAGATGCAAACCTTTCAGTTTAAGATGACAATAATTTTATGGCAGCCTCCTGAAGGTGACATTTTTGTGAAAGAAATCTTCTGTCATTAAGAATAAGGTACTTCGCCGGGCAGTGGTGGTGCAAGCCTTTAATCCCAGCACTTGGGAGGCAGAGGCAGGCAGATTTCTGAGTTCAAGGCCAGCCTGGTCTACAGAGTGAGTTCGAGGACAGCTAGGGCTATACAGAGAAACCATGTCTCAAATAAATAAATAAATAAATAAATAAATAAATAAATAAATAAATAAATAACTTCTATCTTTTCATTATTATTCTGTATTTTTAAATATGTGTCTATGAGGGGGCAAGGGGTGTGCACATGTGAGTGCTGGTGCCTGAGAAGATCATTGGAGGGTGTCAGTTCTCCTGCAGCTGTACGTAGTGCATACTGTGACAAGCCATGCAGTGTGGATCTGGAAGCATAATTTGGGTTTCTGCAGGGTTTTCCATTTCTCTACCAATCAGGACTATGCTGTTATTTACTTCTCTCTTATTTGAGACAGGGTCTCATTATGGAGTCTTGACTGGTCTGGAACTCACAGAGAACTGGCTGCATCTGAATCCTGAGTGCTACCACACCTGGACAAAATGCTGTAATTTAAAGAAGACATGGCAGTGTTTACACTTCTTGAGTACCTACCATTTATTGAAGCACCAAAGATTTAAAAGGAGTTCTCCATTTCCTTCAGGTTCCAAGAGCGACCAAAACATGATGCTAGTTTTTTAAAACCCAACTCAATGGTTCATTCACTCCTCCATATGCAACATACATTGAAAATTACTTCCCTTAACAGAACCCTCAGAACCCATGATTTTTAAAAAATGCAATAGACATACTATTCAATCCAGATGCTTAAATGCTTCTAAAGATGTTTTGCCAACAGTTCTCCCGCTGTGGACTCCCCTGATGAAAACAGGAAGAACTGCCAACATGACCGATTCTCTCTTCACACCATAACCATCCAGAGGTACTATCTCCATCGTCAAAATGAAGCACGCCACTGCCATTCCTTCCTCTGTGAACAGTGCTCTGACTTGCCCTAAGGATTTTTAGGTTCCTACTAGTTATTACCAAACCAACATCCAGGAGATTCTGATGCTATCCCCATAAGTAAACAATCCTAAGTGGTAAATTGGTTAAAAAAAAAAAAAGACCTTTTTTCCTACAGCCAACTCAATCACCATGCTAACTCCTGGACCTCTAAGACCTGACTATCATCGCCAAGAGGTAAGCCATGTAAGAGTGTCTCAGCCACCTCAGAAAGTTGTCCTTAGCCTTGCAGGCTTCTCAGCTTCCTCTCACTCTCATTCCTATCATAATTTATTTCAAAATATTTCATTTTATAGTTGTTTATTGTTTGTATGTGAAGGTACATATATGCACATGGAGGCCAGAAGTTGGCTTTGCAGTGTGTGTATTGGGGGTTTCTATATGTATCATTTTTGATTTTATATTTTTGCAAATGATCCAGGAACTCGTGGATTTAGCTAGACTTGCTAGCTCATTAGCTTCAGAGACTCTGTTCTCTGTCCCGTCCCCATCCCCATATGGGGTTATAAGGTGATTGCTAGGCATACAAACTCAGAACCTCATACTTGTGCGGAAGGCACTTTACCAACCATTGCATCTTGCAAACTGAAAAATATTTCCTGGTGATAGGAGAGTAGGAGCAGTTACACAAACAATAAAAACCTACATGGAGATCAGCATGTGAAAGGAGCCAGTTTGTGGAGGAAGTCTACTCTTCCTCTCTCTGCATCATCTAACAGACAGAGCCTGTGTAAAACAAAGCCTGAGATGTTCCAACATGGCCAGATACTTTTTTTAGCTCTTCCCTCCACTCCCTAGCCTGCTTCCTAATAAGCTATTCATTTCTATATTTCTACTACTGGACCAATTTTAAAGGAATGGCTTTTCCATCTCTCCTAATACCACAGAAGTACTTGAATATTGACTTTTGAACTTCACAAACACACACACACACACACAAATAAGAGAGAGAACTATTAGAAGAGTAGAGGAAGAAGAGGTCCGAAAAGAGCTTGAAAGTGGAACAAGAGGGTGACAGGATATATGTGGCATAAAAAAAGAAGCTGTAACTATTTTAGAGTATACCAGAAAGGTATGCACAAATCACTGTTGGTAGAGCTTGAAGGATTTAGCCTACAACCTTTACCCTCCAAGATTTTAATTGTAATAAAAAAAAATCATTGTTTAAAAAAGTTACATAATCGTTAGTGTACATGGCACACTCAAGCCTGGCAATGCCCCACTATCCTCCATTAAACTTAACCATTGTCACAGAAACAAGACTGTAGGCTCTCCATTCATTCTTTGCTTCCTTTTCTCCAGCTCTTGCTTTTACCATTCTTCAGTCAACCAGATGAAGAGAGTTACAAAAGGATCCTACATCTGCCTGCCACTCCCGAAAAGAAGGATGCTAAGGGCAGGCTTGGTATGATCATCTCAGTAGTGTGGCTGTGAAGTCAGCCCCAGGCACAAAGCATCCACAGCAGGGTGGACCACACAAGAGTCAGCACACTTATGCTATTCTAATGGCAGGCCTCATCGTTGGTGGAACCCACGCATCAGACTGCAGCTATCCCATCCTCCTACAGCTTCCATTCCATCCTCCTACAGTTGCAACTGGTAGGCAGCTGGCCACATTGGCCACAGAGAGAAAGCAGAGAGACTCATGGGTGCTCAGCTCACCTTCCCTTTTATTCAATCCAGAGTGACAAACCATGGAACGGCGCTCCACATATTCATGACTCCTTCCAGATAAACCTTTTTTTTTTAAAACACTCTCGTAAACACCCAGAGGTACGATCTCATGAAGATTCTAAATCTAGTCAATGAGATTCGCCATCATGATATTGGAGGATGTTTTAACCCAATCCTTCAGTGTACAGATGAGGAAAATTTAAAGTCAGGTTGGACAATTTGCTGTTTAAACTGTGCAATTGGGGTTAGACCTTAAATTTCCTTACTTGCATCAGAATTTAATAGTTTTATGCTCTATTAAAAAAATCTCTCCAAGGAACCGAGCATGATGTAATCTTATTACTATGGAGACTGAGACAGAGAAATTCTGAGGCCAGTCTAGACTACATAGTGAGTTCAAGACTAGCCTGTGCTATGTCGTAAAACAATGTCTTAATCTATCCCACCAATTCCTTCAGAAAAGAAAATCTTAGCTAGGGAAATATAACAAAGGGTAAGATGTCAAATGTCAAGGTAGTTATTTAAGTCACATATACAATGCTTAAGTTTCTAATGCAATTATCACCATTAAATTTAAGCTGAGTTTAACACTTATTGAGTTTAAAACTCAATTCTTATAACTTTTGGCTTTTGTTTCTTTGTTCCTTGTACTTCAGTACTCCATAGAACAAACTTGATGTTTGGCTCTGCCAGTTTACAAAAATACCTTTGTTCTAAACTGTGCATGAAATGTTCTGGCTAATTACCTTATCAAAACAGGCAGCAGTTTAGTAATGTTATGAGTCCCGTCTCCACTATCCAACCCTGCCTCCTATTCACTGATTATCCCAGGGTGGTACTGAAAACTGTCCTGAGCACGGCAAATCTTCTTGCTTTTCAGACCAAGTTTCCTATTATCTCTAATGTGGATGAAAGCATTTTACCAATATTAATTTATTGTCCTCCCCCTAAAACAGCAAATAAGCTCTTTGGCTCATGGAATTAATCATCAAATATGAAAGAAACTAGCACTCTGAGAAACACACTGTTTTGCTCAAATAATAGGAGCCTTATTCAACACTGTTAAGTGGAGCTTCGTGTACCAAACAACTGAAAAAAAATTTAGTAATTTGACAGTGGAGTAGGTAGTAGGCTTCAAGACAAGATTTAAAGTAGGAGAAATAAACAATCTCACATTGATTAAACAAGCCTAAGATCTGTCTCAGAACTAATTTCTGTGAATATAGCCGTGATCCTGCTTCTCTGCCAGATGGGATGTTGACTGCCTAGGACCAGGAACTTATCTGTTGCACAGCCTATGCAGGAAGCAACAGCGAACATTTAATGAGAAAATCACTTTCTGAAAACATACCTTTCCTGAGCCATCATGTGTATTTTGAAGACTTTAAGTGGGAATGGAATCTAGCAAGGGAGAATACATTGCAACATCTTTCCTGTTCCTCCATCTTTCCTCCATCCCCATCTCCCAAGAAGCAGCCTCAAAGTCAGTTTCTTAAATGGCACAATTTCCCATCATCCCTGAGTTTACATACAATTACATACAATGTTGCCACTTCAGCTGCTCTAAGAAGGGACTTCCTCAACATGATTTTTAAATTGAGATAAGCAAGTATTATAATATTCCTTCCTGTTTGACGGAAGCAATTAAAATAAGTTCCCGAGAAATAAAATGAATATGGCATATTTAAATTCCATCTTCAGGCTGATGATGCATTAGCATGCATGAGGCTCTGAGTCTGATTTCTAGGAACACACACACACACACACACACACACACACACACACACAGAGAGAGAGAGAGAGAGAGAGAGAGAGAGAGAGAGAGAGAGAGAGAGACTCTATCATCCCTATTATATAAGCACTATAAATGGAATCTCAACAGAAAAGATGGGTGTGTTCTAAGATGCAATTTAACCACAAACTTGGCAAGTTGCCTAAGCTTTGAGGGCTCAACTCTACATGGGTTAAAAACCAGCTTTAGTTGGTTTCTGAAGCATTTAGTCTGTTGAAATCCATTTACAATATGAAGGGCTGGCATTAACAGGGTGGATATTCCCAGAATGGAATGAGCATTGGACCCATCTTGATAACTCCCTCTTTAGAGACTCTGTTTGCTGACTCAATTCCAGTCCCATCCATCACCATCACTCTTCTATAAGCTCAGCTGCTCCTGGACTTACTGTCCCTCAGTCATCTTTGTACCTAATATACTCTAGGAAATAAGAAAATGGCTCTGAATGGACTTTGGAAAGAGGACTGTGATGACAGAAACACACAGTGCTAGGTCTAGAATGGCCTGAGGAACTAACTAGGCTGCCTTTCACTGTATCCAATCAAAAACTAAGGAAGGGAATGGAATTGCACCTCCTCTGTCAACATGTCCAGCATGGTACACGCTGATGGATTCTTGTGCTCATCAACCTACTATCCTCCTACATAGGGTCAGCCCAGTCTGACTTCTATTCAGCAAAGGCAATGATAAGCATTACACTGATAACTAAGTAAGGACTTGGGACATGCCCTGTGCAGGACAACTGCCATATGTTGCTTCAGTTATAGTTATGCCAATTAGAAGCTGTTGTTACTTTATCGAGACAGAAGTATGGGAAGAAGGGCTAAGGGACATTGCAAATGGTATAAGATAGAAGAGATGGAAATGACTATAGGCTGGATGCCCAAACCAGAGGCCAATGTCTGTTCAGGTAAAGTGGTTGTAACAACAACCTAGAATTCGGTGGAGGAAATTCCCCAAGAAAGGTCTGACTGGACCCAGATCTGTATATGAGTAGTAGCTCCCCCAACAATTTTGGAGTTTGTAGGAACTGGAATCCTTTTGTTATATGAATTACTTAATCTCAAAGTGGGGTTCCTACCCTGATCATTCATTTCCCAGGTAAAAGGCACAGAACTTTTATATTGATAATCATCACTGGGCAGAAATCCACCCTCTATGCTATTATGTTTATTTCCCTATCAGTAATCTCAAGTTATAACCTGCCATGTTCCATCTGGGATGCTCTTAACACCAACTGGCCAGTCCTCATGGCTGTGCTTTTATGACTCACTTACCCCATGACATCGTCTCCTCTCTCCACTTAGTACTCTGCTCTCCTCCTCATGCTCTCTGCTCAGACCCCAAACCTGGCAACCCAAACCCTGCCTATCTCTCTTCTACTCAACTACAACCTGTAGACATCTTTATCCACTAACCAAAGATAACTTGAAGGGTAAGGTTAAATAGCATGGCTGGTGTACTTAAAGATTCTGCCATCCCTGGAGGCAACCAGGCCTTAGGACAGTATTTTAGCATTACAATAAATAGCAAAAGTGTAAACCGCAATTCCAAGGACAAGGGTTCCCTCCCTCTCAATCGTGTTCTCCTGTCCTTTATCACTGCACTGCTTGCTTAAAGACATCACTGATGATGGTGCTGGACACATTAAAAACATCTAGGAAGCTTGTATCCATATCACACCAACACCATTAAGATTATTCCCGTAAGAGAAAGAGAACAAATCAACTCCATTCAGACAAAAGGCAAGAGTCAGTTTAGGTGCTGGAATGTACCAATGCAAAATCTCCGGAGGTCACATGTGGAAGGAAGGCTGTCCTCCCACTTACGACATCCATGCTTGCTAATCAATCTTCCAAAACCTTGACTCCTCCCCTTCCACAGATACTGGAAGTAGGATCAAATCTTTCTTGATGATTTAGAAGATTTCCTTTCATTAAGGGAAAAGACAGATAATTTAGACACATCTAAGGTCCACAATCTCAAAGAAAGCTGCTTGATATTTAGGCAAGTTAAAAGAGACATTGAAACTGTTTCTATCACTGGTTTAATCTTTCTTAAGTCCTAGTCTCCACATGGAACTTTATCTGACAAGGACCTGGGAGTCCACCTTGGTTCCATCATCAAACCTGCATCCCACAGGATGCTTGGGCCATCAAGGCCCACTTAGGCTTTGCTGCCCCTCTAACATTTGGTCATGGTGTTTATCACCTTAGCATAAACAAGAAGAATATGTGTATTAACATCCTGGGATACTGAAGCTGAAGTGGGAGAATTATGAGTTTGAGGACAGCACGGGTAACATAAAGAGACTCTAACTTAAAATTGGCTATTTGAACTTTGTTGGCGAATTATCCTAGACATTTGGGGGAGGGGATGCTGGTTTTCCTTCCCCCACCTCATGACAGTTGTTTATTCTGTGTCAATTTTTCCTTCACAGTTTGCTCTTTTTTCTTCAATAGTTCTTACTTAATTTTTTTCAGTTCAAGGTCTCATTATTTAGTCCAGCCTGGCCTGAACCTCACTTTGTAGATCACATTGGCCTTGAACTTTCAGTGACCCTCCTGCCTCAGCCTTCTAAGTACTGGAATTACAAGATGAACCACCATACTCAGCTAATTTGTTCTTAGAACAAGGACTTGGGTACTGCAGGCTGACTGGTCTAGGAGTTAAGGACTACCCTGAATCTCTGATCTTCCTGCCTTCCCTCCTTTAGTGCTGGACTTAGAAGACATGTGAAACCACATCGGGTGTACACAGTTCTGAGGGGATCAAATCCAGGGCTTCCTACAAACCAGGCAAACATTCTACCAATTAGGCTCCAACTCCAGGCCCTAGGTTGTTCTTTATAAAAATATTCCATTTTTGCCTGACAGCTCAGACTTCCTCATTTTCTTATTTCTCTCTCAGTAGATGAAGTAGTCCATGGAATCAAAACTATTATTATAAGTTTTATCTTTCCACTTGGTTTACATTTACTAAGCACAGGTAACTTTATGTAACAATCGTCCCATCTTTTCCTCCATTGATTCTGCCTTTTGTCTAGTTCTCCAAATGGCTTTCTGATGCTCAAATGCACTGTGTGATGCATGAATTCTTTTGACAAAACACTTTCTCATTTTATGCTCCCTCACAGGGATAAGATTCACAAATTTCATCACAGGACTCAAAAGTCATTAAAGTGGTTCTCAGTGGTTTTAATAGTGTGCAATAGGAAACTGATGACTTCATTGTCTGCTATAAAGTTCACTCACCCAAATCTCTATAGTGTATTCCTCTTACTTTGCATTTTACCAGCCAACCCGCTGGTTGCCTGTGTGAAGTCCCACATGGACACTATTTACTATTGTTCAAAATCGTGAAATACAGCCTCCACCCACAAGAGTAGCCCCATTTCAGAAAATGATAAACATAGTTCTACGTCCAACTGAGTAATACTCATTATTCATAAAATAATAAAATAATAAAATTCATAAAATAAACGTTATGTTTCACTAAGTAATGGAATGAGTCAGAAACTTGGGCTAATAACTTTGTTTTGTTCACATTTCTGCTGCTTATCAATCTGTGATCCTTTTTAATTTTTTTCCTGTTTCTTCAAATGTGGGCTTCTCTTCCTAAGATAATAAGGCTAGTTTTTATTGTATGATCGATCATAAATTAACCATTTACTTCATGTTCAAAACATCTAGCTTATATGGTCTTAGAATACTCATAAACCAAAACTCATTTCAAATATCTTAAAGCCACTTTAAAATGATTTTTGAGAGAATTGGCTTACCAGATCTTAAATAAATAATCTGAATCCTGAAGAACTGAACCAACAGACCCTAAGATCCATGGGAAATTGTCTTATTTTGTCAAGAAACCGGGGGTTTTTTTTGTTGTTGTTGTTGTTAATGTTTGAAGTGTCTGAAAGTATAATGACCAACTTCAAAAGAACCACATCCCCTGCCTACCCCTGTAGTTAGTGTGACATCATATCACATGACTCCCAAGGTCTCATCCTATGCAAACACAGTAGGATTGCTAAGATAAAAACTTCTACCAACAAATCTGTCCTTTGTAGCATTTTCTAGCCTTATAGTATAAAATAATAACCCTTCTTCTCACTATAAATCATTTTAGTTCATATCCCTTATAAATAAATACTCTTGTCATAATAATGGTATTAATTTTCCCACCCATAAGTTTATTTTTTACCACTACTTCAGCATACCACTAAATCGTGTAGCAAGGCAGGTCCTGGGATCATAGCCAACAAGGCTGCAGATGAAAAAAGAAAACATTTTTTAGGTTATTAAATTTTAAAGCACCAGTGAATTAAAAATGTAATTTAAGATAAAAATGAATTAAATATCTATGAAACAGCATGATAGAAAAATTGAAAGGAAATCAAGAGAAGGGAAGAAGAAATCTAAGCAAAACAGAACCAGTGACAAGATAGTGGACCATGGGAGCCATAAGAACAGAGAGGGATCTTCCCATGTTCCACTATCTTAGGCCCATTGGTCTTGCAAACTTTAGATGCTTCAGTACAGGGGAACGCCAGGGCCAAGAAGTAGGAGTGGGTGGTTAGGAGATTGGTGGGGGAGGGTATGGGGGACTTTTGGGATAGCATTGGAAATGTAAATGAGGGAAATACCTAATAGAAAAAAAATTTTTAAAAAAAAGAAAAGAAATAAAACTGAAAAAAAAAAAAAAAGAGCAGAGAGGGAGACTGAAACCAGGAAACTGACCAGCAAGGCAGGGAGAAGAGGGATGAAAGAGGGTTATTGAGAGATATGAAATATAATGATACACATATATATGGAAATGGTATATTGAAATCTATTTCTTTGCCTGTCAACCTAAACTTCAAAATAATAACATTAAATAAAATACTATGCATTTTAAACACTTTACAAATAAGTTACATATTGGAATTCTTAAATCATTTTCCAAAGAATAGTACTTTCTCAGATTTTCAAGGTGTTAATTACCAATATAAAGGGACTGTGTCCAATCTAATGTTTGGGAAAATATTGGGTTAAAGTTAGGCAGTTTTAATAAAAGAGTAATTCCTGAGAGCTCATCGACGGCCCATCTCTCCGAGTTCCTCAAAGCAAGATGTTGTCACAGTTACAGAGCATGGAAGCCAGCCTAGAAAATAACAGACGATGGGGTAAGAGGCCATGTGCTGGTGAGAACAAGGATGACAGGCTCCTATCTGTGAAGACAGTTGTGGTTTAGGGGAAACTGAGAAACCGGAAGAATCAAATGTGTGTGAAATCTCTTAAGAGAGACTTTTTAGCAATAATCACTTTTTAACATTTTTATGTGACACCTTTCAAAATAAAAGTATATAGATTGATACCTTTCAAAATAAAAGTCTAGAGATTGGGTGAACCAAATGAAAGGACTCATTGGCTCCAACGTTCTGATGACGTCTCGTGGTTTAAAAGCAAAACAGCCCCTTGAGAAACCACTCTGACACTCTGGACAGAAAGAAATAATTTGGTACTTAAGGGGACATTCCACATCCCCTAACTTATCACTGGGAATCTATTTCTGGGGTGCTTGTTACGAAGTCCTGACCCCCATATATTTCTGTAGAGGTTCAGTTTTTGCAGAAAGAGTATCCATTTCTCTAGTGAACAAAGGAGAAAAGGGAGCAAAGTGTGGTGGCACAGCCTGCAGTCCCAGAGGCAGCAAATGCATCATCAGTTTGAAGACAGCCTGGGCTACATAGCAAGACTCTGTCTCAGAATAAATAAATCGGAGGAAAACAAACTATACTGAAAGGTGAACATCTTTCTCGGGTAACTTGTTTGTTTCTCTGCTACTCCAAGAATATAGACTCTGGATTAGATTAAACAGAAGTATTCTTATGTATTGGAAGTAAACAGATAGTTTGGGATTCTGAGTGTTTTGCTTTCATTTTGTAGTTGGACCCACATGAGTATTCTGTCTATTAATATAGGAGGATTTGTGTCTCACCTTTTCTCAGCAGATTGAGAGATCTTTTAATAAGTCATACCTACAGTGGTCTCACTGAAGAGTGCAGCGCAGTCAGGAGGGAAGGCATAAACTAAACCAGGCCCAGCTTTAATTAATATACAAACAAAACAATAGTATTTGTTCAAGTACAAAAGGTGAACCTTAGGTCAGGCATTTCTGTAGTCACCGATAGGGCAGGTTTAACAACTAACCCACAAGGAAGTCTTTAATCTTCTCTTCAGAAGAAAACATTAAAAGACTCAACTTCAGCTTACTAGTGGACTGATATGATCAAAATACTTTGTATAAATGTATAAAATTCTCTTAGAATACGAAAAAATTATATAATAGAAAAATTCTCTTAACTCTGAAAATGATCCAAAATTGACTGTTTTAGATAAATTGATCTTGCCTCCAACCTCAGAAAGATGAGTTCATTTTGAGGCAGCCTGGAAAGCCATTGATCTGTTGACAGATCAAAAGGTCCACTGAACCAGGAGTGCGCTCTGCCTGGCGGTATGACAACTATTTGAAACCAAAGTCCAGGGAGCAACTTTAGTTTGCCTGCTATCGTTTTGCTATTAATTACAATCACTGGTTTTCTGGGTTTGCTTACTGGAATCCACTTTAATCAAGGTGAGGTCCTTGAAGACAAATATACAGAAGTAAAGTTTGCGAGGTTGTAGAAAACATGGCAGCAGAACATTTCCTTAGACTGATAGGGGATGTTTGTTCTGGTTTTGATAGGTTCAATTTTAAATAAAGAGCGAATTCAGGAAAGGCAACTGTGTATTCATAAAAGTACTAAGCATATCATCTCAGAAGTCTGTCTCTAAGAAACTGACCTCAGCTTCTGGAAATGGGTGCCCATGCACACACATACTGCACAGCCCAGCCCAGCCCAGCCCAGCCCAGCCCAGCCCAGCACAGCCCAGCACAGCACAGCACAGCCCAGCGCAGCACAGCACAGCACAGCACAGCACAGCACAGCACAGCACAGCACAGCACAGCTCAGCCCAGCCCAGCACAGCACAGCACAGCACAGCACAGCACACACATACTGCACAGCCCAGCCCAGCCCAGCCCAGCACAGCACAGCACAGCACAGCACAGCACAGCACAGCACACACATACTGCACAGCCAGCCCAGCCCAGCACAGCACAGCCCAGCACAGCACAGCACAGCACAGCACAGTACAGCACAGCACAGCACAGCACAGCACAAGGGGCTTCTCTCAAACATGTATTAACGACGGTAAACTGCTCATGGTTCATCTATGTTGTTGACAATGGCAGGATTTTCTTAATTTTGTAATAATAACAACAAACACACACATCACTTTCTTTCTGCATTCATTTGTTGATGGATGCCCCAGGTATTTGGAAGTCTTGGCACCGCAATAAATCTGGCACTATGTTCTTTTGAAATATTGATGTCAACTCCTTTAGCTGCATGTATGCAGTTGTGGGACTGAGAACACAAATACTGTTTGATCTTACTTACATGTAGCATCTGAAAAGCTGAAGTTTCAGAAATAAGGGGGGTAGAACAACCAGGAATGGGGGATTGGAGGGCTATGGAGATGGTGATCATGGACGATACATTTTTGGTCATAAGGCAAATAAGTTCTGGGGTACTCATGTATAATGTGATGATTATAGTTAGTGCATGCTTGAAATAAAAGTGGAACAATAGCATCATGTGGCTGAACTTCGTTTGTTCTACAGAATATGAACATTTAGTTTTGTTTTGTTTGCTGATCCAGATGAAAGCTTTGAAATACTATGAATGGAGAGGAGGCTCAGAAGTTAAGAACATTTTCTGCTCTAGCAGAGGACTACAACTAAGTTCCCTGCATCCCTGTCAGGTGGCTTGCAACTGCCTGTAATTCTAGCTCTAAGGAATCTGATGTCTCTCCTGAACTATGCAGGCACCTGCACGCACTCAGCATACATACATACATACATACATACATACATACATACATACATACATAGGTGTATTCATATGAACATGAATAAACATATATAAGCCCCTTTTTAAAAGTTTTTAAATTCAAGGACAAAAAGGTCCATTTTGCCTGTTTTCATGGGATAAGTACTCCTATCATGGCCGGCCAAGAAGAACTTCCTGGGAGCACACTGACAGATGGAATGTTTCCCTGTCAGGTGACAGGGTAGCTCATTGCTACAGTTTGCTAAGTAAGACTGTTCCAGGGCCTGGTTCAATATGTAGCACAATAAAGGGAATAAAAAGGGAAAGAAAACATCCAAATAAAATAGATATAACATCAAGGAAAGTAATAATAGGGAAACATAAGAAAATGATAAAAACTTTGTTGTCATACATTATATGTAAATTTCCATCCATTTTTAACTATATAAAATGACAACATGCAGCCAAATTAGACCTACAAAAATGACAAATAAGCTCATATGAATGATTCATGATAAAGCATATTCAGGATGTTTACAGATGGCGGAACTGTAGGAGAGCTGACTGTGGCAATACAATAAGAACCTTGGTCTCTGGTCAATTACAGATATTCAGATATAGGCGCTGAGCAAAGCTAAGAGTTTGATTCTCTGTTTTGGTTTTTTGTTTGTTTGTTTGTTTTTTTAAACAAAACAACTACAGGAGAATTTACACAGATTGGAACTTTTCTACTCCTTGTCAGTTTGGAAATACTGAGGGAGCCCAGAGAAGCTCTGACGCCTTAACTCTATGTGATCACTTGACAGAACACATAGGAAATCCTGCCCCAGAAAGTCATGCGGAAGACATCTGATAGTCTGTGAGCTAAGTTTATGGGAAGAACAGCAACCTTTTTGGAGTATAAAACTCAGCAGTTAAGTGCCCACTGCATTAACATCTGCAGCGCTGCCAGCTGTGCCTTCTGAGCTGCCTCACAGCTTTGGAACTCTGACTTCTTATCTGTGACGTGGGGAGTCATAGCATCTGTCTCAAAGTAACCACAGGCAAAAAGGAGAATAAAGAGAGCATAATCATCCGCCGAAATGCACAAAGGTAGAGGCTCCGAGTATAGACTGTTTAAGAGATAGCTGGCAGCCCTTGGCAATGTCAAGACATTGCTAATTTGTTTAACAGAAATACACTATATTACAAAATTATCTCCTCTTTTAGAAATATTTGTAGTTGCTGTTTTCTTTTTTAATGCTTCCTGATTATTTTACTTTTTGATACAGGAGTTTCACTCTGTAACCAAAGCTGTCCTCAAACTCATGGCAAGTCTTCCGAGTATCTTCTCTCAATGGCTATGTGTTAAAGGCGTGAACCATCACACCCAGCATTTTTCAGTATTTTAAAAAGGAAAGTTTTAGGCTGGCCAATGTGGCTCATGCCTTTAATTCCACCATTTGAAGGCTGAGGCAGGTGGATTTCTGAGAGTTCCAGGCCAGCCTGGTTCATAAAGTGAGTTTCCAGACAGCCAAGGCTGCTCCCAAACAGAAAAAAAACCCTCTGTCTCAAAAACTAAGAAACATTTGTTCATATTAACAGTGCCCCCAGAATGAAATAAATATAATTTATAATTAATGTACTAATGTGGAAAAGGTATATTTACAACAACCTGGTGTCACTGGCAAAACTGGGCATGACCTTGGACTGTGCAAGGGAAGAGATGCCAGGACCCCTCCTCTCACCTCTCCTCCTGACAGCAAATTCTCTCCAGTGCACTCAAACCATTGGACTGACTCACTGTTGTTGTAAAAACAAGACCCAGGCACTGTGTTGACTGCCTCTGAAACTGGAGCAAACTAGTCAGAAGCACCCTGACTATCAGCTGAGCGACCACAACACCCACACTTTCCCGGACCAGGGCCAGTGTTCAGTTGCTATCCAGGACTCGGAGCCACTTCAGCCTGAGCAGTATGCTTGAGACTGCAGAGCTGTACTTCAATGTGGACCATGGCTACCTGGAGGGCCTGGTTCGAGGATGCAAAGCCAGCCTCCTAACTCAGCAGGACTATGTCAACCTAGTGCAGTGTGAGACCTTGGAAGGTAAGCCACTCACCTCATCCCATTAAAGCAAATGAACAAACATGTTGCTCTGGGGAAAGAAGGGAAAGGGGCTTTGATCTCCTGGGCAGAAGTCCTGAAGAGGTTCTTGGTCCTAGAGTTCAGCTGCCCAGGGGCCTGTGGTTTAGGGACCTTGGTGGTGAGAAGTAAAATATCTCTGTTTCCCATATTGTCTACATGCGATTTAATATTTCCTTCCAATCTAAGGTATTTAATTATACTTTAAAGTACTGTGTTTCCTTTGTCACATCTATTTTTATCCACATAATTACAAACACTATTTAGCAAGAACCTTCACCAGCCTACCTAGAGTCTATGTAGAAAAAAAAGAAACAGATAATATGTTTGGCTTGGAGAGATTTTTGTCTAGCTCCAGTTTTTCAGTAATGATTGGAGAATTTGTTTGAGATTTTCCTTTAGCTGAAGGGCAAGAGGAAAGGAAAAGCCAGAAGTGTGGTGGATCTACCATGTGTTAAAATCCTGACCTTGACTTCTAAGTTAGTGACCTGGTTTTTTCTAGGCTCTGAGCCTCGAAAGTCCTCCCATAGGCACCTGGTAATAATTCCTATTCAGTTACTAAAGGAAGAACAGTGAAGCACTCAATAAATGATAATTTCCCTTAATTGACATTTTTCTCAAACGTTAACCAAGAATATACATCAGCAATCATTTTATTAATAAAAACATCTTTGTTTATTCATTTTGAGAGATGTCTAGATTATTCTAGAAGATGTAAGTAAGCACTAAGGGAAAAAAACGTTTAGAAAAGGAATTAATTAGTAGATGTGGAGGGGAACAAATCATGTTTAAAAAAATCTGACAGTGACTTTCCTGGCTTCCTCGTAAGGTTGAGAGGAACTGGGGTCACTCTTGTATAGTTGCGAATAGTTACAGCCAGAGTTAAATGCCCAAGGTGAGATTAACCTTGCTTTGCCCTTGATTTTTTTTTTTTTGTATAGATAGATCTTTGAGATGAGAATTCTATTGACTACAAACAATGATACATAATTCCAAATACAGCATCCTCAGTTGGGAGTTTGGTGACGAGGAAATGTTAATTACTTATAGAAATGCATGTATAAATTAAAGAAGGGGAAAACAGGAACCTTAACACATGGCAGAATACTTACTCAGAGAGAAGTCAGCTGTTTGGATAAATGTTTTACAGTTTTGAGTGAAGCCTCTACAAGCAATAAAAATGCTAATTTAAACCCAAGCAACCATTAAGATGTCTTTGTGACAGCAAACACATGCTGCTCATACAAGGATTCAGAGAGAATCAAAGAAGTTGCATCAAAGTCAATTCTAGGGCAGAAAATGCAAAGAGGATACAAATCAAGACTTCAGAGTTACCACCAGGACCAGCGAGGTGGCTCAGTGGTTAAGAGTACGTTCCGCTCTGACAGGGAACCTGGATTCAGTTCACAGCATCCCCACTGGACCCCTCACAGCCATCTAATATCGCCAGGGCCATCTGATGCCCCCAAAGCACCTGCACTCACATGCAGATAACCACTCCCTTACATACATATACACATAATTTAAAATGGTTTTTGTCTTTTTTTTTTTTTTTTTTGTAGCTACAAGACTTTTTGCCATGGGGAATTTTAACCAAAAGATTCATTTGAAAGTAAAAGGGAAGAAGGAAGTTTATATAGTGTGTATCTGGCCCAGAATAGTTACCTAGCTGAATTTAGTATCTTTAATGTCAAGAAAAAATTCTGACCCTTTTGGAGACCTCAGGATGCTTCTGTACATGTCCCCCAAACATAATTTCCCAAACAATGCTAAGGGGCCGTTGACCACCTAACAGCATCCCTGAATCCTAGTTAAGAAACCCTGCTGCGTGCATCATTGCTTTATAATAATTACACCTTCTGATTTTCTCTCTTTCTTTTCAGTATGTATCGTTTTTGATTATTAAGTTTCCAGATATCTATGCACAGACTCAGAACTCAGAAGGACAGGCTGACCCAAGAGAATCTCATGATAGCTTATAGGGATTGCCTCCAACCATACCTGAAGATACCCAGAAATACTGACAATCAAAACTCAGTAAACCACATTTGAGTTATCATAGATGCTGAAAAATTCAAATAAGAAAACTTAAAATAACTTTTTTTGAGACAGTGTTTCTCTGTGTAGCCCTGGCTGTTCTGAAGCTCTCACCTGCCTGTCTCTGCCTCCCAAGTGCTGGGTTTAAAGGCACATGCCACCACTGGCATGTACATGTGTGTGTGTGTGTGTGTACATTTGTATACATGAGTGTATGCCACATGTATGTAGGTGTCCTTAGAGGTCAAAAGAGAACATGGGATCCAAGCAGAAGGTTGAGCACCACCTTATATGGTGAGAACCAAGACATAGCCCCCGGCAAGCACTCTAACCTCTGAACCACACCTCAAGCTTCTTAATTAAGAACTCTTGGCCTTCATAGAGATGAGGACACCGAGGCTTAGGATGACTATGATTAAACTACAGTCCAGCAACAACATAAAATAGAGATATCAGTGTCTCTTTGTGCACTAAATTTCTACTCAGACGTACACAATGTATATCAGGAAACATGGCTCAGTGGTAGCGTGTTTCCCACTTGCCCAGCCATGCATGCATAAAGCTCTTGGTAACTTCTCCAGCAACACACACACAGAGCATGGATACAGCCATGATGTTTTGATGTCAACTCTGGTTTGCTGATAGAAACAATACAGACCGCCTACTTAGTTCATTTCTAGAATGTTAAGAATTAAATAGCTCCGAAAAGAAATGTATTTGTTCCTTCTGTGAATATGCAGATGCCTCCTGAGCTAATTCAGGATTAAGAATCAGTCAAGGGCACTTGCTGGGGTGTAAATTAAGGACATGAGGACTTCGGTTTACATTAGAGGAGACTTTAGAATGCACTATATAAACTGTGGATAAAGAAGAGAAGCTGGAACTTAGCTCTCACAGCAAGATGTTGAAGCAGGTGCATTTTGCAAAAGAAAAGCTAACTTGGCAAAGGCTAATTTTCTTTCGCTGTTTTAAAGCCTGTCTAAACATTTTAAAGCCTGTTTAATCATCTTCTGATGTGATAGCAACTCACTGTTAGAAAAAGAACACAAAGTATTTCAAGTAAGTTTAGAAGGCACACAATAAACTTGTCCAGGAAAACTTTAGAAGTCTTCATATTCAGGATCGTGCAGGCTCATGAGTGTAAATGAAGAAATGTGCTCAGAAATACTCACCCATTCCAAGTCTGACCCTGACTAATGCAAGCGTGAACTAGTCATGAGAGCCATTGAGTCAGTCTTTCCTGGGAACAAAAGAAGGAAGCTATTACTATGTTAAAAGCTAACACATTATGTTCAGAATCTCTATTGCAAATGCTTGTGCAAATAGTCTTAGCTCTTAGAAAACAACAAGATGGAGACAGTAACACCTGAAGTTTAGTAATGAGTAATATTTTTCTGAGCAAGATGAAAGTGTGTGCTGGCTCTGGGTGTGGACAAGACTCTAGATGAGATTTTCACATTGTCGCCTTGCCACAGAAGAGAATGCAGGTCACCCTCTTTATAGTCATAACAATTGGGTCTTTTTAAAGGGATTGATCTCTAGTCTTTCTCCAACTGTACCTTCAAGTAGGAACTAATTCAGCCACCATATACTAAACACTTTCTAGCTAGGGCCAAAGGAGTAAACATGGATAAGTTATAGTTCCTTAAAAGGTCTCTCCTTCTAGAAAATGAAATGGCTAAAAGAAGTAAACTCTTAAGAAGGGAAGGGCAGTCGAGAAGATCTCATCAAAATTCCAAATACATAAAAATAGTGCCTGGGAATGCCACATCCATCAGACTTGCACTCATGTGAGAAGACGTGTGTGCAAATACTCCTCACTGTGATACTTTTTGGAACATCAAAAGATGGATGCTGTATTAGTGACTTTTCTATTGCTGTGATCAAATATAATGACCAGGGCAAATTAAAGAAGGGAGAGTTTATTTGGCACTCTGGTTCCAGAGAGATGAGTCCATGATAGCAGAGGCATGGCAGCTGAACCAAAGCTGAGAGCTTATATTGTGAACACCAAACAGAAAGCAGAGAAAGAGAATGAGAAATGGCACTGAGGCTTTGAAACCTCAAAGCTCATCACCCAGTGAAGTACTTCCTCCAGCAAGGACACATGTCCTTAGGTTCCCTTAACAATGCCATCCACCATCTTGGGGACCAGGTAATCAAATGCCAAAGTCTATAAGGAATATTCTAATCCAAACCTCCACAGGTGCCACTCAAATGTCCACCTGTAGGTGGTGGCGCACGCCTTTAATCCCAGCACTCAGGAGGCAGAGGCAGACGGATTTCTGAGTTCGAGGCCAGCCTGGTCTACAGAGTGAGTTACAGGACAGCCAGGGCTACACAGAGAAACCCTGTCTCAAGAAAAAAAAAATATGTAGATGCAAATAATGTGGAAGGATTTAAAGGAAACTAAATACAAGTGTTACAATAACTACCTGAAGACAAAAATTAGTGCTAGATGTGTGTGAGTATGATAGATAAGAAATGTTAAAACTTTTTCCTTGTATACACACACACACACACACACACACACACACATTAAAGAATAAATTCTGTGACAAAGGAGAAAAGTACATATAGGAGATAGGCTGTTATTCCACAGACTTTTTCTGAACTTGTGCACATGAGTTGCTCCTCTCATTCGAGCACTTAGATTTGTTTTGACTTTAGAATGTATACACAACACTGTCATTCCTCCAAATCACACTGTCAGCTTCCACTAGGCCAGTGTCGGCTGACCTCGCCTGTCCTTCTTTCAAGCTTCAAGTCCAACACGTTTTCACTATTTTGGACAGATTCCTTCATTCACAAATTCCCTTCATCTGATTTTCCTGGAAAATGTCTGTTCCTCTCTAGCTACAGATATTGTTAGTAAGGAAAAAAAATCACTAAAAATTAAAAATACAAAAATGGTTCCAATTTATGCATGAATGTGAACCAAACTTGAAACAGCATTTGAGGAATACTTCCCCAGATGGCTTTGGAGGAAGGCTTAAGACACATAAACATCCTGGACAGTTGGGGAAGCCAGTCACTTACAAGAAAACAAAAGGCAAGTGAATCAGTTTGGTGGTAGCATTGCAATAACTGGTCCATGTTTGGGTTGATGAAAATGTTGATGTGTGTTGGAAGTCAGATTATGAAGATCAGGATGCTCCAACATAACACTGGACAAGAGTCATGCCTGTGCCCAGCAACAGACTTGCTGGCATGGAAAACATACCACCCCTCCAGGCCTCAGTTTCTTGGTCTACGAAATAAGGGTCAAGGAAAAGTTAAGTGATAACAGCGATTAAAATCATATTATTAGTGATAAAACACTTTATGCATTCTGTAAATCTTATTTTTAAATCCTTAAAACACCCAGTGGCTCTTGTAAGCCACTTGTAAGAGCATGGCAAGATGGAAAAAGTTCTTAACAAAGAGTAAATTCTATACTAGAAACTCCTTAACAGCAAAGAGCTTAAGAAATTCAATCAACAGATTGACACAAGAGTCTGAGTGTCAGATGATCCTCCAAAACAAGAAAAGGTAAGAGTGGAAGGTAATGAAGAGATCTGGGAGATACCTATGATTCCAGCAGTCGGAAGGCTGGGGTAGAAGGGTCTTGAGTTTAAGATACCCTGACCTACACTTGAAAAACCCCATGACCCTATAAAGGGGGTTAGGAGGAAGCCAAAGGGAAAGAGTGGGAGAGAGGAGTAGGAGGGAAAAAGGGAAGAGGAGGAGAGAGGGAGGGGAAAGAGAAGGAGCTGGAGAATAAGGAGAGAAGAAATGGAGGGGGAAGAAAGAGGAGGAAGATTGGACATGCTAAAGCACCAAAGAGGATTACAAAGTTTTAATACTGTGTGAATATTAAACTAGCAAAATACAGGAAGAAGTGCCTGGTTTTATACATACTAATTACTTTTTCCATTGTTTTGACAAAATGTCTGATATATAGGACTTAAAGAAAGCCTTAGTGAATCTCACAGCCTTTGGGACTACCAGTCTACCTTGGCATAGAAGGCATGATGTGTCAGTCCATGTCCTGGAGCTTGGCTGAGGTCTGTTCCCATCTTTGCAGATCAGAAGCAGAGCAAAGACTGGAGTAGAGAAGGGACTATAGAACGGACTATAACCTTCCAGGTCTTCTCCCAATGGGTTTCCTAGCTAGACGTACTAAGTAGACTCTATGACGCAAAGGTTCTACAATCTCCAAAACAGCACCACCAACTGTACACCAAGCATTCTAACATATGAGCCTGTGGGAGATATTTCATATTTAAACATAACAAATATATGTATTAAAAAATCTAAATAATTATTAAATCTAATGATGGAACTGAGTAAACCAGTTGAGAAATTCCTCATTTAGAGAATAAAAATCAGTGTTCTTAGACAATTAAATTGTTTAGGATTAGATGAATACACAGAAGAGAAAATTAATATTTTGAAGTAGTTTGTATATACTCTTCATATACTGCATTTGTGTTTTTAAAGGTGAGGACTAAACCAGAGTTACCATTTTATTTATCTCTTGCCATAGCCTGCATGTATAGTCTCTATATCCCTCTTTCTCTCTCTCTCCCTCTCTCTCTCTGTCCCTCCTTCCTTCACCCCTAACTCTGTCTCTCTGTCTCTCTCTCCCTCCCTCCTGTCCCCCCTTCCCTCACCCCTAACTCTGTGTGTGTGTGTGTGTGTGTGTGTGTGTGTGTGTGTGTGTGCACGCGCACGTGCGAATACATGCAGGTACACTGGTACTGGAGATGGTATTCATGTCATGCAAGCTTTCTAATATTTTTTGGCTCAGGAAACTGAGTTGAGAAAGATCAATAGGCATCCTTAAACTTGGCACTAGTGAAGTTGGAAAATGGAAAGGGTTCAATTGCTTCATCCATGACATTGATGGTAGGCATGTCTAAAGGAATCTCCTTGGCATAACCTCCAAGAGAGAAGAGAGCTTCCTTTTGTTTGTTTGGTGGTTTGTCTGGGTTTGTTGTTGTTTGTCATAATCTCCCTAGGTAGCCCAAGTGGGTCCCAAACTCTTGATCTTTCCACCTAAGCCTTCAGAGGACTAGGATCACAGACATGTATCAGTACACCTAGCTCTCGATTTAAAATTTAAAAGCAGGTCCAAACAGCGAGCTTCATAAAATAAAATAATTTTCCAAAACTATCTGCCAATCAGTGAACAGAAAGTAATGGCCCAGGTACCTGCTGCCTCAGTCACTAGCCACCTGGCTTTTGATCAACCCCTTCAACCTCAGCAGAAATGTTTTACATCCTGACCACAAACATGCATTCACGTTTACATAGATACACTCCACTCTGTGAGCCACTCTACCATGTGTTCAAACAACCTAATAGATTTCTTTTATTCTATTGCTGTTTAGAAGCTATTAGATTAATGTAGTATAAAAGGATACCACATTCTGCAAAACATCATATTTTCTCATTTAATGAGGGAAAGACTACACACTACCTCTATTATCTTTTATTAGAGGGGCACTACCTCTACTAATAAAATGGTAGAGTGAATTCCCCACAAGCACTCTGAGGGCAGCTCCCTTGGTTCTTAGTGGCTTGGAAGATCTGTGTAAAGATTCTCTTTACAAAGAAATCATCTCTTAAATGAATCTATTAAAGCCTTCAGTTCCTACAGTGAAGATACCTGTTTACCAGATGTACTTGATTGCAAAGCCTGTTGCTAACAAACCTACTTGGGTGAGCACTGAGGAAGATGCAATAGAAAAAATAGTGAGCCCATTTTAAATGCTGTACAACCCTGAGCACTTCTGCAATGTCTGTTGGATCATGTTAGTGCTGGGGAAGGAAAGGGGTCCCTTCCTGCATTTTCCAGGACTTCAGCATTCCGAGAATCCTTCTGGGCCTGGAACAGAGATGTTTCACCGCAACTTCCCATTGGCAGAGAAAAGGTTTGAAAGTTATTTAGCTTAAAAGAAACATATGTCGCTGAGCAAAATATCATGGTTTTGAAAGAAATACCACCACTTCTGTAACTTCTGTTGGCAAATAGTCCTCAGTAGTGAAGAAACAAACTGCAAAATTACATAAAAGTCTGCACTGCCAAAATGACAGCCAAACAAGGCATGGCACAAAGCGTAATTGCTTAAAATTGAGTTAAAAAAGGTAATTGATTCAATAAAGAGTATCTGTGATACAAAATCTACTCAAGACACTGAAAAAGAATTCCATGCTGAGTATCTCAACCTCTCAAGGACCACATGATCCGTCTGCCAGCTGAGGGCCATGCACTCACAGCTGAGTGGCTCCCGCTTAGCCTCAGGGTAAAGGTAAATGAGCTTCCCCTGTGACGACACATACTTATTTCCTCAGATTCAATAATTCTGCTCTCCTACAATCTTTTCTGTAATGGCATATTAAAACCTATCTTTATGATATACATATTTTGAATAAATTAACTTTATTTTTATGTACATAAAATATAAGTATTATACATATCAGTAGAGGTACTATTTGTTATGTATATTCAATATATACTATATTCAACAGTAGAGGTACTATTTGTTATCTATATGTATTCTTGTGATGCGTTAATCTTGAATGTTGAGGTGACAGGATTTGAAGTCAACTAAAAGATATAAGAAAGTGTATTTGACGGAATTTCCAGAGAGGCTCAAGTCAGAAGCAAAGATCCACTCTTCACGGGTGTAGTATTGTCCTCTGAGTGGATCCCAGACTGAATAAAAATTAGTGAGTGGAAGAAGCCAGCTGAGTATCAGCATATTTCTCTGCTTCCTGACTAGAGACACAGTGCAAGCAGATGTCTCACCCTACCACCCCCATAGTCTCTCTACCTCAAGGACTCTATTGCTTCCTTTTAAAAGACTTAAACATTTTATTTCATGTGCATGAGTGCTTTGCTTACATATATATCTGTGTACCACATGCATGCCTGGTGCACACAGAGGTCATTGGAGCCCTAAAAGAGAGCTTATTGTATGGTTGTAAATAGTACATGTGGGTACTGGGAATTGAATCCTGGCTCTCTGTGAGAGCAACAAAAGCTCTTCGCTGCTGAGACATCTCTTGGCTCTCTATCCCTTCTTGAGCCAGCAGCCAAAATAAACCATTTTCCTTCAAGCTACTTCTGTCAGATATTTTGTCATATTTACAAGCAAAGTAACTAACACATACTACATTTGTGTTGTTATTTATTTACTTGGCTTATTTGTTTATGCAAAATCTTGCTCTTTAGCCCAGTCTGGCATCAGGCCCCTAAATGCCAAGATATAACACCATGACAGGCTACCACATCTTAATACTCTAACTATTCACCATAAAGTTAATCTGTGATCAGTCTACTGTGCAAAAAGTACATTGAATTTTTTTACTCCTGTCTATAATGTCAACATAAATGTACTGTTTTTTAATTTGATGTTAGAGGCAGGCTCCTACTATGTAGCCTTGGCTAGCCTGGAACTTACTGTGTGACTACTATGCAATGACTCACTATGAGGCCAGGCTCCTCAAACGCAGAGATCTGTCTGCCTCTGCCTCCCTCAATAGTGCTCAGAGTAAAGGTGTGTACCAATACTGAGTTTCACATGATACACTGAGAACTCTACTGAGTTGTTCAGTTAAGCAAATTAACATAAGCATTACCTTACACACCTTTTGTTGTGAGAAGTTTTAAAACATATTCTGTTGATGATTTGAGATATAGAATCACTCATTATTTATTCATAAGTTTCCTTGTACTGCAATAGCTACATTGATATAATCCTCTACGGGATATATTGTATCTTTTAACCAACACCTGCTCAACACCAACACCCTCCAGTCCTATCCCTGGCTTTATTATTGTGATTAATACTGCAATAACTATATAGGTGCAAATATCTCTTCAATGTGCTGATTTCAGTCCCTTTGAGCATGCACCCAGTAATGGGATTACTTGATCATATGGTAGGTATATTTTTAATTTCAACATCTCCCACTAACTGTTCAGCAAACCACAGTGAAGAAGGCAGTTTTGAGGGAGGCCATGGAACTTGTATCATGGTTCATTCACATGGTGGATCAGGAAGCAAAGAGATTAAACCAGAACCAGATGTTAACTTCAAAGCCTACTCCCAGTAATTCTATTCTGCTAAATAGGCCACAGTCCCAACCTCCCAGTGCAGCACTAGTATAGTATCTGGGAACCCAGTGTTCAGAGAGATGAGTCTACAGAACATTCAAAACACAGCAGGTGCTATGCCAGAAGTATCAGCAACGTGTTCTCAAGTTCAGATCAATGACCTTAAAGAATTTTGTCACAGAAAATTAGAGGCTTTACAGAGTATTTGATAATGATTGTATTGACTGACAGCAAAATATAGGATTTGAATGAGTTTAAAGTCAATTAAACATTGCTTTGAATCCCAGTTTGCTTATTTTATTCTAGAAAGTAGGTCGGGCTCAACAGTAACAAATTATGTCACATGGCTTTTTGAGGAAAGACGGAAAGTAAAATGAAGCTGGAATTGAGTCCAATTCTCTGGCAACACAAACCATTGCCATTTAAAGAATTGTGGTGCAGAATCAATGCTTGAGTCTTAGTGCACAGTATCTTCTCTTCTAGTTCTAGTATGATCTCCATATGACTCCACCATTTTGCCCTCCTCCCTGGACTTCAAGTTCATCGTCCGTAACAAAAGAACACTGAAATCCAGTCACAAGGGTTGTCTACCTCACCCTCTATCTATGGCAGCTCTTCCTAGTCTCTCTTTTCCTCAAGGTGGACAGAGCTTTAACATTTTCAAATTTCACAAACTACTTACAAAAGATTAAGTCTGGCCAACATGAATCCATCCTTAGTGGGGGTTCTACAGAAAAACAGAACTGAGAGAATTAATGTGTGTTGCAAAAGAGAATTTCACTAGAATGGTTTATAACCCATAGGGTCTTGGTGATTCTACTGTTACCACCATCTGCATGCTGGAAGGGCTGACAACCCATTGGTGCTCAGTCCATGAAACTGTGCTGCTGAAGGCCTAACTGATTCCTTGAGAGTCCCCTGGTCCTGAGTTGACAAGATCACAGCAGTAGCCAACAGCAGCAATAGAAGAGACATACTTGACCAGCATAAAATGAAAGCTGTCAAGCAGAGGACACTTTTCTGTGTATCTGGACCTCCACTGCAACATACTCTGAGAGAGAGCATTTTCCCTTTATTTAACTTTTCATGGAAATGATTAGCCTAGAGGTCTGTCTCTCAGTTGACTCCAGATCCCATTAAATTGGCAGTCAAGATTAACCACTCTGGCCTAAGGGTCTGTTTGTTTACTTGCTTGTTTTTTAGTTGTAGAAATAATATTAAGTTTCTTAGATAGTTTTGGCCTTCTTATGGTGTGCTTCAAAATCAGTGTTTATGTTGACTCTTTCATTTCTTTAAAGATCAACACTCTTCTCTAGTAATGTGCACACCTCTGTCAAAGTCTAAGAAGTTCGCGAGTGTGCCTCTACCATAATGTTACCACAAGCACATCTCCAAGTTTAACTTTGCTTGGAAATGCTTCACCTTTCAGACCTGAAAATTCATCTCCAGACCACGGACTATGGCAACTTCCTGGCTAATGAAACAAATCCTCTCACTGTTTCCAAAATTGACACGGAGATGAGGAAGAAGCTCTGCAGAGAGTTTGACTATTTCCGGAATCATTCCTTGGAGCCCCTGAGCACATTTCTCACCTACATGACGTAAGTGGAGCTCTGCCAAACCCCAGGGTGGTGGATGATGACCATGATGATGGTTGTAAGAGGGCCGGTGGGTCTGAGTATGTGTGACAGACCTTCATGTGGTCTGTAATTTTGAATACATAGAGATTTTAGCAACTGGTAATTTTACAACCTAGTTTTTTGATAGAAAAGACATCATGAATATTAAGCAGATGTGAGGTGGTAATAACCCCCATGTATAGTGTTTTTGTTTTAATGACTACTCAGTGTGGCTAATCCTTGAAATGTGACTCTTTTTATGTCACTCATAGGGTGGGGAAAGCCATCACAAATTGTTGTAAAGGTCTGGTCTCCTGCTCCCAGTCCAAGTGCCTCTTGTCATAGATGCACATGCTTTATTCCCTTATGGGTGGTTTCTACTTGTCAGTGTGTGTGCTCCTCATTCTAGAGGAAATTACAATGCTTACATAGTAATACATGGCACTTAAACTACACCAGTGCTCACAAGAGCCATTTGAACTAGCTTCATACCACTCTAGTTATCCCAACTGAAAACAAAGACTTAAAATGGATATGCTGTATATTGTAAAGATCAAATTTAATTATAACGTACAACATTATAACTAATAGGCCTAAGTTCTACACAAGTGCCTAGCACTCAGGCATGTGAGGTTTTCATAGAAAGATAATGCATATGCTGAGTTGTATGGATCAAAAAAATTTAAAAATGAAATGAAAGACCAGAACTTTGTATGTGGCACTGTGTTCAGCAATAGACAGAAATAAGGAAAGTGTTAATGAGTCAAATAAGGTGAGCATTGGGGTGTGAGTAAGAAGGGCCTGGGAGAAAACTATGGAGCTAGGTTATGAGGAACAGGAGTAAAGGTGCGGGCAGATAAGCAGATGGCAGAGGGGCCTTCTAAAGGGGCAGTTTGAGCCCCTGCCTCTATGACTGTCTGTAAAATGACAACGGTGCTACAGTACTGGGTGCCATCATCCCTTCTTCTGTTCTGCAAATATCATCAGCTCAGAACTTAGTCTAATGAATAAAGACTGGAACTATGGGTACCCAAAATGTCTGCTGGGCTGATCACAACTGGATGGACACTGTGTCTTGTTGTCGATTGCTCTGGTGATGTTTGTATTTGATGTCAATTTTGTTATCTCAAGAGGGGTTGTCCCAATGAGAAGGGGATCATGTACTTAGGTAATTTTATGTGAACCCTCTTTCCATTTTAACTGGTCAAATAAAAGCTAGAGCCTGTGATTGGGCAGTGGAAGGGAAGGTGGAGCTGGAGGTTTTAGAGAGGGGAGAAGAGGGGAAGGAGGAGAGAGAGGAGGAGGAGATGGAGGAGAGAGAGGAGGACAGAGGAAGAGGAGGTGAAAGGAAGATGGAACAGAACTACATGGCCCAGAGAAGGCACAAGTAGCAATGGATCTCATAGCTGGGTGATAGAATAGTGTAGTGGTAAACCTGAAATCTAGGTGTTCAACTCATAAATATTGTAACTGAGTTGTGTGGTTTTTGCACGGGCTTATTGGGGTTGGAGATTTACTGCAATGGCACCTGACTTTGGATTGAAGAGAAAATGTGTCAGAAAGACTTCTCACATTATATGAGATATGTATTTGAATCTAAAAAATGGCAACTTGAAAATACCCCTCAGAAATAGGACTACATCCGAAGCTTAGTATGAGCAAATCAATGTGAACTTTCTGCCATTGGTCCTAGACAAGACCAGAAATAAAGGAAGGCTCAGCTCTTGGAGATTTTCTACTGTATTGTGATATTGAAGGATCAACTACACTACATGAATAATATTGTCAAGAAAAAAAATATGGCTGAGTTGGTTGTGCAGTAGGAGAGTACTCTTTAACCTGGGAAACGCCCTGGGCTCTATGACCCACATTTCATAAAAGGAGGAAGAAAGAGGGAGGGAGAGGGAGAGAGATGAAGAAGAGAGGAGGAGAATGAAAAAATCCAGAGGCATAATTATAACTTTCTTGGAATTCAGAAAAACATAAAAATTGCCCTATTCTAATATCCCTTTAATCCCCACCCAGTTCTTCTCTCTAGTGTAACCACTTCTTAATTTCTTATGTGTTTTTTCATAAAAATATTTACAAGCAAGTGTGTCTAATAACACATGCCCTAACCATCCCTCCATATTTCAGATGTATACAGACAGCATCTTTCCTTCTGGGTCTCTCTCTCTCTCTGTCTCTCCTCTCCTCTTCCTCTTTTCTCCTTCTTCTTCTTCTTCTTCTTCTTCTTCTTCTTCTTCTTCTTCTTCTTCTTCTTCTTCTTCTTCTTCTTCTTCTTCTTCTTCTTCTCCTCTCTCTCTCTCTCTCTCTTTCTCTCTTTCTCTCTCTCTCTCTCTCTCTCTCTCTCTCTCTCTCTCTCTCTCTCTCTCTCTCTCTCTCTCTCCTCTCAATGTTTCTTACTGATATCCCTGTGAACACCATTCTCCTTAAAGAACCATGTAATTCTGTGTTTTAAATTTGCCACAACTTCATTTACTAGTCATCTCTCCACAACCAGCTAAATTATTTTCACCTCTTTCCATGGCAAAAATAAGTTGCAATTAGCTAATTTCTGTGAAGGTCTTTCTTTTAGGTGATCTTCAGGATCAAATCCCAAGGCCTTATATTTGCAAGGAAAGGTAATTGCTCTGTTAATGAGCCATATCCCCAGTCCTCAAGGTGCATCTGGAATTGATTTCCAAGTTCAGTTTGCAGCATTGGAAATGCTGAGTCAAGAAAATGTGATTTTCTTGCTTTGTTTTGTGACACAGGCTCCTTGTATCTAAAACAGGTAGCCTCAGACTCGCTGTATAGCTCAAGCTTCCTTGAGCACACAATGCCCTGGCTTCAGGTTAGGAATGTGCATCTTTAACTGTGGTAAATATTGCTAAACTATTCACAGCAAAAATAGCACCATTTTAACCTTCAAAACAGTACATAAGGAGGCTTGCATTCCTACATAATTGCAAGCATTTGGTGTTGTTTTTTAATTTCCCACTCTGATAGATTAAAAACTAGCAACTTCTCCTTTTGATTTTCATTTATGAGTAAAACTGATTACTTGATATTTATTTGTTGCTAGACTTAATTCTTTACCTATTTTGTTAGAGTTTATAGAACACTTTAATTGATATGTATTCTTTGTAAATTCATATACTAGTCTTAGTAATAATAGATTGCAAAACTATTTTCTTGGTTTGTTGCAATTTATTATAGTACTATTGTATGCTTTGGTGCTAAATATCAAGTTCAGGATCTCACACATATTAGACAAGTGCTTTACCACTGAGAACATCCCCGACCCAATGATCTTTATTTTTATATTTATTTATGGTGTGTGTGTGTGTGTGTGTGTGTGTGTGTGGAACATTTTATGAGATTGGTTGGTCGGGTTGGTTTTTTGAAACAAGGTCTCATGTAGCACATCTGGCATAGAGCTCAGTATGTATTCAAAGACAACCTTGAACTCCTAATCCGCCTGTCTCCACCTTCCAATTGCTTGTATTACAGGCACGTACCAGCATGTGTTGCCTTGTTTTGGGTTTTTTTGTTGTGTTGTGTTTTGTTTTTCTTGAGATGCTCTCACACTGTAGCTCAAGATGGCCTTGACTTTGTGTTCTTCCTTACTGTACCTCTGAATGGTAGGATTACAGACCTTTGGCACTGTAGTCACACCCAGCTCTGTAGGACTCTTTCTAAGAAATGAAAGGAAAAGAAAACCTCTATCCCAAGCACGTGGTTCCACCATTTCACTTTTTATTTTCACACAGAGGCCCACTAATGGCCAGGCTTATCTAACCCCCTGGCTGATTCAGAATTTAAAGACCTCCCAAGGATCTGGGATTACAGGAATGTAGGATTGAACTAAGTCCACCGTTATGCTAGGCAAGAACTCTACCACTGAACCAACCCATAGGTAGGTAGGTAGGTAGGTAGGTAGGTAGGTAGATATAGATATAGATATAGATATAGATATAGATATAGATATAGATATAGATATAGATATACATATACATATACATATACATATACATATACATATACATATACATATACATATACATATACATATACATATATAGATAGATAGATATAAAAACTAGGTCAAACATGTAGCTCAGACTATACTAGATACGCAGCCCAAAGTAACTCTGATCTCTTAATTCACCTGCCTCAGCTTCCTGAGTGCTAACATTGAAGATGTGACCACTGTATCTGCCTTCCACAGAGCCATCTGTGTTTTGCTCCCCCCCCACCCTCACCTCATCCTGTGGCATGTCAGTTCTGGCAGAAGCTAGCCACTTTCTGCAGAGCTTAGAGATTAATTTCAATAACCAACTGTGTACAAATGGGGAATGTTGTCCCAAGAGTTCTGAAAATTTTTTCTTATACTCCTTCCAAAATATTTTGTGAATTCAAGTGCCTATCTAGCCTCCATGCACCTCCAACAATCAGAATTCTATCTTGCACTAGCAGGAAATATCTTGAGGCAACACTATAGCACTGTCAAAGTCAACCCTAAGAGAGACAGTCTAAATTTAAATTGATTATCTTAAGCTTTGCACATTTTATATGAGATAATTACTGTACATGAGAAACTTATTTTGAAAATGTGGAGCAGATATTTTTAAATCCTTCATAGCAAGAATATCTAAAGGTTCTTCATACTATAATTATGCACAGTTTATGAAACAAAGGAACAGATCCAACAGCGCATTACTGAAGACTGTTTAATACAGGCTGACATTGTTTTATTTTTCTTCCTTCCTACCCAGTACTTTCCAGAAGCGTTTCAACTGCTCATTTCTTTTGGAGCCATTTTTAAAAAAATAATCTCTCAAAAATTCAAAGTATCCTGCTACCAAGTCGTCAAAAAATTTTAATACAGTGACCAGAAAATTAAACCCTTTAGGTCCTGTGCAGTAGGCTTGACCTCCACCAAGTGCAGATTAAAAATATTCTGATAAACACTATACCTACCATACTAAACATCTACAGACTTTTGCTGTTACTGCAGCTTTAAATAACAGCTATTTATATAGCATTATATTATATCAGCTGATAGAAGTGATCTAGAATTTACAATAAAGTCATGAGACTATTCATGCAGGGTACATACAAATACTACCCCATTTTACCTGCTTAAACATCTGGAAATTTGGGACATGGAGCGGGTGGTTCTGGAATGATGCTTACCATGGGCACGAGGATAAATGAAATGGGAAATCTTGGATATTTAGGTGAAAGAGACTGAGAATTTCAGGTTAATCTGGAGAGATCTTTAAAGATTCCTTTATAAGTGATAATCAAAGTCTTGACTACCCCAGCAGTGGCCTACAGATCATCTGCAGGCTTTGCCCTGTGCTGTATGTCCAGGTTCTACAGACTCCAGCCTTGCAATTCTAAAGTCAGGCAAGCCCTTAGCAGTCTAGACAGGCAATGAATACCTTAAGTCAGGTCCACTAAGAACTCCTATCTGAATAAAGCAAGCAAATGTGTCCCTGAATGGTGAAAAGCCAAGGTAGGATAAGGCAACAACTGTCACAGACCAGAGCGTTCAGTCAGTCAGGGGTGCTTATAGGCTTGGAGCAATAGCTCTGACAATCTGCAGAGAAGGCAGAATATAACCAACAACTACAATGTGCCTGCAATGAGGGAATAACTGAGACATGGAAAGAGTGCTTAGAAATAGGAACTCATTTCTTATGGATCTGGACCCAGACATAAAAAGAGGATGAGGGGCTGGAAGAGGAAAAAAGAGTGGCTTTTGATCAGGGCTTTGCTCCAAGTAAAAGCCAGAAAAGGAGGTCTTTCACAGAGATGCTCATGTCCATGTACTTCTTGTGTGCCAAGCTGTACCCCTCACTTGATGGTCACCACGCTATATGACAAGGTGTATTTTCCTGCTGTGAGAACATAAGACAGAACGATTGAAGGCTCCCGCCACAGCTGGCTGAATAGCTAAACAGTTTAAAGTCTGTAAGTACGCTCTCTTCTCATCTGGCTAGTGGGGAGTCCTCAGGACTGTTGCCCACAGGGCTCCTTCAATAACTGCCACTGCTGCTATCATACCTGTTCACTGGGGCACTGACAAATCATTCGCCGCCCAAGTCTACGTGGCTGGAAACTTAAGCACATGTACTGTGCTCCGAGCAGCCATAGTCTACATATGCCACATCTCTGATTATTTATTTATTGGCTTTTACCTGTTCATTCTTCCTACTTTGCAGAGGAGAATGATGGGAGATATTGTAAAAGATGTGTTCAGGAGATGAGAATTAAAGCATAAAAGATTTGGGGAATTTTTTTAAATTTGTACTGGAAATCTTTACAGCCAAGATAGGAAAGAGTGGATGGTGGCTAAACATTTTCAGAAGTTGCATTTCTTTGAATTTAGTAACTGATTTATGACTGAGGAAAAGCAGGCAGCAGTGTTTCCTCTTGCAGTCTAAGCAAGAGGAAGGAATAACTTATAAGAATGTAATTCTTATTCGTATATTTTTAAAAAACCTGAAAGTTCAATGTGAATTGAAGTATATAATGTAAATAAGTTACCATTTATCTCACCATTACCTGACATCTTTCTACATTCTCTTTCTATTCATTTTTAAAGAACTAAAACCACTGTTCATTTAGAATATTAGCTTTTCTACAATCACTGTCAATTTTTTCCAGTATAAATAATGTTCTAACATATTTGTAAATGCCTGTAGAGCCTTCTCTCTGGTTCCAGACAAGTTAGCTATGTTAAACTTTGTGTTCCCCTTTCTCCAAACTCTGCTTTGTATGTTCGTAGGTATTATGCTCTTGTTATCACACTCAAACTTACAATAATATTTTGAGGTTGACTGACAATATTGGCAATTAATCTTGACTATCAGATTGGATTGAAAGATGCCAAGAGATAAGTCAAGCATACCTGAAGATGTGTCTGAAAGATTTTTTTTCATCAATGTCCAGAACTTAGGCGCTCTGATCTAATCAACAGTTCAATTCAGGAACGGATTAATATTTTGAAATGGGAGGCATGTCTCTAAGGACTTGCCTTTCCTGGCCCCTTCCTGCCTTTACAATGTCAAGGCTGTCAGTGGACTGATCAGATGAATGTCATTCAGGTACAGGTAGACGACGTTTACTTCTGTTGAGCCTTTCGCAGCTCACAAAGGGTTTGAGAAGTTTGGGTTGAGCCTGTGTGAACAACTGTATCTGATCCAGCTCCTAAGCTAGTGTGAGTGGAAAAGCTCTCATCTGCCAGTGCCTTCCCATCATGGAGGGGGGAGTCCTCTGAACTGGAGAGTTAGCCAGTCTTCCTCTTGGGTTGCTTATGTCAGACTCTGCCTAGGTGTTGCAAAGTTCCTTCCTCAACAGCATACTTCACTCCTGATTCTGAGTTTACAGCCAGAAAAGTCCTTCCAACGTCTTACAGATGCCTCTGCTTCAAAGGTGTTACTGTCTCCAGTAATCCCCTGGGAAGCAGGGATGTGGCTAAACGCTGTCAGCTGCAGATGCTGATAAGATCCTATCACTTCAAGTTCCCCGGCCATTCAAGAACTGAAAACCACCAGTGCTATTCTGCGAATCAAAGTCTGATCTGCCCGAACTGTGCAATATTTGTTTGATCATCATAATACATGTATTAAACATTCAGTGAATGTTTACAGTAGATTCTAAGATTAGAATTGTTTTCTAACTGTGGAAGAATTATTTAAGGTGCAGATTCCAAGACTGTATTTCCAAAAAGAGATATGGTTTAGTGGCTCCTGAAGCATGTCTATAAATCTGCAATTTGTTTAATTAACCTTGCAGGTGAACCTGTCACAAGATGAAAAATTCTCACAACCCAGTGTTCTCCAACATGATTCTACTGTATGCTCCTTTGGGACCCCAAGAAAAAGTCCTTTATTCACTTAAAGCCTTGGTTTCCATCTGATAAAGAAATGTCATTTTGGGCAATACAGAGTTGTGAGTTTTGTATAAAAAAAAAGAATCAGCTACATATTCTGTGATAGCAAGTACACAAAAAATGCAGGGTCTTCAGCTTAAAAACGTTTAACAATTTCAATAGAAAGTAGAATATGGTTAA